>NC_053392.1:235560543-236212210 GCF_905171765.1 Bufo bufo | reverse complement strand
CTACAGTACAGTACTACTATCTAATAATCTATCACTAATAGTGATAGATTATTAGATAGTAGTACATATACTTTGCACAAGTAGCTCACTTGGTCACTTACACTCCAGACTG
This sequence comes from Bufo bufo, assembly GCF_905171765.1. Classification (NCBI taxonomy): domain Eukaryota; kingdom Metazoa; phylum Chordata; class Amphibia; order Anura; family Bufonidae; genus Bufo; species Bufo bufo. The sequence goes on along the minus strand of NC_053392.1, from coordinate 236,212,098 downwards.
AGTCCACAGTCACACATCATGTGGAATGGATGCTGCAGCATGTGTGACTGTGGAGTGACAGGCCAGCTATTGCAGGCATGACACATCACATGCTAGCTAAGCTTACTCTTGTAATTAATTTCCATAAGAAATTGCGTTTGTTTCTTTATTGTTGAGGAGAGAGTGTAAGAGACTAGAAAAATTAAATCAAAGCCCCCCCTCCCAAAGGCTACAGTGTAAATTCCTATTTTTTAGTCCAGCTCCAGCCCCCAGACCATTATGAATTAGCTTCTATGAGGGAACTGGCAAGTGATGTGGATGCATGTGTGACCGTGGAGTGACAGTCTATGGCATGACACATCACATGCCTGCCTGCTCTTGGAATTTTTGCATATTGGTTTTTGAAGCATACATTCATAAAGCGCCGGTTTATCATCAGGCCTCATGACTACTCAGTGAGGTGTGCATTCACTTTAACCCATTAGAAAGCTGCTGTGATGGGGGCAGGTCATGGGCAATGAGGCATTTGCACACCTCACTAAGTCCATGAGGCCTGATTCAAAACCTCTTTATGAACGCAGCACTTCAGAAACCAATATGCAAGAGAGTAAGCATGTGATGTCATCATGCCATAGACTGTCACCACACATGCATCCATCACCTATGTTGCTAGCACTTTGTTAGGATTGCCAATTTATTGCGCCCAAATTGTGTTTAAAAATACAAGTAGACCATTTTTTTGTTCTGTTAGGAAACACAATGAAGCCAGCAGCAGGAAAAAGAACAAAGCAGGCTCAGATTAATTCATTTTTTTGGGCCCACTTTCGTTTATTTTAAATAGACTTTTGGTTGGTGTCTGCTGCATATTTTTACTAAGTATTTTTTGAAAATACTCAATGAAAATGTGCAGTGGGTAGGTACCAATTACGAGTCTTTTTAAAACATGTTTTTTCCATATGGTGTCAAACAACTAAATCGGTATTGCTCAAGGTAAAGGATTGGTTTAGGAATGATATGGCTGGTATATTTTTTTCAAACCCTGGTGTGTCTGCTAGATAAAGTCTTATAATTTGAGAAAGCTGAACCCCCCCCAGGAAAAAAAATTATCTACGGCCCTGGAGGTAGAAGCCAATTTTCCCCACTTAAGGGGAAAAAAATTCCTTCCCGACTCCAATCAGGCAATCAGAATAACACCCTGGATCAACGACCCCTCTCTAGTAGCTATATCCTGTAATACTATTACACTCTTGAACTCTTTTAGTGAACTCACCATCACCACCTCCTCAGGCAGAGAGTTCCATAGTCTCACTGCTCTTACCGTAAAGAATCCTCTTCTGTGTTTGTGTACAAACCTTCTTTCCTCCAGACGCAGAGGATGTCCCCTCGTCACAGTCACAGTCCTGGGGATAAATAGATGATGGGATAGATCTCTGTACTGACCCCTGATATACACTGCTCAAAAAAATAAAGGGAACACAAAAATAACACATCCTAGATCTGAGTTAATTAAAAATTCTTCTGAAATACTTTGTTCTTTACATAGTTGAATGTGCTGACAACAAAATCACACAAAAATTAAAAAATGGAAATCAAATTTTTAACCCATGGAGGTCTGGATTTGGAGTCACACTCAAAATTAAAGTGGAAAAACACACTACAGGCTGATCCAACTTTGATGTAATGTCCTTAAAACAAGTCAAAATGAGGCTCAGTAGTGTGTGTGGCCTCCACGTGCCTGTATGACCTCCCTACAACGCCTGTGCATGCTCCTGATGAGGTGGCGGACGGTCTCCTGAGGGATCTCCTCCCAGACCTGGACTAAAGCATCTGCCAACTCCTGGACAGTCTGTGGTGCAACGTGACGTTGGTGGATAGAGCGAGACATGATGTCCCAGATGTGCTCAATTGGATTCAGGTCTGGGGAACGGGCGGGCCAGTCCATAGCATCAATGCCTTCGTCTTGCAGGAACTGCTGACACACTCCAGCCACATGAGTTCTAGCATTGTCTTGCATTAGGAGGAACCCAGGGCCAACTGCACCAGCATATGGTCTCACAAGGGGTCTGAGGATCTCATCTCGGTACCTAATGGCAGTCAGGCTACCTCTGGCGAGCACATGGAGGGCTGTGCGTCCCTCCAAAGAAATGCCACCCCACACCATTACTGACCCAATGCCAAACCAGTCATGCAGGAGGAAGTTGCAGGCAGCAGAACGTTCCCCACTGCATCTCCAGACTCTGTCACATGTGCTCAGTGTGAACCTGCTTTCATCTGTGACGAATTTGCCAATCTTGGTGTTCTCTGGCAAATGCCAGAAGTCCTGCACGGTGTTGGGCTGTAAGCACAACCTCCACCTGTGGACGTCGGGCCCTCATATCACCTTCATGGAGTCTGTTTCTGACCGTTTGAGCAGACACATGCACATTTGTGGCCTGCTGGAGGTCATTTTTCAGGGCTCTGGCAGTGCTCCTCCTGTTCCTCCTTGCACAAAGGTGGAGGTAGCGGTCCTGCTGCTGGGTTGTTGCCCTCCTACGGCCTCCTCCACGTCTCCTGATGTACTGGCCTGTCTCCTGGTAGTGCCTACATGCTCTAGACACTACGCTGACAGACACAGCAAACCTTCTTGCCACAGCTCGCATTGATGTGCCATCCTGGATAAGCTGCACTACCTGAGCCACTTGTGTGGGTTGTAGACTCCGTCTCATGCTACCACTAGAGTGAAAGCACCGCCAGCATTCAAAAGTGACCAAAACATCAGCCAGGAAGCATAGGAACTGAGAAGTGGTCTGTGGTTACCACTCCAGAACCACTCCTTTATTGGGGATGTCTTGCTAATTGCCTATAATTTCCACCTGTTGTCTATCCCATTTGCACAACAGCATGTGAAATTGATTGTCACTCAGTGTTGCTTTCTAAGTGGACAGTTTGATTTCACAGAAGTGTGATTGACTTGGAGTTACATTGTGTTGTTTAAGTGTTCCCTTTATTTTTTTGAGCAGTGTATTTATACATATTAATTAGATCTCCCCTCAATCATCTTTTTTCTAAAGTGAATAACCCTAATTTTGATAATCTTTCAGGGTACTGTAGTTGCCCCATTCCAGTTATTACTTTAGTTGCCCTCCTCTGGACCCTCTCCAGCTCTGCTATGTCTGCCTTGTTCACTGGAGCCCAGAACTGTACACAGTACTCCATGTGTGGTCTGACTAGCGATTTGTAAAGTGGTAGGACTATGTTCTTATGACGGGCATCTATGCCCCTTTTGATGCAACCCATTATCTTATTGACCTTGGCAGCAGCTGCCTGACACTGTTTTTTGCAGCTTAGTTTGCTGTTTATTAAAATTCCTAGATCCTTTTCCATGTCAGTGTTACCGAGTGTTTTACCATTTAGTATGTACGGGTGACTTGCATTATTCCTTCCCATGTGCATAACTTTATATTTGTCAGTGTTAAACCTCATCTGCCACTTATCTGCCCAAGCCTCCAATCTATCCAGATCGCTCTGTAGTAGTATACTGTCCTCTTCAGTGTAAATTACTTTACACAGTTTAGTGTCATCTGCGAAAATTGATACTTTACTATGCAAGCCTTCTACAAGATCATTAATAAATATATTGAAGAGAATAGGGCCCAATACTGACCCCTGAGGTACCCCACTAGTGACAGTGACCCAATCTGAGTGTGTACCGTTAATAACCACCCTGTTTTCTATCACTCAGCCAGTTACTTACCCACATACAGCCGTTTTCTCCCAGTCCGAGCATTCTCATTTTATATACTAACCTTTTATGTGGTACAGTGTCAAATGCTTTGGAGAAGTCCAGATATACGACATCCATTGATTCGCCACTGTCAAGTCTAGAACTTATCTCCTCATAGAAACTGATTAAATTAGTTTGGCATGACCAATCCCTCATGAAGCCATGCTGATATGGCGTTATTTGCTTATTTCCGTTGAGATGCTCTAAGATAGCATCTCTCAGAAAACCTTCAAACAGTTTACCCACAACAGATGTTGAACTTACCGACCTATAGTTTCCAGGCTCTGTTTTTGGACCCTTTTTGAATATCGGCACCACATTTGCCATGCGCGTATTATATATACAGTACAGACCAAAAGTTTGGACACACCTTCTCATTCAAAGAGTTTTCTTTATTTTCATGACTATGAAGGCATCAAAACTATGAATTAACACATGTGGAATTATATATATAACAAACAAGTGTGAAACAACTGAAAATATGTCATATTCTAGGTTCTTCAAAGTAGCCACCTTTTGCTTTGATTACTGCTTTGCACACTCTTGGCATTCTCTTGATGAGCTTCAAGAGGTAGTCCCCTGAAATGGTCTTCCAACAGTCTTGAAGGAGTTCCCAGAGATGCTTAGCACTTGTTGGCCCTTTTGCCTTCACTCTGCGGTCCAGCTCACCCCAAACCATCTCGATTGGGTTCAGGTCCGGTGACTGTGGAGGCCAGGTCATCTGGCGCAGCACCCGATCACTCTCCTTCATGGTCAAATAGCCCTTACTTTCAAAGTTTTCCCAATTTTTCGGCTGACTGACTGACCTTCATTTCTTAAAGTAATGATGGCCACTCGTTTTTCTTTACTTAGCTGCTTTTTTCTTGCCATAATACAAATTCTAAGAGTCTATTCAGTAGGACTATCAGCTGTGTATCCAGCTGACTTCTCCTCAACGCCACTGATGGTCCCAACCCCATTTATAAGGCAAGAAATCCCACTTATTAAACCTGACAGGGCACACCTGTGAAGTGAAAACCATTTCAGGGGACTACCTCTTGAAGCTCATCAAGAGAATGCCAAGAGTGTGCAAAGCAGTAATCAAAGCAAAAGGTGGCTACTTTGAAGAACCTAGAATATGACATATTTTCAGTTGTTTCACACTTGTTTGTTATTTATATCATTCCACTTGGGGTAATTTTATAGTTTTGATGACTTCAGTGTGAATCTACAATTTTCATAGTCATGAAAATAAAGAAAACTCTTTGAATGAGAAGGTGTGTCCAAACTTTTGGTCTGTACTGTACATTATATATGTATATTAGCTATCTATCTAATGTAATTAGTGGAAAGCACAGAGCACAGCAATGGCACTGCTCTCTCTCTCAGAACTGGAAAAACTGTAGAAAATGGCTGCTGGGGAGGTTCTTATATAGTACAGGGCAGGCAACTTTCCTATTGGTTGATAGGGATGTTGCTAAGCTCAGACAAAGACATTGCAGCCTACTCATTCACCCACAAGCAAGAAGCAGGGAGGGATCATGGGTTCAGATAAAAAAATATATATATATTAAAAAATACGAATATATATCACTATATTCTAAATATTTGCGAATTCTCGAAGTGCCGATATTCGCGAATAATATTCGAGATTCGAATATTCGCGCCCAACACTAATCTATTTACTAGCTAAAGGACCTGGATTCGCACGGGTATATTTCATCTATTTAATTTAATGTGTGTGTGTGTTGTTAAAAGATAATCAACAGTATCCACTATAACAGTGACATTTACAGTACCCCGCCCCCTTAACAGTGACCTCCACAGCCCTCCTCCCCTTAACACTGACCCCCCCCCACAGTGCCACGTCTCCTTAAAATAGGACGTCCAGAGCAGCCCACCACCTTAACTTCGACCTTCACAGCAGTCTGCCCCTTTAACAGTGATTTCCATAGCACCCCACCGCCTTGACAGTAACCTCCACAGGGGCCCACCCTCTTAACAGTGAACTCTACAGCACCCGTCCCTTAACACTGACCATAGGTTACAGTCCCCTTAACTGTGACCTCCACCATTCCTGGCCCCCTTAACAGAGACCTCCACAGCGACTGCCCCTTTTAACAGTGACTGCCACAGTACCCTGCTCCCTTAACACTGACCTCACAGTACCCCACTGCCTTAACAGTGACCTCACAGTACCCCGCTGCCCCTTTAATAGTGGCCTTCACAGTCCCCTCCTCCCTTAATAGTGACCTCCACAGTGCCCGCCCCTTTAACAGTGACCTCCACAGCGGCCTGCCCCCTTAAAAGCAACATCCACAGCGCCCTCCCCTTTAACGGTGACCTCCACAATGGCTGCCCCTTTATTAGTGACCTCCACAGTACCCCGTCTTCTTAACAGTGATTTGCACAATAACCCGCCCCCTTAACAGTGATCTCCACAGAGCTCCATTCCCTTAAAATGTGACCTCCACAACACCCCTCCCCTTAACAGTGATCTCTACAGCATCCCGTCCCTTAACACTGACCTCCATAGAGGACAGCCACCCTTAACTGTGATCTCCACCGTTCCCTGCCCCCTTAACAGAGACCTCCACGGCGCCTGCCCTTTAACAAAGACCTCTACAGCATCCTGTCCCCTTAACAGTGACCACCACAGCGACCCGCCCCTTTAACAGTGACCTCCACAGCGGCCGCCCCTTTAACATTGACCTCCACAGTACCCCGTCTCCTTAACAGTGATTTCCACAACACCCCGCCCCCTTAACAGTAGCGTCTACAGCAATCTGCCCCTTAACACTGACCTCCATAGTGGACCGTCCTCATAATTGTGACCTCCACAGCAGCCTGCCCCTAGGGTGGCCAGAGGTCGGGATTAGGCAGGATAGTCCTGCTTTCAGACTTCCTGCCCTCCGTCGGTGCAGGGCCTGGACGGACACAGGGATGTTTTTTTGAACAGCTCACTTTCAGACAGCAGCACTGTGCTGTCTAAGCGTGATCTGCAGAGAGAAAGTCACCCTCCCTCCCACTTGTGCAGCTGACAGGAGTTGATTGTTTACCTTCATTTTTTCAATCCCAGTGGGCTGTGGAGTGGGAGGAGGCATGGCTTAGTGGGACCTGGGGGCGGGGTTTTCAAGTCCGTCTTTTGAGGGTGGCCTGAATGGCCACCCTACCTGCCCCCTGAACTATGGCCTCCACAGCACTCCGCTCCCTTAACAGTGTCATCCACAGTGCCCTGCCCCTTTAAAGGAAATCTGTCACCAGGATTATCACTATTAAAGTAAAGTCATAGCCGAATAGCACTTAGTACCTTATTTCTAGATGTGCCTTTGTTTCAGCAATAGATGTTTTCTATCTTCTGAAAATTCAGTTTATTTAGTATGCAAATGAGCCAGTAAGGTGCCCAGAGGGGCGTCATTCTTGCAGGAAGGAGCCCAGGCATGCCTCCTGCTAGTGCCCAAGCCTGCCGTCATACTGGGAGCAGGGAAAAGGGGGGCAGAGTTATGGCTTAAATGTGATGTAGGAGGGGTGGGTGGACACATTGTGGCAGGAGGCATGCCTGGGCTCCTTCCTGCAAGAGTGACGCCCCTTTGGGCACCTTACTGGCTCATTTGCATACCAAATAAACTGGATTTTCAGAAGATAGAAAACATCTATTGCTGAAACAAAGGCACATCTAGAAATAAGGTACTAAGTGCTATTAGGCCATGGCTTTACTTCAATAGCGATTATCTTAGTGACAGATTTCCTTTAAAGCTGACCTACAGCAATGAAGATAATGGGCTGGGTTGTTATGGAAACCTGGTGTAAAACTGTGTGTATGTGGAGACTAAGGGCCTGTGAGCTTCTATGGGCTGATAAGGGTCATGTGACCAGGCTTCTATTGGTTAATGCATTTTTTGGAAATATCTCAGGAATGGTACGTGCTAGAGAGCTGAGACCCGATCTAAAACCTTCCCGGACACCTGATGTACCTGTGTGCCAAATTTCGTGATTGCAAATGCAACAGTGCGGATTCCTTTAGCGGACATACATACACACACACACATACATACACTCAGCTTTATATATTTAAAACTAACAGAAGGACTCGGCTTTGCATGGGTATATTTCATCTATTTAATTTAATGTTTGTGTGTGTCGTTAAAAGATATCGACAGTATTCACTATAACAGTGACATCTACAGTACCCTGCCCCTTTAACAGTGACCTCCACAGCAGCCTGCCCCCTTAAAAGTAACATCCACAGCGCCCTCCCCTTTAACAGTGATCTCCACAGTGGCTGCCCTTTTATTAATGACCTCCACAGTACCCCGTCTCGTTAACAGTGATTTCCACAATAACCCACCCCCTTAACATTGACCTCTACAGAGCTCTGTTCCCTTAAAATGTGACCTCCACAACACCCCTCCCCCTTAACAGTGACCTCTACAGCACCCCGCCCCTAACACTGACCTCCATAGCAGACCGTCCCCTTAACTGTGACCTCCACAGTTCCCTGTCCCCTTAACAAAGACCATAACAGCGCCCGGCCCTTTAACAGTGACCTCCATAGCATCCCGCCCCCTTATCAGTGACCTCCACAGCAGCCCGCCCCTTTAACAGTTACCTTGACAGCATCCCGCCCCTTAAACAGTGATCTCCACAGCAGCCCGCCCCTTTAACAGTGACCGCCACAGCGGCCTCCCCTTTAATAGTGACCTCCACAGTACCCCATCTCCTTAACAGTGATTTCCACAACACCCTGCCCCCTTAACAAGACCGGCCAATCCCCTTCCCCGCCAAGACCACCTTTTTAGACCCGGTGTGAGTGGGGAAAAGTTGGAGATTGCCTATGGGATGGGGCTATTACAAACTGACCAAGCCTATCGTACAGAGCACCCACCCTGACAAGAGCAACCCCGCCTAGAACCTGTTTTGGATATATACCCTGGTACTCCCTAGCGAGGTTTCGGACAGGCTCGCCCTTGTCAAGCCAGCTGCTCTTTATGATAGACTTGGTCAGTGTGTAATAGCCCCACCCCATCATCTGCAGGGCATAACAAGGACTGGATTTTATTATTTTTTCTTCATCCACAACATGTACCACTATGGATGCATAATCACAATCTGGAGCACCAAGAGTGACATGCGAACACTATGGACAAACATCACGGCCAATAAGGTACCTCCACTCTGTAGTTGTGGATGATGTAATGTGTTGCCATTCCCGATCGCGGACTGCACATACCATTATTTAAAAATAGGAGATCCTGAGGAAGCTAGCATTTTCTGGTGATACTCGTGGGGCAGAATAAGTATACACACCTTGCTTGGATATTCTATGGTACATTAAAAGATCTTTGATATTGCATGTCATGTTTTTTTGCTTTATCAGCATACATATGTGTATTAAGAAATCTCTGGCATCCATAGTTCTTGTTTAACAGGATGTACACTTTTACTGTATGTAGGGACAGATTCTGGTCCCAATGCTTCCTCTCCCTCCCCTGCTGCCAGGCAATGTAGCTCCATTTCTCACATTGGTACCATGTGCAGCGCTTCTGATCTTCACAAGCAGCGCCTGGGCATAGCAGCTTCCTGAGGCAATCGCCCATTGTAGGGAATGTAATGTACAGGAGACAAAACTGCAGCACGCAATATGGAGCTGCATCGCTTGACGTCAGGGGAAGAGGCATTGGGAGGCTATGGGGAGGAGCAGATGTCAGGGAAAGGGGGGAAGTTTTGGGCACTTTGAACAGGAAAGCCCACCTACCTGGGCACTTGCAAACCATATTCCAAAGGAATAAAACTGCTTTTTCTGAAGATTGCATTAACACATAATTTACATACAGGTATGTTAACAATACCTATCCAGCGTTCTGATGACCATTACTGTTAGTTATATTAGAAAAATTTGGTGACAGATTTCCTTTAATGTTGGTGCAGTGGCCAGGAACGGGTGGTTAAATGTTAAGTATTTGTCGTGAGGCCAATTGCAGTGTGCGCAGGGTACTATCACAGGGCCCTTCAAAGGTGTTATAACTCAAGTTTCAGGTTAGGAATGCCAGAGTGGTGTAATTGACTATAATGTCTCTGTATGGTGATGATAGTGGTGTCAACGGTGTCTCCTACCTGGGAACAGCTGGACTCCTGGCTCACTTGCAATAAATTGAGTGTAGTGATAGTAGGAGTAATAGAGGGATGTTGCAGCAGAAATTGATATCCAGACCTTTGGTGAACTTCAAACTTGTCTTTACTGAAGAAGACTTTCATCCAAGCAATACACAGCTTTGGTCTTAGGTCCCAGCAGGCTTTGGCAATGGCTGGCAGGAATGAATCTTCTGCTCTATAAACCTGGAGCTTGCAGGAAAGGACGTCTGCTTTATAGCTCTAAAACTGTGGCAGGAATTTGGCTTCTGCACTTCCTTATATCTTCTGCTTTATGGGGACTGACTAGCTGAGGAGGAATATGACTTCTCCTGGGTCTCTGGACTTTACTCACAGTTATATTCTCAGGGAATGCTTTCTTTCTGGAACTGGAGGTTGTCTGCTTGCTTCATCCAGCTGAGGCTGCAGGGCTCAGGCTGGGGATTTGATCAATGTCTCAGCCGAGACAAGATCCTGGCTTGGTTCCCTATATCGGGGAGCTCCAAACACACACACCCTACTCCTAGCAGGGGGTGGGCTACACTCCTCACTAACTTCCTTCTCCACCCAGGGTGTAGGCTGTGAGAATAGTCCACACCTCCACAGAGGGGGAGCTAAGCTGGAATTAACCATTCCAACTTTGATGTACTAAACTGTAGCTAACTCCTTACCAAGCCATTGCTGCCACCTGCTGGTGAACATGGAAAATTACAATAATAATTTACATTTAACAGGGTTTATGCACATTTGTGAATGACATAATATGTGAAATCAGATCAGATGACAAGGTAAAGGCTCTCTTAACAGATAGTAGCGGGATAGGAGAATGTCGTAACACAACTCTGGGGTGTTACATTGGTCAAAGCAGGTTTGGTGAACATTAAAGAGGTTGTCTGGGCTCTTTAATATTGATGATCTATTCTCAGGATAGGTCTTTAATATCAGATCAGGGGGGGTCCGACACCCGGCACCCCAGCCGATCAGCTGTACGGGGAGACGGCGTGCGAAGGGCACACCTGCCATCTCCCTACTCTCTTCCTGCTCACTCTTGCTGTTCCATAGACATACATCAGTGGACAAGAGGAGAGACAGCTGATTGGCAGGGGTGCCGGGTGTCGGCCCCCCGCCGATCTGATATTGATGACCTATCCTGAGGAGAATATTGAGAATATTAAAAAGCCCGGACAACCCCTTTAAACTCCACCCTTCCAGATATTTTACCATTGCAGACTTATGGAAAGCTTCTCTGAAGGAGTTAATGTCTGTTGCCATGTGACTACATCAAACTACCATAATGCTGAAGAGATGCTCAATCACACAGCACTGCTTGCTCTGTGAAATCTGGAGAATTAAAAAGACTTGCAAACGCTGTCTGCTCACACACAAAGCCTCCAGTGTACAGCCTGAAATTGCTCATCAGCAAAAGAGACCAGACATGATTTGAGATGGTTGTCTTTGAATAAAAGCAATTAGCTCTGAAAGAACATGCAGTTCCCCCGCCTCATGCAGGTAAAACAGATTCAGTATCCTCAGGCACACACTTAAACTTGCCCCCGGCTATTAGCTATTGTAAGCTGCGGACACGTAGAGTCTCAGTCGTTCAGACAGAATCAGTCCACGCTGCATGCATGCTGAATGCCAAAAACACTCAATAAAGAATGTGGGCAACCGGTTATTATATTAATATCTTCATTGTTGGCAGCAGATTTTTGTTAGGTTATGTTATGAGGCTTCTCTAATGAGCTAAAATTTCTCTTAAATTTTGTATTTTTCAATTTAAAAAATAACCTTTCTTAACTTTCCTCTTGGCTTAACATATCCTAAGAAGTGTGATGCAAGTTTTTATTTTTAAAGTATACCTCCAGTTATAAACAAGTTTTCATAAATTAATACTTTGTAATATAACTTATTAAAGAATTATGCATCCTCATGTTGCTTTCTTCCTTCTTCCCTTCATTTAGCCTCTTATCTCTAATAGCACCCATCTCCAGCTAGTTAGTGATTCATTACCTTACTGTGAACAGTGGTAGAGCCTTAGCACTCTTGACGCTACTATATCTAATAGGGTAAGCGTAGCAGGAAAGAGCCTAATAAAAGACAGAGATAATCCTTTTTCTTTAATAAGACAAATATAACAAAGTTTCTTATAGTCACACACGCTGTTATGAAGTTGTTTTCTAATTGTCACAAGAGGTCTATACTATATATGCCTGTGTTGCCACACAGTGGCTATATTGTGAATAGTTGGTTGCTAGCATGTCGAAATATTTTATCAAATATATTTAATGAAAAATTGGACAGAGAGCACAAGTCCTTAAAGGTGTTTTTCATCCAAAATAAATAGCTGAGGGAGGAGTATAAAAAAAGAGCACCATTCCAGTGCTGTGGCTCCCATTCTTTCATATGTGACTGGCTGATGCCAGTGACTGGTTGCACAATGCACCAGTCTTGTGAATGGGAATGGACCATTATCACTTCCAATCCTGCCTCCTAATGGCTGGACTTTCAAAAGGTGAATGATTTATTTATTTTTTACTTCCAGCAATACAAACCGGATTCCAAAAAAGTTGGGACACTATACAAATCGTGAATAAAAACTGAATGCAATGATGTGGAGGTGCCAACTTCTAATATTTTATTCAGAATAGAACATAAATCACAGAACAAAAGTTTAAACTGAGAAAATGTACCATTTTAAGGGAAAAATATGTTGAATCAGAATTTCATGGTGTCAACAAATCCCCAAAAAGTTGGGACAAGGCCATTTTCACCACTGTGTGGCATCTTCCCTTCTTCTTACAACACTCAACAGACGTCTGGGGACCGAGGAGACCAGTTTCTCAAGTTTAGAAATAGGAATGCTCTCCCATTCTTGTCTAATGCAGGCCTCTAACTGTTCAATCGTCTTGGGCCTTCTTTGTTGCACCTTCCTCTTTATGATGCGCCAAATGTTCTCTATAGGTGAAAGATCTGGACTGCAGACTGGCCATTTCAGTACCCGGATCCTTCTCCTACGCAGCCATGATGTTGTGATTTTTTTATTTTTATGAATTCTTTATTTTCTGAATTTTTCAAAACAAACAATGACCTTTTGGCCATATTTAGTAGTATACAGAGTTGATATTACAGGTCATATACATTACATTACATATATTAACTACTTGACTTATCTTTATAGATCCATGAGTAATATTATGCGGTATATCAATGATCATAATCCCCTATTATAGTTCCTAAAGGTGTTAAGTAAAGACTCAATGGGGGACCATGTTTGTCTGGACCATATGCCATTTATACATAAAAGGTAAGATAGAAAAAGGGGGAGAAAGGTGATAGAAGGAGAAGAAAGATGAAGAAGAGGAGGGGAGTGAAAAGGGGGGGGAGATAATGAGTAAGGTTAAGCTATTTCAATGCTCAGTAGAACTGTATATGAGTTAAGAAACTAGGGAACTATGTTCAAGATCTAGGTCAGGGTGTCGGTTAGGTCAGCTATTTTCACTGCCCATCACTCCATAGCCTCCAAGGGTGCCAGGTTTTCAGAAATTTATCGTGGTTTCTGTTGATCCAACTTGTCATTTCTTCGAAACTACAAATTTGATTTACCTTGGTAATCCATTATTTTATTGAGGGGGCGTTTGCGTCTCTCCAGTGGAGAGGTATGATAGATTTGGCAGTCGCAATAAGGTGGGTTACTAAATTGCGTCTGGATGGTCTATAAAGGTCAGTTGGAAGTGAGAAGAACACCATTTCAAGTGTGATTTTTAGTTTTATAGCCGAGACTGTATTTATTATCTTATTAACGCCTTCCCAGAATGGGATGATTAAGGGGCATGACCACCATATATGGGATAAAGATCCCTCTCTAGTGCCGCACCTCCAGCAAAGCTTGTCACCGGACAGACCGCTTTTGTGTAAGAACTCAGGAGTTCTGTACCATCTGGTAAGAAGCTTGAAATGATTTTCTTGTGGTCGTATACATGTCGATGCTCCATGTGAGAACGTTAGAATCTTTTTGAGTTCCTGGTCTGAGAAAATGATGTTAAGCTCTCTCTCCCATTCTCTAATATATAGTGTTTTTTTTTTTTCCAGTCTCTGCTCCCAATAAAGCGTATAGTGCTGTTATTTTCCTCTGCTTGAGGAGTGGGGATAAAAGAGTTTTTTCAAATTCTGTCAGTTGTCTCACTGAGTTAGATCTCTCCCTCAGTTCTCCGCATACAGCTCCTATATATGCTCTAGTGAGAAAGAAACTAGCAGAGTTTTTTATTCGTTCTGGTAACTTGCTTATTATAGATGATTCTATGTCAGGTGTTAGCTCCCCTAGTTTGACTTGCTTTAGTGATGACCAAACTTCCAGGTGGATATCTTTATTTTTTCCTAGAAGGTCAGGTATGAGGTTTGCCGGTAATAAGGGCGATGGGTCGGGTGCTAACTTTTTGCTTAATTCTTTCCATGTCTCTCTTATCTCTTTCAATAAGGGGTCTATATTTTTATTCTTAGTTTGACTTTTGTCAGTTAACCAGAGAAGTTGTTGTAGTGTGGGCCCTACACTATTTCACATTAATTCTAATACGTCTGGTTGTCTTTGAGGGTCTACTAGCTCCAGCCATCTATTTAGTTGTGTTGCTTGATAATACCTCGAGACGTCTGGTAGTCCCAGACCTCCGTCTGTTCTACTCCTTGTCAGAAGATCATGAGCTAATCTGGGTTTCTTCCCATTCCATAGGAATCTCTGAAAAAGTCTCCTAATCTCTAGGAAGAATGTTTTTGGTAGGTGTATCGGGACTAGTTGTATAACATATAGTATTTTGGGGAAGATGTATGTTTGTCACAGCCACTATCTCTGGCTGTGACCTTCTGTCCTTGCTCGTTTGGCGCTCCTCGCTGAAGTTTTGTTTCTGTGTGCTATTTGTGGTTCTGTATGGGTTAACTCCCCTGTGTTCCTATTAGGAGTTAATCCTCTGTCTGCTCCATGGGTGTGGTCTCTCTGCTGCACCCATGGAACCTGTATATAAGGCTGAGGTTTCCTCAGTTCTGGGTCAGCTCTCCTGGTGTGTGTTGTCCTGCTCTGCTCATGGTTTGTACTCTCTCCCATGCTGCTGACCCATGGGATCCGTGTCTGTCTGTCTGTCTGTGCTCTGTGGGTTTCCCTACTTGTTCATAACGTCGTCTGTCTGTTATCTGTTCTGCCTGTTATGTTTTAGTTACTTTGTGTTTATTCTGATGTCTGTGTTCAGCAAGCCTTTGTAGCAGAGTGGCATGACAAGGCCATGCATTTTGCTACTGGTGGAGCAAGTCCTTCTCTGCTCATTGCCACTCCTGCTCCCTTGCGTGAACTCCTGTTTGTATTATTAGTTGCCCTGTTTTGTATTCATATGTCTGTGTTCAGCAAGCCTTTGCAGCAGAGTGGCATGACAAGGCCATGCAGTTTACTTCTGGTGGAGCAAGTCCTTCTCTGCTCCTGCTTGTGTTATTATTTGCTCTGTTTTGTATTTACCTGTTAGGTTTGCCTATGTGCCGTCGGTACCTTCTGGTACCTGTAGTCCATTCGCTCCTGCTGTCACTGTCTAGGTCACGCTCCAGAGTGGACCCTGGCAACTTTCTGCGGCTAAGTCTAACCCTACCATCTAGGGCGCTAGTGAAAACCAGGAGTTGCTTAGTTACGCCCCTCTGGAGTATTACTAGACAGTGGCGCAGTGGGGGTTTTCTCCCACTGTGCTGACGGTACATAGAGCTCATGCTTTATCTGTGCTGCTTTCCATGTTTCTGTTTGTCCAATAAACTCTTATGTGTCTGTACCTGATTTCCGTTTATTGCTTGACGACGCGGTGGTCTCTCCTTGGACCCCCAACTCGTGACAATGTTTTTATTACAATTTTTCTGCCCATCCAAGATAGATAAGGTAAGTTGTATTTCTGTAAAAGTTGTGTGATGTCCTTTTTAAGGGGAATGTAGTTACATTTGAATAGGTCGTCCAGATTTTTAGGGATCTTTATTCCTAGGTATTTTATTGTTCCCTTGGTCCATTGAAAAGGGAGGTTATTCTGTAGGGAGGTTGCTCTGGAGTCGGGAAGTGAGATATTTAGTATTTCGGACTTAGAGTGATTAACCTTGAAGTCTGATATCTGGCTAAATAGCTCTATCTTTTTGACCAGTTGATCTAGTCCTTTTTCCGGGTTAGTCACCAGGAATAAAACATCTGCAAATGCAGTGCATTTTAGTTCTACCTTGTTATGTTTGATTCCTTCAATTTCTTTGGTTTGTCTGATCTGTTGGATTAATGTCTCTATCACTAGTATAAATAAGGAGGGTGACAAAGGACATCCTTGTCTTGTTCCATTTGATATTTCGAAAACTGGGGATAGTGTTCCGTTAATTTTTAGTCTGGCCTGTGGCTGTTGGTATAGTGTGAGAATTGAGTGTATGAAGGACTCTGGAAAGGCAAATTTTTCTAAAGTTAGTTTCATGAAGCTCCAGTCTTATTGCTACTTGTTCCAACTTTTTGGGGATTTGTTGACACCGTGAAAATTGGAATCAACGTATTTTTCCTTTAAAATGATACATTTACTCAGATTAAACGTTTGATCTGTCATCTACGTTCTATTACAAATAAAATATTGACATTTGCCATCTCCACATCATTGCATTCAGTTTTTATTCACAATTTGTTTAGTGTCCCAACTTTTTTGGAATCCGGTTTGTATATATATATTTTTTTCTCGAACAACTCTTTTAACCCTGTTCAAACTAAGGTAAAACTTATTGTGATACATTTTTGAAGGGGCTTTTATGGGTTGAGAATATCTTCAGGACAGGACATCAATATACTGTATCAGCAAGGTCTGATTCTCAACATTCCCACCAGTCAGGAAGGAGCTGCAGTGCTGTATTCTCTTTACCGTTTACGTCGTCTGTCTACTTGCACTGCTGCTACTAAGGGTACTTTCCCACTTGCGTTTTTCTTTTCCAGCATAGAGTTCCATCACAGGGGCTCTATACCGGAAAAGAACTCATCAGGCATATCCTGATGCATTCTGAATAGAGAGCAATCCGTTCAGGATGCATCAGGATGTCTTCAGTTCAATCATTTTGACTGATCAGGCAAAAGATAAAACCGTAGCATGCTACGGTTTTATCTCCGGCAAAAAAAACTGAATACTTGCCTGAATGCCGGATCCGGCATTTTTCCCCATAGGAATGCATTAATGCCGGATCCGTCCTTCCGGTCTGCGCATGCATTTGAGAGACGGATCCGTTCTTGCAATGCATTTGTGAGACTGATCCGCATCCAGATGCGTTTCACAAATGCTTTCAGTCACATCCAGATCGGCGGATCCGGCTGGCAGTTCCGACGACGGAACTGCCCGCCGGATCACACTGCCGCCAGTGTGAAAGTAGCCTAAGTAGTGTAGGTGTGGTGTGAGGTATTGCAGCTTTGTCCTATTCACTTAAAAAGGATAAAGCTGCAATTTCCTGCACTGCTGCTATGAAGTAGACAATGTGCAGGAAGACAGACCAGGCTAATCAATGAACGGGATGCAGCACTTGCACAGGTACCTTCAGCTGATCAGTTGGTTGCCTAGAGTCAAACCTTCAAAGATCTGATATGGATGGCCTATCCTGAAGACAAGCCATCAATATTCTGAACTATTAACTCTGGCCCATTCAGCTTCCAAAATGCAAATAAATAAGGAGGTTTTATGGTTATCAAATGAAATACATTCTAAAATATAGTAATTATGGTAAGTTGAAACATAGATCACCCTGGTACTCGACAGTTTCAAAGATCCATCCTTTTTCTTCAAGAATTCCACTCCAGTGGAATAGTAGACATGTGGATAAAGTACTTTTCCTGATTCTCCTGAATGTAGGCTTACCTGGCCTCTGTCTTTGGCAGAGACAATGGGAATGCTCTTCCTCTAGGTGGTTCAGTACCTGGAAGATGAGGCATGGCACAATGGAATAAACGATGAGGAAGCAAAGTCCACTTTTTGGAAGACATGTATTTTCTTCCTGTTTGTGACTTTTTAAATGCCACTTGCAACAAAGTTTGTGGGCGGGGCCAGACACATTTATCTTTATTTGCGCCTGTTTTCAGCTGAAAATGACAAATTTACAGTGGCTCAGAACTGCCATAGATTTCATTATGGCGTAGGGTCTGTTGGACAATGTGCTCAACATATGACAAGGCCTCATCTGAAATTAGACACATCATTCAGCAGTGCAGGAGATTTCAAAAAAGTTCAAATGCCAGTCTTTGATAAATCTCCCCCTTTGTGAAAAACTGTACAACTTTAACATTTTGGTACAGTGGATGAATGCAGTACAGTAATGCAGAGAGTTAAGTGACATACAATAGCAGAACATCAGGCAGGCTGGGGTGTAACTATAGGGGAAGCAGTTGCTTTGGGGCCCAAACCCAGAAGGGGCCCACCCAGGATGAGGACTAAAAGATTTTAATGTCAGGCCCCCCTCAACAGTGTTGTACAATAAATATATATGCAGTGAAGCTGTAGGAAACGGACGGAGCAGCTACTGGGCCTGGTCTGAGAGAGTTATCTTGACTAGCCACAGGAGTGGGGGTTGCATGGGAGGAGGGGGTTGCATTCAAAAATGTGCTGTGGGGTCCAGTCATTTCTAGTTAAGCCACTGCATGCAGGGTTTTAATACATTGCTGCAAACGAGATGAATCCTATTGGGTAATTTAGTCAGTCAACCAATCATTCAATTGTGAATGCAGTTTTAGATATGAGCACTGGTGTGCTGGAAAGGGGAAACACTAAAAAAATAAACGTCCTCAAAACGAAGAACTGTCACTTGGTGTAATGCCTTCATATGGTGTTGAATTAGACCATATGGAATTATGGAGTCAGTTATTATCCGAAGTAAGCTTTAGCAGTGTCTGGAGGGGGAGTAAAAAACGAATCAGCCTTCTGTCCATAAAGGAGTTAAGAAAATGTCCTGCAGATCTGGAATCCACAAATGCATGGCAGAAGAATTGCAGAAGAACTGGGGAAGAGGGAAACTAGAACTTATCTCTAGTGGATGCTAGTGTTAGGCCCAAGGTAAGTCCCTGTCTCCTTCTCAGTATAGAAAAGCCTATATAGGAAGGTCCATCCCTTCCAAAGGACAGACAGAGGTCTTCTGAAAGAAGATAGGTCCTTTCAAATGAAGACAATGAAATTATGCCTACATTGCATGGGTTCCACAGACCTCTCCATGGGTGGAGACTTTGAAGGAGTACAAAGCCACGACACCTGATGATCTTGATACTTTTCTTTTTCTCTCTCCATGAATCATAAATCTGCCCTAGTTGCAAGAAAGACCTATTCATCAAAGGCGGTAGAAAGATCATTTCCTGGTAACTTGGCCTTAATACGGCTGGATAGACAAGCATTGAAGGTTGCCAGTAGGACCTTAGGTTAATGGTGCTAAACCAGATGGCGTTTTCCCACTCAGTAGGACCCTTGTCACAAATGTAGAAGAGCATTACCCGCAGACTTAAAGCGATCAGGCTCCTTAAACTCTGCAGAAGGCTGAAAGGAATGATGATGGGGAATACATGATTGGGTGAAAGCTAAAGCATCTCCAGAGGGCAGCAAAAAATATCCCACTGTGGCCCAATCAGAGTTGAACCGATTAAGCCCTGACTGAACTGACACTATGATATAATCAATTCAGTTCAGGGGAGCATGGTTGGCCCAGGAGATTCAGCAGACACACAGTCCATTTTTCACAGGCCGATCACGTTCATGTTAAACGGCTTAGAGCCTTAGGCTACATGCACACGACAGTGAAAAACGGACATGTGATGTACATTTTTTTTTTAACGGTCATCACACATCCGTTTTAAGACCAATGGTAGTCTATGGGTTTTTACGGCAGCTTTTTTGACACCTGTGCAATATTCATGCTGTCTAAACAGTACCTTGATATGCCACACCTGTGAGGTGGGATGGATTATCTCGGCAAAGGAGAAGTGCTCACTAACACAGATTTAGACAGATTTGTGAACAATATTTGAGAGTAATGGGTCTTTTGTGTATGTAGAAAATGTTTCAGATCTTTGAGTTCAGCTCATACAAAATGGGAGCAAAACCGAAAGTGTTGCGTTTATATTTTTGCTCAGTGTAAAAAGAGAACTCATACTTTTAAATGGGTTAAATGGTTTTGAATTTGAGCAACATTTATAAATGTCACAAGAAATATTTGAAAAAGAATTCTATCACATAGTTTAGAAGAAAATGGTTTTCCCAAATGTCACCAATTGGCACAATAAAGCGCTATTAACAAAGCATTTTAAATAATTACAGATGAGTCTGGCGACGTCTGCTTAATACATAACCTAACGTTTCCCAGATAAGCCTGCCAAGATCAGAACTTGCAACAGAAACATGTTTCACTTCTCCATGATAAATATCAAAATGTTAAACTTGTGATCCCAGAATTCTTAATCACAGTTATCAGAACAGAAGACAAGACTGGTGAGTGGGAGACATGAAGTCAATTTATACTCTTAGCATTGGCACCTGAACTCATACTAAATCTCTACTAGCTGTAGAGAGCATGAGCAGCACTTGCAAATTACAAACTGAAAGATTTGCAATTGCAGAAAGTTTTTTTTGTAGTTTCTAGCATTCACATTCAAGGCAGCAAGGTGACAGAATATCATTTGCAGTCATACTAACACATCACTGAGCTGCCTGGCCCCAACAATATGGATCTTCATACTGTCTGGCATATGGCTAAGTTTGATACTGCTTTTCTCAAGTTTTCCTCATTGCCACCTTGTCAATGTTCTCAGAACATAGGCTTTATTTGGAAATGTGTGTTTCTTAATATTTTTTTTCTAGAAAGTTGAATTAACCCTGTGATTACAGATCAGTGCTGTTTCTACCATTAAGGCACACCACACAACTGTTATGGGGTCAGGAGAGAAGAGTGGACAGCCATTGGCTGCAGCGGCCATGTGATCTGTACCAAACAGGATGTTGACACACATGGACCAGAGTGAGGAAATGACACTAGGGGACTGAAGTAGTGGAACCCAGTGACAAGGAGCAGGCAAGTATGCTTCCCCCCGCAGGTCCAGCAATATGTGGGGTCTGTCGCCTCTGTTACCGATTCAATATACTATCAATGCCATGTTTGGGAAATCCAGGAAGATTTAGTGGCCAAAATGCTCAATTTACCTTTTCTCAGGAAAAATGGTTTTTTATGCATGGTCAATAAAAAATACTATTTTCAGTATGAAATTTGCTAAAAAGTGGTCATGTTTTCCAACCCCATTTCACCACCGTGGCATTGCCATTTAAAAATAAAATAAAATCAACCACAGGATACTGACATTGAGAATTTTTTGTCAACACATAAGAGATTGTGCAAACAGAGGACCTCGTTTTGAGCCTAAAACATATTACTGAGGTATCTCAAAATGTGACACTACTGGATTGTATTTCAAGATTTCTAGAAGTTCAAATCACTCTCTATACTGGGGTCAATGGTGCTAAGATTTTCTGGTCTGATGAAATTAAGATTGAACTTTTTGGCCCCAATTCTAAGCGGCATGTTTGAAGGAAATCAGGCACTTCCCAATACGATTCATACAGTAAAAGATGGTTGCGACAGCATCATGCTGTGTTTTTTTTTTTTTTCTTAAATAGCTGGGACAGGGAAACTGGTAAGAGTTGAGGGAAAGCTGAAACTACAGAGATATTCTTAATGGAAACCTGATCCAGTTCGCTCTGGCCCTCAGACTGGGCCGTGGGTTTACCTTCCAACAAGACAATGACACTAAACCCACAGCCAAGACATCACAGGAGTGGCTTAGGGACAAACTTTGTGAATGTCCTTGAGTGGCCCAGCCACGGCCTTGACTTGAACCCAAACAAACATCTCTGGAGAGACCTGAAAATGGCTGTCCACCGACGGTCCCCATCCAACCTGACAGAACATGAACATAAAGTCACCAAATCTAGATGTGCAAACCTTGTGACATCATACCCAAGAAGACAGGAGGAGGCTGTAATTGCTGCCAAAGGTGCTTCAACTAAGCCCTGAGTAAAGGGTCTGAATACTTATGTCAACGCAATATTTTAGTTTTTCCTTTTCAATAATTTAGCAAATATTTCTAACACTCTGCTAACATTCTTATTATTATAGGGTATTCATTGGAGAATTATGGGGAACATTTTGAACTTTATTTTTATTTTAGCACAAGGTCACAACATAACAAAATTTGAGACAACTCGGGGTCACTTAGCTCTACAGGATCGCCTTCTTCTCAGCTTAGACGGTTGGCACACCTCAAGAAGCCACACTGTAGATTTGGGTGTAAACTGGCCACAACCAGCTTTATTGTCACTTTTACAGCAGTTCAAACATAAAACAAACACAAATCCTCAGCCTTCTGGCCACTAACTACATATTTCCCTCTCTATCAGGATCTGGGTCTACCACCCAGCTCGCCAAAACACAAATCAGTGTGCCTACCCCACATGGGATCAGAGGGTCCAGGCTCCCACAGGCCTTGGCAAAGCCTGTTTCTTCCCCAGACTGGGAGCTCTGATTGAGGAGCTCAGTCCACATTTACCTGAGCTCCTCAGCTGGCTACTAATTACCTCTCATTACCAGCCTGGCTAATACACACAGAGGAAAAACCCTATTTCCCCCAAGTCTCTTGTTCTCACCCAGCCACCTCATATGGTTCTCTGGCAGCTCCACTGCCACTAATATATATATATATATTATATATATATATACATATATATATACACATATACAAGTGATCCCTCAAGATACAATGGCCTCAGGATACAATATTTTCAACAAGCAATGGTCTTTTCTGACCCATCGTAAGTTGAAACTAGACTCAACATACAATGTCTCAGACTCAGTTCAAACCAATCAAGGCCACCTCTCTGGTAAAATAGCTGTATTAGTTACTATTTAACAGCTATTTCTGACTATTATATGTAAGGACTTGTTTTATCTGTCTTAGTTATCTACTTATTTTTCTTAAATCTTCATTTTCTCTCATCTTGGATGACTTTTGGGGCTTTGGAACCAATTACTCAAGTTACAATGGTTTCAACATACAATGGTTGTCCTGGAACCAATTAATATTGTATCTTGAGGGACCACTGTATAGTAATTTTCAGGTAGTGTTAGTTTACATTTTTGCATGTCCTGCAACAACTGAGCACCTATCAGCACCGTTCATTACTGATCGCATCTGTGCTCAGTTTTCCGTGTAGGATTTATTTTTATTTTTTGGTGAAAGACTACTATATTTTGTACTAAATTTTTATCTTAACTTCTTTTTTCTAAATTAGATTACAATTTTTTAAAAAGCCCATTTACGTGAAAAAAGAAAAAAAAAAGTACACTTTACACGTGTTGAATTACACATCAAAAAAAGAAAAAAAAAAACGCCAGTTCACACCAAAGAATGTATTCAGCTGAGGAGACGTACTCCATCATTGCCTCTGATACAGCCAGTGAGGGAGAAGTGGCTGCCACATTCCTCTACCCCTCATTATTTATTGATGAGGGACCCTCAAGAAGGCACCCCAGGACAACAGATAAGGCAACCCGCCAGAGTCATCTCATATGGACTCCAACCACCGAGGATTATCAGCATCAAATTCCTGAGTTTGTGGGCAGGTCAGGAATACACGTTGACAAGTTTACTGGTGGCTCAAACTAATTTATATGCCTAGCAATTGTAAACAAAGGTGGCCTGCAAGAAGTTCTCTGCCATATGGTTGGGGCTTTCTAGCAGGGCCCTCCTGTGGAGTTCACTACCTCTGCTACCTTTCAGCAAATGGTGGGTGTGGGGACATGGCTGACAGTAAATATTAATCCATATTCCTCACACTATTACACTAACGTAACTGTATTTAAGTCTCAAAAGTTATTGTAGCTTGAGTCACAGTATGCAAAAATCAGAACTTTCAGGGACAAGCAGCATTATAAATTACTATAATGCTGTGCAATCCTGTCAGGGGAGCGGTGGTCAGAATGGGACCTCATACTGTCACACACTGTGAGTTTATCGCATTGAACTTGCTTGTGTGTGTCTGGCCTAAGAACAAACAAGATAGCAAATAATTATGTTCAAGAAATTGAATAAGTAAATCTCCAATCAGAAAATAAAAACAGATTCGAAAAAACGAATTAGTCTTACTGGTAATTCCCTTTTCATGAAAACTCCATGACAGCACCTTCTGCATAAGATGATTCTCCTCCCACCAGGCAGGGATAGGAAGCTTAAATAGGAGCCTCCTCCATCTTCTCAATGTCTTCTGTACCCGAGAGGCCTTAGAACCTTACAGCATGCAACCATTCATTCTCTCTCTGAGTATACCTATTGTGACAGGACCAGGGGGAAAGTGGTAGAAGGAGTCTACATTTCACCTGGGCTCCTGTCTGATACATTCTAAATAGCAGCCAGGGAGTTGAAGCAGCAATGAAAACTATGTTTTCTGGGTATAAGGTTTTATCAAAAACCTGGTTAGAAGGGCCTGGCTGCTTGCAGCAGGGAGAGTTGGGTGGGCCCTTGTTCCAAACAGCCACTCCAGGTACAGTATTTGTGATAACTGTGGCTAATTACCTGAGAACCTAGGTGTGCTATAAAAGGGCAGACAGCTAACTAGCTAAGGGCTCTAAGCTCCTGGGAAAGCTCTGATGTGAGTAAAAGAAACTGTGTTTTGTTCATGGTGCTGGGTACAAGGCTCAGCTTCCTTTAGTTAGGAACTGCTTGATGTATAGAGGAAACGGCCAGGTATTTCTTTTATTTTGTACTGTTTTGTTTAATACTTTTGTCTGCAAAAGCCAATAAAATTGGCTAAGGCCAGTTGCACTTGACTTGCTTGGACTGGACTGTGTTTTGTGTGCCAACAGTGCCTGTCTACCCCAGGAGATGGTGATCCCGTGAGCTAATCACGTTACACTATATACAACGCCTTGAAAAAGTATTCATACCCCTTAAACTTTTTCACATTACACCCACAAACCTAAATGTAATTTATTGGTATTTTATCAGAATGGAATTTTAGCAAGAATGTGTTAAGTGAAAAGAAAATGATACATGGTTTTTAAAATGTTTAATAAATAAAAATCTGGAAAGTTTGGCGTGTATTTCTATTCAGCCCCCCTGAGTCAATACTTTGTGGGACCACCTTTTGTTGCAATTACAGCTACAAGTCTGTTGGGTTATGTCTCTATCAGCATTGCACATCTAGAGGCTAACATTTTTGCCCTTTCTTCTTTGCAAAATAGCTCAAGCTTAGTCAGATTGAATGCAGATTAATTAGCATTTTCATGGAGACAAGTTCCCTTTAATGTACTCGTTTTTTGGACTTTATTAAACCCTTGCTGTAAAAAGTTTAGGAAGGAGAGGTTATGCAATTTATCTTCAATTATTATATAGGACTTACACTAGGATAACTACTTTTCCCCCCAGATCTTATGATTACTGTTGAACGAACTTGTGTTTCAAGTTCGACATACAAGGTTCGGGTTATCTAAGAATTCCGTTATGGATTCCGCTGCTAGGCCCATCTCATTTTATTACGCCTGCTTTAGGCGTAGAAAATGTTCTAAATCTATGCCAGCAAGGGAGACGGTATAGATTTAGACCAATGGTGGATGCGCAGAAGTTATGTAGAGGCCCGCGCTCAGCAGATCAACCGCCAACACACTGTTTATTAAGACCAGCGTCTAAAACTGGTCTTAATAAATTACCCCCTTTGTCTTTAAAATCAGCCTCTCAGGATCCATG
Organism: Bufo bufo; assembly: GCF_905171765.1. NCBI lineage: Eukaryota > Metazoa > Chordata > Amphibia > Anura > Bufonidae > Bufo > Bufo bufo. Next base: position 236,186,467 of record NC_053392.1, on the reverse strand, counting down.
CTGCCAAATGAAGGCTTTCTACCTGTGGGTCATAAATTGGTCCCTGTAGACCAATTTTTTTCTTGACTCCAGGGTAGAATTCAGAATCCTTCCTGCACTAGGACCTTAGAAGAGGGTATCAGGACTTTCTGGGCTAATCTGGGGCTATCAACACAACTCTCACCCTTTCCTCCTGAATTTTACTTAGTACCTTTGGGATTAGAGGAAGAGGAGGGAAAGTATATCCCAGTTAAAGTTTCCAGGATATAGATAACGAATATATTGCTGCACTTAGTTTTTTTTTTTGTCTCTATGGAAAAGTAATGGGGAAGTTTTGTACTGACCCAACTCGCAAATAAGTCCACCTGTGGAAGTTCCAATTTAAGAATTATTATTTTGAAAATGTCCATTTTGAGGCTCCATTCCCCCATATCGAATTTGTTCCGACTTAGTCCACTTTTGTATTGACTGATCCTGATGAATCTCTGTTAACAACTCTAGGTTTTGTTCTACCCAGCCAAATATTTTCTCCGTCAAAGATTGGAGTAACTTACTCTTGGTGATTTACATAGGCCACTACTGTTATGTTGTCTGATCTTATTTGAACATTTCAATTCCTTAGATTTGGAGAAAAGGATTTCAAGGCCTCCCAAACTACTGTCAGTTCCCTGTAGTCTGACGATATTTATCTTTGAATGTTCTTCCAAGCTGCTTGGGCTGATAATTGAAGATTCACTTCCCATCCCCAGAGCCTGGCTTTTGTTGTAACAAGTTGAGGATCCCGATTCCTCCACGGCAGATCCAATAGAAGATTCAATTCTGACTCCCACCAAGTTAAAGATATTTTTACCTGGTTTGAGATTACCATCAGATCTTCAAATGAGCTGGATTTCCTGTTCCATTGGCAGAGCAGGCATCTTTCAAGAGGGCAAGAATGGAATTTAGCCCAACATGCTGCTGGGATGCAAGATGTAAATGAACCCACCAGGGCCACTGTTTATAATACTGAACAGATCTTCATCTTCTTGAAATTTTTGACCTGATTCTGTCTTTTCTGACCCTTCTCTGTTAGAAGAAAGCACATCTGACGAATCGAGTCTATTAGTATTCTCAAAAAGACAATCCTCTCGGTTGGAATTAAATTAGAATTCTCCTAATGTATTATCCAGTCTAATCTCGTCAACAGTTAACATCTTGGGAAAGCCAATTTTCTACTTTCTACTTTGATTTTTAACTAACTAAATGAAGTGGTCTTAAACGGTATAAAAATGCTCAAAGCCCCAAATGCTGTTGCGCATTTCTAGATGGGGGAGCAAATTCTGCACATGTGATCCGTTGCTAACAGTAATCCCTAGCAAAAATGCATACAATGGAGGATGCTAGCAATGGATCACAGGTACCACAAGGACATCCTGAACAGGATAGCCCAATGTGCGGATGTGATGAATTATATAAAACAGAATATTACAAAAATTGGTGCACCACAATGGTAAATGCAATTTACAATATGTGGCTAAACCGCACTCTGAAATGCGCAACAGCATTTGGGGCTTTCAGCATTTTTCTGCCGTTTAAGACCACTTCATTTAGTTAGTAAATTTGTATATGTGAACCTGGAGGCGTAGCAACTCCAGGTTGTATTATTTAGGTGCACCTGTATGGCCTGCATTACCTTAGTCAGTGATCCGTGGGACTCACAGCCTCCTTCCTTCTCCCATTGTATGTGTGATTTCACGCTGGAGGTAACCTGGGAGCTGTTTGCTGTGTGTCGGACTTCATGCCCCTGTAATTGCCCACTGGCACAGGTAGGTTAGCGTTAGGTCCCGTGCCACTATGAGAGACCTTGACAAGGTGCATGAGCTCCGGTATGTTCTTGATATAAGAATATATTGGCGAAAGTCTCATTTTTAATATCAGAGTGAGGGTTTAGCCATATATTGTCAATTGCATTTACCATTGTGGTGCACCAATTTTTGTAATGTTCTCCTTTGATTTTGCCATTAGCATATGGTCTTAGTAAAGGGCCCTTTACATGGGCCGATTCTCGACCAGATGATTGCTAACAAGTGTTTATAGGAGCGGCCATTTGCGTTAATCTGGTGGTGTAAAGGTGCCGCTGGTTAACTGAAACCCGAGCAAAATGCTCATTGATCAGGTATTCACATCATTAGTGCGGTCACAAAAATTGGCGTTTGCCGGCAGCAGATCGTGATGTGTAAACAGCATCTCCTGCTGGCAAACGAATCTGTATGGGGACGAGGGATGGCATTAGTGATCACTCCTCCCTATACTGTAGAGGAGATCACTGCATATAAATGCATCAGTCTCCTTCACTGACAAGCAGGTCATTGTGGGGAAGAAACGCCTGTAAAATTGGCCTGTGTAAAGGGTCCTGAAGTTACAATCAGAATATTCACTTTTCACAACAATGCTACCAATTTCCAACATTATTTTGGTAAGTAATCTGGTAGCTGTAGTAATCCCAAGGGGCAGAGCTTGAAAATTAATGTTTTTTTTAGATCCCCCTTTATAAAAATTGCAATTCTTAAGTATTTCTAGTGGGAAGAATGGATATGGATATGGAAATATGCATCTTTCAAGTCTGGAGACACCATGAACACTCCTGCCTGTAATACATTTACTGTCAATTTTATCAATTCAGTTTTTAACCACTCATAACATATCAAGTTTTTTTTTAAATTTATTATTAAACAATGTTTTTAGTGTGGTTACCAAAAATACTGGAGAAATATCCTGTACCTATTTGATGTTGAGGAACTGGAATTAGCACCTCCATGTCTATTAGGTCTGCCATTTCAAGAGATATTTTGTAACCCTTCTGAGCTTTGAACCAGCGTTGTTATGTCGTCTGTGGGAGGGTTGCCTAAGAATGGAATCGTGTAACCTTGGGTTAAGATCTTTAGAAGCCAGGGTGAAATTTCCTTCCAGGGTTATGTTTAAACTGTTTTTATTCAGTTCATTTTTCATAAACATTTAACATGTTCACATTTCAATCCATGAAGTACATAATATATATATATATATATATATATATATATATATATATATATATATGTAACAGCAAATTACATACCATCAAAAGTATCTCTGCAATGTGACATGTTAATAGGGCGTAAGAGAAAAACCCCACCACAATTTAGAAAGAAGACACTAAACATAAAGAAAGAGGAAAAGGAAGAAGGAGGATAGGAAAGGTAAAGATAAAGAGAGAGAAGGGGAAGGGGGAAGGAAGGGGGTAAGGAGGGTAAGTATATGATGAGAGTGCCTGCCATTTACGAAGTGAGTATTGACAGAAGTTCTGGAGAGTCTTGAAACTCAATCCACTGCGACCATACCTTTTTGGAATTTGTTCGAAAGGTCCGAAGCCTCAGCAGAAATCTCCTCCATTCTGTTTATGTGCAACATTTCTTGATACCATTCTCTAATGTTAGGTGCATGTACAGTGCGCCAATGTCTAGGGATCACGGACCTGGCTGCGGAGATAAAAAATCTCAACATATTGCGTTTCTGAGAAGCGATGGAACCTGGTAGGATGGAGAGGAGCGCCACTCGAGGTGTGTTTTCTATTGACTTCACAGTCATTTTCCTATATATGTCAAAGATTTTATTCCAGAAAGGTTTTACCTTATTACAGCCCCACCAGATATGCAACATAGTCCCTTTTTCTGTGCTGCATCTCCAACAGGTTTCTGGTACTGACGGGAATATCCTATGTAATCTAGCTGGGTACCTGTACCATCGAGCCATAATCTTATAGTTTTTTTCCTGTGCAGAAGAGGCCATTGATAATTTGTGAGAGAATATAAATGCTTTCTGTTGTTCCTCCTTTGTTATAGAGGCACCTAGCTTTTGTTCCCAACCTGAAATAAAACTCGGTCTGCCCTGATATGTATCTTCCATCAGATTCCTATATAGCAAAGAAATCAGGTGAGTCGGAGGAGATGGTAACAGAAATAATTTCTCAGTTTCAGATAAGGATTTTCCAAAAGAACCTTCTTCACCTTTTGAGGAAATGTACGATTTCAATTGCTCGTATTCCAACCAGGAAATACGAGCATTCAAGTGTTTTGCGGACAGGTCCTGGAAGGACGGCAAAGGAGATCCTGATAGGACGTGATAAAAGCGTGGATCTGCAGATGCCTGCATCCCCAGAAAGGAATCCCTATTGGAACTAGCTGGAAAAGCTGGATTGTGGAAGAGTGGAGTTAAGGGACTAAATTTTCTAGAACAAATGCCTCTCTGTATAAATGAATCCCATAATTTCAAAGTTTGTTGTGTCAGTTTATTACAATTTTTAAACTTGGGACGAGTCTCTGTCGCAATCCAAGGAGTATGGTTAAGTGGAGAGGAGTAGAGGGACTGTTCTAGTTGAACCCACTGTTTAGAACGCCTATGATGCTGCCAGTCAAGCAATCTGAGAAAGGAGGAGGCTGCGTGATAAAGTTTCAAATCTGGAAGACCCGCCCCTCCCGAGGATTTGGGTCTAGTCAATGTGGTGAGTGCGATTCGAGGACTGGACGAGCCCCATACAAATCTGGTAATTAAAGTCTGCATAAAGCGAAAAAATGCAGGAGGGGGTATTAACGGAACTGTTTGGAAGATGTATAGGAATTTTGCCAAGATATAGATTTTTAAGACATTCATTCTCCCAAACCATGATAACCCTTTTTTATTGTAGTTGGCAAGGTCTTTTGTCGTTCGATCTAATAGTGGGAGGTAGTTTAAAGTATACAACGAGTCCGAATCTACTGGTATCTGGACTCCCAAATATTTTATTGCTGAAGATTGATGCTTAAATTGGAACGATGTGAGCAAATTGCTGAATTCTTGTTGTGGTATGGATATATTAAGGATATCCGATTTTGAATAATTAACCTTAAAGTTGCTTAAGTGTCCAAAGCGTTCGAACTCCTTTAAGATTGAAGGGAGAGAGATATGCGGTTGAGAGACGTACAGCATATAAGGCTGTTTTATATTGTGTTCCATTTATCGTGGTACCATGTATTGATGTATTCATGCGAATTGCTTTGGCCAGATGTTCCATTACAATAACATATAATAGGGGAGATAGTGGGCATCCCTGCCTAGTGCCATTCCTTATTTTTATAGATGGTGAGAATATACCGTTTACCTTCACTTTTGCTGTGGGAGTGGAATATAATGCACAAATTCTACTCATAAATTTAGACCCTAGCCCTATTTGTCTTAGGGAGGCGTCCATAAAACTCCAATGAACGCGGTCGAATGCCTTTTCGGCGTCAATCGCTAATAGGCACAAAGGGGAGGAATTACATTTCGCCGCATTGGTTAGCAATAAAGTCTTTATTGTGTTATCACGAGCCTCCCTACCTCTTACAAAGCCAACTTGATCCGAATGTATTATAGATGGAAGTAAAGGGGATAACCTATCCGCGAGCATTTTTGAGTATATTTTGATATCTATGTTAATTAAGGATATGGGTCTGTAATTCGTTGGAACAGAGTGATCTTTACCAGGTTTAGGTAAAATACTAATGTGGGCTTCCAGTGATTGAGTTACGAATGGTGAGTTAGTATCAATACTATTAAAAACCTTCGTCAAGAAAGGAGACAGAAGGTCTTTAAATTGCTTGTAGAGTGCTGGTGTGAAACCGTCAGGACCGGGACTTTTCCCAGTAGGGGAGGCGGAAATGGCGTTTGCGACTTCAGTAGCTGTAAAGTCTGACTCAATAGCCTCTTTATCCTGCGTTGAAATTGTAGGAAGTGCTGTTTCCTGTATATAATCATCAATACGGGTGTTTAGAGCCTCAGCAGATGAGTCTGCGAATTGTCCTTTTATGTTGTATAATTGGGAATAATATGAATGGAACACTTCCAGTATTTCGGTGGGATTATGAGTTTTAAGGCCATTGGATTTTTTTATGAAAGGGATAAAAGTTTGGGTCGACCTGGGGTGTATAAAACGTGCTAACGGTCTGCCGCATTTGTTAGAGTATTCGTAAAAAAAACCCTTCCCTTTATCCGTATATCTTTTATGTTTTTGATCAATCAGAGATTTAATAGAGTCCCTGACTTTTAGTAGTTCTATATACGTTGTTGGGGATAAGGTTCTTTTATGCCGTATTTCAAAGTCATGAGCCTGAGATAGTAGTGTGGTTAACTTGAATGCCTTCTCCTTTTTTAATCTGGCCCCATGTTTGATAAATGTTCCTCTCAGAACACATTTTAATGCCTCCCACTGCATTGGTAAAGAGGTGTTGTCTGTGGAGTGGATCTGAATGAATTCACTCACTGTCTTTTGTATATCTGCGGCACAAACTACATCTTTGAGAAGATTATCATTCAGTCTCCAATTCCATGGTTTGTGTGCTGAATCAGGAAGGTCTACAGAGACATAAATGGGAGCATGATCTGAAAACAGAATATCTCCTATGGATGCCTTTGGATTCCACGCCAGTGTTTGATGACTGACCAGGAAAAGGTCAATACGGCTGTATAAATTGTGATGGTTGAGTAAAATGTGTAGTCTTTACCTTGTGGGTATATAGTTCTCCATATGTCCACAAGTTGAAGGGAGTGAATCCGCGAGAGCAAAGATCTCAGTTGCCGTCCTGAAGAGGAACCCAGACCCGCGCTGGAATCCATAACTGGATCTAGTGTGAAGTTAAAATCTCCGCCGATCAACACCCGACCCTCTGCAAAGTCAGACATCTGATCTAGGAAAGATGTGCAAATAGAAATCTGTTTTTGGTTTTGCAAGTACCAATTAACTATAGTGAACAAGTTGGAATGTATTCTCAATTTGATGAAGATATAGCGCCCCTCTCCATCCACCTTTACATCTTCCACCGATCCCTGCACAGATTTGTGCAATGCTATCGATACGCCCTTGGACCTAGAATCCGAACTTGGGCTGTGGAACCATTGAGAATAATATCTATCTCGGATAGATGGTATATGGTCCTTTTTAAAATGTGTTTCCTGTAATAATAACACCTGAACTTTCTGTTTATACATATGGTAAAGAATCTTAGATCGTTTCTGGGGAGTGCTGAAACCTCGGACATTCAGAGATCCTAGCTTTAGGGTAGCCATCTCTCTTCAATACTGGAAATGGGGAAGAGGGGAAGGAATGGGAAAAACAAGTAGGGGAAGAAAATTAAGTTAGAAAGGGGGGTGAAAAGGAATTAAAGAAAAGGTACAGTAGAAATAAGATAAGTAGGGTACTAAACACGCCTGGTGAAGACACAAGAAAAAGTGTGACCCCAACTATGTGACGTGATCCCTAAGTGGGGACGGACTTTCAATAGAGGAGCTACTCCCTTCCAACCATCCCGGAGAGATCATGAGCAAATATTCTGAACTTGATAAGTAAAGCACCAAAAACATTGCATGAAATAGACTAATTAAATACAATGGACCAGAACTACAGTAACAATAGGACCAATGTAAATTAACGGACTCACAAGTAAGTGATCAGACCCTCATGCCTTAAATCCCTGAGCTGAGTAGACTAACACTGGCACATTATGAGACGGCGTGTATAAGCAAACCTGTCTAAAGTTGACATAATAATTATGATCTCGAGTGGAACATGAACACAGAACAGATAGGAACATTAAGCAACCAAAGAACTGACTGTGCGCATCCTATACTATACAGACATGTTGGCACTTTCAAATATTGCGCCTCTAGGATTCATGTCCCGGAGTTAGGATCGCCAGATCATATTATGTAGGACCTGTAAGTCCTATAAATGTTGACCAATCAAATAAATCGAGAGTCTACTCTGTGTGAGACCCGTCATCCGCATCCAAGCCTCTGGGTGTGCGGTGTTTCTTCTGGCGAGGCGATCTAGAAGCTCTCTGAGGAAGCGGTGCCCCCCCTTTCATGGGGCCATTAGGTAGGGATGGCCAACCGTGTACCCTCACTGGGGCAATACCCAAGGATTCTGCAAAAGATGGTATGTCCCTGGGGTGGCGCAGGGACACCAATTTGCCATTCATGAGGGTTTGTAGGCAAAACGGAAAACCCCAGGTATATGCGATTTTGTTTTGCTGTAAGACATCCAAAAGAGGGCGCAGGGCCTTCCTTTTCAGCAGGGAGACTCTGGATAAATCCGCCAGAATTTGAAGTGGCGTATCGTTATATAGCACTTGACCAGCTTGTCTAGCCTTATTCATGATGGCTGCTTTCAGCTGGTATCTATGGACGCGGCATATAACGTCCCTAACCCTATCCGTGTTATCCGGTTTAGGACCTAAGGCTCTATGGGCCTTGTCCAGTTCCAACGGAGTATCGGGTGGTGCTTGTAATATATTATTAAAGGTGAGGCGCAGGGTGGTGTCCAAATCTTTAGGGGCCACAGACTCAGGTAGCCCCGCACTCTGATGTTATTGCGGCGCCCTCTATTTTCAATATCATCGAGTAGGTCTGCTAGGTATTGCAGTTGGAATGTGTGGGACTCCATCTTGGAACCCTGCTGATCTTGTCTGGTGGACACTGCCCCAATGTCCTGCTCCACACATGTCACTCTTTCCCCCATAGTGAGTATTTCATTTTTAATGTTGTGGACCTCATTTTTATATCCTGCTTCTAATCTGGACACGTAGGTCTCCATGTCATCTTTTGTGGGGATAGAGGCGACTCTAATGAGGAGGTCTCTTATTTCAGCCAGGGTAGGTGAGCCCTGGACGGGTTGAGGTGTAGCCAGTGAACCACTACATTCCTCAGATGTAAGGAAGGTTGAAGGTGCTTTAGGGGATTGAGGATTGGAGATGTTATTGCCCTGTATCGGGACCTGTTCCCATTCCCCCTCTCCCCATGCGTCAGACGACTCCTCTGTTATGGTGGTTTCCCGCTCTTCATGAGTCTGGCGCTGCTGGCAAGATGGAGCGGTAAGTGAATCCCGCATCTCTCTTTCCCCCGTTACCTCCAAGATCATTGCTGGGCTGTATCGAGGCGACGGCTCCACCTCGTCAGACCCCCGGACCGCCGATTTTTCAAGCGGAGATCCCGCTCTGCAGGTCTCTGTCTGTGTATCCTGTGGATCCCAGGAAGATGGCGCCGGTGAATCACGTTGTGAACCAGAGGTCAGGAACTTCTCAATTCCCTGCGGGGTGAGGTATTCGGGTTGGCTGGAAAGCGCAGACCCACTTTTCTTCGTTCTTTTAGGTCCCATTCTGAAAGGTTTGCAACGTTATTTGGGCTATATTAAGGTCTCTCCAAAGATCCTGGAGCGGAAGCTGAAGCGAAGGGCGTCTCTACTCCTCCATAGCCAGGCCACGCCCCCTCCCTCCAGGGTTAGAACCTTCTCAGTCTACCTCGCACAGGAATTCTGGCTTCATTTCTTGGATTAAACAAAAATCCTGTCTTTCCCCTGTTTATAAAATTCCCATTAATCTGTTTTTTCTTTTATCTTGAAATCATTTTTTTTTTTTCCTGCACTTACTCATTTGTATACTGCCTGATGAAGGAACCCCAGGTCCTGAATTGCTAAAAGTCTCATGCAAGCAATTGTAAACCACAGATCTGCAATCTGAATTTTTTTTCACTCCTGTCCATAGAAATGACTATGGTTGTCTTCAATATGGACAAGAATGGTACATGCTCTGTAATTCGCTGATCGGATATATGGATGTGGACAGCATAGAGGACATCTGTGTGCTGTCCATAAATTTTTTTTTTATGAACCCATAGAAATTAATGGGTCTGTGTGTAGTCCGCAAAATATGCAGATCGGGCACAGATGCAAAGACAGTAAAGGAAATAGCAGCATTTTAAAATAATACATCCCCAGTCTATACTGCAAACTGGAGAGTATAAAGTTCACACTCCTAGCAGGCTGCTAAATACATTTTGTATAGCGTATGTGATTGTCTACATTTATCTACTTGTATACACTCAATACAAACTACACACACCATCCCCTGCCCAGCAAAATTTACTGTTATGAAAGGATAGTGTTTTATTACATTGTTGAGCTGACTAAATTGTAATCTGACTATAAAAAAAGAAAAACCTAATCTATTTTACCAATGTAAATCTGTTAATGAAAGCTACAGCATACTTTTAGCTATTTTTCATTTGGATTAATTCTTGCAGAATTTGGACACTATTCTAGAATGTTTCCTAAACCCTTGTTGGTCTCTGCTTAGATCCTTGCACCACCTTGTGGAACACTGCAGTTATGTCAGGTGTAAGCAAACCAATTTACGTTTTACCACTTAGTGATAAACAATCGTGATATTCAAAAGGCTCGGTTAACAAATCTTCTGATTTAAATGCTGAATGCACTTCAGAGTAATCCTAAAGTATACAGCGGAACCTCTTTAAGAACCTTCTAGACCTGTGATGGCTAACCTCCGGCACTCCAGCTGTGGGAAAACTACGACTTCCAAAATGTACACTTGCTTGGCTGTTCACACAACTCCACAGAAATGAATGGAGCATGCTGGGAGTCATAGTTTCACCACAGCTGGAGTGGCGGAGATTAGCCATCACTGTTCTAGGGGGTGGTCTTCTCAAAGAAGATGGCCAGTAGGCAATATATATATAGTGGAGCTGAAATATGGATAAGGGTAATTTGGAGGGGTTGTACTGTAAGTTAATATGCCCATAGTCTATCGTTAGCCAAGAATACAACCATTATACTTCCTTAGAGCTTTAACTATATTGAAGTATGTGTTCCAAGTTCTACACATGACCCTGATTTAGGAAAAATGCACTCAGCACAGTTTACAACATACATTTTGAATCAATGGCAGATGTTCGCATACTAGGTGATGGTGATCATCAGAAGGAATTTTGTTATGGAAAGTATACTAATGAGCCATTTTAAGAAAGATGTGCTTATGGCCAGACCACATGTTCCAGTGCTCCCAGCCTGGAGAAGAACTGAAGATAGGCTCTGGTTATCCTGAAAATTGGTATGTATAAATTGGTTTTCAGGTGTCAAGCAGTAGGCGTTCACCTGATAGCTAGGGAAGCTATAATATATAGTAAGTGGCCAGACAGTTGAAGATTTTCAGATGTAAAATTGCTTTGTATGAGAACCAAAATCAAGCTGGTTCTGGCCATTTTGAATGAGAAACATCTGCACTGGAGTGAACATATTGATGTTAGGTATCCAAGGCCTCGTGCACATGTTCGTATCCATTTTGCGGATCTGCAAAATAAGGATGTGTGTGCATCCTGCAATTTTCGTGGGGCTTATTGTAAAAAGGCCTATTCTTGTCCGCAAAACAGACACTAGGACAGGTACTATAATTTGCAGCCTAGGCTGGACAGATACAGAAAGCACATGGATGTTTAATGGGGACCCATAATAAAAATTGGAACCGTGTGCGATCTGCAAAAAATGTGGATCGGACACTGACCAAAAATGAGGCCTAACTCTGGAGAGAGCAATCCTAGGAGCTAAATTTCCTACAAATGTGTATGGTTGTTCAATTTTTTTATGAACCCATTTTTGGCCTTTATGACCACACAAAACTCTTGTATATTTCAGCAACATACCAAAATGAATACCTTTTTTGTTTCTTTGGGGGTCTTGTTTTCTTGCTGGACAAGTTGTAGTTTCCAAGCATACCATTTTGGGATACATTTGCTAGTGTTTAATTAATTAATTAATAATAAAATTATTGGGAGGTACAACCAAAAAAATTCAAATTTAATTCATTACTGACCACCAGTAAGTGTATGTATAGTAACTGTCACAAAGTGTACTATATGTGTTTCCTAAAAATAAATTCTCTTTCGGTGACGTCATCGGCGCAGGCGCACTGAGGGAGTGCTGAGCCTCCTTCTCTCAGAGCGCCTGCGCCGAATGAAGACAGGCGCGGGATTTGAAATGCTGACAGGGCCAGCCGGAGGAGGAGAGCGCTCGCTGGCCCTGTCAATCAACAGGAGGAGGGGGCGGTTTTTTGCGGCGGCTACCAGCAAGTAGACGCCCTACTTGCTGGTAGTGAAGTGATTTGCATATTTTAAAAGATCGTTTTTTAAGGAAAAGAAGCTACAGACAAAAGGTAAGATCCCTATATAGCGAATAGTAGTTAAATAAGGATTTTAACAAGCCCAAAAAAAAATAATATATGTGTTTTGGGGGTGACAGAAGCCCTTTAAAACAAAATGGAGCAAAATCAGCACATGCACAATATCCAAAAAAGAAAAAGAGATGTGTGATTTTGAAACAAAACAGGGATCCAATAATAAAAAATAGTATAAATAGTATAATATAGAACTGTAACATATGCATTTAGGGAGTTATCAGTTTAAGAAAAACAAAAAACTTCATTGCAAATAAATTTAAAAATAGCTTGAATTAGCAATCAGGACAGTAAATTAAAATGGTGCGGTCCTGTTCAACGGTAAGAAACTCATCCTAGATTGTAACTAGGATGGGCTGGAGACCAGTGTGTAAATTGATTCTTCCATCATCAAATTCCCGACAATGGCCCCATGTGTCCCCAAGCAGCACATGGTTAAGTAGTGATGTGCCGCTTGGAGACACATCACCTCTGAGGCCAGTCATTAGCTGCAGGCCAGGGACCAGAAGTTTGCTGAATGAATTCCGAGAGGTGGAACAGCAGGTGAGTATGATTTTTTTCAACAGGTACAACATGCTGCTGTCCACAGTTAAAAAAAAAAATCCCAAAGGCTGGACAACCCCTTTTGAGCTGTAGTGAAAGCTCAGAGAAGAGGCAGCAGTGCTCTGCAGACCTGATGGCCAGCAGCAGGTAGACGACTGAACAGAAAGCTGCTGCAGGAGATTAAAGGGCATCTGGCAGCAGATTTGCACCTATGAAACTGGATGACGTGTTGCATGTGCGCTTGGCAGCTGAAATGTAAACAAAGTTGGGGTCTGCACACTCACATTCGTGTTGGTGCTAGCGAAATGACCAGTTGGTCAACGTATCAAGTGAAGAAAAATTGCTGCACTCCAGTGATATGTTGCAAATAGAGATATAGTTTATTATCCTTTACAAAGTCATCAAAAGGATCATGATCCAGCCTTCCCTGACGCCATATGATCTACGCAGGTTACACCGATGAAGAAGGTCCACTCGGACCGAAAACGTTTGGCGATTTACTGTGAAAAATTATGATAAAAATATCTGGATCAGAAATCCTTTTGATGTCTTTGTAAAGGATAATAAACTATATCTCTATTTGCAACATATCACAGGAGAGCAGTGATTTTTCTTCACTTGGCAGCTAAAGACATCTGTGTTGGTCCCTTGTTCATATGTGCCTGCATTGCCGATAAAAGTCACCATGTATTTCGTGTGAGAACCATGCTTGTAGCTAGATAATGGAGATGACTGGTACGGGAAATAAGGGCACAACACTTCAGGGATTAGCTAGAGTATCTAAAGTCGAATAGCTCCGAGTTGAGGCACAAGCTGATGGGTAGAGAGAGGCCACCTAATCTCTGTATCCTGGAAGTAGCCAAGGCAATGCTGTGTGTCATGCCGAAGAGATGCTGCAACTGATGATAGTTTGAGCAGTGGTTAAGTAAGAGATACTGCAACCTTAAAGGGACTCTGTCACCACTTTCTAACCCCCCCTTTTAAAAGTATTGTTCTCTCCATGGCGCCCTTGTGATTACAAAGGTGTTGTTATAACATAAATTTGCTGTCTCGTTTTGATAAAAAATACCTTTTATCTAACCTGTCAATCTTGTGGATAAGGTGCCCAGGGCGTTTCTGAAGGTCTGAAGCTGCCGCCCGCCGCCGTTGGTGCCCAGCTCCTCCCCTGATCCTTTCAGCGCCGCCTGAATGTAAAGAAATCCGCCTCCGGCTCTCGCTCAGTGCCCCCTCCTCCTTTTCAAAGATCCCACGCGTGCGCACAGGCCTGTGCCTGATGCGCCCGTGCGGACATTTAGAATCAGCCTCATTGAGCGAAGTGCGCATGCGCGCACTTCGCTCAACCTCCTCATAGGACGAGCACTGCAGCCAGCCACTCAGAGCCTGCCAAGCGCTGTATGGAGCCGCAGGCTCTGAGTGGCTGGCTGCAGTGCTCGTCTTATGAGGAGGTTGAGCGAAGTGCGCGCATGCGCACTTCGCTCAATGAGGCCGATTCTAAATGTCCGCACGGGCGCATCAGGCACAGGCCTGTGCGCACGCGCGGGATCTTTGAAAAGGAGGAGGGGGCACTGAGCGAGAGCCGGAGGCGGATTTCTTTACATTCAGGCGGCGCTGAAAGGATCAGGGGAGGAGCTGGGCACCAACGGCGGCGGCGGCGGGCGGCAGCTTCAGACCTTCAGAAACGCCCTGGGCACCTTATCCACAAGATTAACAGGTTAGATAAAAGGTATTTTTATCAAAAGGAGACGGCGAATTTATGTTATAACAAAACCTTTGTAATCACAAGGGCGCCATGGAGAGAACAATACTTTTAAAAGGGGGGGTTAGAAAGTGGTGACAGAGTCCCTTTAAAGCTCCCAATACTGTACAATACGGAGAGAAAGTTGTGATAACTGAAGCAACAGCCCAGGAGACCATAGGAGTAGTTAATTGTTACTTCTTAAAAGGGACAGTGTTATATTTGTTTGTTGCCACGTAAAGAAACCATGTGCCAAGTTATCCTAAGCATGTGTCCTTACAGACTAACCACTAAGGCTACTTTCACACTAGCGTTCGGAGCGGATCCGTCTGATGTTTCATCAGACGGATCCGCTCCGATAATGCAGACGTTCGCATCCGTTCAGAACGGATGCGTCTGCATTAAAACTTAGAAAATTTTCTAAGTGTGAAAGTTGTCTGAGCGGATCCGTCCAGACTTTACATTGAAAGTCAATGGGGAACGGATCCGCTTGAAGATTGAGCCATATGGTGTCATCTTCAAGCGGATCCGTCCCTATTGACTTACATTGTAAGTCTGGACGGATCCGCTCGCCTCCGCACGGCCAGGCGGACACCCGAACGCTGCAAGCAGCGTTCAGGTGTCCGCTCACTGAGCGGAGCGGAGGCTGAGCGCTGGCAGGCGGATGCATTCTCAGTGGATACGCCTCCATTGAGAATGCATCAGGGCCAGACGGATGCGTTCGGGACCGCTCATGAGCCCCTTCAAACGGAGCTCACGAGCGGACACCCAAACGCTAGTGTGAAAGTAGCCTAAGCCTGTTGCATCCCAAAGACGGCAAGCGCAAAAGGCTACTTTCACACTAGCGTTTTGGCTTTCCGTTTCGGAGATCCATCATGGGCTCTCAAAAGCAGTCCAAAACGGATCAGTTTTGCCCTAATGCATTCTGAATGGAAAAGGATCCGCTCAGAATGCATCAGTTTGCCTCCGTTCAGTCTTCATTCTGCTCTGGACACCAAAACTCTGCCTACAATAGAAAACTGATCCGTCCCCCATTGACTTTCAATGTCGTCATGGCTATAGAAGACATAATACAACCGGATCCGTTCATGACGGATGCATGCGGTTGTATTATGGTAACGGAAGCGTTTTTGCAGATCCATGACGGATCAAGTCAAGTAA
Organism: Bufo bufo; assembly: GCF_905171765.1. Lineage (NCBI taxonomy): Eukaryota > Metazoa > Chordata > Amphibia > Anura > Bufonidae > Bufo > Bufo bufo. The sequence goes on along the minus strand of NC_053392.1, from coordinate 236,171,002 downwards.
AGTCACCTTGTTTAAGTTATAACTGTGTCCGTCTCTGACCACTCAGAGTCAAAAAGATCCATTTTGTAAGGGTCTGATCATCTCTCACCAGTCTTCTGCAAAAATAGGCTTTAACCCACAGAAGAAAACCTTGGGGTTTAACACTTGAGACAGGCCTACTTTATGGTCAATAAATTCCATCTTGTCTATTGAAACAAGAATGGGAAGTTCTAAAAACATGCAAACAAAAAAGCAATCAGCCATAAGACAACAAGGACAAACATGGAAGCAAGCATTCTATTATGCCTAGTCCTCCAAGAGAGATGTTACCAGGGCCGGCGCTTCCATAGAGGCAAGAGGGGCAATTGCCCCCGGGCCCCCGAGTCCTTAGGGGCCCCCCTGCGTCGGCCCGCAACTAACTATAGGCAGTGTCACCCGGAGATGAGCGCTTCCATTGTGGAAGCGTTCATCTCCAGTCATCTGTATCACCGTCCTCAGGACAGCGATACAGATGCCTGTGCAGCAGGGCAGGGGAAGGTGTGTCCCTTCCCCTTCCTCCGATAGGCTGTCGGCCTAGTGCCTGCAGCCTATCAGAGGCCGGAGCAGGCGGCGCGATGATGTCATCGCGCCGCCTGAGCCTTGAGCCGTACAGCACGGGACACAGGCCGGAAGAGGCCTGCATCGCATCGCTGCCAAGGAGGTAAGTATAAGTGGTTTTTTTTTTGTCAATACTGGTGGCTACTGGCACATGTTGATGGGGGGGGGGGGGGGCTATGGCTACTGGGACATGATAGGGGGGGCCCTATGGCTACTGGCACATGATATGGGGGGGCTCTGGCTACTGGCACATGATATGGGGGGGCTCTGGCTACTGGCACATGATACAGGGGGGCTCTGGCTACTGGCACATGATATGGGGGGCTCTTGTTACTGACACATGATGGTGGGGGGGGGCTCTTATTACTGGCACATGATTGGGGGACATCTATGAGGGCACATTTTGCTGGCACATTATTGGGGGACATCTATGGGGGCACTTATTACCGGCACATTGGGGGCACTTCTTACTGGCACATTATTGGGTGGGACTGTGGGGGCACTTCTTACTGGCACTTGATTGGGGGCACTTCTTACTGCCACATTATTGGTGGGCACTATAGGGGCATTTACTGAGGCCACAAAGAACGGTTATTTTATATGGGGGCTCTGTATAGGGGCATTTTATACTGGAACACATTATGGTGGGTACTATGGGGAAGGTGGGAGAGGAGTACTATGGGGTCATCTATGGGGGCACTGAGAAGGGGTATTTTACACTTACAAATTATGGGGGACACTGAGGGCGTCTACTGGGGCACTATATATGGGGCATTTTATACTGGTACATTATGGGGGGCACTAGGAAGGAGGGGGGAGAGGAGCACTATGGGGGCATTTACTGGGGGCACTAAATAGGGGTATTTTATACTGGCACATTATGGGAGCACTATGGGGACATTAGCTCAACTGGGGGCATTACAAGGGGGTATTTTTTGCACTGTCACATTATAAGGAGAATTATTACTACTGGGGGGGGGGAATTATGGTGGGCTTTATTACTCCCCCATGGTATGACCCCCTAATAGCAGCACCAGCCTCTCCCTGCTCTGCTATCTCTCTGCCCATTCTCCAAATCCTTATTATGAAATCTTTCTCATTAGGATAAAACACATCAGCTCCGCCGAACCCCCGGCCAAAGTGTTGAAGTTGCGTCCGAGATCCCCAAGGATCAAGCCAAGTAATTGTAAGTTTTCATATGAAATATGTTTGTTATACACATATAGCATACACCGTGCCCCACAATATACAGTTTCTTCTGTAAAAGTCAAGTGTCATGGGGGAACTTATTGTTTTTCGCCCCAGGGCCCCATTTCACCTAGAACCGGCCCTGGATGTTACACAGACTCATGTCCTAGCCAGCAAATTGTGAACACACTGCAAGATGCAGTTGGAAATAACAGAACCACAAATGTGATATTTAGTCCTAATTTGCGAAAATGTGGCAGCCCTGCCCTTATTAACCACAAGTTAGGAAGGAATGGGATACATTGGTTCCCATACCCATTTCTCTACTTAATCCAGTAATATGGATCTTTTGAAAACATTCAAAGTTGTTTTCACTCGAACTGTGAGGGCAGAGGAAAGGGGGTCCTCTATAGAGCATTAACAACAGATGTATAAGAACCCAATAATCAAGTACTACACAGGGGCGGAGGGAACCACCATTTCACGCACCACATGGCTTAGATGTGGATCCTTATGGCTGCTACAAGTAGACAGCTGGACAATGCTGTAAAGACAGACTAAGGCTACTTTCACATTAGCGTTTTTTGCGGATCCATCATGGATCTGCAAAAACGCTTCCGTTACAATAATACAACCACATGCATTTGTCATGAACAGATCGGGTTGTATTATGTCTTCTATACCCATGACGTATCCGTCTTGAACACCATTGAAAGTCAATGGGGGACGGATCCGTTTTCTATTGTGCCAGATTGTGTCAAAGAAAACTGATCCGTCCCCATTGACTTACATTGTATGCCAGGACAGATCCGTTTGGCTCAGTTTCGTCAGACGGACACGTCTGCAGGCAGCGTTTCGGTGTCCACCTCCAGAGTGGAATGGTGACTGAACGGAGGCAAACTGATGCATTCTGAGCGGATCCTTTTCCATTCAGAATGCATTAGGGCATTTTGGACCGCTTGTGAGAGCCCTGAACGGATCTCACAAACAGAAAATCAAAACGCGAGTGTGAAAGTAGCCTAAGTCTGGGTTCACATCACCGTTTATTTTGACGTTGTTCTGATCTGATTGGAAGAACAGAAAAATAGAGAGAAAAAAACGGATCCTGTATTTTTAGCATACATTATGCTTGTTTATGCACATTTGGGATCCGTTTTAGCCATTTCCGCCTGAGATCCGTTATTTTAGATGAAAAAAAAAGATCCTGCATGGAAATGTTTCCACAAACTAATATGTAGCCTAGATAAATATATTTCCCTGCCCATTGAAAAGAAGATTCCCCCACTCTTCTTGCTCTACCATCAACTGCCAGGACCTTTGGCATGGAGCAATTTACTCAAGGGAGGTAAACCTATCAAAAGGTTCCAGATCTGCCTGCAGAGAGGGTCATGAAGATACCCAACCAGAAATCCTGTAATGGAAGATAAAGTGTGTATAGCAATCACCAAGGGCTCAATAGCTTCCAGCTTCAGTACAAGGCTGCAGTGACGTACAGTATCAAATATATATATATATATATATATACACACACACACACACACACTCACCTAAAGAATTATTAGGAACACCTGTTCTATTTCTCATTAATGCAATTATCTAGTCAACCAATCACATGGCAGTTGCTTCAATGCATTTAGGGGTGTGGTCCTGGTCAAGACAATCTCCTGAACTCCAAACTGAATGTCAGAATGGGAAAGAAAGGTGATTTAAGCAATTTTGAGCGTGGCATGGTTGTTGGTGGCAGACGGGCCGGTCTGAGTATTTCACAATCTGCTCAGTTACTGGGATTTTCACGCACAACCATTTCTAGGGTTTACAGAGAATGGTGTGAAAAGGGAAAAACATCCAGTATGCGGCAGTCCTGTGGGCAAAAATGCCTTGTGGATGCTAGAGGTCAGAGGAGAATGGGCCGACTGATTCAAGCTGATAGAAGAGCAACGTTTACTGAAATAACCACTCGTTACAACCGAGGTATGCAGCAAAGCATTTGTGAAGCCACAACACGCACAACCTTGAGGCGGATGGGCAACAACAGCAGAAGACCCCACCGGGTACCACTCATCTCCACTACAAATAGGAAAAAGAGGCTACATTTTGCACGAGCTCACCAAAATTGGACTGTTGAAGACTGGAAAAATGTTGCCTGGTCTGATGAGTCTCGATTTCTGTTGAGACATTCAAATGTGCCTCAGTTGTAATTCTACACCGCATGGGTCACAAATGGTGCTGTGTATGCAAAATGCCATCAAGGTTCCTGGAGGAAAACTCGCTTTTTGTTTTTTATTCTTTTAGGCTCCATTGACACGTCCGCAACGTGTCTTGCGGATCCACGGATCTGCAAAACATGGACAGCGGCAATGTGCGATCCGCATTTTGCGGACCGCACATTGCAGGCACTAATAGAATATGCCTGTTCTTGTCCGCAATTAGAATAGGGCATGTTCTATTTTTTTTCGGAATGGAATTGTGGACCCGCAATTCCGTGTCCGGGCAGCACATCGTGCTGCCCCATAGAAATTAATAGGTCCGCAATTCCGTTCCGCAAAATGCAGACGTGTGAATGGAGCCTTAGTTTGACTTTTTAAATGTGTTCTCTAGTGATCCCATATAGTTCTAGTGCTGCCATTCTAGAGCCCGTATAATAGATGCCTGCCACATAATTATCTGCCACAATGCTGCTCCCCGACTGAAAATCAGTTCCATTCACCTCAATGGGGGTTGCAGAAATTCATGTGCTTGCTGCCCCATTCAAATGAATGGAACTGATTTTCAGTTGCGGAATTTTCTGCCGCGTGTGAAGGCACCCTTATTCATCTTATTTCACTTGCTGTTCACAAATGGGCTAATGGCTTGAGTGGTGTAGACCAATACAAATGGTAGAGAAGCAGGGTACAACACGTGTACGTGTATGGATAAGCAATGCTGAAACTGTGACTACCAAGTGGACACTAACTACCAGCCTAAATCCTCATTTAGATGCCCCTAGTTTTAGTGTCTGTATTATGCCTGTAGGACCCATAGGGTTCTGTGGTGTTCTAAGTTTGGTTCACCTGAACTTTAAGGCATTAAGGTCTTGCGGCTGTAACATGGACACTGTTAATGCCACACAGGCGTAATAAAGGTGCATTGCTAATGACCCAAACTGGATTACAAATCCCTATGATGCTTTTAATTTGGATTATTAGAACTGCGGTCAGGGTGGGGGTTGTGGACTTAGTACTCTGTGCCTGTATTAGGTTCCTCTGAAACCAGACTAAGGCCCTAGTATAGTACACTGCTCAAAAAAATAAAGGGAACACTTAAACAACACAATGTAACTCCAAGTCAATCACACTTCTGTGAAATCAAACTGTCCACTTAGGAAGCAACACTGAGTGACAATCAATTTCACATGCTGTTGTGCAAATGGGATAGACAACAGGTGGAAATTATAGGCAATTAGCAAGACACCCCCAATAAAGGAGTGGTTCTGCAGGTGGTGACCACAGACCACTTCTCAGTTCCTATGCTTCCTGGCTGATGTTTTGGTCACTTTTGAATGCTGGCGGTGCTTTCACTCTAGTGGTATCATGAGACGGAGTCTACAACCCACACAAGTGGCTCAGGTAGTGCAGCTTATCCAGGATGGCACATCAATGCAAGCTGTGGCAAGAAGGTTTGCTGTGTCTGTCAGCGTAGTGTCCAGAGCATGGAGGCGCTACTAGGAGACAGGCCAGTACATCAGGAGACTTGGAGGAGGCCGTAGGAGGGCAACAACCCAGCAGCAGGACCGCTACCTCCGCCTTTGTGCAAGGAGGAACAGGAGGAGCACTGCCAGAGCCCTGCAAAATGGCCTCCAGCAGGCCACAAATGTGCATGTGTCTGCTCAAACGGTCAGAAACAGACTCCATGAGGGTGCTATGAGGGCCCGACGTCCACAGGTGGGGGTTGTGCTTACAGCCCAATACCGTGCAGGACGTTTGGCATTTGCCAGAGAACACCAAGATTGGCAAATTTGCCACTGGCGCCCTGTGCTCACACAGAGCACATGTGACAGACGTGACAAAGTCTGGAGACGCCGTGGAGAACGTTCTGCTGCCTGCAACATCCTCTAGCACGACCGGTTTGGCATTGGGTCAGTAATGGTGTGGGTGGCATTTCTTTGGAGGGCCGCACAGCCCTCCATGTGCTCACCAGAGGTAGCCTGACTGCCATTAGGTACTGAGATGAGATCCTCAGACCCCTTGTGAGAACATATGCTAGTGCGGTTGGCCCTGGGTTCCTCCTAATGCAAGACAATGCTAGACCTCATGTGGCTGGAGTGTGTCAGCAGTTCCTGCAAGACGAAGGCATTGATGCTATGGACTGGCCCGCCCGTTCCCCAGACCTGAATCCAATTGAGCACATCTGGGACATCATGTCTTGCTCTATCCACCAACGTCACGTTGCACCACAGACTGTCCAGGAGTTGGCAGATGCTTTAGTCCAGGTCTGGAAGGAGATCCCTCAGGAGACCGTCCGCCACCTCATCAGGAGCATGCACAGGCGTTGTAGGGAGGTCATACAGGCACGTGGAGGCCACACACACTACTGAGCCTCATTCTGACTTATTTTAAGGACATTACATCAAAGTTGGATCAGCCTGTAGTGTGTTTTTCCACTTTAATTTTGAGTGTGACTCCAAATCCAGACCTTCATGGGTTGAAAATTTTGATTTCCATTTTTTTTTCTTGTGCGATTTTGTTGTCAGCACATTCAACTATGTAAAGAACAAAGTATTTCAGAAGAATATTTAATTAACTCAGATCTAGGATGTGTTATTTTTGTGTTTCCTTTATTTTTTTGAGCAGTGTACATATGTAGATGGCAAAAAAATTTTTTTTTGCCGTACAACATTAATAGGATAGAGCACTGAATGTTCTAATACAACGTGAATGAGAAGTGCAAATTGCAAAGGCACAATACGTTAAAGGGGTTGTCTGAGTTATTTTTTTGTTCTTTGTACGTTTCTAACTAATCAAATGTAAAGGCTTTACCATGCACTTACTGCATATACAGTTGCTGCTTTCTCAGATTTCACTGAGATTCACATGACCTGTGATGTCAGCTTCTCTCCCTGCTCTGATGATGTTTCGTGCACAAGCCTGAGATCAGATATGTGTCTGCACACGAGACATCACTGTGCTGGCCACGCCCCCCTGCACTGCCGTCTACTCTCTCCCTGGATTTTTCAGGAAAAACTTTAACCCCTTCAGCAGCACAGACTCAGGGCTGAAGGCTTTACCGAGTAGCTGTAGGCAGTGAGGCGACAAATGCTAGGCACAGGAGCTGACAGACTAGAGGAGTTCTGCAGAGCATTGCACAAGAACAGGTAGGGGGAAGATCCTGTGTGCATCAGCAGTGTCATTATACAGCTGGGACTTATAGTTATACACATACAACATGCTGCTGAGTCTGCCAGCAGGCAGACATGTCACTCAGGGCAGCATATGTATTCACTCCCTTTGCAGAGCAGGGGGAGGGGCAGAGATTGTTGTTATTGCAGGTAAACAAAGGGCCAGAAGAGAACCAGGGAAATGAGGAAATACATATTTTTTTGCCTAAAACTTGCTTAGCTTAGTTATATATTGCTGCGCATCAGATTTAAAGTGATATATATATATATATTTCTTTCATAACTCGGACAACCCCTTTGAAAGGGGTTGTCTGAGTTCAGAGCTGAACCCGGACATACCTCCATTTTCACCCAGGCTGCCCCCCTGACTTGAGCATCGGAGCAGTTCATGCTCCGATGCTCTCCTTTGCCCTGCGCTAAATCGCGCAGGGCAAAGGCATTTTCAAGAGTTCCGGTGACGTACCGGGCTCTCCATGGGGGTGCCAGGAAGCCCGGTGACATCACCTGCACTGATGGATGGGCTTTAGCATTGCCCTAACCAGTAAAACGGCTAGGGCAGCGCTAAAGCACGCCCATCAGAGCTGGTGACGTCACCGAACACACTGCGGGCGGAAGCCTCCACTCAGCAGTGTGTTATTGTAAACAAAAGAGCCCGTGCCCTGCGCGATCTAGCGCAGGGCAAGGGAGCGCATCGGAGCATGAGATGCTCCGATGCCAACATCAGGGGTGCTACCTGGGTAAAAAAAAGGGTATGTCCGGGTTCAGCTCTGAACCCGGACATACCCTTTAACCGCCTCCGGACCGCCTAACACAGGATCGCGTTCCGGAGGCAGCTCACTCAGGCAGAGTCACGCATATACGTGTCACCTCGCGAGACGCGCGCGTTCACAGGAACTGCAGGTAAGCAAGTGGATCTACAGCCTGCCAGCGGCGATCGTTCGCTGGCAGGCTGTAGATGCGATTTTTTTAACCCCTAACAGGTATATTAGACGCTGTTTTGATAACAGCGTCTAATATACCTGCTACCTGGTCCTCTGGTGGTCCCTTTTGCTTGGATCGACCACCAGAGGACACAGGCAGCTCTGTAATAAGTAGCACCAAGCACCACACTACACTACACCCCCCTGTCACTTATTAACCCCTTATTAAGCCCTGATCACCCCATATAGACTCCCTGATCACCCCCCTGTCATTGATCACCCCCTGTAAGGCTCCATTCAGACGTCCGTATGTGTTTTACGGATCCACGGATCGGATCCGCAAAACACATACGGACATCTGAATGGAGCCTTACAGGGCGGTGATCAATGACAGGGGGGTGATCACCCCATATAGACTCCCTGATCACCCCCCTGTCATTGATCACCCCCCTGTAAGGCTCCATTCAGACATTTTTTGGGCACAAGTTAGCGGAATTTTTTTTTTTCCTTTTTTTTGTTTTTTCTTACAAGGTCTCATATTACACTAACTTGTGACAAAAAATAAAATCTCACATGAACTCACCATACCCCTCACGGAATCCAATGCGTTAAATTTTTTAGACATTTATATTCCAGACTTCTTCTCACGCTTTAGGGCCCCTAAAATGCCCAGGGCAGTATAAATACCCCACATGTGACCCCATTTCGGAAAGAAGACACCCCAAGGTATTCGCTGAGAGGCATATTGAGTCCATGAAAGATTGAACTTTTTGTCCCAAGTTAGCGGAAAGGGAGACTTTGTGAGAAAAAAATAAATAAAATCAATTTCCGCTAACTTGTGCCAAAAAAAAAAAATAAATTCTATGAACTCGCCATGCCCCTCATTGAATACCTTGGCGTGTCTTCTTTCCAAAATAGGGAGTTCCATTCTTCCTCACTGTGCGCGGCTGCCGCTGAACACCAATGAGGACAGAGTAGGGGGAGGGACTGTGGCCACTGCGCCACCAATGAATGTGCCGGCCATATCCCACAGGGTCCCCCCCTGCCCCCATCATTGGTGGCAGTGGGCAATTCCGATCGGAGTCCCAGCAGTGTAATGCTGGGACTCCGATCGGTTACCATGGCAGCCAGGAGTCACGCTACTGAAGTCCTGGCTGCGATGGTATGTTAGTGAGCAGCATTATACTCACGTGCGCCGTGGCCGCTCCTTCTTCTGTCTGTGCGGCGGATTGCTAATGCTAATAGCAACTGCCCACTGCCACCAATGATGGGGGGAGGGGGGGGACCCTGTGGCCACTGCCACCAATGATTAATACTGGGGGGGGGGGGGGGGGTTTGAGTCACCATAGGGGCGGATCATTGGCTGGGGGGGGGCAGATCAGAGGCTGGGGGGGGGCAGATCAGAGGCTGGGGGGGGCAGATCAGAGGCTGGGGGGGGCACATGAGAGGCTGGCTGCCATGGTCAGCTCCCTGCTGTTGTGTGTACAAAGCACAGGGCAGCAGGGAGAGTGTAAAGTCCTATTCAATCTAATAGAGCTCTATTAGGGTTAATATGACAAGGGTTCTAGCCCTTAAGGAGGCTAATAGTTATTAAATAAAAGTAAAAAAAAAAAGTTTAAACACCCCCCCCCCCCAATATAGAAAACAAAATATATAGCACATGCTTAAAATTATATCGCAATATAAATTTTAGGCCATATCGCCCACCCCTACAACTTTGTAATGAAAAAGAGATATTTCTCTCACCAGCATCGGTATATGTAAAAAGACACCCCAAAACACATTGCCCAACTTCTCCTGAGTACGGCGATACCACATTGTGTGACACTTTTTTGCAGCCTAGGTGGACAAAGGGGCCCACATTCCAAGAGCACCTTTAGGATTTCACAGGGTATTTTTTACACATTTTGATTTCAAACTACTTCTCCACGCATTAGGGCCCCTAAAATGCCAGGGCAGTATAAACTACCCCACAAGTGACCCCATTTTGGAAAGAAGACACCCAAGGTATTTTGTGATGGGCATAGTGAGTTCATGGAAGTTTTTATTTTTTGTCACAAGTTAGTGGAATATGAGACTTTGTAAGGAAAAAAAAAATCATCATTTTCCGCTAACTTTTGACAAAAAATAAAAAGTTCTATGAACTCACTATGCCCATCAGCGAATACCTTAGGGTGTCTACTTTCCGATAATGGGGTCATTTGTGGGGTTTTTCCTACTGTCTGGGCATTGTAGAACCTCAGGAAACATGACAGGTGCTCAGAAAGTCAGAGCTGCTTCAAAAAGCGGAAATTCTAATTTTTTTACCATATAGTTTGTAAACACTATAACTTTTACCCAAACCATTTTTTTTTTTACCCAAACATTTTTTTTTTTATCAAAGACATGTAGAACAATAAATTTAGAGAAAACTTTTAATAGAAATGTAGTTTTATTTGAAAAATTTTACAACTGAAAGTGAAAAATGTCATTTTTTTGCAAAAAAAATAAAATCGGTAAATTTCGATTAATAACAAAAAAATGTCAGCAGCAATGACATACCACCAATAAAAGCTCTATTAGTGAGAAGAAAAGGAGGTAAATTCATTTGGGTGGTAAGTTGCATGACCGAGCTATAAACGGTGAAAGTAGTGTAGTGCAGAAGTGTAAAAAGTGGTCTGGTCATTAAGGGGGTTTAAGCTAGGGGAGCTGAGGTGGTTAATGGCGCAGCACACCACGAACATTCATTTAATGAATGCTACATCTGTACACTGAACACACATTACATTTAAATCTCCTGCCTAATATTATGTGCTGCCAAAACAGCTCTAACTCACTGAGGTATGAGCTCCACAGCACCTTTGAAGGTGTCCTGTGGTATCTACCACCAAGATGTTAGTAGAAGAACTTTTATAGTGACCCTCCAGTCAGGAACTCCAAAAAGTCTTTGCAAGTCAATACTTTCAGGGGATGATTACATACTATTTATTTTCCTCTGATCTAAAAATACCCCCTGATAAGGCAAGGGGGTGCCTTGTGATTAGCTACAGTGCCTAGGCTGAGGAAACTGCAGTCACAGATCAAAGCTCGGTCTGAATAAAATCAGAGATAGAAAACTGCTAAGGAGAAAGATCTGAGGAAAATAAACAGCAGTTAATCATTCCAGTACAGTAGGTAATGACCTACATATCATTTTTGAGCTTCTGATTGGAGGTTTAAGTGCTTTAAGTTCTGTAAACTGTGAGGTGGGCCTCTACGGATCGGTCTTGGATCCCACAGATAATCAAATGGGTTGAGATTTGGGTAATTTTGGAGGCCAAGCCAATGAGGGGTGGGAGAGTACTGGCAGCTGAGCTGTATTTATAAGGCCTCTTTCACATGGGCGTGCGCACCCCGTGGTTGTGCTGTGGCCCGCAAAATGCGGGCCACAATGCACGAGCACAGTCCATGGGGCAGCCGCATCGGATCGCGGACCCATTCACTTGAACGGGTCCGCGATCAGGTCGTTCTGCAAAAAGATAGAACATGTTCTATCTTTTTGCGGAACGGAAGTATGGGACGAAACCCCACGGAAGCACTCCGTAGTGCTTCCGTTCCGCATCTCCGGACCTATTCAAGTGAATGGGTCCGCATCCGTGATGCGGAATGCCCACGGAACGGCACCCGTGTATCGCGGATCTGCAAATGCGGTCCGCAATACGGCAACGGGGCGCACACGCCCGTGTGAAAGAGGCCTCAGAGGAACCAGATGAGTATTTACTTTTTGTTTACTTCCTGTGAAGGGGGCACATATCTGGCCAAAGCTACTTTGAAGGGGGTACATCTGGGCAAAGCTAATGTGAAGGGACACATCTGGGCAAAGCTACTGTGAATGTAAGCATAACTACTGTAAAGAGAGCATTGCTACTGTGTGCTGGCATAAAAGGGGAATAATTACAATAGCAGGCCGTGACAATTACCAGCCTCAGGTAGGAGATGCAGCGGCCGCCGTGCAGGGATCTGAAGCGATGTGGGTGCAGGTAAGTATAAAGTAATACAAGCAGCCTGGGCATTGGACGGGATCTTTTAGGGGACTGGGTGTGTATGTATAGGTATGTTTTGGGGGAGTTAGAGGTGTGGCTGTCACAGTGCAGTTTTCTGTGACACTGTCTTGCCGTATACCCTGTTTCCCCGAAAATAAGAGACAGTGTCTTATATAAATTTTTTGCTCCCAAAAATGCGCTAGGTCTTATTTTCAGGGGATGTCTTATTTTCCATGACACAGGGGGATCAGAGGGGGGAATCAAAATGGCACAAGAGAATCAGAGGGGAGGGGGATTACTATTTTACGGTAGTACCCCCTTCTGATCCTCCTGTGTCATTTTGATTCCCACCTCTGATCCCCCTGTGTCATTTTAAGTGATCCACGCCCCTGTGCCAGTGGATTATTAGTCTCTCTCCCCCCTCCCACCTTCACCAGACATCCCCCACTACTTTATCAAACATTTCCCCCCCACCACCTCAGTCACCCTGTGTGTCTGTGCCAGCCAGATTCCACACAATGTGCGCAGCTCCTGCCCCGTGCGACTCACTGTCTAATCGCGAGTCAGCCAGACTCCGTCAGGGCAGAGCGAGCAGCAGGGCAGCTTCTCCTGGCGGCAGCGCAGGCTCTCTGATTTAAAGAGACCTCGCACCGCCTGAACAGCTCTGGATGCGCTTGCGGCCAATCAGTGAGCTGCGCGGCGGCAGCCGCCGTACAGTCCAGAGGATTCAGACGCCCTACGGTAGCGTCAGGGGCATTATATTCTGGCGGGGCCTTATTATCGGGGAGGCCTTATTTTCGGGGGGTTGCCTTATATTACAGGGATAGGCCAAAACTAGAGGTAGGTCTTATTTTCGGGGAAAGACGGTAGGTTGGCTGTGGGACATTACCCATGTATGCTGGTTGCTTGGGTGCGTGAGCGCTGGCCGCGGCCTTCTACACTGCGTGCAGAATTATTAGGCAAATGAGTATTTTGACCACATCATCCTCTTTATGCATGTTGTCTTACTCCAAGCTGTATAGGCTCGAAAGCCTAACTACCAATTAAGCATATTAGGTGATGTAGCATCTCTGTAATGAGAGGGGTGTGGTCTAATGACATCAACTCCCTATATCAGGTGTGCATAATTATTAGGCAACTTCCTTTTCCTTTGGACAAAATGGGTCAAACAGAAGGAGACTTGACAGGCTCAGAAAAGTCAAAAATAGTGAGATATCTTGCAGAGGGATGCAGCACTCTTAAATTGCAAAGCTTCTGAAGCGTGATCATCGACAATCAAGCGTTTCATTCAAAATAGTCAACAGGGTCGCAAGAAGCGTTTTGGAAAAACCAAGGCGCAAAATAACTGCCCATGAACTGAGAAAAGTCAAGCGTGCAGCTGCCAAGATGCCACTTGCCACAAGTTTGGCCATATTTCAGAGCTGCAACATCACACTGGAGTGCCCCAAAAGCACAAGGTGTGCAATACTCAGAGACATGGCCAAGGTAAGAAAGGCTGAAAGACGACCACCACTGAACAAGACACACAAGCTGAAACGTCAAGACTGGGCCAAAAAAATATCTCAAGACTGATTTTTCTAAGGTTTATGGACTGATGAAATGAGATTGAGTCTTGATGGGCCAGATGGATGGGCCCGTAGCTGGATTGGTAAAGGGCAGAGAGCTCCAGTCCGACTCAGACGCCAGCAAGGTGGAGGTGGAGTACTGGTTTGGGCTGGTATCATCAAGATGAGCTTGTGGGGCCTTTTCGGGTTGAGGATGGAGTCAAGCTTAACTCCCAGTCCTACTGCCAGTTTCTGGAAGACACCTTCTTCAAGCAGTGGTACAGGAAGAAGTCTGCATCCTTCAAGAAAAACATGATTTTCATGCAGGACAATGCTCCATCAACACGCGTTCCAAGTACTCCACAGCGTGGCTGGCAAGAAAGGGTATAAAAGAAGAAATCTAATGACATGGCCTCCTTGTTCACCTGATCTGAACCCCATTGAGAACTGTGGTCCATCATCAAATGTGAGATTTACAAGGAGGGAAAACAGTACACCTCTATGAACAGTGTCTGGGAGGCTGTGGTTGCTGCTGCACGCAATGTTGATGGTGAACAGATCAAAAACACTGACAGAATCCATGGATGGCAGGCTTTTGAGTGTCCTTGCAAAGAAAGGTGGCTATATTGGTCACTGATTTGTTTTTGTTTTTGAATGTCAGAAATGTATATTTGTGAATGTTGAGATGTTATATTGGTATTCACTGGTAAAAATAAATAATTGAAATGGGTATTATTTTGTTTTTTGTTAAGTTGCCTAATAATTATGCCACAGTAATAGTCACCTGCACACACAGATATCCCCCTAAAATAGCTAAACTAAAAACAAACTAAAAACTACTACCAAAATATTCAGCTTTGATATTATGAGTTTTTTGGGTTCATTGAGAACATGGTTGTTGTTCAATAATAAAATTAATCCTCAAAAATACAACTTGCCTAATAATTCTGCACTCCCTGTATAGTGTGCGAACACTGGAGAGGTTCAGAGGTTCTCCTGATCATGACTCGGTTTTGGTTTGTTCAGGGGTTCTAGTTACCCCCGAACATGACTGTGGCCTAGTATGAAAAATCTGCCATTTTGTCCCTTTTTGTGTTTTCCAAAAGTTGGGAAGTTGTACTTTATCTGCAACAATGTATGTGTCAAAATAGCATCCACACGCCAGGACCCAAGGTTTCCCAGCAGAACATTGCTTCTACCAGTTCGTTTCTTCCCATAGTGCATCCTGTTGAGAAAAACACACACACACTTGATGTAACAGTCTATGTAATTCATCAGACCACCTTCTTCCATTGCTTCATGGGCCAGTTTTGTTGCTCATGTAACCTTTGTAGGTTCTTTTGGTTCGGCCATATTTCTATCATAGCTAGCATATACAAGGTACTCACCACCAGTGATGGCGACGAACACATGCGATCTGCCATCTTTATTCTCAAGTCCGGCGATGCAGAGGTAAGTCCCTACCTGTGCCTGCGCCGCGAGCCGCTCTGAAACACATGCGGTCACCGGGAGCAGGCAGTTCTGAGAACAGCCGATGAAGGCGAACACTGCGAACTGGCCATCGCTGCCTCACCACTGGTACCAGGAACACCTGCTGTTTTGGAGACACTCTTGTCTAGCCAACTTCCACATCAGCTTCAATAACTGACTGTTCATATATCCCACCCCTTACCAGGTATTTTTACGATGAGGTCAGCGTTATTCACGTCACCCGTCGGTGGATTAAGGCCAGGTTCACATGGAGTGGCTGCTGCATGTGCATGAAAATCCTGCACCCCTTTTGCAATGGCGAGGGTGAAATCATTGCCATTTCTGCAGTTTTCAGCGTGTACAGAAGGCGTACTGCACATGTTTGTTTTTTTTTTTAGCAGATTTTAGATGCAGAATCTTTTCTAAAATCCAAGTACAAAAAACTTTTGGGGGTAAGTTATCAAAGGACTGTCTTTTTCTGCGGTCTTTTATAGCCCCTACGCTGCCAGAGTCGCAGGCCTCGGTCATAAATTAGGCGCTCCTCCAGCAGGCTGTGCACCCTAAAGTGAAACCACTGACTGGGGTCGTTTTTTACTCCTCGTTTATGTCCGTTTCCAGGCGTAGCAAGGACGGCGTAAAAACGCCTGTGCAATAAAATCTGGTCACACAAGCATTTAAAAAGGTGAAAAATGCGGCATAGGTTTCTTAATAAATGCCCCCTCTGTGGGAACTCAGCTGTAAGCCTCATGCACATGACTGTAGTCTTGGTCCGCATTTTCGGTGGATCACACCACAAACCCATTCATTCCTATAGGTCCGCAAAAAATGCAGACAAAACACGGATGGCACCATGCAGCTGCTCCACAGATTATAGAACATGTCCTATTCTAGGGGGAAAATGCAGCATGCAACTGACTGGTACCACAAAATGGATACAGTCGTGTGCATGGGCCTAGGCCTAGTTCACACATCTGTATTTTGGTCAGTGTGTGGTCAGTTATTTGCGTCCGTTATTGTGAGCCAAAACCAGGAATGGAGCCTGGTCAGACATATGTAGAAAGATTTGCACATGCTCTTTGTTTTTGACAACACAGAACAAAAAATCACTGACAAAATCATTGATCAAACACTTTTTGAAAAAAAAATAAAAAAAATGGCGTATTGGCAAACACTTAATTTGTGCCTCATTTATTATCCCTTAAAGGGGTTGTCTCACTTCAGCAAATGGCATTTATCATGTAGAGAAAGTTAATACAAGACACTTACTAATGTATTGTCATTACCCATATTGCTTCCTTTGCTGGCTGGATTCATTTTTCTATCACAATATACACTGCTCGTTTCCATGGTTACGACCACCCTGCAATCCAGCAGCGGTAGGTGCAGTTTTATTGGAAAAAGCACCAGCCTCTCTGGTGGTCGAGACCGTGGGAATGTGCAAGTCCAGCACTTTTTTCTATAGTGTGCAAGCACGGCCACCACTGATGGATTGCAGGGGTGGTCGTAACCATGGAAACCAACACCATATAATGATGAAAGAATGAATCCAGCCAGCAAAAGGAAGCAATATGGACAGTCACAATACATTAGTAAGTGCCCGGTGTTAACTTTCTCTACATGATAAATGCCATTTGTTGAAGTGAGACAACCCCTTTAATAAATCAGGTTTTTCTTTTTTGGTTTAAGTCTGACATCTAGGAGGTTGTTTTATTGTATGACAGGTTCATATTCATCAAGACTGGTCTAATTAGTATGCGTATGAAAGTGTGACACAAGTGAGCTGAAATTGGTTGCACGTCTCCATGAAAGTAGCCAAAATGTGGCGCAACTCACCACTCAAAACAGAGGCAGAAAAGGATGTCTGCCCTGGAGTGGAGTATAAGGCCTCTTTCACACTTGCGTTGCACTTCCGTTGCCGGAGGTGCCCGCCGGATCCGGAAAAACGCAAGTGTACTGAAAGCATTTGAAGACGGAACAGTCTTCCAAATGCTTTCAGTGTTTCTATGGCACCCAGGACGCTATTAAAGTCCTGGTTGCCAGAGTAGGAGCGGGGAGCGGTATATTACAGTCCGTGCGGCTCCCGGGGCGCTCCAGAATGACGTCAGAGCGCCCCATGTGCATGGATGACGTGATCCATGCGATCATGTGATCCATGCGCTTGGGGCACCCTGACGTCACTCTGGAGCGCCCGGGGAGCCGCACGGACGGTTAAGTACAATGCTCCCCCGCTCCCCCCGCTCCACTTACCATGGCTGTCAGGACTTTAGCGTCCCGGCCAGCCATGGTAACCACTCTGAAAAAGCTAAATGTCGGCTCCGGCAATGCGCCGAAACGACGTTTAGCTTAAGGCCGGATCCGGATCAATGCCTTCCAATGGGCATTAATTCGGATCGGCTTGCGGCAAGTGTTCCGGATTTTTGGCCGGAGCAAAAAGCGCAGCATGCTGCGGTATTTTCTCCGGCCAACAAACGTTCCGTACCGGAACTGAAGACATCCTGATGCATCCTGAACGGATTTCTCTCCATTCAGAATGCATTAGGATAATCCTGATCAGGATTCTTCCGGCATAGAGCCCCGACGACGGAACTCTATGCCGGAAGACAAGAACGCAGGTGTGAAAGAGCCCTAAATTAGACTGTTTCACGACTAAATCAGGCACACCTACATAAATAGGTCAGAAAATAGGTGCAAAAGTTTGAAAACCTCTGAATTATTCTTAAAACTCAAAACAGGCGCAAAATCAGTTGGCAAATGAGACTGAAAAAAGAAGAAAGTTGAAAACAGGCTTCTTACTCATGAAAAGAGGCGCAGACACTATAGTAAATGTGCCCCCTGATGTGTGAACTAAGGGTACTTTCATACTAGCGTTATTCTTTTCTGGAATTGAAATCCGGTAAAGGGTCTCAATACCGGAAAAAAAAACGCTTTCGTTTTGTCCCAAAGCATTCTAAATGGAAAGCAATCCGTTCAGTATGCATCAGGATGTCTTCAGTTCCGTCCCTTGTACGGTATTTGACTGGACAAAATACCTGCAGTATGTTTTCCGGCCAAAATTCCGGAACACTACCGCACTTGCCGGTATTGAAATTTCGGTCTGCGCATGCGCAGTTCTTTCTAGCTTTGAAAATTTTTTATACCGGATCCGTTATTCCGGATGATACCGGAAAGACGGATCCGGTATTTCAATGAATAAGTCTAACGGATCCGTATCCAGAAAAAAAAAGATATACATTTGCATACGGAATTCCCGGATTCTAACAACGCTAGTGTGAAAGTACCCTTAGCCTAAAATGTCACTTCTCAAATGTTTTTCAAATCCGTTGCTGGAAAACAAAAATCTTATGTGTACAAGGTGCGCTTTTTGAATATGGATAAGGGAGCATTCACACGACCGTGTTTTTCTTCCGCGTCCATTCCGCAATTTTTGCGGACAATGCATGGACCCATTCATTTCTATGGGTCTGCAAAAATTGCGGAATGCCTTTCCATGTCATCCGTGTGCTGTCCGTTTCGTGTGCCCGTTCCTTTTATTTTAGAACATGTTCTATACTTGGCCGCAAATTGCGGTCAGTGGCCCCATAGAAAGTCAACGGGTCCGTAAAAAACGGATAGCACACGGAAATGCATCCGTATGTCATCCGTTTTTTGCGGACCCCTGGACTGAAAACATTCTAAGAAACCCCATTTCAGTTTTTAGCGGACAGTGAAAAACGGATGACACACGGAAACACCCTGTCCCCGTCCATAATATACGGACTTACGGAACGGAAAGATAACTGAAGACATACGGAACACACGGATCCATGATTTGCGGACCCGCAAACCAACACGGTCGTGTGAATGCTCCCTTACGCATTGGATTCCGCTGCTGCCGTAACAGATGCAGACTTTGCCCTAGTGAAACATAGCCTCCCACGTCACAAATAGGGATGAGCAAAACTTCTGTTTTCAAGTTCAGCGTACAAGGTTCGGCTTCGGTTATAAAAATTCCGTTATGGAGTCCACTACCACGGACCATAAGTAAATGGTCATGGTAGGGGAATCCATAACGGAATTCTTAGATAACCGAAACTTGTACGCCAAACTTGTAAACAGAAGTTTGCTCATCCCTAGTCACAAAGGGTACGACTGCATTGCGATTTCGGACATCAAGCAGTGTTGGATTTTTTGCGATTCGAGTGTTGTGGTTGCAGCAAACGTGTGAGCTGCCCTGCGACACCATTCATTCCAATGGCAGCCTGCTACACTAGGGGGCGCCCTCATCACTAACGCTGTGTAGCTGGTACCCTAATTCTCAAAACGTGTACTGCCATTGTTCTCCATGGACAGCACATGCCGAGTTGCCAACCAAAATTATCCCAAAATCAGCCAACAATTTCTACGGAAATTGAAGTAAAACAGGTCTATGGTCAATATACCGATAAGAACTCATTAGCAGCATTTACTGTGAGCTGTAAAATCATGAGAATTACCACCAAAATAATCTACTCAATTCACAGACACATAATTTTTTTTTTTCACGGACACAGGAAAAAAAAGTCGCCTATTTTTACAGACTGTCCAGAAATTCCTGGAAGGTGGCAACCCTGAGCACATGTATACACTTATTGGGGATAATTATACAAACATTTTTACCCATTTTTGGTGTAAAAATGTGGCATGACACCCTTTTGCGGATTTTTTGAACGCATAGGCGTTTTTGCACCTTGTTTGATACGTAATGATTGTCGAGGGCGAGGTGGAGGGGAGTGCGGGGGCTGGGACTTCGGCTCCGACAAAACTTACCAACGTTCCTACATCGGGAAACAGGAGTAAGGCCTCATGCACACGAACGTATTTTCTTTCCGTGTCCGTTTCCGGGGTTTTTTTTGTGGACCGTATGCGGAACCCATTCACTTCAATGGGTCCGTATAAAAAAGACAGAAGTTACTCCGTGTGCATTCTGTTTCCGTATGTCCGTCTTTTCGTTCTGCAAAGAAAATAGAACATCCTATTATTGTCCGCATTACGGACAAGGATAGGGACTGTTCTATTAGGGGCCAGCTGTTCCGTTCCGCAAAATTCGGAATTGCACACGGATTGTCATCCGTATTTTTTTGCAAATCCATTTTTTTTTTGCGGACCGCAAAATACATACGGTCGTGTGATGAGGCCTAAATGTAGCAAAAATATATCTAAACTACTGCAGCCAGATGCAGGGGACTGCTGAAGGCAAAGCAAGGAGTAAATGTCCTGTGTAAAATCCAGTCTTTGCAAATGACCCCCATTGTACTGCGTTTATCGGCTGCAGCTGCTCTTGTATACTGTGTATATACGTATACAGCGCTTTCTTCCTGAGGCCCTATCTATTACCGTGATACATAATGTCACTAGCTCTTCCCAGGATATTCCCGCACAAACCTACCTACCGCGGTAAGTGGACACAGCTGCCGTCTCTATGGAGAGAACCGGAGCTTCCACTTTAACGGCAGAGCTGAGCACTTCCTTGTAGCAGCGATTCACAAGGGGTGGGAGGAGTTGTGACTCTCATCATCCGCATGCAGTCAGTGCGGTCACAGGAGGAGACGAGCAGCTGCCCGGGGTCCTCCAGCTTGTCACACACCGGTAAGACTATGTGCCCACCGTGCACTCCATGTAGATGGGGGAGCAGCCGCCATTCTCTGCCCTCACAGGCGGCTATGGAGAACTTAGAAAAACTTCACCAAGCCCCACCCTGCTCTACTAACTGCCATGCCAGCACCCACTGTGCAAGTGTGAATGGGCTGGAAACCTCTGACAGAAAGCAGTTTTAGTGCCTGGCCCATGTGTCGCCTAAGTGACAGGTGTGTGGTCCAGACATCCCAGATGTATGTAGAGTAACCTATAGCAGCCAGGCCTGTGACGTCTCTCAGGATCTCTCCTTACTGTCTGGAGCTCTGCCCAGCAATACATGGTAATGATGAAAGCCTGCCTGGGAGGTGTTGTCACGTCTGAGCAGCCTGACGAGAAAGCTGAAGGTGGGCACAACCTGTTCTGTTCCACGTTACTCAAGGCCATTTTATATAATCCTAGAGGAACCCTTTAAGGCCTCTTCACACGAACGATACAGATTACGTCAGGGTGTGTTCAGTCAAACTCGGAGCATTTCGCAAGCAAGTTCAGTCAGTTTTCTCTGCAAGAATCGCGTTTAGTGGTTCAGTTTTTTCCACACAGGTGCAAGCAGTTTTGATGCGTTTTTCAATCGTGTAAAAAAAAAAAAAAAAAAAAAAAGAGAAGACTTAGGCCTCATGCACACGGCCGTTGTTTTGGTCCGCATCCGAGCTGCAGTTTTGGCGGCTCTGGATGCGGACCCATTCACTTCAATGGGGCTGCAAAAGATGCGGCCAACACTCCGTGTGCTGTCCGCATCCGTTGCTCCATTCCCTGGTCCACAAAAAAATATATCCTGTCCTATTCTTGTCCGCATTTTGCGTACAAGAATAGCAGTTATATTAATGGCTGTCTGTGCCGTTCTGCAAATTGCGGAACGCACACGGACGCCATCCGTGTTTTGCGAATCCGCAATTTGCGGACCGCACATTCACACGTCATTGTTTGGTCAGTGATTTCATTGGCGATTGTGAGCCAAAATCAGGATTGGAGCCTCCACAGGACCTAAGGTATAAGAGAAAGATCTGCACCTGTTCTGTGTTTACAGCCGCACCTGGTTTTGGCTCAAAATCACTGACTGTGTGAATGAGGCCGAGAGCGGTCCGTGGTATGCCGGGCTGGATTCCTGTTCAGAGCAGGAGCGCATGGCGTCATTGGTTGCTATGACGCCGTGCGCTTCATGCTGCCTCTGCAACTACAGTTAATACACTCGAGCGCCCCAATGACACCGTGCACTCCTGCTCTGAACAGGAATCCAGGCCGGCATACACGGACACTCACGGCCGTGTGCATTCGGCCTGAGGCATTACAAACATCTCCTAGCAACCATCAGTGAAAAATCACTGAAGCCCCATTCACTTCTGTGAGGCTAGAGCTGCGTGGAAAAACGCGCAATATAGAACAAAGCTGCGATTATCATGCAATGCAGAACTGATGCGTGAAAAACAACGCTCGTGTGCACAGATCCATTAAAATGAATTTGTCAGGATTCAGTGCGGGCGCTATATGTTCACTTCACCCGTTGCACCCGTGCAGAAAACTCGTTCCTGTGAAAGAGGTCTAACAAGACGGAGAACGGAGAAGCACGGATGGCTTCCACGGTGTGGTCAGACAGGTTTCTGTGCTGTGTCAGAAGTCTGCAATGTTTTAACTGTCAACGTTGCACGTCATAAAAGTCGTCAAGGCTCCATGGGGGAATTTATCAAACTGGTGTAAAGGAAAACTGTATTAGTTCTCCCTAGCAGCCAATCGGATTCCACCTTTAATTTTTTTCAGTTTTGTTAGGAAAATGAAAGAATCAAGCTGATTGGTTGCTATGGGCAAACTAAGCCAGTTTACCTTTTTACCAGTTTGATAAATCTTCATGAGGGACATACCCCTACCTGCATTCCCATACCCCTGCACTGGTGTGAGATCAGCAGATGCCTCTTAATAAATTAGGCCTCATGCACTCATCTGTATCCATGTTGCTGTCCGCAAATCACCGATCCCGGCCGTGTGCATGCCACAACTGTCTTAGGCCCCTTTCACACGGGCGAGATTTCTACGCGGGTGCAATGCGTGAGGTGAACGCATTGCACTCGCACTGAATCCGGACCCATTCAATTCTATGGGGCTGTGCACATGAGCGTTGGTTTTCACGTATCACTTGTGCGTTGCATGAAAATCGCAGCATGCTCTATATTCTGCGGCCCCATAGAAGTGAATGGGGCTGCGTGAAAATCGCAAGCAAGTGCGGAAGCAGTGCAATTTTCACGCGCGGTTGCTAGGAGATGATCGGTTGCTAGGAGACCCGATCTTTATTATTTTCCCTTATAACCTCGTTATAAGGGAAAATAATAGCATTCTTAATACAGAACGCATAGTACAATAGGGCTGGAGGGGTTAAAAAAAAATATAATAATTTAACTCCCCTTAATCCACTTGCTCGCGCAGCCCGGCTTCTCTTCTGTCTTCTTCTTTGAGGAAAAGGACCTTTGATGATGTCACTGCACTCATCACATGGTCCATCACATGATCCATTACCATGGTGATGGATCATCTGATGGACCATGTGATGACCGGAGTGACGTCACCACAATTTTTTAACCCCTCCAGCCCTATTGTACTATGCATTCTGTATTCAGAATGCTATTATTTTCCCTTATAACCATGCTATAAGGGAAAATAATACAATCTACACAACACCTAACCCAAACCCGAACTTCTGTGAAGAAGTTTGGGTTTGGGTACCAAACATGCCGATTTTCTCACGCGCGTGCAAAACGCATTACAATGTTTTGCACTCGCGCGGAAAAATCGCCTCGCTCGGCCCCGCTCCATCCTTAATGCCGCCTGCGCCGGGTGTAGATGTGACGTCATCGGCGCAGGCGCATTGAGGATGGAGCGGCCGAGCGAGCGACCGCCTCTCAGTGCGCCTGCGCCGACTGAAGACAGGTACGGGGCAGGCGCCAGATTTTGAATGCAAACAGGGCCAGCAGAGAGAGATCCCGTCCGCTGGCCCTGTCAATCAACATGCGGAGGGGGCGTCTTTAGGATAGGAGGATGCGGCTGCTACCAGCAAGTAGCCGCCCTACTTTGTGGTAGCAAGGTAATTTGCATATTTTAAAAGTACGTTTTTAACATAATCTGCTGAACCAAAATGATTAATTACAGTATGTATGCATAAATCGCAGTATAGGGATTATAAGTAACCAAAAAAAAAGAAAAACTGTTTAGTGGGGTGACAGAAGCCCTTTAACGCTAATTTTCTGGCGTAATTATAGTAAATCCAGCGGGCAGCACAAAGTCCTGCCCCTGCTAAGCCCCACCCCTTTTCTTGACACTTCAGAAAAGTTCTGAGAAGCTTAAAATGTCACAAATTATGGTGCACATATGCAACATATTTTGCAACCTTTTTAATGCCACAATAGTGGCGCAATGCCCGCTATGTTTCTACTGAAAGTTTCCGTAGGTTCTATGGGGCCAGTGTCTGACACAGCCTGCTGTGTAGTTTCTGCAACCCCCATAGAAGTGAAAGGTGAGAGTTGCTCAAAAGTGTGACCACCTCTCCAGGGGTCATGGGACCTGTATTCTAGAGTAAGCCCAGGACAGTGAGTTGGAACATGCGTCCATCAGATATTTCTGGCTTATTCTATGAATATGACATAAAGTATGCAGTGGGAATATCCCTTTAAGACATTACAGGGGTTCTCCATGATATAAAATGGCCACTAGCATCTTGTCCTTAAATGTGAGTGGTATTCACATTCTAGGGGTTTGTGTCGGGTGAGCGCATCGAGTCCCCGCGCTGCTGTGGCGGAGACTCGATGTCTCAGAAGGCAGCCCAATGCCGTGCAGAGGCTGCCCAATGCCTTGCACGGCATCGGGAACTGCCTTCTACGGGAGCCGAGGAGATCCAGCCTCAGGCTGGGTCTTCTAGGCAACCTGTTAATGTATGACTCAGTGGCATACACTAACAGGCAATGCATTACAATACAGATGTATTGTAATGCATTGCAGAGGGGATCAGACCCCCAAACGTGAACATCAGAAATAAAGTAAAGAAAAAAAAAGGAAGTTTTTAATAAAATTAATAAAGTAAAAAAACGCGTATTGGGTATCGCCGTGGCTCTATAAATATATCACATGATCCACCCTGTCCGATAAATACCATAAAATAAAAACTGTAAAAACAATTTTTTGTCACCTTACATCCCAAAAAGTACAACACTAAGTGATCAAAAAGGCGTATGCCCCCCAAAATAGTGCTAATCTACCCCAATTGAACCCCTACCTAAGCCAATCTCCCAAAAAATAAAAAAAACTATGGCTCAGAATATGGAGACACTAAAACACAATTTGCTGGTATTGTGTAAAACTTAAGTAAATTTAAAAAAAAGTATACATATTAGGTATCGCCGCGTCTGTAAGAACCTGCTCTATAAAAATATCACATGACCTAACCCCTCAGGTAAATACCGTAAAAAATAAAAACTGTGTAAATAAAAAAGCCATTTTTGGTCACCTTACATCACGAAAAGTGTAATAGCAAGCGATCAAAAAGGCATACGCACCCCAAAATAGTGCCAATCAAACCGTCATCTCATCCCGAAAAAAATTAGCCCCTACACAAGAGTCGCCCAAAAAATAAATAAAACTATGGCTTTCAGAATGTGGAGACACTAAAGAATCATATATTTTTTTTTTTTATGCTTTGTTATGTAAAACTTAAACAAATAACCAAAAAAAGTAGTCATATTTTGTATTGTCGCGTCCGTGACAACCTGCTCTATAAAAATACCACATGATCTAACCTGTAACAAAAAATAAACGGTGCCAAAACGGCTATTTCTTGTTACCTTGCCTCACAAAAAGTGTAATATAGAGCAACCAAAAATCATATGTACCCTAAAATAGTACCAACAAAACAGCCACCCTATCCCGTAGTTTCCAAATGGGGTCACTTTTTTGGAGTTTCTACTCTAGGGTGCATCAGGGGGCTTCAATTGGGACATGGTGTCAAAAAAACAGTCCAGCAAAATTTACCTTCCAAAAACCATATGGCATTCCTTTCTTTCTGCTCCCTGCCGTGTGCCCGTACAGTAGTTTACGGCCACGTATGGGGTGTTTCTGTAAACTACAGAATCCGGGCCATAAATATTGAGTTTTGTTTGCCTGTTAACCCTTGCTTTGTAACTGGAAAAAATGGATTCAAATGGAAAATCTGCCAAAAGTGAAATTTAGAAATTTTATCTCTATTTTCTTTTAATATATTTGTAAAATGGGGTCATTTTTGGGTGGTTTCTATTAGGGCTGCAGCTAACGATTATTTGAATAATCTATTAGTTGTCAATAATTTAATCGATTAATCGGGAAAAAACACCAAAATGACAAAAAAAAGGGGTTTATATGATTTTACTTGAAAAATTATGTTCAAAGGCCATATTAAAACAAATTGTGGATGGCACTGTTATGGGGAGGGGGATCTGTGGATGGCACTGTTATGGGGAGGGGGATCTGTGGATGGCACTGTTATGGGGAGGGGGATCTGTGGATTGAACTATATAGCATCTTATATAGCATTGCTTATAGCACAGACCTGTCACTTACCAGTAGGAGGAGCGCCCGGCCGGTCACAGACATCGCAGCTCGCAGGTAAGTATAATGCTTCTAAAAATTGCTAAGTAACCATGGCAACCAAGACTGCAGTAGAGTCCTGGTTGCCATGGTTACCGATCGGAGCCCAGCGATTAAAACTGGGACTCTGATCGGTACTCTCCGCTGCCACCAATGATAGGGGGGGAGATTTTAATTAGGAGGGGGAGGGAGGGGGGGCCCACTGGCCACCAATGAATCTACAGTACTACAGGGGAGGGAGGGGGGCCGGCGGCACCTGAGGGGTTAATTGTGCGGATCACAGCCCCCTGTAAGAGATCGGGTGCTGCCAGGCAGCAGGGGGCAGTCATGTACACCGTTCAAAGTATATTCTAACTAGAAGCGTCCCCATCACTATGGGAACGCCTCTGTGTTAGAATATACTGTCGGATCTGAGTTTTCACGAAGTGAAAACAGCTCTGAAAAAGCTTTTATGCAGATGGATCTGCGGATCAGTCTGTGTGAAAGTAGCCTACGGCCACGGACCACGGACGCGGATGCCAATCTTGTGTGAATCCGTGTTTTTTCACGGACCCATTGACTTGAATGGGTCCGTGAACCGTTGTCCGTCAAAAAAATAGGACAGGTCATATTTTTTTTTTGATGGACAGGAAACACGGATCACGGATGCGGCTGCAAAACGGTGCATTTTCCTTTTTTTTTTTTTTTTTTTTTCACGGATCCATTGAAAGTCAATGGGTCCGCGAAAGGAAAACGGCACAACGGTCATGTGCATGAGGCCTTACACAATGATTTCTTTTTTTTAAACAAAAAAAATCATGTTTTAGTGTTTCCATAGTCTGAGGGCCATAATTTTTTCAGTTTTTGGGCGATTACCTTGGGTAGGGTATGATTTTTGCGGGATGATATGACGGTTTGATTGGCACTCTTTTGGGGTGCATATGACTTTTTTTTATTGCTTGCTATTACACTATTTGTGATGTAAGGTGACAAAAAATGGCTTTTTTTTTACACCGTTTTTATTTTTATTTTTTTACGGTATTCATCTGAGGGGTTAGGTCATGTGATATTTTTATAGAGCAAGTTATTACGGGCTCTGCGATACCTAATATGTATACTTTTTTTTATTTATTTATGTAAGTTTTACACAATAATATCATTTTTGAAACAAAAAATAAATTCATGTTTTAGTGTCTCCATAGTCTAAGAGCCATAGTTTTTTCAGTTTTTGGGCGATTATCTTAGATAGGGTCTCATTTTTTGCGTGATGAGATGACGGTTTGATTGGCACTATTTTAGGGTGCATATGACTTTTTGATCGCTTGCTATTACACTTTTTGTGATGTAAGGTGACAAAAAATGGTTTATTTAGCACAGTTTTTATTTTTTACGTTGTTCATGTGAGGGGTTAGGTCATGTGATATGTTTATAGAGCCGGTCGATATGGACGCGGCGATACCTAATATGTCTTTTTTTTACTTAATTTTTTGTCCCACTTTGGGACTTCAACTTTTGGGGGTCTAATCCCTTTTACAATGCATTCCAATACTTCTGTATTGGAATGCATTGGCTGTATGAGTAATACAGTGCGTATTACTCATACAGCTTCCAGCCTGTGAGATCCAGGGGGCTGGATCTCACAGGCTCGTCACCGGAAGGCAGTGCAGATGCCTAAGGAAGGCATCGCGCTGCCTTCCATGCCATCGGGTCCCCCCTACAGCCGCATGGGGACTCGATGGCACCGCCGCCCGCCGGATAAGGTAAAAACCGCAGGTCTGAATTAACCACTTCCCATCTGGGCCCTTTGCCCCCTTCCTGACCAGGCCAAATTTTGCAAAACGGACATATCTCACTTTATGTGGTAATAACTTTGGAACGCCTTTATTTATCCAAGTCATTCAGAGATTGTTTTCTCGTGACACATTGTACTTCATGATAGTCATAAATTTGAGTCAAAATATTTCACCTTTATTTATGAAAAAATCCCAAATTTACCCCAAAATTTAAAAAAAATCGCAATTTTCTAAATTTCAATTTCTCTGCTTTTAAAACAGAAAGTGATACCTCATAAAATATTTATTATTTAACATTCCCCATATGTCTACTTTATGTTGGCATCATTTTGGAAATGTCATTTTATTTTTTTAGGACGTTAGAAGGCTTAGAAGTTTAGAAGCAATTCTTCAAATTTTTAAGAAAATTGCCAAAACCCCACTTTTATAAGAACCAGTTCAGGTCTGAAGTCACTTTGTGGGGCCTACATAGTGGATACCCCCATAAATGACCCCCATTGTAGAAACTACACCCCTCAAGGTATTCAAAACCGATTTTACAAACTTTGTTAACCCTTTAGGCGTTCCACAAGAATTAAAGGAAAATGGAGATCAAATTTTTACATTTCACTTTTTTGGCAGATTTTCCATTTTAATCAATTTTTTTCTCTAAACACATCGATGGTTAACAGCCAAACAAAACTCAATATTTATTACCCAGATTCTGCGGTTTACAGAAACACCCCACATGTGGTCGTAAACTGCTGTATGGGCACACGGCAGGGCGCAGAAGGAAAGGAAACTCCACATGGTTTTTAGATGCCATGTCCCATTTGAAGCCCCCCTGATGCACCCTTACAGTAGAAACTCCCAAGAAGTGACCCCATTTTGGAAACTAGGGGATAAGGTGCCAGTTTTATTAGTACTATTTTTTGGGTACATATGATTTTTTGATCATTCAATATAACACTTTATGGGGCAAGGTGACCAAAAAATTGGTTGTTTTAGCACAGTTTCTATTTATTTATTTTTACAGCGTTCACCTTAGGGGTTCAGTCAAGTGACATTTTTATAGAGCAGATTGTTACGGACGTGGCGATACCTAATATGTATACTTTTTCTCATTTATTAAAGTTTTACACAATAATAGCATTTTTGAAACCAAAAATTATGTTTTAATGTGTTCCCATGTTCTGAGAGCTATAGTTTTTTTATTTTTTGAGAGATTTTCTTATGTAGGGGCTCATTTTTTGCGGGATGAGGGTGACGGTTTTATTGGTACCATTTTGTGGGACATACGCGTTTTTGATCACTTGGTGTTGCACCTTTTGTGATGCAAGGTGACAAAAATTGCTTGTTTTGACACAGTTTTTTTTATTTATTTTTTACGGTGTTCATCCGAGGGGTTAGGTCATGTGATATTTTTATAGAGCTGGTTTTTACGGACGCGGCAATACTAAATATGTCTATTTTACTTTATTTTTTCTATTTTTAATTTTTTATTTTTATTCCTAACTTGGGAACTTTTTTTTTTTTTACATGTGAAACTTTATTTTATTTGATTTTTTCAACCCTTTATTTTTTTTATTTTTTTTTTACACTTTTCGTCCCCCATAAGGTCATACAAGACCTCTGGGGGACATTTGCTTCACTTTTTTCTTTTTTTTTTCACAGTTGATTTCTCCTGTAACTGGGGCTGAGATAGTAGCCCCAGTTACAGGACAAATGCACCCCTATAGAGGCTGTACAGCAGCAATCCTGCGCTGTACAGCCTCACAGCAGGGCTGATCGAGGTCTCTGAGAGACCTCACACAGCTCCTGCACACTCCGGTCACGGCGGTCACATGACCGCCGGGCCGGAACAGGAAGCGCACAGCGCTTCCTGCTCTGCAGACACAGCGCTCGGTGAGCGCTGTGTCTGCAGCGATCGTGAAGGCAGGGACACCTGGGCACTGTCCCTGCCTCCTCTCTGGGTTGCCCTGCTGTCACTGACAGCGGGCAACCCGATCAGCAGCTGCACGATTAGCGTGCAGCTGCTATTTCTGACAGGACGTTTTAAAACGTGCTGTCAGAAATAGACGTCCACCCATAGGACGTTTATATCCTATGGGCGGACGTGAGGCGGTTAACCTGCGGTTTGCGGCGATCGCCGATGTGGGGGTCACATGACCCCCCCCGACGTTGTGACAGGATGCCCGCTGAATGATTTCAGCGGACATCCTGTTCCGATTAACCCCCGCCGCGCCGCAATGTAATTTTAAAGTTAGGACTCGGCAAACATGGCGTACCGGTACGTCCTAAGTCCTTAAGGGGTTAAATGGAACCTGTCACCTCCAAAACACATTTTAAACCAACATCATTACCTTACAGTAGCCCCCAGTGTGTTCCTAATCATGTTTTTCATTCCTCCACTGGTTGTTGTATACTTTATAAAAACGCAGTTTTAGTCTGCGTTTTCACTATCCTCAGAGTCAGCTTGAAGTCAAGGGGGCAGCAGCCTCCTTGCTTCAAGTCAAGCTAAGCCCGTCCCTTACACGTCCTCCCTTCTCTGTGATTGACATCCTGCTGGGAGGCTGCCGTCGTGCAAGTCTCGCGCATGCGCGGTGCGCTCCTTGTCACTACGCGATCCCTGCTCCCGCACTCAGCCAGCCGCTTTCCTCTCCTCTCTCTGCGCGTGCTCGATGGAAAAGCCCAGCGCATGCGCAGAGATGAAAGTGGCCGGCTGAGTGCGGGAGCCGGAGACAGGATCGTGCAGTGACAAGGAGCGCACAGCGCATGCGCGAGACTTGCACGACGGCAGCCTCCCAGCAGGATGTCAATCACAGTGAAGGGAGGACGTGTAAGGGGCGGGCATAGCTTGACTTGACGCTGCCCCCTTGACTTCAAGCTGACTCTGAGGATAGCGAAAAACGCAGACTAAGGCATCATGCACACGACAGTATTTTTTCACGGTCCGCAAAACGGGGTTCCGTTGTTCCGTGATTTGTTTCCGTGTGTCTTCCTTGATTTTTGGAGGATCACCAGACATGAAAAGTGAAAAAAAAAAATCTAAGTCAAGTTTGCCTTGCAAATGATAGGAAAAAAACGGACACGGATCACGGACGCGGATGACAATCTTGTGTGCCTCCGTGTTTTTTCACGGACCCATTGACTTGAATGGGTCCGCGAACCGTTGTCCGTGAAAAAAATAGGACAGGTCATATTTTTTTGACTGACTGGAAACACGGGTCACGGACACGGATGACAAACGGTGCATTTTCCGAGTTTTCAACTGACCCATTGAAAGTCAATGGGTCCGCAGAAAATCACGGAAAACGGAACAACGGACACGGAACACAACAACGGTCGTGTACATGAGGCCTAAAACAGCGTTTTTTTATAAAGTATACAACAACCAGTGGAGGAATGAAAAACATGATTGGGAACACACTGGGGGCTACTGTAAGGTAATGATTTTGGTTTTAAATGTGTTTTGGAGGTGACAGGTTCCCTTTAACCCCTTAAGGACCGGGCTCATTTTCACCTTAAGGACCAGGCCATTTTTTGCAAATCTGACCAGTGTCACTTTAAGTGCTCATAACTTTAAAACGCTTTGACTTATCCAGGCCATTCTGAGATTGTTTTTTCGTCACATATTGTACTTCATGACACTGGTAAAATGAAGTCAAAAAAATAATTTTTTTTGCACAAAAAAATACCTAATTTACCAAAAATTTGAAAAAAATTAGCAAATTTCAAAGTTTCAGTTTCTCTACTTCTGTAATACATAGTAATACCCCAAAAAATTGTGATGACTTTACATTCCCCATATGTCTACTTCATGTTTGAATTGTTTTGGGAATGATATTTTATTTTTTGGGGATGTTATAAGGCTTAGAAGTTTAGAAGCAAATCTTAAAATTTTTCAGAAATTTACAAAAACTCAATTTTTAGCGACCAGTTCAGGTCTGAAGTCACTTTGCGAGGCTTACATAATAGAAACCACCCAAAAATGACCCCCATCTAAGAAACTACACCCCTCAAGGTATTCAAAACTGATTTTGCATACATTGTTAACCCTTTAGGTGTTGCACAAGAGTTATTGGCAAATGGGGAGGAAATTTGAGAATTTCATATTTTTGTCAAATTTTTCATTTTAACCCATTTTTTCCACTAACAAAGCAAGGGTTAACAGCCAAACAAGATTGTATCTTTATTGCCCTGACTCTGCCGTTTACAGAAACACCCCATATGTGGCCGTAAACTACTGTACGGGCACACAGTAGGGCGTTAGAGTGAAAGGTGCGCGGTTTGGTTTTTGAAAGCCAGATTTTGCTGGACTGGTTTTTTGACACCATGTCCATTTGAAGCCCCCCTGATGCACCCCTAGATTAGAAATTCCATAAAAGTGACCCCATCTAAGAAACTACACCCCTCAAGCTATTCAAACTGATTTTACAAACTTTGTTAACCCTTTAGGTGTTGCACAAGATTTAATGGAAAATAGAGACACAATTTCAAAATTTCACATTTTTGGCAGATTTTCCATTTTAATATTTTTTTTCCAGTTACAAAGCAAGGGTTAACAGCCAAACAAAACTCAATATTTATGGCCCTTATTCTGTAGTTTACAGAAACACCCCATATGTGGTTGTAAACCGCTGTACGGGCACACGGCAGAGCGCAGAAGGAAAGGAATTCCATACGGTTTTTGGAAGGCAGGTTTTGCTGGACTGTTTTTTTTGACACCATGTCCCATTTGAAGCCCCCCTGATGCACCCCTAGAGTAGAAACTCCAAAAAAGTGACTCCATTTTAGAAACTACGGGATAGGGTGGCAGTTTTGTTGGTACTAGTTTAGGGTACATATGATTTTTGGTTGCTCTATATTACACTTTTTGTGCAGCAAGGTAACAAGAAATAGCTTTTTTGCCACGTTTTTTTTTTTTTTGTTATTTACAACATTCATCTGACAGGTTTTATCATGTGGTAATTTTATAGAGCAGGTTGTCACGGACGCGGCGATACCTAATATGTATACAATTTTTTTTATTTATGTAAGTTTTATACAATAACTTCATTTTTAAAACCAAAAAAATGTTTTAGTGTCTCCATAGTCTAAGAGCCATAGTTATTTCAGTTTTTGGGCGATTATCTTGAGTAGGATCTCATTTTTTGTGGGAGGAGATGACGGTTTGATTGGCACTATTTTGGGGTGCATATAACTTTTTGATCGCTCGCTATTACACTTTTTGTGACCGTTTTTATTTTTTTACGGTGGTCACCTGAGGGGTTAGGTCATGTGATATTTTTATAGAGCCGGTCGATACGGACGCGGCGATACCTAATATGTATACTTTTTATTTTATTTATGTAAGTTTTACACAATGATTTCATTTTTGAAACAAAAAAAATCATGTTTTAGTGTTTCCATAGTCTAAGAGCCATAGTTTTTTCAGTTTTTGGGTGATTATCTTGAGTAGGGTATGATTTTTTGCGGGATGAGATGACGGTTTGATTGGTACTATTTTGGCGTACATGCAACTTTTTTGATCACTTTTATTACCTTTTTTGGGAAGTAAGGTGGGCAAAATTTCAATTTTCTCATAGTTTTTATTTTTTTATTTTTATGGCGTTCACCGTGCGGGGAAAGTAACATGACCGTTTTATAGATCAGGTCGTTACGGACGCGGCGATACCTAATATGTGTAGTGTATTTTATTTTTTTAATTTTTATTGAGTGATAAATGTTTTTTTTTAAATCTTTTTTCACTTTTTTTTACATTTTTGTGACCCAGACCCACTTGGTTCTTGAAGATCCAGTGGGTCTGATGTCTGTATAATACAGTACAGTACAATATATATTGTTCTGTACTGTATTTTACTTACACTGAACAGATCTATGCTTTTAGCACAGATCTGTTCAGCACCATGGACAGCAGGACGCCTGAGCAGGCGTCCTGTTTCCATGGGAACCTTCCCCGTCTGCTCAGAACTTCGCAGACGGGGAAGGGTAAGCACGGGGCTGAGGGGGGCTCTCTGGGGGCTCTCTCCCTCTCCATCGGGGGGCTGCAAAGGCACAGCAGCCCCCCGATTGAGAGGGAGGGAGCTCCCTGACCGATGACAGTTAACTTTTTCCATACAGCGGTCCGTACGGACCGCGGTATGGAAAGGGTTAAACGGCTGACATCTTCACAGATGTCAGCCGTTTATACCAGGGTGCCAGCAATGTGCTGGCACCCTGGTATAACCACTAGAAGCCAACGATCATTCATGGGGAGGCGGGCGGGGGATCGCGATCCCGCCTGCCGCACCGCCCGCCTCCCGCAACGCCCCCACCGCATGCGACACCCCCCCCCCCGCACCCCCCTCCGGCATAAAATCGTGCAGGGGTGCGGGGGGGGGGGTTGAAAAATATTTATTTTAGCCACTCTAAAGTTTCTGATCCCCGCGGTCAGGGACCGCGGCGATCAGAAACTGCAAAAAGCGCAGCAAACCGCAGGTCTGAACTGACCTGCGGTTTGCTGCGATCGCCGATACGGGGGGGTCAAATGACCCCCCCCCCCTGCATTGTTACGGGATGCCGGCTGAATGATTTCAGCCGAAATCCCGTTCCAATTAACCCCTGGGGCGCCGGAATACAGATTTTAAGTCAGGACGTACCGGTACGTCCTGGGTCCTTAAGGACTCGGGAAATAGGGCGTACCGGTACGTCCTGGGTCCTTAAGGGGTTAAAGATAATACAAACGGAACGGATGCAGATGGTTGGTTGTATTATCTGAACAGATCCGCAGAAAAAGCGAGTGTGAAAGTAGCCTAACATACAGTGGCGATCAAAATTTGAGAACAATACACAATTTCCAAAATGTCAAGGTCATAGTGTAGTCCTATGTGAATATATCCTAACATGAGTAAAATAGCAGTATTTTAAGATTATTTCATAAATTGTATTTATTCTAGGGCTGCAGTAAACAAATATTTTAGTAATCGAGTATTCTATCTATTTTTTTACGATTAATCGAGTAATCTAATGAGAAAAACCTTCTTAAAATAACATTGCTTTATAAAAACAATATTTTTATTTCAAATAATTGCACACACATAAGACCGCCCCTCCATGCCATGTCCCCCAATGCCCCCATGATGGCACTGCCATCAACCCCTACATGCCATCCAGATTGCCATGATATCCCCCTTCCCCAGTGCCTCCAATGCCATCCACCATGTGCCCCGACCCCCACTGCCATCAGATCAGCAGCCCCTCCATGCCATCTAGATTGCCATGATGTCCCCCTTCCCCTGTGCCTTTATGCCATCCACCATGTCCCCCACTCCCCCAGATCAGCCCCTCTAGGCCAAATCACAGGTTCCCCCATTAACCCCTCCCCCGCCAATAACTTTATACATGCCAAATCAAAGATGCCCCCATTAACCCCTCTCCATCCCCCCACCTCCGTCTCATATCCCTTTTATACATGCCAAATCACAGCCTGGTGCCCCAATTAACCTGTCTTCCACCCCCCCCCTTCCCCTTCCCCCCGACACCAATAACATGTCATTACCAATTCACAGGTGCCTCAGTTTCCCCCCTGGCCTGCGGCTGCTGCCGCTGACTTTATGCTTACCTTTAATGGCAGTGCGGCTGGCACATAGAGCCTGCAGGAGACGCGTCTTCATCCCAGCATGCACTGGGACCTGACATCAGACACCGCGTCAGCCAGCGCGCTTACTATGTGTGAACGCACGGCCCTGCAGCGCAGTGTCGTGTTGGGAGGCCACGGAGCGGTGAGTGAGAAGCTTCATTTCACTCACGCTCCGTGGTCATGTGATTCAAACGATTGCTCGATGCAGGGAAACTGCATCAAGGATTTTTTTGCCTCAATTTCATCGATTTGAATAGTTTCAGCCCTAATTCTAAAAATGTAAATGAGATGATTGAAAAAGAACACTGATCAAACATAGAGAAAACTTTCAGATACCTGCAAGTTATTGGTGTTAATCTGGCAACTGGTGCTAATTTCCTTAATGATCTGACAAACCCTATTTAACTGGCAACCTAACTTTCCAGTTTTCATTGACTTTGCCAAAATGGTGTGCCGTTCCAAAGTGACTGAAACCCTCCGGCAGCAGGTTGTCCAGATAAAGGCCAAAGGGGTGACCCTATCAGCAGTAGCAAGATAAGTTGGTCGTTCCAAGTCTGTGATTTCTAGAATATTGCATCTTTACATCACAAACTCATTCAAGTCCCCCCAAGAAGGCTGGTCGCCCTCGAAAGACAAATGCAAGAGAGGACAGGATAATGCCGAGAATCTCCATGGGTAATCGTTTCAACGCCACAGCTGGAGCACTGAACAGGTTAAGGATCTGCCTCGTCATACAGTGTCTCGACGTTTAGGGTCCATTCACACGTCCGTGTGTGTTTTGCGGATCCGCAAAACACTGACATCGCTGGCACTTAATAGAAAATGCCTATTCTTGTCCGCAATTGCGGACAAGAATAGGACATGTTCTATTTTTTTTCGGGATCGGAATTGCGGATCCGCAATTCCGGATCCGGGCAGCACATCGTCCTGTCCCATAGAAATGAATGGGTCCGCAATTCTGTTCCGCACCATTTTGCGGAACGAAATTGCGGACGTGTGAATGGACCCTTAAGAACATTTGGACTGAAGGCCCATTTTGCAGTGACCAAACCTCTCATTAGCAGAAAGAATCAAAAGGCTAGACTCTCTCCTTTGCTGAGGAGCATGTTGTGTGGACAGAGAAGTGGTCCAGAGTTCATTTTGGTGATGAAAGCAAGTTTAATTTATTTCGGTCTGATGGGAAACATTATGTTCGTCGACAAACTGGGGAAAGACTGAACCCAAAGTATGTAAAGAAGTCAGTGAAAGATGGAGGAAGACGTGTCATGGTTTGGGGAATGTTGGACCTCTCATACAGCTACATGGCAGAGTGAATGCAAGTGTGGATCAGAACCTTCTTCAACAACACATGGGGCCAGATTTATCATTAGCTCAAGTCAGAATAATGGAGTGAAAAAGTCTAAAAAAAATGCACAAATGCTAAAACTGCGCACAAATTTGCGACTTTTTTCTGCTCTGCACTATGCTTGCCAGTTTTCTGAAAGTGGGCGTGTTTTCTTATGTAAATGAATCTCTACACAGATTTACTATTGGGACTATTTAAAAAGTCGCAAAAAAATGCGCAATTTCACTCCAGTGAGGACCATGCTTATCTTATAAGACTTTTTAATAGAACATGCGACTTTTTCGTAAGGACGTGCGACTTTTGTAAAGCTGCTTACTGACAGATAAACTGCTACTGTCAAACCACATTTATTACAGGGCCGATCATAAATCTGACTTTAGCCATATGTGAAAGTGGAGTGAGCTTTCAGAGTAATGATAAATCTGGCCCATGGTTCCTTTCTTGCTTTCAGGGCCGGCCTTAGGTGTTCAGGCGCCCTGTGCGTGCTAACCTTGTGGCGCACAAGTTACCAGCCCGCACACCCCAAAGGCCGGTGTAATGTTATACTTCCCTACTTCGTGAGATTTCCCTACCTTCGTCACTTCCGGTCGCACCGGACATGACGTAAGGAGGTGTGCAGCGTCGCGCAGGCGCACAACGACAGGTTAGGGAAATTTCACAGCAGAGTGCGCATGCGCCGGGAGCCTCGCCGGCGGTTAGGGTAGGGAAAAACTATGGGCCAGTGCGCAGGCGCAGTGATCGGATGGATGTTCTCAGCTGGACACCGGCCGACACTGCGCATGCACCGGGAGCCTCACCAACGGTTAGGGAAGGGAAAAATTACGTACGGGCCAATGCTTTTTCCCTACCCTAACCGCTGGTGAGGCTCCCAGCGCATGCGCAGTGTCGGCCGGTGTCCAGCTGAGAACATCCATCCGATCACCGCACCTGTGCACTGGCCCATAGTGCGCGCCCCCCCCAATACCCCAGTATAACAAACATTGGTGGCGCAGTGCGCCCCCCCCAACACCCCAGTATGATAAACATTGGTGGCGCAGTGCGCCCCCCCCCAACACCCCAGTATAATAAACATTGGTGGCGCAGTGCGTTCCCCCCAACACCCCAGTAT
Organism: Bufo bufo; assembly: GCF_905171765.1. Lineage (NCBI taxonomy): Eukaryota > Metazoa > Chordata > Amphibia > Anura > Bufonidae > Bufo > Bufo bufo. Next base: position 236,132,857 of record NC_053392.1, on the reverse strand, counting down.
GATAAACATTGGTGGCGCAGTGCGCCCCCCCCCAACACCCCAGTAGGATAAACATTGGTGGCGCAGTGCGTCTTCCCCAACACCCCAGTATGATAAACATTGGTGGCGCAGTGCGTCCCCCCCCAACACCCCAGTATAATAAACATTGGTGGCGCAGTGCGCCCCCCCCAACACCCCAGTATAATAAACATTGGTGGCGCAGTGCGCCCCCCCCAACACCCCAGTATAATAAACATTGGTGGTGCAGTGGGCCCCCCCAACACCCCAGTATAATAAACATTGGTGGTGCAGTGGGCCCCCCCAACACCCCAGTATAATAAACATTGGTGGCGCAGTGGGCCCCCCCCAACACCCCAGTATAATAAACATTGGTGGCGCAGTGCGCCCCCCCCCATATAATAAACATTGGTGGCGCAATATAATAAACATTGGTGGTGCAGTGCGCCCCCCCTCAATATAATAAACACCTCCGCCAATTGATCGTTTCCTGTTCTTTCTTCATGACCTGTCAAAGGACCTGTGGTGACATCACTGTTCTCATCACATGATAAATCACATGATCCATCACCATGGTAATGGACCATGTGATGAGCTCAGTGATGTCACCACAGGTCCTGAAGAAAGAACAGGAGACCGGCAGCTACGCGATCAACTGGAGGAGGTGAGTTAATGTTTTTTATTATTTTTTAACCCTCATTGGCACTTCCCACTGTGCCACCAACGTTTCTTATACTGGGGTGTTGGGGGGGGGGGGGGGGGGGGGGCGCACTGTGCCACCAACATTTCTTATACTGGGGTGTTGGGGGGGGGGAGGGGGGCGCACTGTGCCACCAACGTTTCTTATAAAGTTATACAAATACAGGAGGCGGGTGCCGGAATCAAATAGCCGACACCCGACCTCTGTGACAGGGAGCTGCGATCAGCGGCAGTTAACCCCTCAGGTACCGCACCTGAAGGGTTAACTCAACTGCCGCTGATCGCAGCTCCCTGTCACAGAGGTCGGGTGTCGGCTATTTGATTCCGGCACCCGCCTCCTGTATTTGTATAACTTTATAAGAAACGTTGGTGGCACAGTGGCCACAGCCCCTCCCCTCCTCCTCCCGTCTCTCTTCTTATTGGCAGCGGCGGGGGCAGCAGGCAGGTCAGACACAGGGGAGGAGGAATCAGGTCAGACAGGGGAGGGGGAGATGGAGGGGGCGCCCCGAAGGAGAACACAAGTGCAGCCTCGCCTGCCGCATATTACATTGCGAGCTGTCGGCCGCCCAGCGCCCCTGTTGCTATGGCGCCCTGTGCGGCCGCACAGCCCGCACACCCCAAAGGCCGGTCCTACTTGCGTTCATCACTTAATCAGCCAGGACAATGCCCCCTGTCACACACCAAAACGGGTAAAGCAGTTCCTTGAAACTGAAAACATTGAAACAATGAAATGACCAGCCCAGAGTCCTGATCTAAACCCAATAGAAAACCTCTGGAAAATCCTTGGTGACAAAGTTATGGTCAAGAAACCCACAACAGTCACAGAACTGCTGAAGAGGCTGCAAGAAGAGTGGACCAAAATCCCACCAGAGCAGTGTGAGAGACTAATGATGTCCTGTGGCCGCAGATGTGCTGAAGTCATTCAAAGCAAGGGTCTGTACACTTCTACTGATTGTGACTGGTGTAACCTGCAGAAAATTCAGTTAGTCTTTCTCTGTGCTACAGTCATAGCTGTTCTCTAATTATGATCATCAGGTTTAAAAAAAACAAACTAAAGGTTTTATGTTAAAATACTTTGGTTATTTTGGGAAACACTGTTCTAATGGTATGGTTTACCCCTTACAAAAAAACCTTCAAATGATGATCAAAGTCGATTACATTATTTCTGAAAAAATCAAGTGTTCATAAATTGTTCTCTAATTTTGATCGCCAGTGTAGCTGCTGTGGCTCCACTATCACTTCTCTGGGGCTCAGACGGGCCCTGCTTACCCAGTGCTCAGGGCCCCCCTCACCTTACATATTTTATCAATCTTTCTGCCGGCTCCTGCAGTGACAGACAGTCCCCAGCCAGCCTATGGCAGTGCTCTTTCCTCTCTGTCTGCTGGGTGTTGAACTGGCCAATCAGCATTTAGCAGCGTTAATAGCCTGCTGCTGATTGGTTAGCCTAGCTCAGTTAACAGAGACAGGACTGAGCAGGCGAAATGCTGGACTTGTCTTCCACTGCGCTGCCTGCCCGGCTCAGTGATTTATAACCACCCAGAGACTGGTAATGTCTCCAGAGAGCGTGCCCTGCACAGCTACGGACAAAGTAAGTAGTGTGCAGCTGTGCACTGTCAAAAGTAAAAAAAAAAAAAAAAAAAAAAGTTAATGGGGGAGTGTTATTGTGAGAGGGCATCAGCAAGCAGAGTTCGAGGGTAGAGGGGGCACACTGCCCTCTAAATAATCTTATGATATAGAGAACCCCCCCCCCCCCCCATGAACGCTGCTTGTTGATGCTTATATAGACGATGATGCCCCAGCAGCCTCCCCCTGTCACATTAGCATTAAGAAGAGTTCATGGAGGGGTGGTGCTGTGCAGAGTGGGCACAAGCAGGAGGAACGATGCTATGCAAGCTCCTGCCCTGCACTCCTTCAGCTCTGCTCGCATATAAATCTTTAGCTGGCAGGCAGGAGCAGTGATTTGTGCTGTGCATCACTCGCTGCAGCCCTAGTGAAATCTGTACTTCTGTACACCACTATCATATCAGCGGTGTACAGATTATTAAGCACTACAGGCAGTTGAATTTCAGAAAATAATAATACATCTTAGAAAAAGTCATCTTATGGCACTTATAATAGGTTCTAATAAACTTCATTTAGTTTACGTGTACTTTAAGTTAGGGATGTCCAACCTGCGTTCCTACAGCTGTTGCATGATGGAAGTTGTAGTTTTGCAGTAGCTGGACAGCTGCAGGTTGGACGTCCCTGCTTTAAAGGGTTATCCAGGTTCTTTCAAGTTAACCCCCAAACCGTGAGAATGGAGGCCCTGAAGCCTGTAATGAACGGAGGGGCCAGTCGCACTTGTGTGCTTCTATTAATTTCTATGGGAATTCCGGAGATATTTGAGCAGTGTACACATCCTGTGGATAGGGAATAGTTTGAAACGAGAATACCCCTTTAAGGCTTTATATTGTCAGCAGTAGGCTACATACGCATGGAACCATGTCTACTTAAATATACGTATATAATTTCCAGAGCAAAACCTTATGGGAAAATATTTTTTAGTTTGTTTTTTAGTTATTTATCCCTAACGGTTAAATTAGTAGTGGAATGGGCCACGGGTGGGTAGTAGGTGGGGTTAGGGGGCCCAATTCAGATTTTTGCTATGGGGCCCAATGATTTATGATTTCTATGTACGCCCCTGCCTAAGGATACAATATTTTCAACATACAATGGTCTTTTTTGACCCATCATAAGTTGAAACCAGACTCCACATCAGACTCCGATCCAACCAATCAAGGTCACTTCTCTGGTACAATAGCTGGATTAGTTACTAGTTAGCAGCTATTCCTGACTGTTATATGTAAGGCCTTGTTTAAGGCTACTTTCACACTTGCGGTAGCAGGGTCCGGCAGGCTGTTCCCCCAGAACAGCCTGTCGGACCCTGCTACCGCCAGTGAGAAAGGAGCCTTATCTGTCTTAGTCATCTCCTTTTTTCTTAAATCTTCATTTTCTCTTATCTTGGATTTCGGGGCTTTGGAACCGATTACTCAAGTTACAATTGTTTCAACATACAATGGTCGTCCGGGAACCAATTAGTATTGTAACTTGAGGGATCACTGTATGTATCATTATTATATCTGTGTCCAGCAGGAAATATGAATGAAGAGGTTTGTTACACTAATTTCAGAGAAACAATAGATAATCATGCCTGAAGTTGTTTAGCTGGGATAAAGTCTCTATGGCATAATTAAGTTGATATCTAACACCAGGCATGGACCCTGGAGTGTACTGGTCTTAAGCTACTTTCACACTTGCGTTTTGGGTTATCTGTCATGGATCTGCAAAAACGGATCCGTTACAATAATACAACAGCATGCATCCGTCACGAACGGGTCAGTTTTGTATTATGTGTAACATAGCCAAGACAGATCCGCCATGAACTCCATTGAAAGTCAATGGGAGACGGATCCGTTTTCTATTGTGTCAGAGAAAACAGATCCGTCCCCATTGACTCACATTGTGTGCCAGGACGGATGCGTTTTGGTGTCCACCTCCAGAGCGGAATGGAGACGGAACGGAGGCAAACTGATGCATTCTGAGCGGATCATTTTCCATTCAGAATGCATTGGGGCAAAACTGAGCCGTTTTGGGCCGCTTGTGAGATCCGTTCAGGGCTCTCGCAAACTGAAAGCCAAAACGCCAGTGTGAAAGTAGCTTACTGAGCTTATGCTTTGTAGCTTTTTAAATCTGCAGTAAGGGCTCATGCACATGATTTTCCATCCATCTGCTATCCACTCCTTTTGCAGATGAGAATAGCCATTATGAGAAAAATACGGAATGCACACAGACGTGTGCATGAGGCAATACGGCCGTGTGCATAAATTATGTGCCAGGATATGCATAACCGGACATGTGATGGTGACTGACTCGCTTAGTTCATTGCTCTTTTTCTTTCAGAAACGGTGATTCACAAATTCAATAGCTCCCTTGTGTTTGAGCTTATATGCTTGCACTTCAGTAAGGCTAAGGATACAAGCTTTTTTTTTTTTTTCTTTTCCCCGAGGATTGACTTTAGTACATATGAACACTCCTAGCTTTCTAGACAAGGGATGGGCAAACTGCGGCTCTCCAGCTGTTGTAAAACTACAACTCCCAGTATCGGCCTACAGCAGGGCATGATGGGATTTGTAGTTGGGGAGCCACAGTTTGCCCATTCCTGGTCTAGACAATTGTAGTCTAATAGAGAATACTATCTATTTAGTTTCTATCCCATATACAGATATATAGTAGAAATGTGAGACCTAAATATCCATTGACTTCTAGGTAACGGACAGTCATATGTCAAAAGTGTATTCTTGAGTTGTGAACTGGTATACCCTGTATTGTAAAGTGTAGTCAACTATGCTTTACAATATAAAGGCTTCCCTCAAAAAAGGTATATCTTGTGCGTAATGTATTTTTTTTTATTTTTTTATTGAAAATGGGACTCGCAGAAGTATGCCATACAATTGCATACCTTGTGCTATAACTTTGACATGTTCAACATATAGAGTGGGCGTTCAACACCCCAAATGTGGTGTGAATAGAGCCTAACAAGTATGATGCAAGCATTTTTAGATTCCTATAACATGATTTTAATGCATGAAGGCCCTAATCCAGTATTCTGTTTAGCTTCTGTCCATTAGATACTATTAAGTGTAAAGGGGGTCTGTTAGCAGTTTTGACCATAGTAAACTGCTGACAACACTAGGTATGGGCTTGGGAGAGCGGTCCCTTTTGTGGAGCTTTTATTATCAGGAGTTTTGTGAATATGAAGTTTTATTCTGCCAAACTCTGCTCCTGCAAGTGGAGCTTCACTGTGAAGTGCCCTCCAATCTCTGCATCGAGCTGCTTCACTCCCTTTGAGTAACAGCTGTCCTGGTCTTCTGGTTGGAGGCTATGGCTGTCACTCTAAGCAGAGGGGAGGGGCTGTGAAGCAGCTCAATGCAGAGAGCCCTTACAAGTAAAACTCCACCTCCCGGGCACTTCCAGGAGCGGAATCTGGAACAATAAAACTTCATATTCTCAGTTCTCCTGATAATAAAAGATTCACAAAAGATATGTTTTTCCTGCTCTCCCCAGCCACCACCTAGTGCTGTCAGCAGTTTACATTGGTGACATACTCGCGTTAACAGCTGCAGGCATGTGTCCATGTTTTGTACATTTATTTTATTTTAAAAATGAATTATTTATCATATGCGCATACAGAACTAAACAAAACTATGAAGGTGGCTGAGACTGCGTGCACGGTGAACGCCTTCAGCACACAATGGACACTCACTCTTGTTGTTTCTCTTGGGTGTGACCGCTTGACAGGGCTGCTTTGTTCCAGGTAGCATTATTCTCTACTACGAGGGGTAATTCAGAAAATTACATGGTGATAATGTTTTTATAGTGCTCACTCAGGTCATCATCACGTGTGTTCTTCATGTTGTTTTATTTTTAATTTACTCAGTTTTCAGAAATGGCCCAGTCTGAGCAAGGGGGAGAGTTTCGTCCCGTGGCACTTGGAGCACAAGATTATCCTGAGTCTGAAACCAACCAGGACACCAAGAGTAATCAAGCGCAAGAAACAAACAAGTCACAGGCTTCGGAAACTCATTCCAACCAAAAATTTATCTTGAGAAAGTTCTTTGTTGCTAGGGTAAAACAAATATGTAATTTATAGAGCATGCATAATAGACTGTACTGTTATCTGCTTCCAGCGTTCTTAAAGGGGTTATCCAATATTGTACAACAGCCTCCCCATGTGCCGGGCCCCTCAGAGGAAAAATACTTACTCTGCTCCCTGCGCCGCTCCTGGTCCCCGCACCGCCGCTGCTGCTTCTCCCTGTACATGGATGAAAACATTTGGTGTCGGGGGGAGCAGCCAGTGGTAGGCGGGTACGGGGGGGAGCCTCCCTAGCGTCGCCCGCAATGCTAGGGAGGCTCATCCTCCGCCTGCTATTGGCTGCTCCCCCTGACACCGTATGTTTTCATCAGTGTACAGAGAGAAGCAGCAGTGGTGCGGGGACCAGGAGCGTCGCAGGGAGTGGGGGAAGTATGTTCTCTCTGAGGGGCACGGCACATGGGGAGGATGTTGTATGATATTGGATAACCCCTTTAAAGAGAACCTGTCTATGGTTCCCTGTCTGTCTGAGGGCAGCATAAACGGGCGACAGAAACCTTGATGAAAATTCTTGAATTGACCCAGCCATTTTGCTAAAATGTGTACTGAGCAGGTCCATCTGTTCAATAGAGAGCGCTTGCCTTAGAGCCCTCATATATTCTTGAGCACCCAGCTCTCCCTGCTCCTAGGACCTCATGAAGGTAAGGACTGTCCAGCACTTGCGTTCTATTGAAGTTTACACTGGAGCTGCTCAATACAGATTTTAGCAAAATGTTAATTCAAGAGGTGACAGATTTCCTTAGCTCAGAACCTAATCCTCATCCTCACTGTTATGACTTAAGCCTCATTCACATGTCGGTGTTTTGGACATTGGAGCCTCCACAGACATAAGATATAAGGGAAAGATCCGCCCCTGTTCTGTGTTTAGAGATGCACCTGGTTTTGGCTCAAAATCACTGATGGAAATCACTGACCGAAACACATTACACTGTTTTTGCGATAGAAAAAAATGGCGTCTTTAGGAACCTGTTTTCAGGTACCTTAGACTCTGCCCATCCTGTAGGCTACACCTTAAACATTTATCACCCATCGTCCAGATAGGTAATAAATGTGTGGTTACTTGGGATCCAACCCCTGTACACCATGGCTTCCTTCACACAGGGAATGTTTGCTCCTCTCAGCATATAGAAAATCTCTGCGGCATTTCCTTTGTGTCTCCCTGATTTGTCCGCCTCTGAGTCACACATCTCAACTAACACGTTAATACAAATTACATCTGAATAAATACTAGGGATCGACCGATTATCGTTTTTACCGATATTATCGGCCGATATTGAGGATTTTGACCGTTATCGGCATCTATTTTGCCGATATTCCGATAACTTATTGGGAACACAGAACGCGCTGCTCTCAGCGCTCTCCGTGTTCCCTCCGCAGCACAGGGGAGAAGGAAGCAGTGTCTCCCTCCCCCTGTGATGCCGCTGTAGCCAATGACAAGAGAGAAGACAAGAGGAGGGGAGGGGCTGTGGCTGCTGCGCCACCAATGAAGATGAGTCTTTCATTAATTCATATACAGGAGGCGGGAGCTGGCTGCAGAATCACATAGCCGGCTTTCGACCTCTATGAGCGATAGCTGCGGTCCGCGGTAGTTAACCCCTCAGGTGCCGCGGATCTCAGCTACAGCTCATAGAGGTCGGGAGCCGGCTATGTGATTCTGCAGCCAGCTCCCGCCTCCTGTATATGAATGAGAGACTTATCTTCATTGGTGGCGCAGTGCGCCCCCCCCCCCCCCCAAGCCCCCCAGTATTAATCATTGGTGGCGCAGTGCGCCCCCCACCCCCATCCCAATAGTAAAAACGTTGGTGGCGCAGTGCACCCCCCACCCAGTATTAGTCATTGGTGGCAGTGGCCACAGGATCCCCTCTCCCCTGCTCCTCCGATCGGAGCCCCAGCAGTGTAAGCCTGGGGCTCCGATCGGTTACCATGGCAGCCAGGACGCTATTGAAGCCCTGGCTGCCATGTTCAGCTCCATGCTGCTGTGTGCACAAAGCACAGAGCAGCAGGGCCATGTGAGATCCTATTCACCCTGATAGATCTCTATCAGGGTGAATAGGACAAGGGTTCTAGTCCCTAAGGGGGCTAAAAGTTAGTAAAAAAAAAAAACACAAAAATATTAAGTATAAATGAAAAAGATTTACAAAAAAAAATATAAATACTTGTTAACAATAAACATATTAATTTTCAGCAGATTTGTGTAGGAAATTTTTTTTTCTCTCAAAAATAAAAATACCCAGAATATCGGTATAAATTATCGGCTATCTGCCTGAAAGTTCACAAATTATCGGTATCGGCCCTAAAAAATCAATATCGGTCGATCCCTAATAAATACTATTCAGTTCCCTGAAAATTCTCTGCCCTCATAATTACCTATAGGACTAGGCCCAGGCCCATTGAGCTCGATGTAGGATGTAAGTCCTGGGTAACAGAAGTGAAAAGAGACCACCCTGCCAAGGTAGAAAGTGACAAACCACTGTGACAGTGCTTTTACTCTAAAACTGAATCTGCAAGGGCTATTAACTCAGAAGCCAGCTCTAGATCTTCATGCCCATGAAAGCGCCATGCACTACTAATGTATATAGCAGCTATAAGGCCTCATGCACACGGCCCAGCCGTATTGTGGTCCGCAAACTACACTTCGCAATATACAGACACCTTCCATGTGCAATGTTTTTATTTTTCACTCATAGAAACATAAACATAGAAACCTAGAATGTGTCGGCAGATAAGAACCATTTGGCCCATCCAGTCTGCCCAATATACTAAATACTATGGATAGCCCCCGGCCCTATCTTATATGAAGGATGGCCTTATGCCTATCCCATGCATGCTTAAACTCCTTCACTGTATTTGCAGCTACCACTTCTGCAGGAAGGCTATTCCATGCATCCACTACTCTCTCAGTAAAGTAATACTTCCTGATATTACTTTTAAACCCCCCCATCACTCACCATCATTAGAAAAACAGACACGAATAGGACATGTTCTATGATTTGCAGGACGGACATACAGATGGGACAGCACATGGATGACAAAATACGGCGTAAGCCACATAAAATGTAGGATACACACATTGATTTGTAGATGTAATGCAGGCGGTTGCACTTTACAAATCCGCTTATGGAAAATTGTCATAATCAAGATGATAAATGTTTACTGCATTGTTCTATGCAAGAAATTAAATGTTACTTGGTGTATACCCGACATATAATGTGAATATTATGTTGTTTTGTCTTCTATATACCCAGAATACACAGTAGGCCCTGCTCCATAACTATTCCTGCTAAAGAACTAATGCATTCTTCATATTTATCTGCACACAGTACAATGCCTCCCAGTGTTAGAGACCAATGACCATAAGTCACACGACCTCTCTACAAACCCACAGCATTCCTTATAGCCTTTTAAACCAGGGACCATTATAAAATACACATCCGGTATGTTCACTGTTGAAAGACTGTCTTCGGAGCGGCTGCTCACTCTCTGTATAGGTATATACAAATATTATTGCATAGGTAAAGTATTATTTATTTGCCTCCAGGAATGAGTTCAGATTTAGGTTACTTAAAGGAGTTGTCCAAGTTGTTTATTTTTTCGATGACCTATCCTCAGTATCAGATCGTCGGGGGTCCGACACATTGCATCCGCAGCAGTGAGCAGGTGTACTTACACCTAAGTCGTCTCATTCACTTCAATGGGACTGCTCTGTAGTATACACTTGGATAGGAACGTGCTGTCCCATTCATTTCAATGGGATGGCTTAGGTGTAATTACATCTGCTCACCACTGCGGATGCAACGACAAGCAGGTAAACAATGAAGAGGAGGCAGCTCTGGTATGGCATGCGCCTTCTCTTCAACCAGCTGGTTGGTGGGGTGGCAGGTAGTGTTGAGTGAATCAAGCTTCGGATCGTAGGTCTTCATACAGCATTAAAATGTATTGCCTCCATGTAGGGAAAATTCGTTTCAGCCGAAGCTGCACGAGACTTCGGTGAATGAATTCCGTATTAATTTCTGCGTCTTTAAAAACATTTTAAAATAGCAATCTGTAGTTGGGTTTGGTACTGAGATACCAACCGATACCAAACCCGACTTTGGATTCCGAATTTTAAACGTGCAGACATGAATACCGAATTCATTCACTGAAGTCAGAGGCAATACATTTTAATGCTGTACGGAGGCAGGTCTCCATACAGCATTAAAATGAAGTGTTTAAACCAATCGACTTCGGATCTTTGATCCGAAGCTTGATTGCTCAACACTACCCTGCACCCCCACCACCGCTGCCTCCTCTTCATTGTTTACCTGCTTGTCATCGCATCCGCAGTGGTGAGCAGGTGTAATTACATTGAAATAAATGGAACAGCTCGTTCCTATACAAGTGTATACTACAGAGCTGTCCCATTGAAGTGAATGGGACGACTTAAGTGTAAGTACACCTGCTCACTGCTGCGGATGCAATGTGTCGGATGCCATGAGTCGGACTAGGCTCGATTCTCTCAAGCCTAGTGCCTGGTATCGGACCCCCGCTGATCTGATATTGATGACGTATTCTGAGGATAGGTCATCAATAAAAATAACTTAGAAATCTTCTTTAGGCCCCTTTCAGACGAGCGAGTGTCTCACTGCGGACTCGCAGCGAGGTACCCAGCCTGAACTCCCAGCACTGCTGGGGTCACATAGCATTATATTGATTTATGATGCTATGTAACCCTTACAGTTCTGGAATATATTGGATAACACTGACAACATTATGTCAGTGTAATCTAATACATTCCAGAACTGTAAGGGTTACATAGCATCATAAATCAATATAATGTCATGTGACCCCAGCAGTGCTGGGAGTTCAGGCTGGGTACCTCGCTGTGAGTCCGCAGTGAGACACTCGCTCGTCTGAAAGGGATCTTAAAGAGGACCTTTCACCACTCCTGACATGCCTGTTTAATATCTTCATGCATCCCCCATATAATAACCATTCTGTTTACATCTATTATTATGGCTCCATGTTGCGCCATTCCTTTATTATTTCTACTAGAAGTTATGAATGAATTGCTAGCAGTCTGCAGTAAGGGTACAGAGGGGGAGGTAACCAGTTGGGGAGGGGTGTACCTGCACAGACTCACTCTATCCAATCAGTGCTGCCATTGTCAAGCTGTGCAGGTACACCCCCAACTGCTAGCAATTCATTCATAACTTCTAGTAGAAATAATACAGGAATGGCACAACATAGAGCCATAAGAAAAGATGCTCCAGAACTGTTATTACTTTGGGAATGCATGAAACTAATAAAAAAAAAAAGGCATGTCCGGAGCAGTGAAAAGGTCCTCTTTAAGGAAAAGTGAATTATGTTAAGGTTTGTTAGAAGAATGTGTTGTAATCCTTGATAAAACTAGGACAAGTCAAGTTGACTTCTCACTATTTAAATGTTCTTGCCTTTCTTTCATAGCCGGGAGCCTTTGATCAGGCCGTTGAAGATCTGACAAACCAGCTGTTATCAAAGGAGAAGGAGATTGTGAATAGTGCCTGGCTGCTAACAGAGTGAGTGTCACATTTGGTAGCACTGAAGTCGGTCGCTGTGTGTTGTTGCAGCGTAGAAACCATGTACAAGCCGTCTTCAAGGCTGTTCCGCTGTGACACAATGAGTGCTCATTTCTGTTTGTTAGTGAGAAATGATTTGCTGTAAATGGTCTGGCACAATGAGTGCTGTGTGCCAGCTCTGCACTGGCACTGGAATCATGTTTTCTGTTTGTTTCTAGTTAAACATATCCCCAGTCGGCTGCTGTTGAAGAAACAGAATGACAAAAACATTGAACCACCATAGCTGACACCGTAGTCTAGAATGGAGCTACGTCTTGTAATTAAAGCACTGAGCAGGTGGCAGGGAACAGCTTGTTGAAGGATGCACTGTACACAGTATATCCAGGGAAGTGGTTTGCATTTCTTAAAGTAACAGCACTATATTGTAATCTTAGGCTTCCTGCACACACACGGGTGCGGATTTCAAGACAAAAAATCCACACAGTTTTTCATGCGTTTTTTTTTAAAATATTTATTTATTTATTTATTTTTTCTGTGCTTTTTCGCCCCAAATCAGCACAGAAAATCAGTGTGTTAGGCATGCTTTATACTGCTGGCAGGCTGTTCCAGCATAGAATGCCGGGAAACGCAGTCCGGCCGGTTCCCTAAATATTTGCCAGATCGTGGCTGGATCACCACAGGACCCCATTATAGTTAATGGGGCCGGATGGCATTTCGGCAGCTTTTCTTTTCCAATCAGAGGGGGTGATCATAAGCGAAAACTCCTGAGCCAAGAGGTATACTGGATGTTCAAATTGGGAAGCAGGCCTGAACAGGAAACAAGACTTGATTTTGCAATATCGGTAAAGGGATTTATTTTCATGTTCATTATTTTATACTTTTTTGGTTTTCTTTGGTGTTCTGTAAGTTCTCCTACCCCATGGACCATGTGATGCTGGTATCTTGATTGATTGGTGCAACACATGGCTAAAGGCATGTGAACTTTAACAATTTTACATGTAATGAGTAAGGACTGAAATTTAATGGTCAGAAACACGTGGACTGTGTATGTGATACGTGTTTGGATTTTACTGCATAACAATAAAGCTACAGTTTTTTATTGGAAGCTGGACATTAACATTTTTCGATTAAGTTGACTTATGACTGAGTCTGGGCTATGTCCGCACCTCTAAGGACAACACAGGTGAGCGCTGCCTTTTTGTACTTTTGAAACAACTCTCTAGGAGAACTGGAGCAGTTTACGTGGGATTTGTCGGGTAAGTAATTATCGTATTTTTCGCCCTATAAGATGCACCGGCCCATAAGACACACGTAGGTTTTAGAGGAGAACAATAAGAAAAAAATATTTTCCATTACACATCAGACCAGCAATCGGACCCCCAAAGTTAATCAGACCTCAGCTTACAGCCCCAATCGGAACCCCAATGTCAATCAGACCTCCGATCAGACCCCCAATGCCTCAGATCAACCCCCCCAACCTTCAGCCCCATATATTCAGCCAGCAGCCCCATATATCAACCACTATATATCAGCCCCCAGTGCAAATAAAATTAAAAAAACTCTCTATCTCTCCTGCTCCTGGACGCCACCGCTCCTCACCATCGCGATCCTCTTCATCCTGCTGTCAGCTGTGTATTGCGGCGCGCAGTGTGAGATCACAGAGCACAGCCAATAGCCAAGCCGAGGACCAGGAAGCGGTGAGTACAGAGCCTTCACCGCTTCCCGGTCCTCGGGTACTAATGAAGCGCTCCCATAATGGAAGTGCTTCATTAGTATTTGCCCCATAAGACCCAGGGGCATTTTTCCCCCCACTTTGGGAGGGGGGGGGGGGGGGGGCGTCTTATGGTTCGAAAAATACGGTATCTATTCTTTACTACAGGTTTATCTATTTAATGACTAGGCCTGAAAAGGTTAATGATTTTTTTAGTTTCTGCATTTCAGCAGCCATAACGTTTTTTTATTTTTTATTGACATAGATGCATAGGGCTTTTATGTGAAAGAAATGTTAATATTTTTGGCATTCTTTGGGGGTACATATAAATTATGGTGTAATTTTGGGTGATTTATTTTATTTTTTATTTCTTTATTTATTTATAATGTTTTATGTTTCACATTAACTGATAAAGTAACCTGATAAATTAATTCATTAGGTTATTAGGGTCGTATGGATGCCTAATATGTTTTATACATTTTTTTTTTTATTTTATTTACTGTATTTTTCGGACCATCAGCTGCACTTTGTCGAATTATTTTCTATATAAAATTCATCTTGTATAAAAGAGGATCCTAGAAAAATAAAATGATCGGATCCTCTAGGCTGACATATCACCTCTAAGTTCTTTGATAAGGAATCCTAACTCGTTTTGTGCAATTAGTGAAACAAGTGAAAATGCACCAACTTTTTTTCTGTAAATTGTTCTGAAATCCTCTAGGGGCATCTAATAGTCCAAATGCCGGCAGCGGCCAGTGTAGGGAGGAAGGAGATTTTGAGCTCAATGAGAGTGAAAGATACTGTCAATGCAGTTATATGGCAGCAGCAGGTACTGTGAATGTCTGTGTCATCCAGGGGCGGACTGGGAACTTGGAGAGTCCCTGGAAAAAAACATGGCCCCAAGTTTTAGGTGGGTAAAAATTGACAGAAGGCAGACAACACAAGTAGGCTGGACCAATACAATTAAAGGAAGAGAGAGTTTGAGGGTTAGTCAGATCTGATGGAATGGACTCCACCGGATCTGAAAAACTTGAGGCGCCAGGGGTTTATAGGAGTGAAGTGGAGAAGACAGAGTGGTATAAAGGCTGCTCAGGGTTTGCCAGGCAGACTAGAGTGTCTGCATGTGTGGCATATAGGAGTAGAGCGAACTAGGGGGACTGGTGGCTGTTGATAACACCTCAATTCCGCCTGTTTCTGTAAAACAGTATTGAGCGCCAATAATGGTTGGTCGGTGAGAAGATGTTTTAGTGTGGTGTAGGTTTCTTAAATATACAGAGAAATTTATTTATTTTTTATATAGAAAAAAAAATATAGAGAATAACACACAGAAACAAATGTAGAAAGAAATGAGCATAAACACACTACACTGGGTCTCAAGTGCCTAAGAGACCGTTGCCTGTAGTGTCATACACGTCAATGTGTAGTAAATGAATAATGCGAATGAGTTCAAACAAATAAGTAAAATCCGTTTTAAAAGGATACAAGTATAATAAAAATACTGAAGTATCGTATACTTATTTACTCACTTCACGAGGGGGGTGGTTTACTAGGATAAGCATAATACACCTGTAAACCAAACACCCCCCCCCAGCCTGGATCGCTTCTAGAATCTTACAAGATGAAGGCAGCCAATCACATGGGTGCTTCTGTTCACTTGTCTTTATTAGGGTATATATCCGGCTCAACGCGTTTCGGGACAGGCATGTCCCTTCATCAGGAGCAATAACTAAACATCTTCTCACCGAACAACCATTATTGGCGTTCATTACGGGTTTACAGAAACAGGCGGAATTGAGGTGTTATCAACACCCACCAGTCCCCCTAGTTCGCTCTACTCCTGTATCCCAATACAATTAGGCAGGGACAACAGAAGTAGATGGGGCCGGTATTACCATAGTACAGCACAAAATACCACCTCGGCAGAGCCAAGTACCACAGTGCAGCACAAAATACTGCTGCCACTGCCGCAGTATCCAACTGTATTACTGTCCCAAGAACGGCTATACAGTTGAATTCTTGAGGGCACCTGCGGCCGCTGGCCAGGTCCATAAGTACTTGATGTTCCTAGCATTAATTGCAGCTGTGAGGTCGGTTCGGGTGACCCCTTGAGCATCAGCCCATCGGGAAATTTCCCTGTGGGTTCTATGGCCAGTCAGCTTCTGGTGTTATCTGCTCACTGAGTAGTCACATCCTATACAAAGTAAAGTGTGAAATTCAGTGAGCAAATAGCACATGCTTCTGTAAACACTACACTAACTAAGTGACCGAACATACCGGAGGGCATAGCGGGAGAACGGAGCGGCGCCCAGGGATAATAGTAAGTGCAATGAGATCCCTGCGTGCCGCTGTACAGATCATGACACTTAGTTCACAATGTTTTGCCAGATGAAAGGTCCTCTTTAAAGCAGGAGTGCGCCGGGAGCCACTCTGTTACCAAAAGATGTCTCTGCAGACTGAGGACCTGGACCGCCCACCCTTAATAGACAGCTGTTAGGTGATTAAATAAAAGTTGTTTGAAACTGGGATCAGCCACATACTTAGGGGGTCACTTATGAACAGATATATGCCACTTTTGTGGTGTATCTCTGGCGGCAGGTCTGAAAAAAGGGGGGTGGCGTAGGCAGGGAAGGGGACAGGCGCGGCTCATTCATCATTTTCTACGCCAGGCTTAGGCATAGAAAATGGTCTAAATGTAAGACAGCAAGGAAGCTGTCTTACATTTAGAATCTGCTCTGGATAGTGCAGGGCTTATTAAGACCGGCATCTAAAACGTTGTTCTTAATAAACGTGTCCCTTAATGTGTACAGGGAGTCCCAAGAAAGGTGGCAGCTGCTTATTCATAAAGTCAGTGAACAGTCTGAGTGTGCATGTTTGTGGGGCGGGATTGTGGTTGGCAGTGGCAGTATTTTGTGTATGGGCATCTTTGTTTTTTTACAAGTTTACAGTTGAAAAAAAATGGGAGGCAGACACAACGCGGCGGCCACCAGAATTTTGGCGCAGAATCCACAACAGAATTCTGGTGGCAAAAAGGTCAACATACCCTTAAAGAAAAACTTTGTCCATAGCAACTAATCATTTTATTGCACTTTTTATATTGTTTAGTTTCCTCAGCAGCTCTAGTAGAATATATTGTCTGATTGTGGGTTTTCACCCTAGAGAATTGCTACTGTTATTTCATGTTCAGCTGGCATTAGAAGAGAGAGCCCAGGCTGCACTACGTATGGGGCTTTGATATGGTCCTATGCCCTTTGGTCATTTATCTTGAGTTTATGTCCATACCAGGAAAATAAATAAAAGAATTGGCAGACTGGGCTTTAGGTCATTACAATGTCATTGAGATTTACCCATGCTTGCTCTCTCATCACATAACACATGAAATGCAGAATTGCCGTCACATATAGGGGGCGGTAGATCAATGTGAGTACACCATGTTTATGTGCCGTATTGCTTAATGCTAGGGAACAAGGTGCACACTGTGTAATTACACACTGATTCCATTCTATGTTAGTAAGGGTCCTTTTACATGGCCCAGTGCCAATAACGAGCGGCGAACAACAATATGCAAGTCGATCGGCTCTTGTTTAAAGTGCCTTTACACATCCCAATGCAAAGTTAAACGGGGGCGAATTATCATTATTTTGATCTTTCATCCTCTATTCGCCTTCTTGTTGTCTGCACATCCCATGGTTACACAGAGTAGGGTGCTACAAATGACAATTAGGTGCCGCATTAAAGATGCAGTCACCTAACAAATGAGTTGTTTGCTTGTTTTTATCGGGTGATCAGTAGTATCTTTACATGGGCCAATTATCAGGAAAGAGAGTACATGCGAATATTTGTTCCTGACAATTGGCTTGATCCTCAACCGGTGTTGGGGTACTTTCACACTAGTGTTTTTCTTTTCCGGTATGGAGTTCCGTCCTAGGAGCTCAATACCGGAAAAAAAACTGATCAGTTTTATCCTAATGCATTCTGAATGGAGAGCAATCCGTTCAGGATGTTTTCAGTTCAGTCACTGTACGTTTTTTGGACTGAGAAAATGCTGCAGTATTTTCTCCGTCGAAAATTCCGGAACTTTACATTGAAATGCATTAACGCCGGATCTGGCGCATGCGCAGACCTTTAAAAATGTGAGAAAGATAAATACCAGATCCGTTTTTCCGTATGACAACCGGAGAGATGGATCCGTCTACAAATGGTATCCGTTTGCACACAGATTGCCGGATCTGCGACGGAACTGCCTGCCGGAATCCAGCGACGCTAGTGTGAAAGTACCCTTAGGCTGGGTTCACACGGGCGTCACGTTTTGGCTCAGGATGCGTGCCGGGTGCATTGCGGCAAACCCGCGCGAGTAGGTACCCAATTGCAGTCAGTTTTGACTGCGATTGCATTCCGTAGTTCCATTTTTATCGCGCGGGTGCAATGCGTTTTGCACGCGCGTGATAAAAAACTGAATGTGGTACCCAGCCCTGAACTTCTTCACTGAAGTTCAGGTTTGGGTTCGGTGTTGTGTAGATGTAATTATTTTCCCTTATAACATGGTTATAAGGGAAAATAATAGCATTCTTTAATACAGAATGCTTAGTACAAGGTCAATTGAGGGTTAAAAAATAATGAACTCCCCTCCTCCAATTGATCGCGTAGCTGCCGATCTCCTGTTCTTTCTTCAGGACCTGTCAAAGGACCTGTGGTGACGTCACTGAGCTTATCACATGGTCCATCACCATGGTGATGGACCATGTGATTGGCCCATGTGATGTGACGTCACCACAGGTCCTTTAGCCGGCAGCTCATGATTAAAGAAGAGATCGGCAACTACGCGATCAAGAGGAGGAGGTGAGTTAATTTTTAATATTTTTTTTTTAACCCTCAATTGACCTTGTACTAAGCATTCTGTATTAAAGAATGCTATTAGTTTTCCTTATACCCATGTTATAAGGGAAAATAATACAGTGAATAGACTGTCATCTTGGCAACCATGCGTGAAAATCGCTCCGCACTTGCTTGCGGATGCTTGCGATTTTCACGCAGCCCCATTCACTTCTATGGGGCCTGCGTTGCGTGAAAAACGCACAATATAGAGCATGCTGTGATTTTTATGCAACGCACAAGTGATGCGTGAAAATCACCGCTCATGTGCACAGCCCCATAGAAATAATTGGGTCCAGATTCAGTGCGGGTGCAATGCGTTCACCTCACGCATTGCACCCGTGAGGAAATCTCGCCCATGTCAACTCGGCCTTAAAGAGACTCCTCAGTGAGGAATTCAGTTGTACGTCTCCTCCTCTTAAACTCCACTCCAACTTTTGGATAAAAATACTGCATGCAAAGATACCATCAAAATGCAAGGTATAAAGGATGGAGTAAGTGGATATTAATCATGTTCTCTAGATCCCAAAATATATAAACTTCCACATTCACTTTTTATGATTGCAAACAGTTGTCTTACCCCACCAACTATCTATGGAAAGGATGGATGGGGCAGTTTTTTTTTCAATGTTCTCTCCAGAGGTGTCTAGCAAAGGCTTATCCCGCACTCACTACTGAGAACACATACCTATGATTGGGGAGAGTGGAAGGATGGGCTGTCGTCTGACAGCTGTCTAATGTGGATGGCCAGCATTGGATGGGGTGGCAAACCTTTTAGACGGAGTGATAAAAATTATCTTGAGTTGCATTGTGACAGCTACAGCCAAAGGTCACCCGGTAACAGCAACAAGACAAACAAACGCACACGAGCCATATTTCCTAAAACCTGAGAAAATGGAAGCTTTGGAGATGTTGATCTTGTCTATAGCTAGCACCAAGACCTTTCTTTACAAAGCAACTGGACATGCTTGGGGGCCAAATATTATACACTATTAATAAAGAAAGAACCACCGCACACTAGGGCTGCACGATATGGGAATTTTGTGCGATTGCGATTAGGGCCCTAAAATTTGCGACAACTATACACTGCGTGCAGAATTATTAGGCAAATTAGTATTTTGACCACATCATCTCCTTTATGCATGTTGTCTTACTCCAAGCTGTATAGGCTCGAAAGCCTACTACCAATTAAGCATATTAGGTGATGTGCATCTCTGTAATGAGAAGGGGTGTGGTCTAATGACATCAACACCCTATATCAGGTGTGCATAATTATTAGGCAACTTCCTTTTCTTTGGCAAAATGGGTCAAAAGAAGGACTTGACAGGCTCAGAAAAGTCAAAAATAGTGAGATATCTTGCAGAGGGATGCAGCACTCTTAAAATTGCAAAGCTTCTGAAGCGTGATCATCGAACAATCAAGCGTGTCATTCAAAATAGTCAACAGGGTCGCAAGAAGCGTGTGGAAAAACCAAGGCGCAAAATAACTGCCCATGAACTGAGAAAAGTCAAGCGTGCAGCTGCCAAGATGCCACTTGCCACCAGTTTGGCCATATTTCAGAGCTGCAACATCACTGGAGTGCCCAAAAGCACAAGGTGTGCAATACTCAGAGACATGGGCAAGGTAAGAAAGGCTGAAAGACGACCACCACTGAACAAGACACACAAGCTGAAACGTCAAGACTGGGCCAAGAAATATCTCAAGACTGATTTTTCTAAGGTTTTATGGACTGATGAAATGAGAGTGAGTCTTGATGGGCCAGATGGATGGACCCGTGGCTGGATTGGTAAAGGGCAGAGAGCTCCAGTCCGACTCAGACGCCAGCAAGGTGGAGGTGGAGTACTGGTTTGGGCTGGTATCATCAAAGATGAGCTTGTGGGGCCTTTTCGGGTTGAGGATGGAGTCAAGCTCAACTCACAGTCCTACTGCCAGTTTCTGGAAGACACCTTCTTCAAGCAGTGGTACAGGAAGAAGTCTGCATCTTTCAAGAAAAACATGATTTTCATGCAGGACAATGCTCCATCACACGCGTCCAAGTACTCCACAGCGTGGCTGGCAAGAAAGGGTATAAAAGAAGAAAATCTAATGACATGGCCTCCTTGTTCACCTGATCTGAACCCCATTGAGAACCTGTGGTCCATCATCAAATGTGAGATTTACAAGGAGGGAAAACAGTACACCTCTCTGAACAGTGTCTGGGAGGCTGTGGTTGCTGCTGCACGCAATGTTGATGGTGAACAGATCAAAACACTGACAGAATCCATGGATGGCAGGCTTTTGAGTGTCCTTGCAAAGAAAGGTGGCTATATTGGTCACTGATTTGTTTTTGTTTTGTTTTTGAATGTCAGAAATGTATATTTGTGAATGTTGAGATGTTATATTGGTTTCACTGGTAAAAATAAATAATTGAAATGGGTATATATTTGTTTTTTGTTAAGTTGCCTAATAATTATGCGCAGTAATAGTCACCTGCACACACAGATATCCCCCTAAAATAGCTAAAACTAAAAACAAACTAAAAACTACTTCCAAAAATATTCAGCTTTGATATTAATGAGTTTTTTGGGTTCATTGAGAACATGGTTGTTGTTTTAATAATAAAATTAATCCTCAAAAATACAACTTGCCTAATAATTCTGCACTCCCTGTATGCGATGCAATATTTTAAGGGAATTGTGCTAGAGGTCTATTTGCTTGGATTTTCAAGGCAAAAAGCACCCAAATTACTGATAATGCTGAAATGTAGTTATGCTCAACTCAGGAACTGAAATGCACAGTGTTTTTCAAAATAAAACCTCTTTTACTAAAGTAAATAACAAATTTGCATTACTGCAAAAGTACAAAATACAAAACTTGCCATTTTCTTAATAGCACTGCACAGAACAGATAGACAGAATAAATAGAAGAACATTTGTTCATTAAAATACCGACTTGCCTCCAGCCCCTCCTCCCTCCCCGCACTGTAACTGATGTATCGCCGGCCGCGCTGTGCAACATAGCGGCCGGCGATACATCCGTGTCAGCCACGTAAAAAGTCAACCATCGCTTTATAAGACGCACTGCCATTTTCCCCCCACTTTTGGGGGGAAAAAGTTAGTCTTATAAAGCGAAAAATATGGTAATACAATTGCAGCATTTTTGGGTCGGCCAATTGGCGATTGCGATTTATTGCGATTGCTTTGGCGATATATTGTGCAGGCCTACTGCACACTCAAGGGTTATATGCAGAATGAAGTTATTTTTATTTTATGACAAATCCTCCAAAAAGAAGCAAAAAAGGAATAATTGCCAATAATTAGATTGTGACTGTTTTTCTTTGATGTTTCGGTCACAGACTGACTTTGGTCACAAGTAGGAGGAAGAGGTAAATGAGATGGTCCCCGTGGCAGTGTATGAGCGCTGCGGGGAAAGCTGGAGGCATGTTATTGGCAATTTATTCCTTTTTTGCTTCTTTTTGGAGGATTTGTCATAAAATAAAAATAACTTAATTTTGTCTGGTTCTCTCTTTATGTCTGGATTATATCCACTCCACCTAAGCACCTCATCACCTGGACAGTGAGTGCAGCCCAAATTATCTATTTTATTATACAGTATTCACGGTCAAAGATAAGGCCATGTTCACATCTCCGGCTCAGAGCAGCCTTCTGGATCTCGCTGGATTCTCTACTTCACTGTCAGATGTCTATTGACTAATGAGGTCCGGCAGTGATCCAGTCACTTTCAGACATAAATGCCAGGTTTCAGTCAGACAAAACAAACATTGCAAGCAACATGGTTTTATTTTATTTTATTTTATTTTTTTCATCTAGCTGACAGCCAGCATTTGCGCCAGATCTCCTTAAAGGGGTTATCCAACATCATACAACAGCCCCCTCCCCCTCCATCCCCCATGTGGCTGGCCCCTCAGAGGGAATATACTTACCCCGCTCCCTGCACCGCTCCTGGTCCCTGCACCGCCGCCTGTGCTTCTCCCTGTACACAGATGAAAACATTCAGTGTCGGAGGGGAGCAGCCAATGGCAGATAGGGACGAGCCTCACTAGCATCACCCACAACACCCATTGGCTGCTCATCCGTGTACAGGGAGCAGTGACGGTGCGGGGACCGGGAGTGGGGTAAGTATATTCGCTCTGAGGGGCCCGGCACATGGTTGAGCTGTTGTATGATGTTGAATCCGATAACCCCTTTAATAGAAATGTGAACGAGGACTAAGTTGCCTCTTACCCTGTGGTATAGAGCCTCCTCGCATAGAGTACCACAAGAGCTTTGTACTGCATTTTGGGAGCTGTCCTAGTGGATAAAATGATGAGAGGAAAGAACATCAGTCGCATGGATGGAAAAATGAGCAGATGGACATCCTTGTTACTGTGTAACCATTAACCAGTTAAGACCAGGCCATTTACTCCCTTTGTGACCAGGTGCATTTTCCATTTTTTTAGTACATGCATAAATAATTTTTGCCCCTCCTTTTTTTATTTATTTTTTCGTGATATCTGGGGCTTTATATTTTATGTCATTTTTATTTTAGTAATTTTTTTTTATACATAGGAAAATGGAAAAAAAAAAAAACTTTTCAGATGTTTTTTTATTTTTTTTTATTAATTGCACAAAGCACATCTAAAATCTTTTAAATGATGTCCCCTATCCATAACTGTTGTTTTGTTATATGGGGCATATTGGTAATGCTCGCAGGGGCAGGGCTAGAAGCTGTGACATGGTATGTGGTGACCTTTTTTATTTATTTAATTTGTCTTTTATTTATATATTATATATATTAAATTTTTTTTTTGCTTTGTCTGATGTCTCCTGTACTGGGGATGACATAATAGTCCCATTTACAGAGGGAATAGAATATAGTCCTCAGAGTGGTTTGCAGAGATGTAAGACCCAGCAGCTCAATCAATCACATGATCACTGGGACTGAAGCAGTAAGAAGCTGCATTGCCACTTCCTGATCTCTATACCCAGCACTCATTCTTTATGGGCAGCCTTGCTGTCACTGACCTCAGGCTCCCTGCTGCAGCAGCTGCACGATTAGCGTGCAGATGTGATCTATGCAAGGAAGTTTAGGGTCAGTGGGTGGTCGACAAGCGAATAACCCCTTAGTGACCAGCCTGTTTTGGGCCTTACTGACCAAGCCTTTTTCTTCCCTTTTTTTCATTGTCACCTTCCAAGAGCTATACCCTTTTTTTTTTTTTACGTTTATATAGCTGTATGAGGGCTTGTTTTTTTTATAGGACAAGTTTTAGTTTTTAGTGATGTCATTTTGGGGTACACATAACTTTCTGATTTATCTTTTATTAACTCTTCCTGGGAGGGAGATGGGAAATATAGCAATACTGCCGCTGAGTTTTTTGCATTATAAATGTTACGGCTTTCATTTTTCGGTATAAATAACATAATATCTTCATTCTCTGGGTCAGTACGATTACAGCGATACCAAATACATGTTTTTTTTTTTTACTTCTTTTGTGCAATAAAACCCCTTCTTTTTTTTTTTTTTTAAAATAAAGAACCTTTTTTTCATCGCTACTTCCCAACACACACAACTTTATTTTTCTTTCTATGGAGTTGTGAGAGGGCTTGATTTTTGCAGGACGACTTGTAGTTTTTGTTGCTATCATTTTGGAGTAAATTAAACTTTTTGATTGCTTAACTTTTTTCAGTGGCAATTCTGCCTTTTTTTTTTTTTATTATTTTTTTTATTATTCTTTTTACTGCGTTCACTGTATGGGTTAATTTATATTATATTTACCGGTATGTAGTGCGGGTCATTATGGACGCAGCGATACCAAACATATGGGGGAGATATATATATTTTTTATTTAAAGAGGACCTTTTCACGGTTTTATATTAATTGAGATAAATACCTTTACTTGCGGGGTACCCGCTAATGCTGCCACTTTGCCGGATTTTTTTTAAATATCGCTCCTGTGCCCCCCTGTATTTTTTGCGCTCAGTATGCTAATACTGAGCATCGGTACAGGAGGAGACGCCAGAGTTTCTCAATGAGGGTCTCCTTCTCCCTGGCTGTGCCGCGATCCAATCACAGCGGAGAGCGTCACAGCCAGGGAGAAGGTGAGCTGTTTTTTTCAATGGCTGTGACGCGCTCCGCTGTGATGGGACAGCGCCACAGCCAGTTAGAAGAGACCCCCCACTGAGAAAAGCTGATGTCTCCTCCCTGTTCCGATGCCATTAATTAGCATACAGGGCGCCTAAACAGAACGAGGGGCACAGCGGTGCAACAAAGGAGCATATCATGAAAAAAATTATCGATTTGACATCTATGAAAGGTATCGCTTTTATAAAGTAAAAACTGGTGAAAGGTCCTCTTTAAGTAATAATAAAAATAGGAAAAAAAAGAGAAAAGTATACAGATTAGGTATTTCCGCGACTGTATCGACCAGCTCTATAAAAATATCACCTGATCCACCCTGTCAGGTGAATGCAGTAAAAAAAAAAGTGCCAATACAGCCATTTTTTTATCACCTTCCCTCACAAAAAGTGTAATACCAAGCAATCAAAAAGGCGTATGTACCCCAAAATGGTACCAATCAAACCCTCATCTCATCCTGCAAAAAAATTAGACCCTACCGAAGACAATCGTCCAAAAAATTCCATTCTAAATCCTGCCACGTGCCCCCACAGCAGTTTACCTGCCGTATCCAGGAGAAAATGAGTAACAAATTACAGGGTGCTTTTTCTCCTGTTTTTCTCCTGTTTCTCCTGGGACCCCTTGTGAAAATGAAAAAAATTGGGGCTAAAGAAACTTTAATTTTCACAGCTAAGTGTTTCCAAATTCCGTAAAACGCTTAGGGGGTCAAAGTGCTTAGTATCCCCCTTAATATATTCTTTGAAGGGTATAGTTTCCCAAATGGGGTCACTCTTTGAGGATTTCCACTGTAGGTGCGTCAGGGTCTTTTTTTTTTCCGGCACAAAATCCATATGGTGCTCCTTTCCTTCTGACCACTGCCACGTGCCCATAGAGCAGTTTACCACCACATATGGGGTATTTCTGTAAACTGCAGAATCAGAGTAATGCATATTGAGGTTTAGTCTGCTGATAACCCTTGCTGTGTTGCAGGAAAAAAATTATTAACATGAAAAATCTGCATAAAAATGAAATTTCGCCTCCATTTTTCTTTCATTCTTGTAGAACACCTAAAGGGTTAACAATGTTTGTAACATCAGTTTTGAATAGTTTGAGGAGTGTAGTTTCTAAAATGGAGTCATTTATGGGTGGTTTCCATTATATAAGCCCCTTAAAATCACTTTATATCTGAATTAGTGCTTAAAAAAATGGTTTGGGAAATTTTGTTGAAAATGTTAAAAAAATGGCTTCTAAACTTCTAACTTCCTAAAAAAATAAAATGACATTTACAAAATGATGCCAACATAAAGCAGACATATGGGGAATGACTGATAACTATTTTGTGAGGCATTACAATCTGTCTTAAAAGTAGAGAAATTCAAATTTAGAAAATTGAGATTTTTTTTTTATAAATAAAGGAAAAATATATTGACTCAAATTCACCACTGTCAAGAGAAAACATTCTCAGAACAGCTTGGATAAGTAAAAGTGTTCCAAAGGTATTACCACATAAAGTGATTACATGTCAGATTTGCAAAAAATGGCCTGGGCAAGAGGGCGAAAACTGGCCCAGGGTAGAAAGGGTTAAAGGGGTTGTCCGCTTTATTTATATGATAGGCTATCACTATCAGATCGGCGGGGGTACGACTCCCGACACCCCCGCCGATCAGCTGTTTGAAGAGAAGGCCACGCTTGCTGGCCACAGTGGTGAGCAGCTGAAATTGCACCTATCCTGTCCCATTCAGTTCAATGGGACGGCTTTGTAGTATTAATCCTAATAGGAAGGAGCGGTCCCATTGAAGTGAATGGAACGGCTTAGTTGTAATTACAGCTTTTCACTGCTGCAGTTGCAGCGGTAAACGGTGCAGAGAAGGCAGCGCTCGTACAAGAGCTATCTTCTCTTCACATTGCCTATCGGCGGAAGTGCAGGGAGTCGGACCTCCAGCGATCTGACATTGATGACCTATCCTGAGGATAGGTCATCAATATAAATAAAGCGGGCAGCCCCTTTAATGCCTTTTGGATTTAATTCCAAGCTTCTTTGAGATCCTCCCTTCTGGCCCGACTATTACAAAGCAATACCAATACAGTATTGTTGAGATGAGACATGACTGATGTTAGAGAAGGTTCATATTGTTAGTAGTATGGACCCACAATGAGGTTATTCTGACATTTGGCATTTTGTAGTAATAGAACTCATGACACTTGAGGCCTTCAGCTAGATCACACTGACTCCTTGAGTCCTGCAAATCTGGTATATTTTAGGGTGCTACAACAATGGTGTAAAGACCGGCGTTGTAGACCACCCCTGCGCTGGCAGAGGGTTGCCAAAGTTGTGTAGATGCACCGGCCTCTACATAACTTTGGCGTATCAACCCCCAATTCTAAATGTAAGACAGCTTCCCCTTTCCTGCCCACGCCACCCCCTTTTTTTTTATACCTGGCGTGAGCACGGAGGAAGTCGCAGATTCTGAATTTGCGCCAGACATATGCCACAAAAGTTGTGTGTATCTGTTCGTAAATGACCTCCACAATAATGGCACATTGACATCTGGACTCTTTCTACTAGGTCACTCTGACATTTGACTCCTACTGAGACGGCACACTGAGACCAATAGCATGTTGACATGTGGGATCGTGCGATGATGCCTTGTCTTGCAGACATAAGCCACCAGCAGATGTAGCAATGGCATGCCAAGATCCTGCAATAATGGCATAAGACGCACAATGATACTAGGATTCTATTTAGCCGGACAACTTCTCAGTATCAGTGTGCCTGCTTTATATACAGGGACTTCTTATTCCCACTTGATAGTCTGGATTTGTGTGGGATTTGTAAAATGTTCTTCCTAGTTAAAAAGCTGCTTGCATTATATATATTTTTCTCCTATTTTCACATTCTCTGGGGCTGTCAGAATCTTTCTAAATGAAGACAGGCACTCACAGAAACTTGTGAGGTTTTACAGTTTTGTTCATAATCCAGATGGGAGATATTTTTTAACAAGATTTCAGAATGAATAATCACCATAATGTCAAATTAAAAAGCTGGCATGCAGTTTCTTTCCCTCTGGTTATCTAGATTGACAAAATGCTGCCACCTTGAGGTCAAACTCCAAAATGCATGTACAGTATAGAGCTTCTTATGTTGCCACTAGTGCTCTGATGTATTTCTTGTCTTTTCTTCCCCATAGAATTGATCACTGGAACAATGAGAAGGAACGTGTTGTCCTAATAACGGCCAATAACCTTTTTATCTGCAAGTACGACTTCATCATGCTGTGCTGCCAACAAATCCAGAAGGTTCCTCTCAACTTCATAGACCGGATATGCCGTGGACCATTCATATTTCCAGAAAAGTCTTTAGACAAGTAAGTGTGCAACTCTTAAAACTCTGGTAAAATATGCAGTGCGGTAGACCTTTTCATCGCTGAGCTGGGTTCTAATTGTATTCAGCGAGGACTCTACAGTATATCAGCAATTTTCCTAATAGGTTTTATAGAAATGGGGACGGTGCGTGTGAGCTAGATTCTCCATCAGAACAGAATGTGTAGGGAGGAGTATCGTGTTTTCTGTCCCTAAAAACAGACTTTTCCCTACTTGCCTCACTAGCTAATGAAACTGACCCTACGCGTGTCTAGTGCCATCTTTCATCAGAGGCACCTTCAGCTCAGTGGCATTGATAATGGCATTTGTAAAAGCCATTTTATACATACATACCACACAGCGTATACATACCACACAGCGTATGGACCCCGGATGGAAGGTAGCACTATAGGGACGCGTTGGGTCACTAGCCAGGCAGGAGTCAAAGTAATTTCTGGTTCACACGGTGTATTAAGAGCTCGTATTGTTTAACAAATACAGGCATGTAGTGAGGCATGTTAAGCATACCTATTCATTGTTAGATTTCAAAGTTGCTTCATCTTGTTAGTGACTCCTATGAGAAATTAATGCGGAATCTCATCTAAATATTAGTGACTTGCATTCAGATAGCTCCATAAAATTCTGTGTTTGTCCCCAGCAAACAGCAAGAGGAGTTGTGGTTGGCAGGAACAGGGTTAACCACCCTTTTCCTCCCCTCTTGATAGGAGTGGACTGGTCCTGCTTCCTGCCAGGAGGGGGAGAAAGTAGTGTTAAAGGTGTATAAGATGGGCAGATTTTCTGCCTTATGATCACTAATGAGCGTTCGCATGAACGTCACTCGTTAGTGATCATCTTGCAGTGTAATACTGCTGCCGATTGCCCGATAAACAA
Organism: Bufo bufo; assembly: GCF_905171765.1. NCBI lineage: Eukaryota > Metazoa > Chordata > Amphibia > Anura > Bufonidae > Bufo > Bufo bufo. The sequence continues at coordinate 236,104,014 of NC_053392.1, read as the reverse complement.
GCAAACACTCATTCATTGGGCAATCCAGATCTTTCAGTATGCTGAAAGATCAGGATTTGTCGGTGGCAGATTGTGCTTTCTAAATACGGTCTGCCGCCGGCAAACCACTATACACCATTGGGACGAGCGGTGGCATAGTGATCTCCCCTCCCCATTTTGCTGAGGAGATCGCTGCATGTAATAGCAGTGATCTCCTCAGCAAGCGTGCAGGCGATTGCAGGGAGGGAACACTTCCCTCCTGACAATAGTCTGTGTGATCAGGGTATCTAATACACCCTTTAGAGAGGAGAGTAAGCACATGCAAGAGCTCCTGTTCCAGGCAAAGATATATGATTCTCCAGAGAGGCCAAAAAGATTTGGCTTCAAGGAAGCACCTGAGAGACAAGACAGCAGAGTGATCAGCAAAATACTGCTTTACAAACACTGCTGCAAGGTGAGGGCCGACAGCTCAGACACCCATTACCTATACCACTACTAGGCCAGATAAAGCTCAAGTCTGAACCTTAGGGCTGTTTCACACGAGCGGATGCCGTGCGTGACATCCGCTCCGTGAATGACAGCCAAGACCCGATGCAGACTGCAGAAGCACGGAGCAGTAACATGACTGATAATGCTCCGTGCCTCTCTATGATCTCTTTACTGCGAAATCACAGTGACAACTTTATCTCACTGTGATTTCGTAGTAAAGAGATCACAGAGAGGCAAAGAGCATTATCAGTCATGTTACTGCTCCGTGCTTCTGCTGTCCGCATCGGGTCTTGGCTGTCATTCACGGAGCGGATGTCACGCACGGCATCCGCTCGTGTGAAACAGCCCTTACAGTCGACACCTATGCCCACAAGTAGGGATGAGCGAATCGAACCAGAGTTCGGGAAATGTTTTTTTTTACAGTACAAATTAATTTATGAAGTTATTGTGTGAAGTCTCGCAATAACTTCGGCTCATCGGAGTCAATACATTCTAATACTGTACGGAGTTCCTGCTCCGTACAGCATTAGAACAAAGTTTTATGCAAATCGATTTTGGATGTTTCATCCAAAGTCGATTCGCTCATCCCTACCCACAAGTGTCAACATACAGCCATCCGACCTGCCAGAAACTGCATTTATAAAAGAGCCTTTTATACATTCACTTATGGCCTGATTCTTCAAAGTACATTTCCACTACACTGATCCTCATGGGCTTGCTGCACTTGTTGTGCTGGTCCTCAGACACATTGCAGTCTGCTTTAAAGGTCTATAGGTGATACACATGTGTTATGCCACATGTTACAGGGTGTTTTAATTGTCCATTTATGTGCCCTTACTGCATATATATTTATAGATTAATTTAGAGATATTAGAACACAAAGTGAAAATAAAAAGTAGGATTCACACAGCTAGAAAAACAGTTAACCCTTTGTGATAGAACGGCTCAATGTTTTTAACCACCTCAGCCCCCCTAGCTTAAACACCCTTAATGACCAGGCCACTTTTTACAATTCTGCACTACACTACTTTCACAGTTTATTGCTCGGTTATGCAACTTACCACCCAAATTAATTTTACCTCCTTTTCTTATCGCTAATAGAGCTTTGATTTGGTGGTATTTCATTGCTGCTGACATTTTTACTTTTTTTGTTATTAATCGAAATTTAAAGATTTTTTTTGCAAAAAAATGACATTTTTCACTTTCAGTTGTAAAATTTTGCAAAAAAAAGACATCCATATATAAATTTTTCTCTAAATTTATTGTTCTACATGTCTTTGGGTAAAAAAAAAAATGATTTGGTTAAAGGTATAGCGTTTACAAACTATTGTACAAAAATGTGAATTTCCGCTTTTTGAAGCAGCTCTGACTTTCTGAGCACCTGTCATGTTTCCTGAGGTTCTACAATGGCCAGACAGTACAAACACCCCACAAATGACCCCATTTCGGAAAGTAGACACCCTAAGGTATTCGCTGATGGGCATAGTGAGTTCATAGAACTTTTTATTTTTTGTCACAAGTTAGCGGAAAATGATGATTTATTTTTATTTTTTTTTCTTGCAAATTCTCATATTCCACTAACTTGTGACAAAAAATAAAAACTTCCATGAACTCACTATGCCCATCACGAAATACCTTGGGGTGTCTTCTTTCCAAAATGGGGTCACTTGTGGGGTAGTTATACTGCCCTGGCATTTTAGGGGCCCAAATGCGTGCGAAGTAGTTTGAAATCAAAATCTGTAAAAAAAATGGCTGGAGAAATCCGAAAGGTGCTCTTTGGAATGTGGGCCCCTTTGCCCACCTAGGCTGCAAAAAAGTGTCACACATGTGGTATTGCCGTACTCAGGAGAAGTTGGGCAATGTGTTTTGGGGTGTCATTTTACATATACCCATGCTGGGTGAGATAAATATCTTGGTCAAATGCCAACTTTGTATGAAAAAATGGGAAAAGTTGTCTTTTGCCAAGATATTTCTCTCACCCAGCATGGGTATATGTAAAATGACACCCCAAAACACATTGCCCAACTTCTCCTGAGTACGGTGATACCACATGTGTGACACTTTTTTGCAGCCTAGATGCGCAAAGGGGCCCACATTCCTTTTAGGAGGGCATTTTTAGACATTTGGATCCCAGACTTCTTCTCACGCTTTAGGGCCCCTAAAATGCCAGGGCAGTATAAATACCCCACATGTGACCCCATTTTGGAAAGAAGACACCCCAAGGTATTCAATGAGGGGCATGGCGAGTTCATCGAATTTTTTTTTTTTGCCACAAGTTAGCGGAAATGTATTTTTATTTTTCTTTCTCACAAAGTCTCCCTTTCCGCTAACTTGGGACAAAAATTTAAATCTTTCATGGACTCAATATGCTCCTCAGTGAATACCTTGGGGTATCTTCTTTCCAAAATGGGGTAATTTGTGGGGTGTTTGTACTGCCCTGGCATTTGAGGGTCTCCGCAATCATTACATGTATGGCCAGCATTAGGAGTTTCTGCTATTCTCCTTATATTGAGCATACGGGTAATGAGATTTTTTTTTTTTCCGTTCAGCCTCTGGGCTGAAAGAAAAAATTAACAGCACAGATTTCTTCATTCGCATCGATCAATGTGGATGAAAAAATCTCTGCCAAAAAAAAAGAGGGGAAAGGCATCTGCCAGGACATAGGAGCTCCGCCCAACATCCATACCCACTTAGCCCGTATGCCCTGGCAAACCAGATTTCTCCATTCACATCAATCGATGTGAATGAATAAATCATTGCCGGGATTTTTTATTTTTATTTTTTATATACAAAGTGTTTGCCAAAGCATATGAACACCGCCGCCTCCTCAGCTCATATGCCTCGGCAAACGTATCTTTTACTGCAGAGGAGAAATCTCGTCTTGCAGCGCCGCATACACCGACTTTTGTGTAATCTGACAGCAGCGCAATGCTTCTGTCAGAATGCACATCAGTGCTGCAGCTTGTCGATCGGTTGGTCCACCTGGAAGGTAAAAAAAAAAAAAAAAAAACCAGGCCGCAACGCAATAAATTTATTAACTTTATAATAAAATTTGAACGGAACATATAAACTTTATTTAACTTTTTGAACTGAACGTTAACTTTTTTGCTTACCGGCGATTTTTTTTTTTTTTTTTTTACCTTTTTATAGGACAAACCTCTCCTTCCCCATGGGACAATGTGCAAAGCGCAAATCGCCCAAAGATGTGGCGAAGTACATTATGCACTTTATCCCAGGTGAAAGGAGAGGTTTGCAGCAGCTGTGAGTAAAAGGGCCCTAATAGCCCTGTGTGCCTGTCCTGTGAGATGCAATCCCTATGCTAAGTGTACCTGTGTGTGGTACTTCCGGAAACACTCTCCAAAGCATAGGGCAGGGTGGTCAGGACAGAAATAGCGGGTGTCACGCCTTATTCCACTCCTGCTACAGACACAACATCTTTTTCGGGGTGACGGTTGGGTTGAGGTACCAGGAACGACACTGGGGAAATGTCGGTCGTGTAGACGGCTAACTACACTGGTGGATGGGGCCACGGAACCTTCTGGATACAGGAGGTTCTCGATGATCTCTTCCTGAAATTTGAGGAAGGATCGTGTTCTCCCAGCCTTACTGTAGAGAACAAAACTATTGTACATCGCCAATTGAATTAAATATACAGACACCTTCTTACACCAGCGTCTGGTGCGTCGGGAAACTAAATAGGGAGCCAACATCTGGTCATTGAAGTCCACCCCTCCCATGAGCGCATTATAGTTGTGGACACAGAGGGGCTTTTCAATGACACTGGTTGCCCGTTCAATTTGGATTGTCGTGTCTGCGTGAATGGAGGAGAGCATGTAAATGTCACGCTTGTCTCTCCATTTCACCGCGAGCAGTTCTTCGTTACACAAGGCAGCCCTCTCCCCCCTTGCAAGACGGGTGGTAACGAGCCGTTGGGGGAAGCCCCGGCGACTAGGTCGCACGGTGCCACAGCAGCCAATCTGTTCTAAGAACAAATGCCTGAAGAAGGGCACACTTGTGTAAAAATAAGGGTGACACCAAGTCCCAGACTGTCTTCCCACTGCTCCCCAGGTAGTCAGGGCAACCGACCGGCTCCAGGGTCTGATCTTTACCCTCATAGATCCGAAATTTGTGGGTATCGCCTGTGGCCCTTTCACAGAGCTTATACAATTTGACCCCATACCGCTTGGGATGTATTGTTTGAAGCCAAGGCGCCCGGTAAAATGTATAAGGGACTCGTCTACGCAGATGTTTTGCTCAGGGGTATACAAATCTGCAAATTTCTGGTTGAAGTGGTCTATGAGGGGCCGAATTTTGTGGAGCCGGTCAAAAGCTGGGTGGCATCTGGGACGGGAGGTTGTGTTGTCGCTAAAGTGCAGGAAACGCAGGATGGTCTCAAAACGTGTCCTGGACATAGCAGCAGAGAACATGGGCATGTGATGAATTGGGTTCGTCGACCAATATGACCGCAATTCATGCTTTTTGGTTAGACCCATGTTGAGGAGAAGGCCCAGAAAAATTTTACATTCGGAAACTTGGACGGGTTTCCACCGGAAAAGCTGGGCATAAGAGCTTCCCGGGTTGGCGGCTATAAATTGAGTGGCATACCGATTTGTTTCTGCCACGACTAAGTCTAAGAGCTCCGCAGTCAAGAACAGCTCAAAAAATCCCAGGGCCGAACCGATCTGAGCTGTCTCAACCCGAACTCCAGACTGGGCGGTGAAAGGGGGAACTACAGGTGCGGCTGAAGTTGGGGGCTGCCAATCAGGGTTTGCCAGCACCTCAGGGACTCTAGGGGCTCTACGGGCCTGTCTTTGCGGTGGCTGCGACGGTGTGACTACTGCACGTGCCACCGTACCAGCTTCAACTGCCCTTCTGGTGCTCGCCACTTCACCATGTTGTACGGCAGTGCTGGTACTAGGTCCAGGATGGGCTGCGCTGCTGGTGTATGCCTCACCACGTAATCCGACAGCGCCAGCACCACTCTGCTGCCCTTGAAACGGATCCTGCGCAACCTGTGGTCTAGCGACACGGGGCCGGGTACGCCTGGTGCTATCAGGGACCTCAACCTCCTCGTCCGAACTTTGGGTCAGACTGCCACTGCTTTCTACAGGTTCATATTTTGACCCGCTAGATTCGTCAGATGAGGGTTCCCATTCCTCATCCGACTGGGTCTGAAGCCTGTAGGCCTCTTCAGAAGAATACCCCCTGTTTGACATTTGGACTAGTAAATTTAGGGGTATTCCCTGAGACTACCCAAGTAAAAAAAAAAGAAAGCCTGTCTTACAAATGGGAGGCTAGCGAAATCGCACTGGCGCAGCCCTCAGTGGGTACTGCGTCTGCACGAGACTTTGCTCGGCCGTCAGGGAGGGGAAGGAGAGGGATGAGACGCTGTGGGCGGTTTGGGATTCTGGAGGAAGGCGTTTTGGGCACTGTAAGAGGGGCGTTACTGGGCACACAAAGGGGAACATAACGCCCCTCTGGGCACCTTCAGGGTTTTATAAAAGTCGTTTTTCTGCAAAACTGCTGGACGGATTACAATAAAAAAAACAGCACAGCCGATTCAAGGTAAACTGTGGAGCATGACTGGTTTAAAATCTGAATTTGTGTTATACGAGGTGACAGAATCCCTTTAAATGAATTTCCAGCAAAAAAGGGTTGAAAGAATTTCCTTTGCAAAGCGTGATTATATTTAAAGGGGTTGTCTCACTTCAGCAAATGGCATTTATCATGTAGAGAAAGTTAATAGAAGGCACTTACTAATGTATTGTTATTGTCCATGTTGTCTCCTTTGCTGGCTTTTTGCAGTCTCATCCTACACTGCTTCTTTCCAGCAATGGCCGTGCTTGTCACTATAAGAAAAGGCTGGGACCATGGGAGCGCACATAGGCAAACCTGCAGTTGCTCCCATTCTGTCCGCCTGTTATCTGCCATAACCCCTGAATACGAGCAGTGTATAATGTGATGGAAAAATGAATCCGGACAGCAAAGGAGACAATATGGACAATAACAATACATTAGTAAGTGTCTTGTATTAACTTTCTCTACATGATAAATGCCATTTGCTGAAGTGACAAAACCCCTTTAACTAGAAACCCTGGTAAAGTCTGGAAATGTATTTAGTGATCGCCATTTGTAACTTTGCCAAGTAGAGGGGGTGTGGGGGGGGGCAGATGTCTTTTGTGTTTTCTCTGCCACTATCTTTTTTTTTACCTTTTTTTTTATCAATATGTAAAGTATAATGACACTGACCCACAAAACAAAAAAAAAAAAGGCAGAATTACTTTTTATTTTTTTTTTTTCTATTTCACCCCACATCCTCTCTCCCCCCCCTCCCCCCCTTCCAATACAGGGTTGGTAAATTAAATATTCGATAACCAGATTCAACCTGTCCCACAAAAATTAAGCCCTCCTACTATGTGAATGGAAAATGTTAAAATTCTTAGCTGGGAAAATTGAAAGCGCAAAAGCAAAAATTGGGCCCGTCCCTACAGGGTTAATTACGCAGAACACACCGGTAGGAGAAATGTTGTAATGTGCTTACCGTTCTGAAGTTGCTCAAAGTTGCGTAGATTGTTTTTGGAACCTTGTCCAAAAACTCCACCTTCACCTTCAGCCGATGTCACGTCCTTCACCAGGTTTCCGGCCCTGGCTATTGGTGGGACGTTCCTTCTTCTGTGGACGAGGTCAGAACTGTCCCCCTCTCTGGCACATGCGCAAACTCCTGAATCCACCTCATGCAGGCAGCTGTAAATTGAGGCAATGTCTATGAGAGGGGTGAAGAATCATGGGAACTGTAGTCCTTGACATGGTAGTCCCACCACAGCAAGCCTGGCAGCACAAAACTGATGAAATGCTGTAAACAGGGGTGGTGGACGGAGCTGGGGAAGAGAAGGAACATGATAAAGGTGGCATCACGTGGTGAGCGTTCAGTCACACGTACAGTAGGTACTTCTCTGTGTTTTTCTTAAGCTCATAAGCCCCCTTAAACAACCACAGGTATGTCGTTCTGGGATGTTCCAGTGGTGCAGATAAGTAACTGTAGAGCAGGTTATTCTACATACACTTCTGCAGATCAGGCGGTATTAAAAAGAAATTTAAAGTGATTTTCTCTTTAAGAATAATTTGCCTTTCCAGAACCAACTATACGACAAGCACCAGGTAAGCATATATGTACTTGTGCAACAAGCATAAGCAAAATGGGAATGACCATCTTGTAACATGTTGGTGTTCTCTGCTATGTATTACCGATTCTTTCCTGCAGAGGTCACTAAAGTCCTAAAATTCATCTGTTGTGCACATAGAATCCATTGCAGAACCAGACTCTGTAGTACACAGCTAGTAGAAGTATGTGCACTGTATGTTCTCCCACCTGTGTAATCGCCATCATAATAGTGCTGGCACTGCTTTCCCACCATGTTTAGCATTAGCAGTGTCCAATTGCTGTATGTGTCCTGACACATATCCATAGGCCTCCTTTACCCTACAGAAGCCAAGAGCGTTGTTTTTGGCCTCTGCCAGGCTGGTGTGCGTCCACTGGGATACCTCTTTTTCTGCTGTTTAAAATTGTGTAGACAATTGTGCTACCCCATCCACTAAAAGACTATATACCATGTGGTAGCCTATGGATGACAGATACCAATGTATTCCTATGCAGTGGCATCTGTTGGATGTATAATTTGGGAAATCATGACAACACATAATGGCAGAATTAGTAGTACTGTCTAAAAGTAAGAGAGTAAACTTAAACAGCTTGGGTGATGCTGGCTGATGAATCTGGCGCATCCTTAGGCTACTTTCACACTAGCGTTTGGGCTCCGTTTGAAGAGTCTCACAAGCGGCCCCGAACGCAACCGTCCAGCCCTAATGCATTCTGAGTGGATGCGGATCCGCTCAGAATGCATCAGTCTGGCAGCGTTCAGCCTCCGCTCAGCAGGCGGACACCTGAACGCTGCTTGCAGCGTTCAGGTGTCCGCCTGGCCATGCGGAGGCAAGTGGATCCGTCCAGACTTACAATGTAAGTCAATGGGGACGGATCCGTTTGAAGTTGACACAATATGGCTCAATTTTCAAACGGATCCGTCCCCCATTGACTTTCAATGTAAAGTCTGGACGGATCCGTCTGAACAACTTTCACACTTAGAATTTTTTTTTAACTATAATGCAGACGGATCCGTTCTGAACGGATCCAAACATCTGCATTATAGGAGCGGATCCGTCTGAGCAGACATCAGACGGACCCGCTCTGAACGCAAGTGTAAAAGTAGCCTTAGACTGTCTAGTCTAATTTGACACCTCTTATTTGTCCGCTTAGTTTGCGCTCAGATTTTACATTTTGATTAGTAACTCTCCCCTAGTGTGAAAGCAGCCTAATTACATGCATGGTCCAAATACTAAACTTTCTTCCATATAGTCTCCTATGCCCCCTGCTTCCCAAAGGTGTTGATAATGCTGTTTGATGGAGAGGATGACCATAAAAAACGTCTAAACTTTTGTAATATAGCAACACTAGTTATATCCATGCAAAATATCTTTGGATTTTTATCTAGTAGACCTTCTCCATGTATACTACAGTGTTGTACTCTGGTTTTATTCGGGCCTTTGGACACCATTACATTACAGTATAGAACCCCTTTAAAGAGACTTGCCAGTACTTTTATATTGATGCCTATCTTTGGCATAAGCCATCAGTATTTTATTGGTGCTAATCTGTTGTTCTGCACCAGTGCCAGAAGTCAATAGCAGAACTACACAAATTTACTTCCATAGTAGCAGCGCTGCAGTAAGGAGCTCTATCCAGGAGATGCAGCTGTGTAGTTCCAGTGTCTGATAGCAGGGAGTCCGACCTCTGCCATTCAGATATTGATGGCCTATCCCAGTGGTGGTGGACCTATGGCATGGGTGCCAGAGGTGGCACTCAGAGCCCTCTCTGTGGGCACTCATGCCCTGGAAAAAGTCTATGGTGTACCAATATGGCTTAGACTTTTCCTGCCATTCATCAGCACAGGATGCACTATGAATGGCACAAGCAGCGCACTGAATATAGGCAGGCTATTATAGCTAAAGGATAAAGTACATGGAAGATATAATACATTGGACTGTAGTGTTCAGGGTAAATTACCGTGTTGGCACTTTGCGATGATTATGTGGGTTCTGGGTTACAGTTTGGGCACTCGGTCTGTAAAAGGTCCGCCATCACTGGCCTATCCTGATGATAGGCCATCAATATACAGTAAAATTCCATTAAAGGGGTTGTCTCACTTCAGCAAGTGGCTTTTATCATGTAGAGAAAGTTAATACAAGACACTAATGTATTGTTATTATCCATATTGCTCCCTTTGCTGGCTGGATTAATTTTCCCATCACATTATGCACTGCTCAAAAAAATAGCTGAATCCATCGCTTAACGGGCACCTGCACCACCTGCTGGACCTATAATGGGGTCCGTTGTGTTCCATCATGATGCCCGCGATTTTACCCCAGAAAAATAACACTGCCCACACTCTATTTCTTCTGGCAAATTTGATGCCATCTGCGATGAAGGCTCCTAACCAGTGCAGATGTGAATCTCGTCCTACTGAAATATTATACCTCCGTGCAAGCCAGCATTCGGTTAACAACCAATGTTTGTTTGACCCTTTATTACCCGTGTGTTAACAAGGTCTCTTGTGTGGGGTTTGTCTGAAGCGAGGAATGAGTTGTTTGCATAGGGCACATACTTTCCACCTGTAGATTCATCTTGCATGCGTTGGCGCAGCAGGGCAAAAATGGGTCATCTTTTATGGTGGTCTGGTAGCTTTGAAGTCAGCATATCAGATTTTCCAAGCATTTATCCCTGAGCTAAGGTGGGGGAGGCTGAGTGTACTACAGGCAGGAGGTAATCTCAAATTAAATACTTGACTCTTCCAAGTTCTGTAATTGTGCAGTCAGAACTAGGATAACTCCAGGCACCCTGTTGTTAGGGCTGTGTTTTTTTTTTTTTATGGGGCGTGGGGTCTGAGGGATGTGCTTTTATCATGTAATTATATCTTGTTAATATACTGTGCCACTGGCTCAGTGCAACCTCCCCAAAGGAAGATAATTACGAAGAAGCTTGTGAATGAATACGTGTATATATGTAAGTTATGGAGGCTCTGCGTGTCTCTGCCTGTCCCACATTCCTTCCACTAAAGCTGTCACACGTTTTCTTCCAAGGAACTGGCAGATTTGAGATCTGGCTATTGAAAATGTACCTGGGCTGTTTTGTGCTGCAGGTACGATGTCATGGAGAAAATGCTTTGTTGTATATCAGTGCTGTATGGAGGGTTTCTGTACTTCTTTATTATAGGCAGAGATGTAGTTCAGAGGAAAGAGTTATTCCAGTAATCCATTACACATGACTGCCCTGCACTCAGCATTGCTCATTAATGGTGTCTATATATATATATATATATATATATATATATATATATATATATATAGTGTAAATCTGAATCTGTGCATTTGTGGCCGCCAGTGTTGCTCAATATTTTGCTTATGAGACGAATAAAGAAAATAATAGTGAATAGCATAGACTACATGTACAGTATATCACAAAAGTGAGTACACCCCCTCAGCGTAGTCAGTGTACGGCTTGTATAACAGTATACATTTGGTGTGCCCTCAAAGTAACTCAACACACAACCATTAATGTCTAAACCGCTGACAACAAAAGTGAGCACACCCCTAAGTAAAAATGGCCAAATTGTGCCCAATTAGCCATTTTCCCTTTTCGGTGTCATGTGACTCGTTAGTGTTACAAGGTCTCAGGTGTGACTGGGGAGCAGATGTGTTAAATTTGGTGTTGTCGCTCTCACACTCTACTGGTCCCTGGAAGTTGAACATGGCCCCTCATGGCAAAGAGCTCTCAGAGGATCTGAAAAAAAGAATTGCTGCTCTACATAAAGATGGCCTAGGCTATAAGACTGCCAACACCCTGAAACTGAGCTGCAGCACGGTGGCCAAGACCATTCAGCGGTTTAACAAGACAGGTTCCACTCAGAACAGGCCTCGCCATGGTCGACCAAAGAAGTTGAGTGCACGTGCTCAGCGTCCTATCCAGAGGTTGTCTGTTCAAAATAGAGGTATAAGTGCCACCAGCATTGCTGCAGAGTTTAAAGGGGTGTGGGGTCAGCCTGTCGGGTGCTCAGACCATACACTGCATCAAATTGGTCTGCATGGCTGTCGTCCCAGAAGCAAGCTTCTGCTAAAGATGATGCACAAGAAAGCCTGCAGTTTGCTGAAGACAAGCAGACTAAGGACATGGATTTCTGGGACCATGTCCTGTGGTCTGATGAGAACAAGATAAACATATTTGGTTCAGATGGTGTCAAGAGTGTGTGGCGGCAACCAGAAGAGGAGTACAAAGACAAGTGTGTCTTGCCTACAGTCAAGCATAGTGGAGGGAGTGTCATGGTTTGGGGCTACATGAGATGCCGGCTGTGGGGAGCTACAGTTCATTGAGGGAACCATGAATGCCAACATGTACTGTGACATACTGAAGCAGAGCATGATCCCCTCCCTCTGGAAACTGGGCCACAGGGCAGTACTCTAACATGATAACGACCTGAAACACACCTCCAAGACGACCACTGCCTTGCTAAAGAAACTGAGGGTAAAGGTGCTGGACTGGCCAAGCATGTCTCCAGACCTAAACCCTATTGCGCATCTGTGAGGCATCTTCAAACTGAAGGTGGAAGAGAATAAGGTCTCTAACATCCACCAGCTCCATGATGTTGTCGTGGAGGAGTGGAAGATGATTCCAGTGGCAAACTGTGAACTCCATGCCCAAGAGGGTTAAGGCAGTGGTGGAAAATGATGGTGGCCACACACAATATTGACACTTTGGGCACAATTTGGCCATTTTCACTAAGGGGTTGCCAGAGGTTTAGACATTAATGGCTGTGTGAGTTATTTTGAGGGCACACCAAATTTATACTGTTATACAATCTGTACACTGACTACTTTACATTGTATCAAATTGTCATATCTTCAGTGTTGTCCCATGAAAAGATATAATAAAATATTTACAAAAATGTAAATATTTTTGTGAGATACTGTAGATTAGGTTACTTTCACATCTGCGTTTTTGCATTCTCGTTTTGAGATCCAGCATAGGATCTCAAAACCGGGGGAAGACTCTTCCGGTTTGTCCCCATTCATTGTCAATTGGGACAAAACTGAACAAACCAGATCAGTTCAGTTTTCTGACCAGACACAAAACCGCTGCAAGCTGCGGTTTTGTGTCTGGTCTGCGAAACCGAACAAACCAGATCCGGCTCTTAAAACAATGTAAGTCAATGGTGTTGGATCTGTTTTGATCCATTTTGATTAATGAATGTTTTTAGTGTGGGATCCGGTTTGTTCGGTTTCAATTTAATACAACCGCATCCGAAAGAAAAGGATGCATCGGGATGTACCTACCGGATCTCAAAACCGGCATGCAAAACGCATATGTGAAAGTAGCCTTAGGTGGAGCTGATCAAATCAAAGTTCTCCTGAACATTCTCCTAAATTGATTTATGACCAGAGTGGTCATAAATCAGCTTAAAAGCTCATTCAGAAGAGGTACTGGAGACCAAGCCTTTAGGCAGCCAGTCTGACAGATTCGCTAGTGGAATCCATGCAGGGTGCATATGCCAAAAGGCCTAAAATTTTGTTACAGGGGACTTACAGGTAACACATAGACATGCTGGATCTTCTTGAGGGAGAGACGCTCTGAAGTGCAGCCTCATCCACTCGATCCTATGTATTTTGCTTTTTGCAAATTGCGGATCCGCAAAATATAGACATCGTCCATGTTCCATTTGGATTTTTTGTGGACCCCTTAAACTTCATGGCCCATGGTCTGCATTTTGCTGACAAGTATAGGACATGTTCTGTCCTTTTTTGGAACGAACATATGGATCAAAATGCGTGCCACGGATTTATTGAAGTGCAGGGGTCCGCAAAAAAAAAAAACGCAGATAGAACATGGACCGCATCTGTGTTTTGCGTATCCGTGGTGTGCAGAAAGGACCTAAAAGCTTTTTTTTAATTTTTTTTATTGGGAACATAGGATAATCGCCGATTTGTGTTTTGTGCAACAGGGCATAATGGTATACTGTAATATACACGATTACTTTTCCATTGATGACTCAACCCCTTTCAAGACATAGTAGCTGTATTAATACTACAAAGGTACAATATATACATAGTGTGACTATTACGGTATCACTGGGTTTAGATGTAATCCTAAATAAATTACCTACTACTCCTGCTATATTTGTGGAAGTTCCAGACTTGCCATAGGGAAATGGGAGGAGAACTGGCACCTTTAATATGATGACATGCGGAGAAGGATATAAGACAACCTTTGTATAAAAGAGGTGTATGTTTTAGCTCTTAATATGGCTAACACTAATTAAAAAAGACAGAAAACACAACAACCATAATTAAAGCTAGCTAAAATTATAATTATTATAAATTTTGATACCAGGCATGTTTCTACATAAAGATGTGATAATATGGTATTCAGTGCCACATGTGTCCAGTCTTGTGATTTCAAATCCTGGGAAAGAGGATAGTGTGTCTCAAACATGAATTTAGGAACCTGGACACTAAAGTGAGGGGAGCACCATATCGGTACCAATACGTTGGCTTGCCTCTGCACCATGTACATAACTGTAGCACATTGAATGCACTGTTCAGTGTAGATGCTAATGCTATGACACTAGTTAATGGTAGCCTGTCATTTTGAACATCTACAGGTGAAACTCGAAAAATTAGAATATTGTGCAAAAGTTCATTTATTTCAGTAATGAAACTTAAAAGGAGTTGCATTAATATTGTGAAAAGGTTGAATATTCTAGGCTCAAAGTTTCACACTCTAGTCAGCTAATTAATCCATACCCCCTGAGCAAAGGGTACCTGAGATTGTGACTTTGGGGTTTCATAAGCTGTAAGGGCTCTTTCACACCTGCGTTATTGTCTTCCGGCATAGAGTTCCGTCGTCGGGGCTCTATGCCGGAAGAATCCTGATCAGGATTATCCCCATGCATTCTGAATGGAGAGAAATCCGTTCAGGATGCATCAGGATGTCTTCAGTTCCGGAACGGAACGTTTTTTGGCCGGAGAAAATACCGCAGCATGCTGCGCTTTTTGCTCCGGTCAAAAATCCTGAACACTTGCCTCAAGGCCGGATCCGGAATTAATGCCCATTGAAAGGCATTAATCCGGATCCGGCCTTAGGCTAAACGTTGTTTCGGCGCATTACCGGATCCGACGTTTAGCTTTTTCTGAATGGTTACCATGGCTGCCAGGACACTAAAGTCCTGTTTGCCATGGTAAAGTGTAGTGGGGAGCGGGGGAGCAGTATACTTACCGTCCGTGCGGCTCCCGGGGCGCTTCAGAGTGACGTCAGGGCGCCCCACGCGCATGGATGACGTGATCGCATGGATCACGTCATCCATGCGCATGGGGCGCTCTGACGTCATTCTGGAGCGCCCCGGGAGCCGCACGGACGGTAAGTATACTGCTCCCCCGCTCCCCACTACTACTATGGCAACCAGGACTTTAATAGCGTCCTGGGTGCCATAGTAACACTGAACGCATTTTGAAGACGGATCTGTCTTCAAATGCTTTCAGTTCACTTGCGGTGTTACGGATCCGGCGGGCACCTCCGGCAAATGGAGTGCACAATGGATCCGGACAACGCAAGTGTGAAAGAGGCCTAAGCCATAATCATCCAAATTATAACAAATAAAGGCTTAAAATATCTCGCTTTGCATGTAATGAGTCTATCTCATATGTTAGTTTCACCTTTTAAGTTGCATTACTGAAATAAATGAACTTTTCCCGATTATTCTAATTTTTCACCTGTAGTCCAATTTACAGACTGCATGTTGTTGAGCAGAAGGAGCTGAGCAGATGGGGATACATATTTGTGAGAACAGAGTCGGTAGAACTAGTGATGTATTCATTTAAAGGGGTATTACAGTTATAAGAAGTTGTTTCGTATCTGCTGGATAGAGGATAACTGTTAGATTGGTGTGGGTCTGATCACTGGGACCCCCAATGATACCAAGCATGCATGTTGCTGTTCCATTCAGCAGATGCTGCTGCTTAACCTGCCGTTTCATTCACAGTGGAATCGGGATCCCAGTTCTCTTGATTGGTGGGGGTCCCATCACAGATATAACAATTATTCCTTAACCAGTGGACATGGGATAACTAACTGAAACCTACTTTTAAACTTCTACTTCTTCTGTGGGTGGTCCTACGCATTGATTGACAGTCTTCTTTGTCTTCCTTGTGTGACTGTGCAAACCAAAATAGCTGTCAATCCACCGGTATCCTAAATGAACAATTGCTAGTTCTACTGAATGTTTTCCCACAAAACTACAGTATACATCAATCTGCTCAGCTTCTCCTCCACAGTATCTCGCTGACAACAGACTGGACACTACGTTCAAGATTATATTTTCTTTCAGAAGCAAAATAGCTTTACTTTACATCTGGGAGATGGCGTGTCCTGGAAATCTTTTTATTTTTTATCAAAAGGCAGAAATATGCAAAGGGAAACATTCCTCAAAGGGAATCTGTCACCAATTTTATGCTGCCCTATCTGTGCATACACTGGTGACAGATCCTGAATCAAAATCATAAAAAAAAAAATATATATATATATCAGTGGTGAGCTCCTCCAGTGGAGACCTGAACACCTGACCTACTGGAGTCCTAGCATTCATGAGCTGTGGTTCCCCTTGGCCTCTGAAATCTGCCAATCAAAGGGGGAGCTGGCAGCTCATGAATACAAGGACTCTAAGAGCGTACATTACATTGAGCAGAATCCAGTGCTCAGGTCCTGCTGGAGCTGCTCATCAGGGATTTTAAGAAAATGACTGGGCAAAAAAATTTATTATGTGGGCAAACATTTAAATCAGGGTCTCCTCAGACTGGGCTGTGTAAAACTTGTCATCGATTTTATTGTCTGTCTTCTAGGATCCCCAGAGATCCTAAAAATAAAGGGGGTGTAGTGATGGTCTAGTGCTAAATCCCCTCTTAAGTTCTACTTTCACTGTAGTGCTTTTGACCACCTGGCTTTGCAGGGAGCTACAACTTGGCCACATTAACTTTACAGCACAGGGCTTGGCAGCACCAACCCAGAGCTGCTTCCCCATCATTCTCAGAACTGAGGGGGTCCCAGAGGTGAGACCCCTAATGATCATATCATGGGGATATCCATGGATCATGTGCATGTTACAGCAGTGAGTGTGAACCACTGAACTTACCAACATATTTAACTTTGGGCTGAAATAAAGGGTGTTATCCTTGCAGTCCCCTGCTATTTAGCCTTTAACCCCTATACAAGGATCTGGACTCCACTGCAGGGGAGCCACCAGGCTGCTATCTGCTGGAATAGTATGGTTCTGTGTGGTTGACAATAGCACTGAGAGGTCAGGCAAAATCCATTGTCAGTTACAGTCTGAGGTCAGGGCAAGTGGTGTACAGGCAATGCCGTAAAGGGTCTAGGGTCAAGGCAGTGGAGGGTCATCAGTAGGGATGTCCGGCACAGGGGGTGGTCACAATCCAGAAATCAAGCAGGAGTAGGTACACGGGCAAATAAACAGATACGGCACACCCTTGCAGGAACTAGCAAACTAGATAACCTATTACTCTGGCATCTTCCCATAGGGGAAGGTGCCTAAAATCCCAAAAGATTTAATATACCAGTTGACTTGACATCCACACTACAAGTGTATCACATCTAGTGTGATAGCAAGGGCCCTGCATACGATCTAGGAGGAATAGAAACCAGAGATAAAGTGGTTTGGACTACGGTCCAGCACAATACATGTACGGTGTTACACGGACAGCAATAAATTTGCATGGCCAACATGTTTCCCTTGTAGCTACCACTTTCCCAGCGGCATGTCTTTCCAGATGATAGCAGAATTCTAGAATGCCTAGAAAGGGGGAGCCAGACTTGCGGCAATCATCTGACTTCTTGTAAATGAGAGGTTGACTTCATGAGACACTTTCATTTTATACCTCCACTTTGCAGGACCTAAGCCAAATCTACTGTCTTAAACTTTACCATTATACAATGCCAGATGTTCACCTTTTTCTTCTAGGATTTGCATCACTGTGACACCAGTGACTAACTGTAGACTACACTATTCACTGAGCAAAGTAATTACTAGAGATAAGGAAATTTTGAATTTTGTTTGGGGTCTGGTTAAAACAAACTGGTTGTCAGTTTTGATTTGTGTACAAATAAATTTGACCCAAATCGAAAGTGCTCAGATTGCCCTTAAAAATTGTGTATGATACTCTGAGGTCACCTAGGACTATATCCAACTAAAGGGTGGGCCATTTATATGGATACACCTTAATAAAATGGGAATGGTTGGTGATATTAACTTCCTGTTTGTGGCACATTAGTATATGTGAGGGGGGGAAACTTTTCAAGATGGGTGGTGACCATGGCGGCCATTTTGAAGTCGGCCATTTTGAATCCAACTTTTGTTTTTTCAATAGGAAGAGGGTCATTTGACACCTCAAACTTATTGGGAATTTCACAAGAAAAACTATGGTGTGCTTGGTTTTAACGTAACTTTATTCTTTCATGAGTTATTTACAAGTTTCTGACCACTTACAAAATGTGTTCAATGTGCTGCCCATTGTGTTGGATTGTCAATGCAACCCTCTTCTCCCATTCTTCACACACTGATAGCAACACCGCAGGAGAAATGCTAGCACAGGCTTCCAGTATCCGTAGTTTCAGGTGCTGCACATCTCGTATCTTCACAGCATAGACGATTGCCTTCAGATGATACGAGATGTGCAGCACCTGAAACTACGGATACTGGAAGCCTGTGCTAGCATTTCTCCTGCGGTGTTGCTATCAGTGTGTGAAGAATGGGAGAAGAGGGTTGCATTGACAATCCAACACAATGGGCAGAACATTGAACACATTTTGTAAGTGGTCAGAAACTTGTAAATAACTCATGAAAGAATAAAGTTACGTTAAAACCAGGCACACCATTGTTTTTCTTGTGAAATTCCCAATAAGTTTGATGTGTCAAATGACCCTCTTCCTATTGAAAAAACAAAAGTTGGATTCAAAATGGCCGCCATGGTCACCACCCATCTTGAAAGGTTTCCCCCCTCACATATACTAATGTGCCACAAACAGGAAGTTAATATCACCAACCATTCCCATTTTATTAAGGTGTATCCATATAAATGGCCCACCCTGTATATCTTTGACAACAATACTAATGTCTGTGACAGCAACATATATAGCTGTGGAAATGGTTCAGTGACAAACTTGACCATGTTTTATCCCTAGCTAAAACTTCTCTATCAGTAAATTAAATCTAACTGTCTGATATCTTCTCTAAAACTGTCCCTTTCAGACCGTACACTATTATGTGTCTAAAGATAAAGCTTTCTTTGCTCTCTTTCTGACAGGCGTCCTGTCACATCAGAGAACAAGCTCAGTATACATATGTATTCCCTGGCTGGTATCGTATATAGTGCCTAAGACACGATGGTATCGTCCCAACAGATTGGCTGAGGCTGACTGCAAGCTTTAGAGCCAGAACACTGCCAAGAGTCATATGATCTTCCTTGCTGTACTAGCTCATTATCTGTAAAACGACAGATGCCATTTTAAGCAATTTGTCCTAATGGAATCGCAAACGTTTCTGATTCACGGGGAATCCAATTTTTGGGGATATTCAAGATAAATTAGATTCATTCATCTGGTTACCACTTTCTTTTAGCAAGAACACATTTTTATTTTTTTTCTTTAACTGTGAATAGTGAAAATTTGAAAGTGTACATCAGCAGGCCCGGACTGGCCCATAGGGGAACAGGTGACTCCCACAGTAGGCCCTTAGTTCCCCCACTTCCTGCACAAGTGGAAGATGGCACAGTAAACTGATTGCACATCACAACCAGCCTATGCGTCCATATAAAAGCTGGGTAGATTATTTAGCAAACTACCCAGTTCACCGTTATAGACGCATCCGGTGGCTGAGATGATTTCTAGGTACAGAAGCAGGCTAGCCTGTATCCTCTTTCCCCGGGACCTGCCCTCTTAAAGTCACAGTAGGGGCCCCCATTATCAATGATCTTGTAGCATCTTGATGTCTCCCGCACATAATATTTGCATGTAGCTTTACAGTAGAATCCCAGAATGAATTTTACTGGCTCCCAAGTCCGACACTGTACATGATTTCTAAGTCCACTGTGTCACAGAACAAGTTAAGCTTCTAGTTTGTGGCTTTTCATGATTTTATTGTGGCTAGCCACACGCAGCATGGGGACAATGCTGGGGACAAGCATGACACACTTGTGGTATGATTTAGATAGTCTGACCAAATGTTCTCCTAATATTTCCCTAGCTCCCTTCACTGTTGTGGGTGTAAACTGTTTTTCTTTCCCTTTTCATATTATTTTGCAATATCCTTCTATATTTATTTTCCATTGTGTATTTACCAAAGAGTATTTGTTTTTGCAATTTGCCCTTTAATTGTCTTCCAATAGCACCACTAACTATGACAATAACTGTTTTGTGTGTGAACTATACTGGCTACATTATGCTTTCTAACAAAAATATTATCTTGTGGTCATATGGTTGGCATCAATGTACTTTGCCTCTGGGCTGCTACATGTCATCAGAGAGGCAGTTTTGCAATCTTTGTACATAATGGTGTACATTTGCGTGAATTCTGATTAATCTAAATATTAATACTGTGTGTACTGTTCACATCTATTAATAGGGAAAACAATGATAAATACTGACCAAAATATAGCTTACCATTTAGAGTGAAGACAGTAAAATTACAAAATGCATTTTCCACATACCGGTATATCATAAAAATGTTACTTTGGCATCTCGCAGCCTCCAGTGTACTTACCGAACCCCACCTGG
This sequence comes from Bufo bufo, assembly GCF_905171765.1. Classification (NCBI taxonomy): domain Eukaryota; kingdom Metazoa; phylum Chordata; class Amphibia; order Anura; family Bufonidae; genus Bufo; species Bufo bufo. Next base: position 236,083,607 of record NC_053392.1, on the reverse strand, counting down.
TTCCTGGTGCTTTCCCCTTTATGGTGCGCACACTCTTCCCAGCTCTTAAAAGCAAGTACTCACGGGCAAATCTGTCACTAGCCGATGTCGGCATTCCCTGAAGTATATAGGATGCCTTCCTCCATGGGACGCTTATCTAGTCCTGCAAAGGTGTGCTACTGTATTGTTCTTGTTTACCGTATTGACCATGTGCAGCCTGTCCTAACCTCTGCCCGATCACTCTGTTTACTCTCACCATGTTTTGCCTGTACCCTTACAGCCACACTCTGGTGTCTCTTGATCTGCCTGGGTCAGCAGCCTCTGAGGAGACTACTGCTAGAGGCAGCAGCATTATGACCCTTGTAGGGATGTCCAGATACCTATACAGAGGTGAAAGAGTGAAAACCAGAGACCTCAGGAGTAGCCCCAAACCAAATCCATTTAAGGGCACAATTGGTCCACACCTGAGGTGTTAGTTTGGCTAGGGAAGCTGCTGGCATCCCCAAGCTGGGTTTGCCAGATCTGTCATCTCCAGGAACAGTTGCTCCAATATATAAACGCCATCGCTAGAATTCAAGACTGCATGGTTGTCTCTATTCCAGCTCAGTCTCCTCAGGCTTCAGCTCCTGTACCTCTGCATCTCATTTCAGTGGTACCAGATTGCACCTGCCACTGCTGTCATGTTATAAAGGAGACCCCAAGACTTGCCAAAGCTTTCTTAATCGGAGTACCATACATTTTGAACTACAAGCCCACCAGTTACCTACAGACTTGCCAATGTGTCCTTCCTTAATAGTATCCCATCTATCTGGTGAAGCATTTGCTTGGACCAAACCCCTCTGACAATCTGGAGATTCCGTGACTACTAACCTGCGCAAATTCCTGACTACCTTCCAGTCTTTGAGGATCCTGGTCAAACTGCTTAGCTGCATCATCCTTGCTGCATCTCTAGAAGGGAAACGTGACTGTGGGCCAGTATGTCATCCAGCTCAACACCCTGTCTTTAAAATTGTCCTGAGATAATGAAGCCCTAGTATCAGCCGTCTGGGACAGTCTGGCAGGTCAAGTCAAAAAGAAGCTTGAATAGAAAGAGAACCACTCTGGAAAATGTACTCACTCTGGCATCTTACATAGATCTATGCCTTTAGAGAAAACCTCAGAGAATCTAATTGGGAGAATAGAATTCCATAGCTGATGCATTCGCTCCAGAAGCCCTTACTTGCTTCCTTATCCGCTTCTCAAGAGGCACACTTTCAAGTAGAATTAGTCAAGGTGTCTGAGGAGGAGTGTCAGCACAAACGGGGAAAAAATTGTGCCTCTACTGGTAGGGCTCATTATGAGAGTAATTGCCCTCTCAGGCCAGGAAATTACAGCACCTTTGGTAGAAGAGATGACCTTAGATCAGGGGTGCACAACCTACGGCCCTCGATACCATAGCGTGCGGCCCCCAACCCTCTGGTAATAGAAATGTATGTCTAGGTCTTGTGGCTGCTCACATGTATCTTTCATGTATTCTTCCATCAGATTGGAATCCTGGAAGTGTAACTAGATATTTCTGACATATACTGTATGTTCAATATGCTGTAAACATAGTATTTCAGTTGGTAATACCACTTTAAGTTTTAATTTCGGCCCTTGGATATGGTTCAGGCTGATGAGGTGGCCCCTAACCAGAAAAGGTTGTGCACCCCTGACTTAGAACATGTTCATCTATCCTTCCGTAACATCTGTTTCTCTGAACAGGCCTTCCTCGACTCTGATTCTGTACATTTCTGTACTCTACTGTGCCTATGGATCTGCAGGTGGTGGTTCTGCTTCCACACCCTCAATGAAGACACTAAATCGGCGCAACTGACCGACCAGGCAAATTCGAGTTTGAATTTCTCTTTTATTCAAGGATGACAACGCGTTTCGGAGTATGTAAAACCTTATTTTTTAAGTCTAAAAAACATATGTATGTATATACGCATTTAAAAGGAAAAAGACAAGTGCATATACAAAGAATTATTAAAAAATAACAAATGTATCTAGAGGAAATTCCTCATCATAAAACTAGCAGTATCAAAATAAATAAAATATAATAAATAAATAAAAAAAAATAAGAATGAGATTAGCTCTTTGGCCAATACTCGTTAAAAAAAACTGTGGTAATATGTATTTGCAAAAAGGATGCATAAATTAATAAAAATTGATATAAATTACTACATTGAACTGATTAAAGAAATTATAGTGATTACTTGCAGAGTGAAAATACATAAATGAAATATGTGTGTGTGTGTATGTGTGTGTGTGTATATATATATATATATATATATATATATATATATATATAAATAAATTATATGGTATAGGCGAAAAATTAATTAGATGGATATTTCAATAAATTTTTGGGATTCAATCAAAGATTATTGATCTATGGTTACTAATTGAGCGGATGATCGCAAAAAAGTATGAAGAATATATACATTGAAAATATAAAAAAATATATATCTAATTTTTTTATTTATTATATTTTATTTATTTCCATACTGCTAGTTTTATGATGAGGAATTTCCTCTAGATGCATTTGTTATTTTTTTTTATTAGTTCTTTGTATATGCACTTTTGTCTTTTTTCTTTTTAAATGCATATATACATATCCATGTTGTTTTTTTTAGACTTGAAAAGAGTTTTATATGCTCCGAAATGCGTTGTCATCCTTGAATAAAAAGAAATTCGAATTCGCCTGGTCGTTCAGTTGCGCCGATTTTAGTGTCTTCATTGAGGGTGTGGATCTCCACGTGGGCCCCATCCTTTCCAAAATTACCATTTACCTCTCAGGGGCTGGCAACCCATCCACGCAAAGATTAGACGACACTGGCATCACCAACCTTCGACTACCACCTGTGTACACTAGGGTTGTGCCTACGTTTACATAGTAACATAGTACATAAGGCCGAAAAAAGACATTTGTCCATCCAGTTCGGCCTGTCATCCTACAAGTTGATCCAGAGGAAGGCAAAAAAAAACCCTGTGAGGTAGAAGCCAATTTTCCCCACTTTTAGGGGAATAAAAAATTCCTTCCCGACTCCAATCAGAATAACTCCCTGGATCAACGACCCCTCTCTAGTAACTATAGCCTGTAATAATATTACACTCCAGAAATACATCCAGGCCCCTCTTGAATTCCTTTATTGTACTCACCATCACCACCTCCTCAGGCAGAGAGTTCCATAGTCTCACTGCTCTTACCGTAAAGAACCCTTTTCTATGTTTGTGTACAAACCTTCTTTCCTCCAAACGCAGAGGATGTCCCCTCGTCACAGTCACAGTCCTGGGGATAAATAGATGATGGGATAGATCTCTGTACTGCCCCCTGATATATTTATACATAGTAATTAGATCTCCCCTCAGTCGTCTTTTTTCTAACGTGAATAACCCTAATTTTGATAATCTTTCAGGGTACTGTAGTTGCCCCATTCCAGTTATTACTTTAGTTGCCCTCCTCTGGACCCTCTCCAGCTCTGCTATGTCTGCCTTGTTTACAGGAGCCCAGAACTGTACACAGTACTCCATGTGTGGTCTGACCAGTGATTTGTAAAGTAGTAGGAATATGTTCTCATCACGGGCATCTATGCCTCTTTTGATGTAACCCATTATCTTATTGGCCTTGGCAGCCGCTGACACTGTTTTTTGCAGCTTAGTTTGCTGTTTATTAAAATTCCTAGATCCTTTTCCATGTCAGTGTTACCGAGTGTTTTACCATTTAGTATGTATGGGTGACTTGCATTATTCCTTCCCATGTGCATAACTTTACATTTCTCAGTGTTAAACCTCATCTGCCACTTATCTGCCCAAGCCTCCAATCTATCCAGATCCCTCTGTAGTAGTATACTGTCCTCTTCAGTGTTAATTACTTTACACAGTTTAGTGTCATCTGCGAAAATTGATATTTTACTATGCAAGCCTTCTACGAGATCATTAATAAATATATTGAAGAGAATAGGGCCCAATACTTACCCCTGAGGTACTCCACTAGTGACAGTGACCCAATCTGAGTGTGTACCGTTAATAACCACCCTCTGTTTTCTATCACTCAGCCAGTTACTTACCCACATACAGACATTTTCTCACAGTCCGAGCATTCTCATTTTATATACTAACCTTTTATGAGGTACAGTGTCAAATGCTTTGGAGAAGTCCAGATACACGACATCCATTGATTCGCCGCTGTCAAGTCTAGTACTTACCTCCTCATAGAAACTGATTAAATTAGTTTGACATGACCGATCCCTCACAAAGCCATGCTGATATGGCGTTATTTGCTTATTTCCCATAAAATGCTCTAACATAGCATCTCTCAGAAAACCTTCAAACAGTTTTCCCACAACAGATGTTAAACTTACCGGCCTATAGTTTCCAGGCTCTGTTTTTGGACCCTTTTTGAATATTGGCACCACATTTGCCATGCGCCAATCCTGTGGGACATTCCCTGTCAGTACAGAGTCCGCAAATATCAGAAATAAGGGTCTGGCTATGACATTACTTAATTCCCTTAGGATACGGGGGTGTATGCCATCCGGTCCTGGCGATTTGTCTATTTTGATTTTTTTAAGTCGCTGTTGTACTTCTTCCTGGGTCAGACAGGACACTTTTAATGGCGAATTTATTTCAGCATTCAGCATTTCATCTGACAGTTTATTTTCCTCAGTGAATACATTGGAGAAAAAAAATATTTAACAGCTTTGCTTTCTCCTCGTCGCTCTCTGCGACTAGCCCCTCATTACTCTTTAAAGGGCCGACACCTTCAGATTTATACTTTTTAACATTTATATAATTGAAGAACATTTTAGGGTTAGTTTTACTCTCTTTGGCAATTAATCTCTCGGTCTCTAGTTTGGCCGCTTTTATTTGTTTTTTACATGTTCTGTTTTTTTCCTTATAGTTTTTCAGTGCTTCCGTGCTACCCTCCTGTTTTAGGGTTTTATATGCTTTCTTTTTGTCATTTATTGCTTTCTTTACAGTTCTGTTTATCCACATTGGTTTCTTTTTGTTCCTTAACCTTTTATTCCCATACGGTATGTACCTCTCACAATGAGATTTTAGGATGTTTTTAAAGATATCCCATTTTTTGGCTGTGGCCTCTCTTAGTTGGCTAAATTTAGCTTTTTTGAAGTTTGGTATTTTTGTTTCTCCCTGTAGAAACGCTCTTTTGAATGATAATTGGAAGGTTATTACTTTATGGTCACTATTTCCCAGGTGTCCCCCAACCTGCACGTCTGTTGTTCTGTCAGGTCTATTGGTTAATATTAAGTCCAGTATGGCCGTCCCTCTAGTCGGGTCCTGAACCAGTTGGGAGAGATAATTGTCTTTGGTTATTGCCAAGAATCTGTTTCCTTTATGAGATATACAAGTTTCAGTTTCCCAGTCTATATCTGGGTAGTTGCACAACTATATAAGGTGAGCTTAATCATCCTAAATGATAGGGTAGAGTATTAATATCAGATTCCAAATGTATGGCTTGCTGTTCAGGTGATGGATGGAGATGTTTCGGGGTTGAGGCTAATGCCCATAATTCATCCAAATCTAAACTACAGCACTCTCCAAATAGATTCTCAATAGACTTTTTTTTTATTGCCTTGCATGACAATAGATTTTTATTGTATTGCACAACATAAGCTTTGAAAATACTCACGAGTCAGGGATTTGACAGGCTACGTTGCACACGACTTGAAAACAAAGATGTTTTGGCCCTCCCGGGCCTTTGTTGTTCCGAAACAGCTCTATAAGCCTTCTGTGACTCTCTTCCTCTGCATGTGACTGTGAGAAAGCCCGGGAGGGCAAAAAAGGACTATATTTTCAAGCCTGTGTGCAACTTAATCTGGCAGATCTCTGACATGAATCATTATTTTCAGAATTGATGTTGTGCAATGTAATAAAATCAAAAGATGTCATGGCTGCAGCGGTGGGAAGGATTGGAGTGGAGGGGTTTTGAACTGTTAAGCATATTTTGTTTTATCAATTTAACCCCTTCCTCCCCATTTAGCAATCACTTGGATAATCCCTTTAAATCTAGAAATGGACTAAAATAGCCCCATGTGACAAATGTTGGCCATAGTTACAACATTTGCCGTGAATTAGACATGTCCATGAGCTCTTTTAAGAGTGGAAGTCAAATCTCTAAGCTTGCTTGTTCCTGTTCCCCTAACAAATATTAAATATACTGTTTGTATTGCATGGTCGCTAAGAGGGCTATGAGTTAAAGCCGTCCACATGGGATCAGGTTCCAGATGCCACTATTGAGATTTCAAGCAACAAATTCCTCGCAGTCCCTAATGACCATGCCTTGATGGCACAGCTCCAAGAATGCCCCATGTTTCTCCAGGGCGTGGTATGAGCACTACAGCTCAGTGTAGTCTGCTGACAGGGCTCATCATATACTGGATTGTTGGCCATTTCATTACATTCCTTATGGAGCATCACAAATGCCAACAACTTATTCCTCCTATCAATCTAGTTTGACCAGTATTTGAACCTTAGTAATGTTCAGCAGTCATAATCTCCCTCAGTTAAAGTTACAATGATGGGCTATTTGTAGAAGGAATAATATAACAATAGAAATCAGTTATTAGATATTTCTAAAACTCAGAATAACCTGTATAGTGCCATATAGAAGTCTTGTAGCGGTTTCATGGCAGGAGTGGAAATCTGCTGTCTTTGCATGCAGAGAAATTGCTATGTCAGTCGGTGCTACGGTGTCAGAGGGGTTTAGCACGGCTGTAGTGGTTTGGCAGACGATTAGATGAAATAGTAGAGGCCGGGAAATGTGTTTAGCATGACTGGTTGTTCCATCACCCTGAATGTGCTGCTTATTAAAGCTCTGCCGCTATGCTGAGCATGCATATACCTGAACAATCTGCTGAATCATCACTTCATTGGGAGCGCCCGTTACCCTACCATAGTCATACTAGGGGGTAGGAAATGTGGAGTTTCCCATAGCTACCGTTCATATTGTTTCATTTGCACCAGTTCTTCTCTTTAATCATGTCCGCTATAATTTACATGTAGTCATTCTTCAATGTTTGAAAGAGAACTAATCCAAAGACATTAAAGGGGTTGTCTAGTTTTTTCCCTTTTTAAATTCCGCTCCAGCCAGCGGTAAAATCTTCCCTGCTCCCTGCTCTTTTCCAACTCGGTGGCTCCAAGGCTGTCTGCGCTGGACTTTTGGTCCCCATTTGTCAACTTCCACATGGATAGGGTCACGTGCACCCCTGCAGCCAGAGAGTGACCTCAGCGATGACGTGTCATGCCACTTTGGGACACTTCATTGCGGAGGCCATTCACTGCACAAGTGACACTCCATCCATGCTGTTGACAGATGGGGAGCGGAAGTCCAGTGAAGAGAGCAGGGTAGCCATGGAGCCGAAACAGCGGAGGCAGACACGTGAGGTAAAAAAAAAATTGAAAATCTGGGCAAACCCTTTAAGGGTGTGCATGAAGCCTGTACGAATTAGTGTGGTGTTGTATAGGACCCCTCAGGTGACCTATGTACAAATATATTCTCCCCTAGAAGCATTGCATCTTTACATATGTATGGCATCATAAGTCCTACTGCTTTCAACATTGTATATGAAAATTTCACAGAATAAATGGGCAGTAATAAATGAGAATGGAATAAGCTTTCCTTTCTTATGGAATCTGGCTATGAAGGCTTAGACATCAGGAAAGCTCCTGGCTCATATGTTAAACCGACCCATAGGACCCCATGATACCAGTGGAAGACAAAGGGGGGCATTTATCAATAATGGAGTAATTTGCACCAAAAAAAAATACTAACATTACAAATTAAGTGATTTATTTCACCTCATATATCAAAAGACACACGCCACTTTTAAAATCAGACTTTTTAAAATATATAAATTTGATTATCCACCTATTTCTCTTAATTTGTGACATTTTAACCCCAATGGCACAAAAATAGGACTTTCTTTAAACTGAAATGCGCCATTTCAGACAATCCTGCCGGACCACACTTGCAACTTTTGATGCATACTTGCGACGTTTCCTGTGGTAAATTGCAACTTTTGTCTCAGACTCGGGATGCTTTTGTTATTATTTTGTTTTTGTTGAATGTCAAATTACTGACAAAACTAAAAATAAATGCGTTCTGTTTTATTACTTACCCGTCAGTTGTTCCCACGACGAGTTGTTTTTTCTTTTCATAAATGCGACTTTTTGACACAGTCAAATTTTTCTGCAATAAATGTGAATTTGTTTTTACCTAAAGCACCACCATATAAGCTGGCTTAATTGTCCGCAACATTTGGAGCCATTTCTGCCGATAAAAGGATGATAAATGAGGCGTAATATGCGCCAATTTATTAGCCCCACCCACTTTGACATTTATAACTCATTTTCTGGCATAATGTATTCTCTATGGTGAAAATTCTGGAGAAGACAGTTGATATACACTGCCTGTCCCAAAAAAAAAAAAATCGCAACCAAAAAAAAAAGTCACACACTCTAATATTTTGTTGGACCGCCTTTAGCTTTGATTACGGCAAGCATTCGCTGTGGCATTGTTTCGATAAGCTTCTGCAATGTCACAAGATTTATTTCCTTCCAGTGTTGCATTAATTTTTCACCAAGATCTTGCATTGATGATGGTAGAGTCTGACTGCTGTGCAAAGCCTTCTCCAGCACATCCCAAAGATTCTCAATGGGGTTAAGGTCTGGACACTGTGGTGGCCAATTCATGTGTGAAAATGATGTCTCATGCTCCGTGAACCACTCTTTCACAATTTGAGCCCGATAAATCCTGGCATTGTCATCTTGGAATATGCCCGTGCCATCGGGGAAGAAAAAATCCATTGATGGAATAACCTGGTCATTCAGTATGTTCAGGTAGTCAGCTGACCTCATTCTTGGAGCACATACTGTTGCTGAACCTAGACCTGACCAACTGCAGCAACCCCAGATCATAGCACTTCCCCTACAGGCTTGTACAGTAGGCACTAGGCATGATGGGTGCATCACTTCATCTGCCTCTCTTCTTACCCTGATGCGCCCATCACTCTGGAACAGGGTAAATCTGGACTCATCAGACCACATGACCTTCTTCCATTGCTCCAGAGTCCAATCTTTATGCTCCCTAGCAAAGTGAAGCCTTTTTTTCTGTTTGCCTCACTGATTAGTGGTTTTCTTACGGCTACACAGCTGTTCAGTCCCAATCCCTTGAGTTCCTTTCGCATTGTGCGTGTGGAAATGCTCTTACTTTCACTATTAAACATAGCCCTGAGTTCTACTGTTGTTTTTTTTTTTCGATTTGATTTCACCAAACATTTAAGTGATCGCCGATCACGAACATTCAGGATTTTTTTCCCGCCACATTTCTTCCTCGAATACGATGGGTCCCCACTATCCTTCCAGTTTTTAATAATGTGTTGGACAGTTCTTAACCCAATTTTAGTAGTTTCTGCAATCTCCTTAGATGTTTTCTCTGCTTGATGCATGCCAATGTTTTGACTCTTCTCAAACAGACTAACATCTTTTCCACGACCACGAGATGTGTCTTTCGACATGGTTGTTTAAGAAAGGAGAAGCAACTCCTTGCACCAGTTGGGGTTAAATAACTTGTTGCCAGCTAAAAGATAATCACCCGTGCAGTAATTATCCAATAGGAGGCTCATAACTATTCGCTTAGTTAAATCCAGGTGGCGACTTTTTTTTTTTTTTGGGACAGGCAGTGTATTTTTTTACGTATTTTGTGCCATAATTCTGGCGCAACATGCTTATTAAATGTCCCCCAAAGTGTTCTACACTGCATTATACACAGTGGTTTCTATTTAAATTACTTTATGGAGTAGTGCAACAGACTGCCATGCCATACAGAGGCATCCTGTACACAAATACTGTATATAACACGCAATATAAGTTTTTCTAACATCTGTGATGGATGCTTCTCGCCGTCAGTCGGATGAACACTGCAGACGCAATGTGAAAAGAGCCTAATAGAAAACCTTTAGTGATATGTAAAGGTCCCGAGCCGATGAAATGAAAAGCTCTGCTGGTTATGTATATTCATTGTAATTGATCTATCCATGATGTTCAGGATGTAGGTACAATGCACAGGTTAGTCTCCCTGAGGAGTGAAAGATAAATATGAGCCATGTATGCAGTCTATTCAGCGAAAACATTCTGTGGGCCTGTATTGGTTTTCCACTTGCTGACAAGTAAAGGAAATCCTGTCATGTTAGCTAATGACCATTCTCCAACTAAGAAAAGAGGTGCATGCTGAAGAAGGGCCGTGTGCTGCGAGAACAGCATGTCAGGACTGGTCCAGCTATGACACCTTTTCTTTGGAATTTTGTGGGTTTTTATTATAATACTTAACTAAACTGAAAAAATAATAATAATGGAAGCTACAGTATTTACACACCCCAGCTAAATCCAAAAGCTGGCATTTCTCTTCAACGTCTGTCATTATCCGAGCAAATACAGGTTTAACCCACTAATAGCATTGATTGTACGTTAGGTATGATGTAAAGCAGCCATCCCAATATTAGTCCCATTTTTCCCAATTTGTTTTATGTGGGATAGCGTGAAGCCTGCTGTAAATGACATGGTTATCTGAAAAAGTAAAAAAGAAATCTGTGGTTATATGAAAAAAAAATATATAAAGGGTGTAATATTGTTGGATTGATACTAAAAATCATAAAGCATAGTCCTGTTCAAATAAAAATTAACTGAGCTATGACTGTTGTGATGGATGTGTCGTGAAACGGATCCAAACGACAAATTGGAGCAATCGGGATTCTTTTTTTCCGGATTTGCTTTTATTTATTTTTTTAAAGGAAGATTAGCGCAACTGACCTATTTGTGCCATCAACAGAGTCCTGACAGAGGAGAACCTAAAGGGGCTTTCCAGCTTCAACACCATAACGCATTATTAGAGTCAGGGTGCAGACCTTTGCATGTACCATAAATCTTCCACGCCATGTGCACCACGGTTGCCTTGTTAGAGCCACCTGTTGTGTTTCAGAGATGTTCTTGTCTCTTGCCCGTGAAGTTGCAGTCGTGGTCAGCCGTCATCACAAAGCTGTGAACAGGAGTACATGAACATGCATTTTCAGCCTTTTGATATAAACAGCAAGGATGGATCTTAAAAATGCCAAAGTATTTCACATGCTGACTGCGGCGAAATCGCTGGAAGAGCAGAAAGCTCCCTCTGAGTGAGCTCCATTCCAGAATCCGACGTCCATCATATGGCACACCTAACTAGATGGATTGGTTGTACCTTATATGGATCCCCTGGGATGATTATATAGTGACTAACCAATGTCAGACATTATAGAATACATACCTAAGTGCTTTCTGTTGTACTTTGCCGTCTTAAAGGGGTATTCTGGTTTTGTCATTTTCAGCATCAATTGACGGGAATCAACACGTTATCGCTTACTAATGGTGACCGTTTTCCTGCACTCTGTCATGGTCATACGACATTTACTGCTGTTAGTTCCCTATCCCAATGGCATCATGTCGACAAAAGAGACTTGGCAAGGTTTATTATGCTGTGCCTTGACGACACAACATTGACCTTGCATCTGAGGTTGGTGTTTTTCTCATTCTCCTGGACCCGACCCTGTGTCTTAGGACAGGATTTTCCGGGCAGGGCTTCAAGCAGGCCTGGATCTGTGACATTCAAGCTGGGAGTGGAAGGAGAGTCAGAGACCTGATGCTACAGACACTCCCACAGGATGTGGGTCACATATCGCAATTACCCTGGAGGAGTCCAAATGCACTCAGAACATCATCATCTGACATATAATGCAGTAAGGTTCAATGCTGGTGTAATTTTTTTTTTTTTAGAACCAGAAAACCCCTTTAAATTCCCTCCTCTCTTCCCTTCTGTGTTTTTTGTTTTATGTGTCATTTTCATTTTGTGTTTCTTGACTGTTTAATACTATTTTTTTGTACTTTTTGACTCTTTACAATGAGATTCTGAGACTGATTTTTCTTCACTGTCTTTGATTAATACCAGATCTGTGTATCTGATGTTCTGCATTTATGGTTTTTTTTTGTTAGTTTTTTTGCACTTTACTATCTGCAGCATTATTCTGAGTTTGTGTATGGAATACACATTATTTTTTTTTTTTCTGTTGTGACAACAGCAGTTCGTGTCCGCCGACATTTTCCTGCACCCGGCAGGCACAGTTACCAAAGTGTTCATCTGACTGCCTAGAGTAGCACTGCTCTGTCCACTCCACACGAACTACAGCCTGAACCTACAGGTGAAACTCGAAAAATGTGAATATCGGGCAAAGTTCATTTATTTCAGTAATGCAACTTAAAAGGTAAAACTAACATATGAGATAGACTCATTACATGCAAAGCGAGATATTTCAAGCCTTTATTTGTTATAATTTGGATGATTATGGCTTACAGATTATGAAACCCCAAAGTCACAATTTTGAGGTACCCTTTGCTCAGGGGATATGGATTCATTAGCTGACTAGAGTGTGACACTTTGAGCCTAAAATATTGAACCTTTTCACAATTATTCTAATTTTAAGTTGCATTACTGAAATAAATAAACTTTTGCACGATATTCAAATTTTCACCTGTATACCTGAAGAAACTCGGTATGCCTGTAGGGCGCACATTCCCTTAACCTCTTAACAGTCACGTTAAAACCCTCCCAAAAAATGTCACTTTTTTTATTGTACATTTTTAATATGTGTCTGCAATAAATCTTGTTGGCACACAACTCAGGGACACTATCTTATTTTTAACCACTTGGTGACATAATTAATTTTAGCCTTAAAGGGAATATGTCACCTGGTTTGACCATATTAAGATCTCACCATTGCCATGTGTAATAAATTACCTTTTCTCCTGCAGTGGTTTTCTTATTTTTATGCTTTCATTTTGCTAAAAAAGCAATCTTTGTGTTATGCAAATGAACCCTGAAGGTGCCCAGAGGGGCGTTATTCTTCACCCTCTGAGCCCATTAACTGCCCCCTGCAGTGCCTAGCCCGCCTTAGTTTATAGCCAAAGCACACCTCCTTGCAATGTAGTAATGTCCCACAGTCTAGTTTAACGGCACTGCCCCCTCTGCTACGTCAGTTAATTAATTGAAACCAGGCACCTTGAATCTTCAGTTAGTCCGGCTGAAATCTCGCGCAGGCGCAGTACCGCCTACTGCCTGCGCCTGTGTGATGTGTTCATGTGCAGGAGGCCTCATTCTCCTCCAGACTGAAGGGGAGAGGAGGTGGCTTCTTTAGCTGCTCCTATCTCTGGTTTGGTATCGGCTAGAGATATGAGCTTTGTATTTTTTAATAGCTGGCATGTAATGTAAAAATATAGATGTTCATTTAAGCTATATTTAGTATAGCAGGGGTTTTCTGTGTGTAAAATATACAAACGCACACATTTTTTCATTTATGCAAACAAACAAGGGAAGAAAAGACAAAAGCTTAAAATGGCCAAATTTCCCCAAGATAAATACCTTGGAGGGGGGGGGGGGGGGGGGGTCAACATAACAAGTCACTTTGATGCTTTATTTCCGTTTAACCCCTTCTATGCTTCATTCAAAGCACGATGCAGCATACAAAACAAAGACCTCTCCATTTGATCCCGTCACAGGGATATCCTTTGGGACTGAGCTACTGAGCATATGTGACCACTACCTCTGGACATAATAGATGGACATTCTGAGAGAATCAAATGAACACCAGGGGGCGCCATAAGTATATATAACGCCAATATCAAAACAAAGAATTTTTTTTAATTTATTTTTTATGAGGGCTATTTAAAATGTATGTTTTGTGTGAGCTAGTAACAACCCCTTTAAATTTGTGAAAGTGCTCATTCATCCAGGTCATGGTATATCAGTAGTGATAAGTCATAACAACTGGACTTGGACTTGTATTTTCTCTTGAAGGCGCTTTGTTAGTCTGGTTTTCTCATTTAGAATTTTAATTGAGAAAGCCAGTTGGATGACTAGCGAAACATCAAGAGAAAATACAAGTCCAATTGCTCTGACTTATTAATGCTGAGAAACCCCTTTAGGCTACCTGCACATGGGTGTTGGCTGTTTTGCAGAAATTCCACACAAATGTCCAATTTATATGGAAAGATTTGCTCCTGTTCTAGGTTTTTGACTCGCACCTGGTTTTGGCTCACATTTAGGCCTCTTTCACATGGCCGTGTGCTGGCCGGGCCCGTGCTGTGCACCGCAAATTGTGGTCTGCAATGCACGGGCACCGACCGTAAGGCAGCAGCATGTGGATCGTGGACCCATTCACTTGAATGGGGTCTGTGATCCATCTGTTCCGCAAAAAGATAGAACAAGTTCTATATTTTGCGGAACGGAAGCACGGAACTCCATAGTGCTTCTGTGGGGTTCCATTCGGTGCTTCCGTTCCACACTGCATCTCTGGATTTGCTGACCTATTCAAGTGAATGGGTCTGCATCCGTGATGCGGAATGCACACGGCTGGTGACCCGTGTATTGCGGAACCACCATATGCGGCCCGCAATACTGCCACGGAACGAATACGTTCGTGGGAAAGAGGCCTTACTGAAGAAAATCACTGACCAAACCCTGAGAGAGAGGTATGCCTTACCCATGCACCACTTTTGTGGCATAAAAAAAATTGCAAAAAATTTGGAACTTTTTAAATGCCATTCGCAACAAAGTCTGCACCACCCTTGCCACTTTCTGAATAGGCGGTGTGGTGAGGGCAGGGAGTGGACTAGGTCAGCGGGCCCAACAAATTTATCTTAAGTTGTGCTTGTTTTTAGGCACAAATGAAGATAGAAATTCATTCTGGCGCATTGCCTACTGGACAATGCGCAAATTATATGACGAGGCCTATGCCTCATCATGAACTAGGTGCATCATCTAGCAGTGCAGAAGATTTCATAAACCAGTTTAAAATTCCGTTCTTTGTTAATCTCCCTGAGTCTTCTCATCTCTTTGAATCTACTTCTGCCTGCAAAAACTGCTTTAAAAATGTTAACATCCAGCTTGACCATATCCAGTGCCAGAGGTTGGTGACCCTTGCCATAGATCATGGCGTATCTTAAAGACTGAATTATATCTTCTGTGTATACGTCTCTGTGTTATTATATCCGTTTTCTCCTATTGACGTATGAAATTTTTGGTCATCTATAACATTGTAGAGCTCTTGTGTGAATAATAATTCACTGTATTGTGCCATATGATACTTATCTCTCTAGAAAATAAACATGAGCGCTGTCAGATGGAAGGTATTTTACAGATCATTTCTGATAATCATCATATGCATTCATAAGGTGGATCTGAAAAGTACAAAGCATCGTACATTTCCACAGAAAAATCTGATTACCTTCCTATAGATATTTATCCATTCTCTGAACCTTACAGGCAATGTAATGAAAATACTGGCGGAAGCCCTGAAGTCTGATTTATTGGATTAGCAGTGTAGTGTGTTACAAGCCTGTGGTACGTCCTAAAAAGAATTCTTCATCCTGACAGTGATAGCCTATCTGCAGGATTAACACTTGGACCATTGCCCAGTTAGAGCTGAACTGAAAACACTGTGTACTTTACCTGATGTACTAACAGAGTGTCCTTGTCTTACAGCATCATTTTACAGGGCTACAGACAGGTAGAATGCTGCATGTATCTAGCCTGTTGTGTAAATCTGTTTTATAACTAAGCTTACATCGAAATAATGTAGCCACCGTCCTTAAATGGGCGCACACGTTTCAAACCACTTTTCTCAAAGGTGAAACTGAATATGCAAATCACTTTGATTAAAAATTTTCATGTTATCCACCCAAAAAACACCTGAAATCTCTGCCACTAGGGGTCTCCCTTCTAGCAATTTTGCTGTCCACTTATTGTTACTAGGTGAATCCTGTCCTTCTGAGCTCAGTGCAGAGGCCCCTTCCCCATCCAGGGCTCAGTGCTTGAACACTAAAGAATGCTCAGCATCTCAGACTGCTGTTTTCTGGGTATGACGGCCACATGTTCTCTCCAGTACATAGTAACTACATCACTTACTCCAGTCATAATAGAATTTATCTTTTAAGTGCTTAAGTGCCTCTACATGTGTTGGTTTTAGCTTATTAGTCAGCAGCCCTCACTGGACTGATTCTACATCAGTTTACACAATCCATAAACCCATCATTGTGTCTTTCTGTTTTGGATCTTTCCCCCCCAATAATCTGTCTTCTGTGACCTGCAATTATTTTCCCCACATTAAGGGCTCGTGCACACGAACGTATTTTCTTTCAGTGTCCGTGTTCCATTTTCTTTGCGGACCGCATGCGGAACCATTCATTTCATTGGGTCAGCAAAATAAACTTAAGTTACTCCTTGTGCATTCCGTTTCCATATATCTATTCCGCAAACAAATATAATATTTCCTATTATTGTCCGCATTACGGACAAGGATAGTGCTGTTCTATTAAGGGCTAGCTGTTCCGTTCCGCAAAATACGAAATGCACACGGATGTCATCTGTTTTTTTTTTTGTGGATCCGTTTTTTGCGGACCGTAAAATACATACGGTCGTGTGCATAAGCCCTAATGGCAATGTGTTTTCTGAGTCCTGGATCTGTGTGCTGCACGTATAAACTGTCTCTTACACACCATATGTGTTGAAGATAGAGCCAAGGATCATGATTGGGATCACTGGTGGTAGTAATAGATACCTT
This sequence comes from Bufo bufo, assembly GCF_905171765.1. NCBI lineage: Eukaryota > Metazoa > Chordata > Amphibia > Anura > Bufonidae > Bufo > Bufo bufo. Next base: position 236,066,943 of record NC_053392.1, on the reverse strand, counting down.
TTAAGCCTGTGAAGTGGCTAATACATTGGGAAGGCCAGCTTCAGACCTGCACAAATCCCATCTCTGACATCATACAATACTGGTACCCTGTTTTGAATGGATTTAAAGGGGTTTTCCGAGAGTGGTTGTCAGCTGTGACCTGTGCAAGAAAAGCACATAAACGCTGCGACTCAGCAGGCAGGTGCCATTTCTGACTCCTCACTGCAGAGGCCATTGATTGGCCCACCAAGGCGATGGGCTCATTTAACAGGACATCAAACTTTCAGCCCAGTGGGGACCAGAAGCCTTAGAGATGGGAGCTCAGTTTTGGATCTGGAACACTTTGAACAAGTGAATGTTTGTTTGTTTTTAATAATTGCCCAGCCCATTGGAAATTAGTTTCCACTCTAGGAAAACCCCTTTAACTCCAGTGTCGATGCTTATAAAAAAGTAAGAACATAATGGGGGAGTTTTCCTAAGGAAAATGCACCACATTTTTGGTGGAAATTCTACCAAAAAGTGGAGTGCATGTTGTGCATGAAATGTATTTCCTGTGTTAAATACTTTTGCACCTTCATCAACTTTTGAAAAGTGAGAAAAAGGGGGTGTATTGAGTGCTCATATCTGTAGGCCAGGTACTGTATCTCAATTATATTGCAAGTGGCTTGTGCAGAACAAAATATGGAAAGATGTATGATGGTGAGTGGATGGCGCATAAGTGGACTCTTGTAGCTATTACCGAATATCCAAAGTGTTTCCCTATACTAGATTAAAGTGAAGATAAGCATATTGCTCCAGGTTAGTGTTTTCTGGCACCAGGACTTTATATTGGAGCCAGATCTTGCAGCCTCGGGCTACTCACTCCACTTAATAACTCACTTCCTTGCTGGCCAAAGCTAACAAACAGTTAATGGAGAAGAGGTGAGGTCTTGGGAGCATGCTGGTTTACAGCCAGGTGAGCAAAGAGTAGATAAAGGAGCACCTGCCTGTAAGGTTTGTAAGAGCCTGAGGGCATGGATAGACTCGAGACACTGTGCAATCTTGGTGTCTGACACCGTGCCAGCGTCTTTTATTCTCGTCATGGAAAATATTTCATTTTGAGGTCATTCAGTCAGCAAAACAGCTTTTAATACCCTCAGAGATGCCAGCTCTGTTCCTTCCTTTGTCTTCTTAATGTACACAAGGAGTCACATTTCTTTAGGTGGAGCTGGAAGACCTTCTTTTTTACAGCTGGGCAGGGTTACAGATGCTGGTCATCCCCACACAGCACTTTATTCCAGCGTCTCTATCTGCCTGCATACCTTTCTGTACACACCCAGCACCTTTGTCATAAATCTAGCTCTTTCTTTACCTTTTGGCCATGATTTTATTTCATTGCTTCTGGTGAATGCTTTAAAAAACTAAAATCAGCTGTATATTTGTTTTTTTTACTAAATTATCTATTTATTTATTTTTAACTGTTTGTAAATAGTAGAGAATGCGGTGCAGAAAAGAGTCTCGGTGAAGAAGAAAAGAATACTGAATTTATGTTGTCAAAAGAATTTTGCCCAAAGTTTCCCAAAATTTTAAAAAATGCCAACAGTCCTGTTTGCTCACTGCAAACCTAAATAACATTGTCCTGCAACCCAGGTGTGACAGTTAAGGCTTCTGGCTCCGTGGTATTGGCAGTGTAAAGAGAGAGACCAGGCATCATCCGTATCCATTGGGTTCCAAGCAAGTGCGGATGCAGTGCGATTTTTCACGCATGGTTGCTAGGAGATGATAGGGACGAGCAACCCCATTAAAGTCTATATAACATGGTTATAAGGGAAAATAGCATTCTTAATACAGAATGCTTACTAAAATGTGCCTTGAGGGGTTAAAAAATAATAACTCGCCTCATTTACTTGTTGGCGCAGCCGGCATCGTCGTCTTTCTTCTTCTTTCAGGACTTGCAAAAGGACCTTTGATGTCAACGCAGGTCCTGCTAAATGAATATAGAAGATAAGGGAAAATAATAAAATGACATTCAGTTTTTTCTCACGTGTGTGCAAAACGCATTGCACTCGCGCAGAAAAAGCTGAACATCCGAACGCAATTGCAGTCAAAACTGACTGAAATTGTGTGCCTGCTCGCGCCGGTTTCCCGCAATGCACAGACGTTGCATCCGGGACGCCCGTGTGAAAGAGGCCAAGGTGGGTGCTTCCAGCACATGTACAGATACTTGGGATTCTGCAGCTTGTATCTGTGCGTGTACTTGACATGCCCACTTACTTTTAAGCACCTGCACCAAAGTAGTGGAAGCCAAGAATATTTTCCTATTGTACATTTTTTTTATTCTATTTTCTGTACATGATTATGGGGGCTGCCTTCTTGCCTGAGTGATTGTTAACAGCCTTTAAAGATTGTTTTACAGCGGCCACATGGACCATAGACACAATAGACTGGAGGGAACTCATTGGCTATGGAAGAGATTTCTAGGCATGCTCTGTGACCTGTACAGAGTTCATTGTGCAGGGAGGGGTAATAGATAAGCTGTGACCATTACCTAGGCTGAAAAGTAATCTATACAGAGCAGGAGGCATAGTGGCCTAAATTGCAGCACTTTAGGATTTTTTTTATATATATATATATATATATATATATATATATATATAGTGACATGAAAAATTAAAAATAAAAATCTACAAAAATTCTCTAAAAATATGTTTAACATAAAAACTTAATTAACAACTTTTTGGATATTTTCTGATGACATGAATCCATTTATTAACAATTAAACTGCTTTTCTCTGTAGTCACAACACAACCGACACATGAGAACCCAACCTTAGATGAAAGTTTTTAAAGAAATTTGGTATTGATGTCCTATTCGTGGGATAGGCTATTATAAGCTTGGTGAGGGTCCAACTCGCAGCACCTTCACAGATCAGCTTTTTAGTTGCAACCCTGAGGCAAGAGCTGTGGCCTGTTCACCAGGCACAGTGCCATACATTTTGTAGTGGCTGTGCTTGGTACTGCAGCTCCACTCTATTTAAGTGAGCAGGACAGACTTATATGTAGTACCAAGCACAGCCACTCCAAAATATATGGCACTGTGCCTGGAAAACAACAGGCCGCAGCTCTCGCCTTAGGGTTGCAACTCCTGATCAGTGAAAGCACTGAGAGTTGGACCCTCACCAATCTAATACTTGGCATTGTCGCACTTTCAGCAGCAGAGCAGTTCGACCCCCAGTCATCAGTATTAGAATCCTGCATAACCCCTTTAACTATTAGGTGTAAGCTAAATTAGACAGAAATAATGAGCCATTATTTAGAGATAATAAAGGAACATATATTTTCCCAACTGTCAAGTCTCCTGCCTCCAGGACATTCTAGATGATGGAAAAATGTCAGCTTATCTTCATGGACTGACATCAAGCAAGAATCTTGAAATAAAACAAACCAGAAAATGGAATACTTTTTCATTTAAAGAGGACCTTTCACCTGTATAAACTATGTGAACTGAGTATGCTGCCATATAGAGCGGCGCCCGGGGATCTCACTGCACTTACTATTATCTCCGGTACCTTTGCTTTTTAAGTTATAGTAGGCGGTGTCTTCCCTTGTCCTGTGGGCGTCTCCTTCTCCTAGGCTGCAGCGCTAACCAATCGCAGCGCACAGCTCACAGCCTGGGAGAAAAAAACTTCTCAGGCTGTGAGCTGTGCGCTGCGATTGGCCAGCGCTGCAGCCTAGGAGAAGGAGACGCCCACAGGACAAGGGAAGACCCGCCTACTATAACTTAAAAAGCAAAGGTACCGGAGCCTATAACGGGAGAACGGAGCGGCGCCCGGGGATAATAGTAAGTGCAGTGAGATCCCCGGGCGCCGCTCTATATGGCAGCATACTCAGTTCACATAGTTTATACAGGTGAAAGGTCCTCTTTAACAGTGAATATGTTTTGTTAACATAGATCTGGAAAAAAAAAATACTTTGAGTGTGGTGTATGCAATGTAGATTATTTACCGATGGCTAATATAGTCTCATTCTTGTAGTAATTTCCTTTAAGTGTAATGATAGGGTACTGTCTGTCCTTAAAGAGACCAGTCCTGTATGGAGACTCCATGGTATGGTGACTTATTGATGCTCTATGGGAAAACAATAAACAAAGAAGTATATCTCAAGGAAAGAGAACCATCTTCCTATTGCCACCCTGTGGAAATGGTTCCCTATAAGTACCATGGAGAACTGCCATTAAAGGGGTTGTCTCATCTCACCATTACTAACACAGTCCCGACCACTAGCCGGCTGGGAAACAGCAGAGCGTCGGAGTGTTCTGCTGTTTCCTGGCCAGCTGGTGGTCAGGACTGTGTTTCAACTCGCCTTAGTGACCACTAATATGCCTTTTTACTGACGTAAACATAGGGGGTTTTAGCTAAACAACTTGCTTTAATCAATCATTACATGTACCCAAAATGGTGCATTGAAAACTCTAACTTGTCCTGCAAAAAATAAGACCTCGTTCAAGTACATTGATGAAAAAACAAAAAGTGATAGCTCTTGGAATGCGATTTTTAGAAAATGTGTGTGGTGACTAAGGGGTTAAGTCTTCTTGCCACGGAGTACTTCCAGTAAGTCTCCATACATGGCTGGTCTCTTTAAAGGGAGTCTGTCACCACATTTGAGCATATTAGACTGATCAAATAGCGTTATATGTGCCACCCAGAACTTAAAAACGGTACCTTTGTTGTATCTAATGGAGTTTTCTTTCAGCCAAAAATGAACTTTTAAGATTCTGTAAATGCGCCCTCAAGTGCCCAGGGCGGCGTCTCAATCGTCCGAGCCCCAGGCAGCACCTCCTCAACGGCTCATAACCCCGCCCTCTGTGTGCCTCTGCCCGCCCGTTTACTCTCCTCCTCTCTCCTTTTCCACTGCGGCTGTGCGGTCAAATTCGTAGCGCAGTGGAAAAGGAGAGAGGAGGAGAGTAAACGGGCGGGCAGAGGCACACGGAGGGCGGGGTTATGAGCCGTTGAGGAGGTGCTGCCTGGGGCTCGAACGATTGAGACGCCGCCCTGGGCACTTGAGGGCGCATTTACAGAATCTTAAAAGTTCATTTTTGGCTGAAAGAAAACTCCATTAGATACAACAAAGGTACCGTTTTTAAGTTCTGGGTGGCACATATAACGCTATTTGATCAGTCTAATATGCTCAAATGTGGTGACAGACTCCCTTTAAGGAGGTTCAGCACTCTGTCAAAGCAGCATTCAGAGAGACAGAATCCTACTCTGTACAGATGAGGGGCAAGCACCACAAAACAGCTGTCTAAGGATAGCTATTTGGCTAGGCTATTTTCCCTGGTCATATCCCAAGGATTGTTAAAAAGTCGGATTTTGACTCGTAGAGAGCCACTTCCGCAAGGTGGCGCTAGAAACACATTTCTCTTTCCTTGGAAAATACCTCTTTGCATACCATAATCGTAAAAAGCATTTGGATGCTGAGCAGAGCTGTGGGGATTTAGACTTTTACCCTGCAAATCTGTCAGCATTACATAAGCCGGTAGATTGTCAAAGGACTTCAGAGAAGAGGATGTTGAAAACCCATCTCTGCTAAGGAATTTGTAGGACTGAGATGTGGGACCTTGCTCGCATCCATCTGGATTGTGGAAATGCAGTGGCTTTCATACGAAGTGATTTGAGCAATAACTGATGTTCCCGAAGGTATTCTAGTAAATTGACTAAAGGTGTATCTGGACTTTAAATCTTTTTGTACAGTCCTGATCAAAAGTTTAAGACCATTTGAAAAATGGCAAAAAATCATATTTTACATTGTTGGATCTTAACGGTTCCAAGTAGAGCTTCAACATGCAACAAGAAGAAATGAGAGTGAGACAAAACATTTTTTGAGCATTCAATTAATTGAAAATAACGATTAAACTGAAACAGGCTGTTTTTCAGCTGATCCAAATTTTAGGACCACTTGCCTTTTAAAAGGCCAAATCTGTGCAAAGATGTGGATTCATTGTCATTTTCTGTCAGGTAGTCACACGTGATGGCAAAGGCAAAAAACTCTCCCTTTTTGAACGTGGTCGGGTTGTTGAACTGCATAAGCAGGGTCTCTCACAGCGCGCCATCGTTGCTGAGGTGGGACACAGTAAGACAGTCATTTGGAATTTCTTAAATGATCCTGAGGGTTATGGAACAAAAAAGTCAGTCAAGGGTTATGGATCCAATTGGCTGTCCGTCAAGACACTGGACGATCCTCGACCCAAATTAAGGCCCTTACTGGTGCTGACTGCAGCCCCATAACCATCAGACGGCATCTGAGACTGAAGGGCATCAAAAACAAAAAAAAGTCTTCAAAGACCTCGTCTCCTTGAACGCCACAGAACTACTCGTTTGGACTTTGCAAGAGAGCACCAAACATGGGACATTCAAAGGTGGAAGAAAGTTTTATTCTCTGATGAGAATTTTTTTTACCTTGATGCTCCTGATGGTTTCCAACGTTTATTGGCATGACAAGCAGATCCCACTTGAGATGTTTTCTAAGCGCCACAGTGGAGGGGGCGCCATAATGGTCTGGGGTGCTTTTTCCTTCAGTGGAACAATGGAGCTTCAGGAAGTGCAGGGGCATCAAACGGCCGCTGGCTATGTCCAGATGTTGCAGAGAGCATTCCTCATGACTGAGGGACCTCGTCTGTGTGGTAACGACTGGGTTTTTCAACAGGACAACGCTACACAATACCCGCAGGACAAGGGACTTCTTCCAGGAGAATAACATCACTCTTTTGGCCCATCCTGCGTGTTCCCCTGATCTAAATCCAATTGAGAACCTTTGGGGATGGATGGCAAGGGAAGTTTACAAAAATGGACAACAGTTCCAGACAGTAGATGGCCTTCGTGCGGCCGTCTTCACCACTTGGAGAAATGTTCCCACTCCCCTCATGGAAACGCTTGCATCAAGCATGCCGAAACAGTGATAAACAATAACGGCGGAGCTACTCATTACTGAGTTCATGTTTGGAAGTTGGATTTTCTGTTTTGGGGGGGGTTTCGTTTTTTTTTTTTCTTTTTTTTTTGAGGTGTGGTCCTAAACTTTTGATCAGCTGAAAAAAAGCCATTTTCAGTTTATTCATTGTTTTCATTAAATTGAATGCTCAAAAAAATGTTTTGTCTCACTCCCATTTCTTCTTGTTGCATGTTGAAGCTCTACTTGGAACCTTGTTAAGATCCAGCCATGCTAAATATGATTTTTTGCCATTTTTCAAGTGGTCTTAAACTTTTGATCAGGACTGTACATTTGAGATTATCATTCTGATATATCAGTGTGTTGGGTGGTTTCCCCATAGAATTGGATGTAAACTTAGGCTAGTTTCAAACTAGCGTTAAAACTATCCGGCAGAGGAGTTTATAGCTGGATACTGCCTTTTCACATTGGAGCCCATTGACTATAATGGGACCTGGTGGGGATCCTGCATGTGTGCCGGGATTCGGCCGGAAACAGGCTCCGGCCTCTTCCAGCTATGCTGGATATGGTGAACTCTGGCAGGCTGTCCCTCTGCCGGATAGTTTCAACGCTAATGTGAAACTAGCCTTACTTGCTGCACGTCAGCTATGACTATTCTGACATTAACTTCCTATCTGCCGAAAACCACCAGGAATGCGGAGAGTAACTGTCCTACAGTTAGAAGCTGTTTAATACTACTTGCCAGGATAGGTCATTAATATCAAATCAGCGGGGGCCCCGGTTGCATTCTGTCAGAAGAGGCCGGCACTCCATGAGCGCTGTGGCTTTTTCCTAGGCAATGTGATGTCACTGTACATCAGTCACATGACCTAGTAGCAGCTCCGCTCCATTCAAGTGACTAGGGCTAAAGTGCAATACGAAGCACAGCCGGTGTACTGTACTATGTACAGCACTGTGCTTGGGAGAGATGCTGGGAGCCGGCTGCGTTCAACAGAGCTCCGGTGAGCGCAGAGGCTCCCCGTAACAGCTGATAGGCGGAGTGCCGGGACTTGGACCCCCACTAATCTGATGATGATGATCTATCCTGAGGATATGTCAGCATTATATATTACTGGATAAACCCTTCAATATTCAGTTCTGTATTACAGGGAACAATGGCCAGGTCCCTAACTGCTCCACTCACTAATTACAAAGGCTTAGGGGGAACATTGATCCTAATTCTTAGAGTATTATGGTTCAATTACCAATTCCTATCTGTTATATTGGCTGCATTTGTTTTTCATTTGGACAGATGTGCAATGATATAACATATAATATCATGATGTGCAGCAGAAGTGGTTACATGACTAATTCATCTCTGGTATAAATGTCACCATGTTCCTGGACTATTGCTGTTTTAGAAAAGTCAATTTTCAGAAGCACTTTGCATTTGATCACATACATTTTAGGTTAATGACCAGTGGTGTTGCTGGATATTAGTTTTAACTTTCCGAAAATGAATCTTTCTGCAACAGAAATTGAGACAAGCCCCATAACATTCCAAGATGGAGAAATTCCATTTGTCAAGTGTCTTATAATGAAGCTTGATAATATGGTCCTTGCCAGAAACATTTCTTTAATATTACTGGTAATGGAAGGCTTTGTAACATAACACATGCCTGTACTTCAGGACAGATGGTCAAATACTGAAGAGTGTGGCGGTAAGTAAATTTGTACAATAGCGTACTTGCACACAAAGCTGCTGACTCCCCATTGTGCGTATTGTTTCAGTGGACTGCTGCCAAGAGTTTCCATTAACCGCACATACCGCGTTTTCACTAAGCTGGGGTTTTGTTACCAGATGCAAAGAAAACACGGCGATGTTGAAATAAAACTGCTGTGTTATGGAGAGGGAATGGCATGCATCGCAATTCATTATTTCTTTCCAGCAAGATATCTAATCTTTTAAAGAGGATTACATGCAGAAATTATTAGGTTTCGGATCTCATACAATAACTATATATACTTTATTATAGCTAATGTATTGTAAATATCCTGATGGATAGTATAGTGTGTCTCTTAGGTAAGGGAAGAACTTAGAAGAATTCACTGTGGTAACACATTGGGTGGTTACAACCATATCATTATTAGCAATGTACCACTCTCCTTCAATTGTGCTGACTAGGTTTTGGTAGCAAAACATAGTTGCCCATATTTACTAATCCTATAGATGGCGTAAACTTAGACTGTCTAGACCCGCACCAGATTTATCACACTGGCTCAGGCTTGATTGATAAATGTGGTGCAGGGATAGACACTAAGAAGGGTAATTTATTAAGACTGGCGTTAAAGCCCCATTGCTGGTGGTGGATCCGGTGCCGTTTCTAAACGTAAGACAGCTTCCTACAGTAGCTGTCTTACATTTAGACCATTTTTCTACGCCTAAACCAGGCAAAGAAAATGATGAATGAGACGGGCCGCCGCCTTCCCCACCCACGCCTAACCCACTTTTTAGAGCAGGGAGAAGTCGCAGATTTAGGCGTATTTCAGCATGATAAATAACCCCCTAACTCTATGCCAACTATTGGTTGGCTTATGTTAAGACAGAATTTTATGCCAGAATTGTAGCGCAGTTTTGGCACAAAATAGAGCATTTAGCCCCACCTTTTTTTGTGCAAGTCAGGAAAAAAGTGTATTCATACAGATTCTAGGAGCAGACACATCAGTAAACTGTGCCAGTGTGTATGATTAACACTATTAAGAATGGCTAGTAAATTGTGCACAAAAACATGTATAAAGTGCCACACTGGGGCCTGTTTGGCCAATTAGAAGCACCAAGACGGCTCATAAGTTGACTGCTTTGGGCTTTACGGGCTCAGGTTGGTTTTAAAGGGTATGTCTGGTAGTGGATACCCTTTTAAAGGTAATCTTTCACCTCCGACAAGCCCAATAAAATACATGTATAGAACACCGGTCACTGACTCCAGATCAGTGATTTTTATTTTGATATGCACCCCCTTTACCGTTGCCGTGCGCGTGTAAGCCAGTCATGCAATGCATTGAGAAGAATACAGTGCATGCACACATAATGCAGAGGACTCCAGGAGAAGTGTTCTTAATGTATTCCACAGCCGGTTTGTTGGCGCAAAGCAGAGTAATGGGACTGAGTAACAACATACAAATTACTAATCTGGAGTCCGCTGCAGGTGTTCTATTACATATATTACTGCACATTATGGGGCTTTTCTGAGGTAACAGATTCCCTTTAAAGGAATTGTCCAGGAGAAAAAAAAAAATAACAATTACTGCTTTATTCCAGAAAGTAGTGCCACACTTGTCCACAGGTTTTCTGTGATATTTTAGTTCAACTTCATTAACTTCAATGGAGCTGAGCTGCAGGACAAACTCAACCCCTGAACAGGTGTAGAGCTGTTTAGGAAGCAGCCATGTTTTTCTAATCCTCAACATCCTCTCTAAACACAGAATAAAAAAAGAACAACAAACCATAACATAATCTCCTTATTTTTCTTGCTCCGGTTTTGTCCGATATCACAACTACAGATAATGATAGATAAATTAGAAAAGCAGTGTATTCTTCTCTCAGGCTGCCATATGTCTTCTCCCCCTCCCTCTCCCCTTACTGATGCTAGTGCATGTGATGCAGGACGTTTAGGAGGAGGGGGATGAGATTAGACTACGTAATTTTTATCTACACAGCGAATGTGGAAATTTTGTTGGAAGATATCTCCTAGTTACCAATAGTATAACATAAATGTGGTAAGTGTCAGCTGTAATTTATACAATACATAGAACCAGTCATAGTACAAGTTGTACCAAGTAGTGTTTATGCAGGTAATCGCTGCTCTTTTACAGCTGTACAGGGTATATCACTCAACTTTTCTAGACAGCTAATTAGCTAATCTGCCTAGTCATGCAGCGGTAATTTTGCCCTTCACTGCGTAATTGTGCAGATTTGTCTGTCAGCAGCTTTGGATAGCTGGGTAGCATGTGGAGGTATGCTGGAGATCAACTACCTACATAGTGTCACAGCTAGGCAGATTTGCCTTTCAGGGTCCTGGGAAGGCTGTGTTACAACCATGTGGAGTAATGGAGACTGCAGAATTCTAAATTTATAAAGATAAATCCATCTCCTCATTCCTAAATAGTGCCATAGCTGGCAGATTTGAATTTCAGGGTCCTTGGAAAGCTGGGTTACTTGCATAGTGTAATTGTAACATTATACAGAGTGCACAGATCCACATGACTTGTAATCCAGCTTTCAAGCACTGATGAATGTCAAATTTGCCCAGATAGACAGTGATAAATTCTTCCTGCCTATATAGGCAAACTTGACATTCAGGCACCTGGAAAATCTGGGTAGCACTTTCTTTCACCGCACTACTACTGTATAGTATACCTGCACAAACACAGGAGGAGGTTTTGCAAGCAGCTGCTAAGCTTTTTAGTTTCCTACCCTTTCATAGTGCTCTGGGTGTCCACTCACTGAAATGCGTGGGAGTAAAGCCACACCCCTTGTTTTTTTACTTCCTGTTTTTACTGTGAGGTAATGTTAGTTCACAGACTTGGTACCCAGCTGAAGATGTAGGGGCTGGGAGGAAGGAGGCACTTCTCTGACTGCAGAAAATCTCTAAAACGGCTTTCTGTAGCAGAATCCAGATGTCGCTGAAGAAAAATGTTTTGTTTTTTCTTGTTTTTCAGAGTTTAGTGTTACTTAAACCTCTTAATGTCAAGGCCTATTTTCATTTTTGCATTTTGGATTTTTCCTGCACACATTCCAATATCTAACTTTTTTATTTTTCCGTTGACATAGCTATATGAGCGCTTATTTTTTGTGGGACACAATGCATTTTTTAATGCCGCCATTTAAATGTCTTGTATTGGAAAACTAGAAAAAATTATTTGTGTGGCAAAATTTATTAAAAATATACTGAATTCTGCCAAGGTTTTTGGGGTTTTGAATTCACAGCGTTCACTGTGTGCTAAAAATGACTTGATCTCCTTATTCTGCGGCTCAATACGAATGCATTTTTTTTTTTGTTTTATAAATTTTTTGTGGTATGTTCATCTTTTTGATCATGGTTCTAAAAGAAATTTTGAAGGGACAAGTTCACAAAAAATGACGAAACGCGTGTTTTTCATTTTTTTTTTTTTTCGTCTACCGTACAGGAATTATATAGATTTTTATATATATATATATATATATATATATATATATATATATATATATATATATACAGTCATGTGAAAAAATTAGGACACCCTTTGAAAGCATGTGGTTTTTTGTAACATTTTTAATAAATGGTTATTTCATCTCCGTTTCAACAATACAGAGAGATTAAAGTAATCCAACTAAACAAAGAAAACTGAAGAAAAGTCTTTTCAAGATCTTCTGTAAATGTCATTCTACAAAAATGCCTATTCTAACTGAGGAAAAAGATAGGACACCCTCACATGTATTCCCTCTTAAATTGGCTCAGATCTCACACAGGTATATCACACCAGGTGCACATAATTAGTAGATCGTTACTCTGCATGTTGAATGAGGCTTGCCCTATTTAAACCTCAGACATTTAGTTTGGTGTGCTCCTGACTGTTGAAGTGAGAGTGAGCACCATGGTGAGAGCAAAAGAGCTGTCAGAGGACTTCAGAAAAAAGATTGTAGCAGCCTATGAGTCTGGGAAGGGATTTAAAAAGATCTCAAAAGATTTTGAAATCAGCCATTCCACTGTCCGGAAGATAGTCTACAAGTGGAGGGCTTTCAAAACAACTGCCAACATGCCCAGGACTGGTCGCCCCAGCAAGTTCACCCCAAGAGCAGACCGCAAGATGCTAAAAGAGGTATCCAAAAACCCTAAAGTGTCATCTCGAGAACTACAGCAGGCTCTGGCTACTGTTGATGTAGAAGTACATGCCTCTACAATCAGAAAGAGACTGTACAAGTTTAACTTGCATGGGAGGTGTGCAAGGAGGAAACCTTTGCTTTCCAAGAGAAACATCGAGGCCAGACTGACATTTGCCAGCGATAAAGTTGACAAAGACCAGGACTTCTGGAATAATGTTCTTTGGACAGATGAGTCCAAAATTGAATTATTTGGACACAACAGCAGAGGACATGTTTGGCGTAAACCAAACACAGCATTCCAAGAAAAGAACCTCATACCAACTGTGAAGCATGGAGGTGGAAGTGTCATGGTTTGGGGCTGCTTTGCTGCAGCAGGACCTGGTCAGCTCACCATCATAGAATCCACGATGAATTCTACTGTGTATCAGAAGGTGCTTGAAGAACATGTGAGACCATCAGTTAGAAAATTAAAGCTGAAGCGGAACTGGACCATGCAACATGACAATGACCCAAAACATACTAGTAAATCAACCAAAGATTGGCTGAAAAAGAAGAAATGGAGAGTCCTGGAATGGCCAAGTCAAAGTCCAGATTTGAATCCCATTGAGATGCTGTTGGGTGACTTGAAAAGGGCTGTACGTGCAAGAAACCCCTCAAACATCTCACAGCTGAAAAAGTTCTGCATTGAGGAGTGGGGTAAAATTTCCTCAGACCGATGTCGAAGACTGGTAGATGGCTACAAGAACCGTCTCACTGCAGTTATTTCAGCCAAAGGAGGTAACACTCGCTATTAGGGGCAAGGGTGTCCTATCTTTTTCCTCAGTTGGAATAGGCATTTTTGTAGAATGACATTTACAGAAGATCTTGAAAAGACTTTTCTTCAGTTTTCTTTGTTTAGTCGGATTACTTTAATCTCTCTGTATTGTTGAAACGGAGATGAAATAACCATTTATTAAAAATGTTACAAAAAACCACATGCTTTCAAAGGGTGTCCTAATTTTTTCACATGACTGTATATATTTCAGACGCAGTGATACCTCATATGTTTATTTTTCATCGTTTACATATTTTTTTTAATATAGTTTTTATTCAGTTTTCCGCAAACCATACTCAATATTATCTGTAGTACAATCAATTATGATAAATTTTTTTACATGTTCAGAGAATATTGACATATTAACAATCTTTAGTCAATAGATGTACAATATCAATATTTTGCACTATAAACCTTTCCCCCCACCCATCCCCCATTCCCCAAATTATGCTATCCCATTAACACTTGAACATAAATAGCTAAAACTTCGACATAGCCTCAGTCTATCTGAAGTTTATCTAGTGTTCCTGCTACCTTCCTTTTCAGATACCATTCCGAATGTATGAAAGGTTTCATCACCTTCTCCAACTCTGCTCCCGAATAAACTGCCTTAATAAAGTTTTCCCATCTGGCAAGAAAAGTGGAAATCTGTCTCCCTTTAGTTTGTTCTGCCTCGACTCTCTCCATATCAAAGCATTTTTTTAGGTGATTGAACACATTGATGGGAGTCGTGGCTGAAGCCATTCCTTAAAGAGACATCTCTTGGCTGCTAGTAACGTTATATGGACCACCGGCGCAAAATAAGTCCCTTTCATGGGAGCATGGAATAGGATAAGATCAGGTGATAATGGTATGTTCACCTTCAAGTGATTCTTAATTTGGGTTTTAATTTGCTTCCAAAATTTTGGTGTCTCCGGGCAGGACCATATTCCGTGTAGCATGTCTGACCCTGTTAAATGGCATTTCGGACATCCCCTAATTCTTGATTGGTCTGCATTACGACTCAAGAATTGAAAACCATATATAGCTTTATGGATCATGCGAAAATGCGTTTCTCTCCATACTTCACTTGCAGGATGACAGGCCGAACTGGATGGACAAATGTCTTTTTTCGGCCTTATGTACTATGTTACTATGTTACCTTTCGTATTTTGTCCCACCCTTGTGGGATAGTTTGTTTGACTGTAATGTGGGGAAAGTCCTTCTGCCGGTGGTGAAAGAGGTTTTCCGAAACCTTTTTTCAGTTTGAATTCCCTGAGTCCCTGATGAATCTCTGATAGGCAGAGGTGAGCGAGACGAACCCTATCAGCTGATTTAGTTTGTTAGAGGATAAACTTTCCCGTATGTCGTGTGCCCTGCCCTTAAGAAAACCTGTGATTTGAAGATAGGAAAGTAGGTGTTGTGTGTGATTTAAGCCATATTTTGCCTGGATTTCGAGGTATGAGTAGAGTCGTCGCTCCTGTGAGTTCCACATATCTCTCACCGTTCTCACCCCCTTTTCCCGCCAATGCACAAAGAATTGTGACTCCAATCCTGCTGGAAACGCTGGATGACCCCATATATTCATGTGATTTGATAATCTAGCAGGTTGATGACATATTTTGCATAATTCTTTCCATGTGGCAAGTGTATCTTTTACTAATAGACTATTTCTCACAGATAAAGATATCGCCGCCAGTTTCGTATGTAGCAGTGCCCCTAATGACCATAGGTGAACCAAGTGAGATTCTAGTGTGATATTTGAGTAAAAGCGGGAACTAAAGATCCAATCTATACAATGACGGACGACACCCGCCAGATTGTAAAGGCGTATACTGGGGAAGTTCAATCCCTCCATATTCTTGGGTAGCTGTAATTTATTTAGAGCTATTCTGGATTTTTTTACCTGCCCAAAAAAGCTCTAAATGCTGACTCAAGCTTGTTGATATCTGCATGTTTAATAAGCAGGGGTATGGTTTGGATGGGATACAATAGTTTTGGGATAGAAATCATCTTTAAAAGCTGCCATCTACCTCCTAATGACAGCGGGAGGGTCATCCACCTATCTATTTCTGACATTATTTTCTTGAAAAGTGGGGGGTAATTTAATAAATAGAGAGACTTGGGACGTTTACCTATATGGATGCCCAAGTATTTTAGAGATACTTGTGCGATTTGAATAGGGACCTCTAGTTGTGGGGTATCCTTTCTAGTAATGTTACCGTTGAGGAACAAAATCTCAGATTTAGATTGCTTGATCCTGAAACCCGACACCTTGCCAAACTCCTCAAGGAGATCGAAGGTTGTTTTTAAGTCACTTTGAGGATTTTCCAAAAATAATAATCGTCCGCAAAGAGGGCATGTTTTATCTGTGAGTTGCCTACCTTTTATACCTTTTGATTGCTTCGTGTGAAGCCAATCTACGAGATAGCGGTTCATTAGCCAGATTAAATAAGAGCGGGGATAGAGGACACCCCTGTCTTGTCCCTTTTTGTAGTGCAAACGGAGCAGAGATATAACCCGGTGTACTTATTCTAGCCTTTGGGCATGTATATAATGCCTTAAGGAATACCCTGAAATAACCTGTTAGTCCCACATTGTCTAAAACATAGTCCATCCATCCCCAGTCAACATTATCAAATGCTTTTTCAGCGTCCATGGATATTATGGCTGGGGATGGATGAATCGCCGGGCGTATCTTAACCTCGTCTAGGACCGCTAGTACTTTCCGAATATTTGTAAATGCAGCTGTTCCTTGTATGAACCCTACCTGCGCTGGCGAGATCAATTTTGGTAGAATGCTTGTTATGCTAGTCTATCGGCTAGGATATTTGAGACCATTTTAAGATCTATGTTAATTGGAGATATTGGGCGATCTGAGGATGCAGAGGAGGGATCTTTGTTTAGTTTTGGTAGCACTTTAATGTTGGTTTGTTGTGGTATACCTTGACCCTGTAAGTAGCCATTGTAAATTTGGGAAAGCGTTGGGGCTATATCTTTTGATAATGTTTTGAAGAATTCTCCTGTGAACCCATCCGGGCCAGGGGCTTTTCCCAAAGGCATATATTTGTTGACACTAGCTACTTCCTCTGGTGTGATTGGCGCATTTAACCGTTCCCTGTCTATTTCTCCCAACTTTGGCATTGCGTTATTACCCATCCATATTTGTCTCCCTGAAGAGGAACATCCCGGGCTTTCGTATAGTTTAGTGTAGGAGTCCATTAAGATCTTGTTGATATCTTTTGGGTGGGTTTTTAAACGTTTCAAGCTATCTTTAAGAGCTGTTATTTTATTTGCTGGTCGCTGCCCACAAGCCAATCTAGCCAATAATTTTCCTGCTTTATTTCCATGTCGATATAATTGAGCTTCCCATTTAGAATGCAATATCTTTTCCCAAGTCAAGAGGCAGTTTTCGTATGTTAACTTGGCAATCTGCCATTGTTTCTGTAGGAGGGGCGATGGAGCTGTACAGAAAGCGGTGTAAGTCGCCCTTAGCGTATCACTCATCTGGGCAAGTTTCTTTTTAGTCCCCTGTTTCATGGTGTACATGTGAGCCATAATTCTACCTCTAAGTACAGTTTTCCCCGCATCCCATAAGAGTTGGGGGGCCTGCTGAGTTTTCATTATCTTGTTTATATTCCAGCCACCAACCCCGCAGTAGGTCTCTGAAGTTCTCATCCTTCATCATATTTGAAGAGAAGCGCCAGAGGAAGTCTGACCCCTTTGGAGTTTTGTCTTAATAGTTTTGGAGTTTTGTCTGACCCCTTTTGGAGTAATAAGATTGAGATAGGGGCATGATCGGAGATTACCATGCCCTCAATCATGGGATTACATAAACGACCCATATTACTTCTATTGATCAAGATATAATCAATCCGCGACCAAGAGTGGTGTGTATGAGAGAAGTATGTGAACTCCCTGCCTTCAGGATTATCTGTCCTCCAAGCATCTATGAGATCTGTGTCTTTCATAAATTGTGAAAGTCTAGTTTCCTTGGGGCTTGTTTTATTGCGCCTCGGTCCTTCTTTTTTCCTATCTTCCTCCTGGTTGACTACCTCATTTAAGTCGCCTCCTTGGATTCTTAATTCTATTAGATCACATATGATGCGTTGGCCTAGTGATGTGTAGAATCGTGTGTCAGGTTCATTCGGCCCATATACATTATAAAGACTGACGTCTCCTCTAGGCGACGTTAGGTGCAAATGTGATATACGCCCAACATCGTCTGCAGTATGGGCCACTACTGAGTAAGGGCATCCCTTCTTAATCAAAGTGATGACACCTGCTTTCTTCCCTACGGCCGGCGATCCATTAACCTCACCCACCCACAGACGTTTCATACTTATAAAATCATCTTGCGTTAGATACGTTTCTTGTAATAAGGCTACATCAGCCCTCAACCTCTTTAGATGCTTTAGTACCATCGTACGTTTGTATGGTGATCTCAGCCCTTTCATGTTCCCAGGAGATAATTTTTAAAGAGTCAGCCATTTGTTCCTGTTCTATTTGACTTCAACTGCCTTATGGTGCTAATGAGGATAGCATGTGAACCCCCCCCCCCCCCCACCCATAACTAATAACTGAACTTGAACCTTGAACTGTAGCTTTGTTAAGGAGCAGTTGGGGGAAAACTTCCTCCCATTGCTGCCCCCCCAAAGTAGAACTGGATAATTTTTCTTTTAGGGCTTCACTTTTTGCCATCAATCGGCTTATATACCAGTGTATACCCTTCAATCATTTAGCATACTATAAGTTTGAAAAACAACATATAAAGACATTATTTCTGCGATAGCCCTGAGTCCTACATAACCGACACAAGTATCCCAGTGCAATTTTCCCCAGCTAGTGGGATTGTTAGGAGTCACTGGGACGTAGCTCTATCATAGTAACCTTTGGTTTATCATCAAATTTGCTCTTTTTGTGAGACTCGGGTACTGTATACGATGTTCGCCAAATATGGGTGTGCATCTGAGTCTCTGATAAGAAGAGAGTCTCATCAAACTTAACGGTAAACAAACAGTGCAGTAATATGAGCTCTTCGTTCAATACTACTTATCTGTCTTGCGATATTGCCCTTTCTATATTCAGTCCGCCTTTTGAGCATCAGAATGTCCGGGTGATGAAGAGGCCTCCAGGAATGTCAGCACTGGGAGTTGCTTGCTTCGGATTCTGCAGGGCCCGCTCTGCTTCCGCTGGATTTGTGAACGATGTCGTCGTCCCATATGGGTGGAAAATCCTTAAGATGGCCGGGAACATCAATGAGAATCGGACTTGCTCCTTGAAGAGTGTAGTACAGATGGGGGCAAACGCTCTCCTCCGTCTGGTAACTTCTGCGGAGAAGTCCCCGAAGAGTAGGATTTGATGGTTGCGTATCAACAGCTGGCTTCCCCCCTGCTTATACGCTCGTGGTATGGCGGCTTTGTCCGAAAAGTCCAGATACTTTACAATGATCTGTCTTGGCCTGTTATTTCGCGGGCTTTTATCTGCAGCTCCACTCCTGTTCAGTCGTGGGTTTTGGCCCACTCTGTGGGCTCGTTCTGTTTTGCATCGAGCATTGGTTCCCAGAGCATCTGGAATTTCATGCTCGCAAATTCTAGCCAGATCTTTGGCAGGGATATTTACCGGAAGGCCCACTATTCGGATGTTGCTACGCCTTGAGCGATTTTCGAGGTCATCCAACTTGTCTCATAGCCTGTTGTTTTCAGCTAGGGCGTTAGATAGCTGCGACTGTACCTCTTCAGTGTGGGATTCCAGGACCTGCATTCTGGCTTCTAGCTCTTCCAGCCTAGTGGTGTGGTGGGTCACCTCTGTTTGCAGAGCGCGAACGATTGCGCAACTGTAGATGACAGGGCTTCCTGGAGGTCAGGTAAGATACGCGCTGCAACCTCTACCGCTAGATGTTTTATAATCTATGCCCAAATTGTGTCTCTCTCTCTCTCTCTCTCTCTCTCTCTCTCTCCCTCTCCCCCTCTCCCTCTCCCTCTCCCCCTCCCCCTCCCCCTCCCCCTCCCTCCTGGCTGGGTCGCCATATTGGAGTCTGCTGGCTCCTTGTGCGTTTTCCCGGGGTTTTTCTTTGCTCTGCTCCCCATTAATACGACGAATCTGTCCATAGACCAGACTCTGGAAGTGAAGTGAGGTTTTCCTGACTGTCAACGCTGAATTAACAGTCAGTATGTCGGGGATTTAGTAGCTTTTCTGCTTCGGGTAGCGGAGCTCTCAGCGCGTGCTGCCGATTATGATGGCACCGGAACCGGAAGTCACATATTTTTATCTGAAAAATTTGGAAAGGGGGTTTGTTTTAAACTTTTAATATATTGGTGTTGTTGTTTTTTGTTTTGTTTTTTACATTTTTCCTTTTTTAATATTTTTTTTTATTTTATTTTTCTATTATCCCCCATAGAGTGCTAGTACAGATATCTTTTGATCCCCTCTCCTATTCACCCTAATAGAGATCTATTAGGGTAAATAGGAGTTTTACTCTCTCCATTCAGAGCTATGCCTCGTGCATTGCTCAGTATGGAGATGCCGTGGCAGGCCAGGATCACTTCAACAGCGTCCAGGCTGCCATAATAACCGATTGGAGCCCCGCAATTTCACTGCTTCCCTCTGCCTTCATCCACAGGTGCTGCCATCAGCGTTGATCGCGACACCAGAGGGGTTAAATGACGGGGTGGGTCGATTGCCGCTCCCTGTCAGTGTGAGCGTGTGCCAGCTGTATGATACAGCCGGCATCCGCCGCATATGGAGCGGGCCCGCTCCATACATCCCCTCACACATTATAACGTACAGGTACATCATAATGCGTGAAGGGGGGTCCATTTTATGTTAATCATTATAGAAATGAAAAGTTACTATATGGTCTCAGAGCAGCCTGGATGCAGTCATAGTGGCCAGAAATAGTGATATGTTCCATGTACACACATCACAGTTTATTCTGAAAAATCACCTGAAATGACTCGGGTTAAACATGGTTTTTGAGCTGCAGGCAGCAGAATAACTTGTAATTTATTCATTTATTTCTTGGTTCATTCTATTCTTTGAACTTAAGGGGACTGTCATATTCAGTGACTGACAGCCTTCCCTCTATGGCTGTGCATACAGAGTTAGAGTTACAGTGGGATGCAAACGTTTGGGCATCCCTGGTCAAAATGACTGTTACTGTGAACAGTTAAGCAAGTTGAAGATGAAATTATCTCAATAAAGCACCTTTTGTATTTTCAGCAAAAACAATTTTTTATTTTCATCTTTTACATTTTCAAAATAAAAAAAGGAAAAGGGCCAGAAGCAAAAGTTTGGTCACCCCGCATGGTTAGTATTTAGTAACACCCCCTTGGGAATGTATCACAGCTTGTAATCGTTTTATGGGGATCATTTCATCTTCAACTTGCTTAACTGTTCAGTGACAGTCATTTCGACCTGGGTTGCCCAAATTTTTGCGTGCCTCTGTAGCTGTCAATCACTGATAGGCCTCTTTTACACGGGCGTCGCGTGTGAGGGCCGGATAGGATGCGGGTGCATCTGCAAAGCGTTTTAATGCATTTTGCACGCTCGTGAGAAAAATCGGCATGTTTGGTACCCAGACCCGAACCCAGACTTCTTCACAGAAGTTTGGGTTAGGTGTTCTGTAGATTTTATTATTTTCCCTTATAACATGGTTATAAGGGAAAATTAATAGCATTCTTAATACAGAATGCTTAGTAAAATGTCCATTGAGGGGTTAAAAATAATAAACAAATTTAACTCACCCCATCCACTTGGTCGCGTAGCGGATCTCCTCTTCTTTCTTCAGGACCTGGGTAAAGGACCTTTTGATGAAGTCACTGCGCACATCACATGGTCCATCACATGATCCATCACCATGGTGATGGATCATGTGATGAGCGCAGTGACGTCACCAAAGGTTCTTTTCTTCCTGGGCATCAAAAAAGAAGAAAGAAGAGAAGTCGGGCTGCATGAACAAGTGGATAAGGTGAGTTTAATAATTTTTTATTTTTATTTTTTTTTAACCCCTCCATCCCTAATTTACTTAGCATTCTGTATTAAGAATGCTATTATTTTCCCTTATAACCATGTTATAAGATAATAATAATGATCGGGTCCCCATCCTGATCATCTCCTAGCAGCCATGCGTGAAAATCGCACCGTATCCGCACTTGCTTGCGGATGCTTGCAGGGGCGTTGCTAGGGTCTGAAAACATCCGGGGCACAAGCCCACTGTGTTAAAATTTGCAGAATAAGCATTAACATACAAGCTAACGTACTTAAATAACAGATTTTATTTCTATGGAGGTTCCGGAGATAGCTATGTACAGCAATTGGCTATCTCTGGCACTCCTATAGAAAAGAATAGAGTAATTGTGCACAATTCAATTTCTGACCAGCCACTCCGTTCATTTCAGGTGGGCTTCACAGGATACAGAGCTTCCATTATCGTGAGTGATCTGAGTAAAGAGGCGGATGGGGAACCCATAGGACCCTCACCAATGCAATAGTGGATAGGGGACTACTTTCTTTAGCTGGAAATTGGGATAATCCTTTAATGCTGAAATAAAATTTGTAAAAATAAAAATGTAAAGGTGCATTTTGTGTCCCTCGCCAACTCTGCATACAATTATCAGGAAGGAACAGTTCCTTGCTGATAACTGTCTGCTGCTTGTTAGTGGAGGTGAAGAACTACATTTACACTTACAGGCTGGTGTCATGGAAGATGTGTGCACACCTTGTACTTGTTCCGCTGATCTGCTACTTGCGGGTTGCGTGGGCATGAGTTCGGTGCGCAATCCCGTCATGCGGCGCATGATCCCGCGAGAACCGTGATTTCCCGTGGCGGGTCTCTGTTTCCCGCGCCGCAGGACAAGATTGCGCACCGAAGTGACTGAACTCATGCCCGCGCAGCCCGCAAGTAGCGGGATCAGCGTAACAAGTACAAGGGGGGTGGGGGATAATCTGTGCGGTTGCCCAGGTCCAATCAATATTAGGCCTCTTTCACACTACCCTATGGCTATTTCAGTGTTTTACAGTCCGTTTTTCACGGATCTGTTCCGTTTTTTTGTTTCCGTTGCGTTTCCGTTTCTGTTCCGTCGTTCCGTATGGCATATACAGTAATTACATAGAAAAAATTGGGCTGGGCATAACATTTTCAATAGATGGTTCCACAAAAACGGAACGGATACGGAAGACATACGGATTCATTTCCGTATGTGTTCCGTTTTTTTTTTTGCGGACCCATTGACTTGAATGGAGCCACGGAACGTGATTTGCAAGCAATAATAGGACATGTTCTATCTTTCAATGGAACGGAAATACAGAAACTGAATGCATACGGAGTACATTCCGTTTTTTTTTGCGGAACCATTGAAATGAATGGTTCCGTATACGGGACGCAAAAAACGGCCCGCAAAACGGAAAAAAAAACCTGTAGTGTGAAAGAGGCCTTAAAGGGCACTGGAATAGCCAAAAATGCTACCAGCATAACATATCATTCGCGGGACTGGACAAAACAATGTTTTGACTTAACAAAGCCCCTGGACGCAGCCCCATTCACTTCTATGGGGCCTGCGTTGAGTGAAAAACGCACAATATAGAGCATGCTGCGATTTTCACGCAATGCACAAGTGATGCGTGAAAATCACCGCTCATGTGCACAGCCCGCGCTTCGAAATCTCGCCCATGTGAAAGAGGCCATAGTTTAGCATTGCAGTTAATGGTGACCACTGAGGCTGGTGGTGTAATTTGACAGTTCTTTACTGAAGATAACAGTTTTAAACTTCTGATTGTGAACAGTCTCTGGAAACACTACTCTGTGGGCATGGGCAACCATAGCAATGAACAGCAGTAAATATTCTCTTTAGGATACAGTTCAACAGTTCTTATACCAGGTGCCCCTTTATACTTGATGACTCATTCACACATCTGTGCTCAAATCCGTGAGAAGGTGGTCAGTGATGAAGGTGGTCAGCTGTCCGTGAAAGATCTGTGTTGGGTCCATGTGTCCGTTTTTTGTTGTCTGTCTGTGTTGCACCCGTGTTTCACTGTCACTGAACAGCTGAAAAATAATTTTCAAAGCATCTCTTCTTAATGATCTGTGTTGCATCCATGGTTTTCACGGACCGGAAGACTATAATGGACGTGATGGATCCGTGAACACGGACAAAATAGAACATGCATTCATGCTTGAAAGCAGGGACCGTGCTAAAACACTTATGTCTGAATACTCACATTAAAATGAATGGGAACGTGTGCTGTCCATGGAGAACACGTACAGCACACGACCTAGAAACACTGACATGTGAATGAGGCTTTACACTCCACTGTAATCCGGTGCTTGTACTGAGATCAGGCTGTTCTTCTATCGCAATCTACTTCCCCGGTTCTAGGGCTGACATACAGCTTATGTCTTTAACCTGCAGCCTGTTGCACAGTTCTTCCTCTCAGAATTCAGCTTGTTCCAATTTTTTAGGTCTGTAGATAACCCCTGTTTCTCAGTCCAGGACACCTTACAGATTATCTCTCTACTGCAGACCAGGACCTGTGGTGCGCACTCCTAAAACTTCTTCAACTATCTCCTGAACTTTGGTTCCACCTCCCACCTGGGTACTCTAGCTGCAAGTCCTGCATGCAGGGGGAGTGCAGCTTCGCCAGGTGTTACAATAGGACTGCCTCCTGTAAATCCGTATAATACAAGTTACCGTATACTGAATCTTTTCTCACACAACTGTATATTAATCTACTCAGCCCCTTCTGCTTTGCAATATGCTGCTGCCATATTACGTTGTATTTTCATGGTGACATGTTCCCTTTAAGTGGCACAGCAGTCGATTTCTATTGACTTTAGAATGATCATTGTGATATAAATGCCTGCCAATCTTTTTGCGCCAAAAAGAATGGCGTTTTGATTTGCTCCAAATATATCAACTGTTTTCTCCAGAATTTTCACCATAAAGAATGCATCATGCCAGAAGTGAATTATAAATGTCAAAGTGGGTGGGGCTATCAAATTGGCGCATATTTCGCCTCATTTATCATCCTCTTAACTGCAGAAATGGGTCAAATAGTTGCGGACAATTAAGCCAGCCTATGTGGTGGTGTTTTCTGTAAAAATTCGCATTTATGGAATAAATAGAAAAGAAAACCAACTCATTGTGGGAACAAGTGATAGGTAAATATTAAAACAGGAGGCATCTAATATAAATGAGCTAAACGACAGGATTCTGTGAGCAAATTGACATTTAATAAAAACAAAACAATAACAAAAAAGTCCTGAGTTTGAGACAAAAGTCGCAATTTACTAGTGAAAATGTTGCTAATATGCTTTAAAAGTCACAAATGTGTTTCAAAAGTCTCAAGTGCGGTCTGGCAGGGGTTGGCTGAAATGGAGCATTTTGGTTTAAAAAAGTTGCATTTTAGTGGCATTGGTGTTCAGATGTCGCAAATAGAAATAGGCGGCTAATCAGGTTTATATTTTAAAAGTGGTGTGGGACTTTTGATATATGAGATGAAATAAATCACTACTTGCGATTTGTAATTTAGTATTTTTTTGGCGCAAATTACGGCATTATTGATAAATGTCCCTCATTGTGGATCATGTTAGAATTGTTTTATAATGACACATTTCATAAGTATTTAAAGACCTGTTATTTCATCTTTTCAGGAGAGATGGAGAAGGTCTGCGTATCCACTGGGATAAATTGCGTGAGGCCTCCTTTTTGTCTCGCTGGAACCCTTTGTCTGGTGATCTGCCATACACTACCTTCATCGATCACCCTCTAAGTCCGACTTCTGAAAAATTCTCTGCATTCAGCCAGGTAAATGGTTGAGCGTAAAAAATATAATCTTAGCTTTATATATGACCTAATGTACTCCATACTGTAAATGACACGGTACTAAATAATACACCCTGTTGAATAGTCTGAAGTTACAGTACATTTTAAAGTGAATTTGTCACCAGTTTTCTCCTGCACTGAGGACCGCATACACTGATGAAAACTCTTGGTTCAATTATTTGAATTGACCCAGTTGTTTTCTTAAAATCCCTGTTGGACGCAGGAGTTCACTCTGCACAAGCTAAGAGTCCCGATATTTGAGGTCCTAGCTCCCCCCCTTCCACTGTCAGCATTCTTCCTCTACACAGTATTATGAAAGTTGTCAATCATCTGCGTGTGGACGGGGCAGCCAAGGGTTTATGAATATTGGGATTTTACAAAAAAAATGGTGTCGATTTAACCTCCTCAGGACCGCCGTACGCAGGATTGCGTCTTTGCGGCGGTCCTGTTGTTCTGGGTGGACGCGCCGGTGCGTCCTCTCGCGAGACGCGAGATTTCCTGTGAACGCGCGCACACAGGCGCGCGCGTTCACAGGATCGGAAGGTAAGCGAGTGGATCTCCAGCCTGCCAGCGGCGATCGTTCGCTGGCAGGCTGGAGATGTGATTTTTTTAACCCCTAACAGGTATATTAGACACTGTTTTGATAACAGCGTCTAATATACCTGCTACCTGGTCCTCTGGTGGTCCCCTTTGTTTGGATCGACCACCAGAGGACACAGGCAGCTCAGTAATATGTTGCACCAAGCACCACTACACTACACCCCCCCCCCCCCCCCGTCACTTATTAACCCCTTATTAGCCCTTGATCACCCCTGATCACCCCATATAGCCTCCCTGATCACCCCCCTGTCATTGATTACCCCCCTGTCATTGATCACCCCCCTGTAAAGCTCCATTCAGATGTCCGCATGATTTTTACGGATCCACTGATAGACTGATCGGATCCGTAAAAATCATACGGACGTCTGAATGCAGCCTTACAGGGGAGTGATAAATGACGGAGGTGATCACCCCATATAGACTCCCTGATTACCCCCCTGTCATTGATCACCCCCCTGTAAAGCTCCATTCAGATGTCCGCATGATTTTTCCGGATCCACTGATAGACTGATCGGATCCGTAAAAATCATACGGACGTCTGAATGCAGCCTTACAGGGGAGTGATCAATGACTGTGGTGATCACCCCATATAGACTCCCTGATCACCCCCCTGTCATTGATTACCCCTCTGTCATTGATCACCCCCCTGTAAAGCTCCATTCAGATGTCCGCATGATTTTTACGGATCCACTGATAGACTGATCGGATCCGTAAAAATCATACGGACGTCTGAATGCAGCCTTACAGGGGGGTGATCAATGACAGTTGGGTGATCACCCCATATAGACTCCCTGATCACCCCCCTGTCATTGATCACCCCCCCTGTCATTGATCACCCCCCCTGTCATTGATCCCCCCCCCCCCCCCCCCCTCTGTAAGGCTGCATTCAGTCTTTTTTTTGGCCCAAGTTAGCGGAATTTTTTTTTTTTTTCTTACAAAGTCACATATTCCACTAACTTGTGACAAAAAATAAAATCTCACATGAACTCACCATACCCCTCACGGAATCCAAATGCGTAAAATTTTTTAGACATTTATATTCCAGACTTCTTCTCACGCTTTAGGGCCCCTAGAATGCCAGGGCAGTATAAATACCCCACATGTGACCCCATTTCGGAAAGAAGACACCCCCAGGTATTCC
Organism: Bufo bufo; assembly: GCF_905171765.1. Lineage (NCBI taxonomy): Eukaryota > Metazoa > Chordata > Amphibia > Anura > Bufonidae > Bufo > Bufo bufo. Next base: position 236,039,846 of record NC_053392.1, on the reverse strand, counting down.
GTGAGGGGCATATTGAGTCCATGAAAGATTGAAATTTTTGTCCCAAGTTAGCGGAACGGGAGACTTTGTGAGAAAAAAATAAAAAATATCAATTTCCGCTAACTTGTGCCAAAAAAAAAAAATTTCTATGAACTCGCCATGCCCCTCATTGAATACCTTGGGGTGTCTTCTTTCCAAAATGGGGTCACATGTGGGGTATTTATACTGCCCTGGCATTCTAGGGGCCCCAAAGCGTGAGAAGAAGTCTGGTATCCAAATGTCTAAAAATGCCCTCCTAAAAGGAATTTGGGCCCCTTTGCGCATCTAGGCTGCAAAAAAGTGTCACACATCTGGTATCGCCGTACTCAGGAGAAGTTGGGCAATGTGTTTTGGGGTGTCATTTTACATATACCCATGCTGGGTGAGATAAATATCTTGGTCAAATGCCAACTTTGTATAAAAAAATGGAAAAAGTTGTCTTTTGCCAAGATATTTCTCTCACCCAGCATGGGTATATGTAAAAAGACACCCCAAAACACATTCCCCAACGTCTCCTGAATACGGCGATACCAGATGTGTGACACTTTTTTGCAGCCTAGGTGGGCAAAGGGGCCCACATTCCAAAGAGCACCTTTAGGATTTCACTGGTCATTTACCTACTTACCACACATTAGGGCCCCTGGAAAATGCCAGGGCAGTATAACTACCCCACAAGTGACCCCATTTTGGAAAGAAGACACCCCAAGGTATTCCGTGAGGGGCATGGCGAGTTCCTAGAATTTTTTATTTTTTGTCACAAGTTAGTGGAAAATGATGATTTTATTTTTTTTTTTTTTTTTTCATACAAAGTCTCATATTCCACTAACTTGTGACAAAAAATAAAAACTTCCATGAACTCACTATGCCCAGCAGCGAATACCCTGGGGTCTCTTCTTTCCAAAATGGGGTCACTTGTGGGGTAGTTATACTGCCCTGGCATTCTAGGGGCCCAAATGTGTGGTAAGGAGTTTGAAATCAAATTCTGTAAAAAATGACGAGTGAAATCCGAAAGGTGCTCTTTGGAATATGGGCCCCTTTGCCCACCTAGGCTGCAAAAAAGTGTCACACATCTGGTATCTCCGTACTCAGGAGAAGGTGGGGAATGTGTTTTGGGGTGTCATTTTACATATACCCATGCTGGGTGAGAGAAATATCTTGGCAAAAGACAACTTTTTCCATTTTTTTATACAAAGTTGGCATTTGACCAAGATATTTATCTCACCCAGCATGGGTATATGTAAAAAGACACCCCAAAACACATTCCCCAACGTCTCCTGAATACGGCGATACCAGATGTGTGACACTTTTTTGCAGCCTAGGTGGGCAAAGGGGCCCACATTCCAAAGAGCACCTTTCGGATTTCACTGGTCATTTACCTACTTACCACACATTAGGGCCCCTGGAAAATGCCAGGGCAGTATAACTTTCCCACAAGTGACCCCATTTTGGAAAGAAGACACCCCAAGGTATTCCGTGAGGGGCATGGCGAGTTCCTAGAATGTTTTATTTTTTGTCACAAGTTAGTGGAAAATGATGATTTTTTTTTTTTTTTTTTTTTTTTCATACAAAGTCTCATATTCCACTAACTTGTGACAAAAAATAAAAACTTCCATGAACTCACTATGCCCATCAGCGAATACCCTGGGGTCTCTTCTTTCCAAAATGGGGTCACTTGTGGGGTAGTTATACTGCCCTGGCATTCTAGGGGCCCAAATGTGTGGTAAGGAGTTTGAAATCAAATTCTGTAAAAAATGACGAGTGAAATTCGAAAGGTGCTCTTTGGAATATGGGCCCCTTTGCCCATCTAGGCTGCAAAAAAGTGTCACACATCTGGTATCTCCGTACTCAGGAGAAGGTGGGGAATGTGTTTTGGGGTGTCTTTTTACATATACCCATGCTGGGTGAGAGAAATATCTTGGCAAAAGACAACTTTTCCCATTTTTTTATACAAAGTTGGCATTTGACCAAGATATTTATCTCACCCAGCATGGGTATATGTAAAAAGACACCCCAAAACACATTCCCCAACTTCTACTGAATACGGAGATACCAGATGTGTGACACTTTTTTGCAGCCTAGGTGGGCAAAGGGGCCCACATTCCAAAGAGCACCTTTCGGATTTCACTCGTCATTTTTTACAGAATTTGATTTCAAACTCCTTACCACACATTTGGGCCCCTAGAATGCCAGGGCAGTATAACTACCCCACAAGTGACCCCATTTTGGAAAGAAGAGACCCCAAGGTATTTCGTGATGGGCATAGTGAGTTCATGGAAGTTTTTATTTTTTGTCACAAGTTAGTGGAATATGAGACTTTGTAAGAAAAAAGAAAAAAATCATCATTTTCCGCTAACTTGTGACAAAAAATAAAAAGTTCTATGAACTCACTATGCCCATCAGCGAATACCTTAGGGTGTGTATTTTCCGAAATGGGGTCATTTGTGGGGTGTTTGTACTGTCTGGCCATTGTAGAACCTCAGGAAACATGACAGGTGCTCAGAAAGTCAGAGCTGCTTCAAAAAGCGGAAATTCACATTTTTGTACCATAGTTTGTAAACGCTATAACTTTTACCCAAACCATTTTTTTTTTACCCAAACATTTTTTTTTAATCAAAGACATGTAGAACAATAAATTTAGAGCAAAATTTATATATGGATGTCGTTTTTTTTTGCAAAATTTTACAACTGAAAGTGAAAAATGTCATTTTTTTGCAAAAAAATCGTTAAATTTCGATTAATAACAAAAAAAGTAAAAATGTCAGCAGCAATGAAATACCACCAAATGAAAGCTCTATTAGTGAGAAGAAAAGGAGGTAAAATTCATTTGGGTGGTAAGTTGCATGACCGAGCAATAAACGGTGAAAGTAGTGTAGGTCAGAAGTGTAAAAAGTGGCCGGGTCATTAAGGGTGTTTAAGCACTGGGGGCTGAGGTGGTTAAGTAAGTGGCCAAGTATTAAGCACTGGGGGCTGAGGTGGTTAAGTAAGTGGCCAAGTATTTTCATCAGAGTTTTTTATCACAATTGTATGCTGTCCTCAGATATTAGCCATATAGATGATTTTACTCCACATATTTATGTTCTACATATACTTATCAAAGATACTCTAGTGAAGTATCCCCCATAGTGAATTATCAGGGGGTGTTCTCCAGAACAGTAAATCTCTTAAGTTGCTGAGTAGGTGAAAGTGAGTTCTAAGTGAATTTCTTCCAATGAAGTCACATATTTGGTATAGAGCAGTGCTGCTCATATGACAGGTGCCGTGTGGAATTTAGTTATGTGGGCTGGAAAACTCTGTTTGGAGTGTTCACCCACTATACTCTGTAGGAGGATGACATTTTTCCTGAAACATGAACTCTGGAGCATTTGCAAATAGAAACAAGCACATACTTTTAATCGTGTCTCTTCAGGGTCATACTACAGCACGGATCACCACTATTTTAAATAAATTCATGTTAGTTTTACTTATCTTTATGGACTTTAAAACAGATTGACATAAAAAATGTGAACTTTAACATTTCCACTAGAGGGCGGTGTGTGCCTTATCAGCATGTCCAATGGAAGAATTAAAAGGGAACATGTAAAGAACTATGAATTAAACTTAATGTTAACTCCTTCACTATCTAGATGGATGGATGGACACATCATATGAATTGTATGAATAGCGATCTGAACATGTAATTTTCAAACATTGTCTTGCTTCTTATGTCTGCAGATTTCACTCTTTAATGATCAATTGGTAAAAGCTGTCCAAGAATCACACAAGACTAACCCTGTGCCAGGGCGAGCAAATGGAGCCTTGATCTTAAATCAACCACTTCTGATTGAGACATACGTTGGATTCATGTCCTTCATCGGAAACCGCAACAAACTTGGCTATTCGCTTGCAAGAGGCAGTGTTGGATTTTAAGTAAAGCCAATATTGTTAAAGCGTCAAGTGTTTCAAATATTCTTCCTTGCTGTACACATTATCTTGTTACTTGTTAATGTATAGAAGAGATCAGTCTCGGACGCTGATGCTTCATTTAAAGGGAATCTGTCACCTATTTTGAGCCTATAATACTGTTAACATAGCAATGTGCAATAAAGTACCTTCATTCCAGCATGTGTCCTTTCTTTTATTCAACTTTTCATTCAGATGAAAAAGCGATTTTTCTGATATGCTAATTCAGCCTCAAGGTGCCCAGAGGGGCGTTATTACTCTGCTCTAGTGCCCAGTAACGCCCCTCTGCAGTGCCCAGCCCGCCTTTGTTCCAAGCCCAGCACGCCTCCTAAGAAATAAATGTACTCCCACATACTTGCCGAACGGCGCCGCACCCTCCACTACGTCATTTAATTTATTCACTGCACCGTCCTTGCTTCCTCCTCTCTTGGCCTCCGAAATCCCACGCAGGCGCAGTAACGCTGAGTGCCTGCGCCTGTACAATACTCCTGCTCCTGAGGACCAACAGCCTCAATAGTGTCACTGGACATGCGCCGAGCCCAGTGATGTAATGAGAGCGCTGTTGCCCTCAGGAGCAGGAGTATCGTACATGCACTCAGCGATACTGCGCCTGCGTGGGATTTCGGAGGCCAAGAGAGGAGGAAGCAAGGACGGTGCAGTGAATAAATTAAATGACATAGTGGAGGGGGCGGCGCCGTTCGGCAAGGATGTAGGAGTACATTTATTTCTTAGGAGGCGTGCTGGGCACTGCAGAGGGGCGTTACTGGGCACTAGAGCAGAGTAATAACGCCCCTCTGGGCACCTTGAGGCTGAATTTGCATATCAGAAAAATCGCTTTTTCATCTGAATGAAAAATGTAATAAAAGAAAGAGGACACATGCTGGAATGAAGGTACTTTATTGCACATTGCTATGTTAACAGTATTATAGGCTCAAAATAGGTGACAGATTCCCTTTAAAGCCAGGGATGACTAGCTGAATGTTAATGCTAGGGGACCACTGAAGGGTGTGCACATCGCTGTAGAAAAGCCCTTAACCACTGCATCTGATATGCTTAGTTTATTTTTAATATTAATCATTTATATATCGATAAAACATTTGCCATGTTTAATATGTTTTCAATTAATAAAACTAAATATATATTTCTTGGTGTGTTTTTTGTGTGTTCTTTGTTCCACTTGAAATTGCAATTCCAATATCTCGCTTTCCAAATCTGTTTCTATAATCTTTTTTATTCTTGAAAATAGTTTAATAGATTATACCTTCATACTGTGCCCAAAAAGCAGCATGATGGTACATAGCATTTTTAAGGGGGTACTATCTCTCCTTGGGGACAGAGCGCCTTAATCGGCGTTTGACTTATAGGCCATTCATGCTCCTCCAAAATTCTGGGAGGGAAGGGATGCAAATGAGCTCTTAACGAGCTCTGCCTCTGATGCCACCAGATGTAAGGCAGCTATCCTATAAGTCAATGTTCAGCTCTTTAAATAAGCCTTGAGACATGACTCGGATATTAAATAAGCCAGCACCTCATCTGCAGACGGCTGTGCTGGCTTATTTAATTCACACGGTGGAATTTGACAATCCGCTTCCAAAATTGGTGCGGATTGCGCACTGATTTATGGAGCAGTTTTTTGTATGCGCCTTTTTTGGTGTATTTTTTTTAACCAGTGGGTGTTTAACTAATTTAAAAACTGCCCATCATGACTTGATTAGGTCCATTTTGCAACCATTTACATATAAGGGGTCCATCCGGTTTCTGTTTAATTTTTTGGTTTCAAAACAGAAGAAGCAATGGAAAAATGATGAGAAAGAAATAGTGTGAATAAAGCCTGCAATGTTTGCTATGGAAATAGCCAGCCTTTTTCTATAGTTAAAATGTAGTTAATGGCTATATACCAATTTACTGATAAAGAAAATAGATTATGCAAATCCTTAAACCTAGTACAGTCTGGCGGTAAGTTTGCCTGTCATAAGGCAATCCCATGGCATAGATTTTACATGGTATTGCGAAGGCAATCTTCCTGAATGTAGAAATGTTTTTGAGTAATGTTGATTTATAGTGACTGATGCCATTCCTGTTTTATTATGATTGTTTCACAGGAAAAATCATCCCTGCCCTCGGGAGTCAATAGCACAATGCAAATGTAAATCTTTTGGCTCTGTGCATATGGATGATTCATTCTACTGTGATATCCATGTAAAATCTCAGGTGCTCCACTGAACAGGATATGATTTCAGATAACTATTGTGAAATTGATTTTCTACTGTAGAGAATTTAATCTACATTTATTATAACTTTATATTATGGGAAAATAGATGATTACAAAAACCTGAGAAAACCACATAAAAGTATAGATCTAGAAATATGATCTAATTGTGTTTCACACAATGCTTAAGGGCTGAATACAGCAAAGTAGAGCCTCATTGCATTTCGTCATCCACTTCAAAACAGATAAACCTAAACATCAAGCATGGGGTAAGAATAATGATCCTGCTTTATATATGTAGTTCAGCACAGATAACGTGCAGTATGTGTCCCAGCATGCTCACAACTTCTCCACAAAAATGAGATGCCAATAAACCAAACGATAGATTATAAGGGATTAGGTAGCAGGGTTGTCGTCTCCTGGATATACTGGCACACTTTACCAGGGACACCGTAGAAATTTCAGTCAAAACAATGGGAATTACGTTCAACTGACCTTTGAACTGAATTTTGTCAGTTTGTGGTACAGAACATAAAATAAAATATAACAAAAATCCTCTGCCTGTCCAGCTCTAACTATACAACAGCATAACCTCGCTGACCCAGCGCCGGCCTAATACCAGGCACCACACGCAACAGCACGTCCGTACCACTTGATGTGTTCTCTCAGGCTCCAAGCAGATGACCTGTTCCCAGGCTGAGAGCGAGGTGTGACTGGGCTCCTGACCTTAAATAAGTCCAGCATACCTGTGGACTAATTAATATGGACAGCCCAAGACCCTGACTGTCCAGATGGAGTGGCGCCCACCCTCTTCTCCCCACTCCAGCAACACAGGCCCTAAAAGTGGGTTTTCAACAAACCCTAATCCAGAGAGAGACAACTGCACAGATTTCTGTCATTCACATACCCTGGTTGCTTTTAGTAAAACCTCAAAGTGAGGAACCTTGGACAAATAAACACCCCATCCACCACTTCTCCAGACACTCGGCCAGAAGATACGTTATGTCCTCAACATGTATAATGTATTGGCAGTGCCCAATGTAAAGGGTGTTGTTTTGAATTAGATTTTCTGGCACGCTGACTTCCAGAAAATGCACCAAATTCATTAAGATGCCTGCTCCTCTTATAAACATGATGCATCTCGCTCCACCAGACTATTACCAAGGGTCCTGCCATACGGTCAGGTTTTTAAAGCCAAAATCAGGAGTGGATTATAAAGGGAGACAAAGTATAAATGATAGATACTATCTTAGTCTGCATTCACATCTCTATTAGAAATGATCAAACATAAATGCCAGCTGTCGGCCGGACAAAACGCAGCTGTATTTGTCCTGCCAAAACCCGGCATTTATGCTGGAAAGTTTCCGGACCACCGCTGGATCCCATTATAGTCAATAGGGATACGATGGTGGTCTGTGGAATCCAGCAACGCCGAATCGGGTAAACGCCAACAGGCTGGAAACGTTCACCGAAGACGTGACTGTAGCATGACGTGTTTTCATACCTGGTTTTGGTTGCAAAAATTGCATCATAAACCTAAATGTGTGGTAGCACCCTAAGACTGGAATATGAAATGCCAGTCTTAGAAAATCTGCTGTATGTGTTCCAACGTTTAAAAAGATATTCTTGTTGACAGTGAAGGTAAATATTCTTATTTAAATCCATATATACTGTACATATCGAAGCAATCATACCTGTAGCCAGAATTGTTAATCCTCGGTGACATAAATACAATAAATCGGCTGCACAAATCTGCTTTGGGTCCTGAGGATTTGCAATGATGTCAGTGACGTCGCTGGTACTGGGCAACTGGAGTCCATGCCCCAGATCCCCAGACAACCGCATTCAACTGTAACTGAATCCTTAGGACATGGATATACTGTAGATCAGGGATGCTCAACCTGCGGCCCTCCAGCTTTTGCAAAACTACAACTCCCAGCATGCCCTAATAGCTGTAGGCTGTCCGGACATGCTAGGAGTTGTAGTTTTGTAACAGCTGGAGGGCCGTAGTTTGGGCATCCCTGCTGTATGTAGATGAATGCTATGGTGAAGCAGAGAGCCATCAGGTCCCTCCCCAACCATGCACTTTGGTAGGCCACAGGTGGAGCAGTACAGTGACCTCCTTCTGCTACCGGTGCTGAGCCTACTGCCCGGGAAATGAGCTGCTCTTCTCAATGTGGGAATTGTTTTAGGGAGTATTAGATTTTTTATTGTGTATTGGACACAAGAAAAGGAGCACTAATGGATAGCTGCTACTGTGTTGGGGCAGTAAGTGTTAATAGGGGCATTATCACTTTTCGGGAGCACATAAAGGATGCTTAACTTAGAGGGGCCAAAGGGGATTATTAATTTGGGGGCAATGAAGGAAATTACTATGGGGAGCATAAATGTGGGATATTATTACTGGTAGGGGAAAACGATTTTTTGTGAATTGCAGAAAGTAGATATTATTGTTCTGCAGGGACGCAAAAAAAAAATAAAACCTCTTAGGCTACATGCACATGACCGTATGTATTTTGCAGTCCAGCAACCGCGTATCCGCAAAATACAGATACTGGCCATTTGCATGCTACAGCTTCAGACAAGAATCGGACATGTTCTATCATTTGCAGAGCAGCCACACACTGTTGCAGACAGCAGAGGGATAACATTGGTGTGCTGTCCGAATTTTTTTGCAGCCCAATGATATGGTCGTGTGCATAAGGCCTTACTGTGGGGCACAAGGAGGGAATTATTACTTTATGTGGGACACAAAAGGATCATTTTTAACTGTGTAGGGGCACAAAGGGGGTTACTATCATTTGTCCAGGCACAAAGGGGGTGTTATTACTTTGTGGGGGGCACAAAGAATACATTATTTTGTGGCAGGCATATTGTGGGGCACAAAAGGGGCACTATTATTAGGGACACTGAAAGCCATTGTGGGTGGCAGCAGGATGGGGAGATCGTGTGCAGATATGAATTCATGGTGGTCTGGGCCTGGTTTCCTGTCAGTCATTAGATTTAACTGTACTGTATTCACTTTTCAACGTGGAGATCCAGTATCGGATTCTTATTTGGTAGCTGCATTATTTAGAATATATACTATTGCGCATAGTCACTGTATCTAAGCCTGCCATGTTTTCTTATAGATATGCTGTGATAGATGATAGATTATCGTTAAAACAGCTCAGCATTGTGCCCATAAGAGAAGGCATGCTCATCTCACTGATCTCCCCCTATGACTCTACTGTTCTTCCTACTTTCTCGTCCATTTAGGACATGTGTACACTGGGATATGTGGCCATTACAGCTAATCAGCGGCTACAGAGATGGCACCATACAGCCAGTGATTGGCTGCAACGGCCACATGTCCCTGTGTTGGATGTCATCACTGTAGCAGGAAGTCGAGAGCAGAGAACCAGGCAGTATTGGAATGGGATTATCAAGAGATCAGTTAGGTGTGCATATCTTTTTTATTTTGACCATACTGGACCATTTTAACCCCTCTGTATTTTATATCTAAAAATAAACATTGTGGCATGATCCTAGAAGGGTGGGTGTCAAGTTGGAGTTGAAGGGGTAATTCAAGTCCTCACATGGATCCCGAGATCTCCTCATTCATTGCTCCAAGTGCCCCGCTAGACTTATTTCAGGCTAGCAGCTCATGGGGTGTGTCATTTCTGCTGCATCTCTTTCCCTGTAACTGTCACAGCTTCTAACCGTAGATATGGCTGGCGGCAGTTGAAAAATGGAACCGAGGATATGCATCTACCTTGGTGGACCGATAAATAAGGAAAAGAATAAACAGCAGGTGGCTCTATACAGATAGATTTTATTGAATAAATCCATGGCTAAACAAAATTTATAATTTCATGCAATTACAAAAGTATTCAGATTCAGGTGCTAATTCGAAAAGTGTAGAATATTATTTGTGGGAAAACCTCTTCAACAACAGCAGATTAAATGTAAAATGCCTCTATAAATGAGAATGTGCAACATTGATAAAGTGTGGAATGGAACGGGCGGCCAATTATAGAAATGCCTATTCTTTTCCTCAAAACGGACAAGAATAGGACATTATCTATCATTTTTGCAGGGCCACCGAACGGAGCATCGGATGAGGACAGCACACGGAGTGCTGTCCACATCTTTTGCAGCCCCATTGAAGTGAATAGGTCCGCATCCGAGCCGCAAAAAATGCGGCTCGGATGTGGAACCAAACCATGTTTGTGTGAATGCGCCCTTATTTAACTGTTTGCAATAGCTGGGGTTCACATGATTAAAACACTGTTTGTTTTTTTGTTTTGTTTTTATCTGAGGCTCCATTCCCAAGTTATGATGCTTTTTCTTAACAGGCAAATTAGGCCTTTGGTGTAATGAGGGCCTCACTATTGGTCTTGTTGCACCGAAGCCCCGCTCCTTTCTGTGGCCAGCCCCTCCCTTGCTGCTTTGATTGACAGGGACAGGCAGTGGTACAACAACCGGGGAGCGGCTGGCCACAGAAAGGAGCAGAGCTTGGGTTCAACAAGTGGTGAGGCACCAAATGTCTCATTTTCATATTAAGAAAAAGTATCATAACTCGGGAATGGAGCCTCAGATCTACAAGAAAAACAGTGACTTAATAAGGTGAAACACAGCTATGTGTCTTTGCAAACAGCTGGATCGGGAAGTCGATGGTGACAGATTCCCTTTAAAAGTTAAAACAGCTCATTGTATTGCTTAAATTGCTTTCTGTTTCCTTGGGTTTATAAATACTGTATTAAGTAAACACACATGGAAAATTCAAGTGCCATCCATCAGCATGCGGAAAACTATAAAGCTCTCCTGCAGGGGCGGGACGAGTGGTAGGCAGTGCAAGTATTTGTCTAGAACTCGGTTCAGCAACCTTCCGCACAGCTGTTGTGAAACTACAACTCTCAGCATGCAAACTTGCTTGGCTGTTCTTGTATCTCCCATAGAAGTGAATGGAACATGCTGGGAGTTGTAGTTTCAGAACAGCTGGAGTGCCGGAGGTTGCTGATCCCTGGTCTAGAACACCATTATGGGAGGGGTGCACATTATGGATGTTTTATTAACGCAATGCTGTACCTTTAAAAAAATAAAAATTATCAACCAGTGTTTCCAAGTATAGATAACATCACTCGGGTGAGGAAAGAGGCTACAGTTGACAATTAAATGAACTGTCCTTCCGAAAAATATCATTCTGAACTTCAGGGACTGGAGAGGCACCTTTTTAAATCACCTCAATGAGCAACAACAGAGCCAGACCAGTCCCTCCTCATGTGAACCAGCACAAATTAGAACATAGTTTAAAAAAATAAGAAATACAATCAGAGTAATAAGAATTGAAATGCAAGAAACTGTTGAAAGGTTGTCCAGAAGAGGACGCATTAGCAATTAAATCTTGGGGTTTCGCATTTAAAAAACCATGGTCCGAACCTAACCCCCATGACTAGAGTATTGGTTAATTCCCTCGGGTCCTTACTAAACTGATTAACCCCCAACTTCTTTAGCCCAAAACAAATAAAAACACAGAGACCAAGTCAGATTAACCGCCTCCGGACCGCCTAACGCAGGATCGCGTTCCGGAGGCGGCAGCCCTGCGCAGAGTCACGCATATATGCGTCATCTCGCAAGACGCGAGATTTCCTGTGAACGCGCGCACAGGATCAGAAGGTAAGCGAGTGGATCTCCAGCCTGCCAGCGGCGATCGTTCGCTGGCAGGCTGGAGATGTGATTTTTTTAACCCCTAACAGGTAATTTAGACGCTGTTTTGATAACAGCGTCTAATATACCTGCTACCTGGTCCTCTGGTGGTCCTCTTTGTTTGGATCGGCCACCAGAGGACACAGGTAGCTCAGTAAAGTAGCACCAAACACCACTACACTACACCCCCCCCCTGTTACTTATTAACCCCTTATGAACCCCTGATCACCCCATATAGACTCCCTGATCACCCCCCTGTCAGGCTCTATTCAGATGTCCGTATGATTTTTACGGATCCACTGATAGGTGGATCGGATCCGCAAAACGCATACGGACGTCTGAATGGGGCCTTACAGGGGGGTGATCAATGACGGGGGTGATCACCCCATATAGACTCCCTGATCACCCCCCTGTCATTGTTCACCCCCCCCCTGTCATTGATCACCCCCCTGTAAGGCTACATTCAGATGTCCGTATGATTTTTACGGATCCACTGATACATGGATCGGATCCGCAAAACACATACGGACATCTGAATGGAGCCTTACAGGGGGGTGATCACCCCATATAGACTCCCTGATCACCCCCCTGTCATTGATCACCCCCCTGTCAGGCTGCATTCAGATGTCCGTATGATTTTTACGGATCCACTGATACATGGATCGGATCCGCAAAACACATACGGACATCTGAATGGAGCCTTACAGGGGGGTGATCACCCCATATAGACTCCCTGATCACTCCCCTGTCATTGATCACCCCCCTGTCAGGCTGCATTCAGATGTCCGTATGATTTTTACGGATCCACTGATACATGGATCGGATCCGCAAAACACATACGGACATCTGAATGGGGCCTTACAGGGGGGGGATCACCTCATATAGACTCCCTGATCACCCCCCTGTCATTGATCACCCCCCTGTCATTGATCACCCCCCTGTAAGGCAGCATTCAGATGTCCGTATGATTTTTACGGATCCACTGATACATGGATCGGATCCGCAAAACACATACGGACATCTGAATGGAGCCTTATAGGGGGGTGATCAATGACAGGGGGGTGATCACCCCATATAGACTCCCTGATCACCCCCCTGTCATTGATCACCCCCCTGTCATTGATCACCCCCCTGTAAGGCTCCATTCAGACATTTTTTTGGCCCAAGTTAGCGGAATTTTTTTTTTTTTTCTTACAAAGTCTCATATTCCACTAACTTGTGTCAAAAAATAAAATCTCACATGAACTCACCATACCCCTCACGGAATCCAAATGCGTAAAAAATTTTTGACATTTATATTCCAGACTTCTTCTCACGCTTTAGGGACCCTAGAATGCCAGGGCAGTATAAATACCCAACATGTGACCCCATTTCGGAAAGAAGACACCCCAAGGTATTCCGTGAGGGGCATATTAAGTCCATGAAAGATTGAAATTTTTGTCCCAAGTTAGCGGAAAGGGAGACTTTGTGAGAAAAAAAATATCAATTTCCGCTAACTTGTGGCAAAAAAAAATAATTTCTATGAACTCGCCATGCTCTTTATTGAATACCTTGGGGTGTCTTCTTTCCAAAATGGGGTCACATGTGGGGTATTTATACTGCCCTGGCATTCTAGGGGCCCTAAAGCGTGAGAAGAAGTCTGGGATCCAAATGTCTAAAAATGCCCTCATAAAATGAATGTGGGCCCCTTTGCGCATCTAGGCTGCAAAAAAGTGTCACACATGTGGTATCGCCGTACTCAGGAGAAGTTGGGCAATGTGTTTTGGGGTGTCATTTTACATATACCCATGCTGGGTGAGATAAATATCTTGGTCAAATACCAACTTTGTATAAAAAATGGGAAAAGTTGTCTTTTGCCGAGATATTTCTCTCACCCAGCATGAGTATATGTAAAAAGACACCCTAAAACACATTCCCCAACTTCACCTGAATACGGCGATACCACATGTGTGACACTTTTTTGCAGCCTAGGTGGGCAAAGGGGCCCACATTCCAAAGAGCACCTTTAGGATTTCACAGGTCATTTACCTACTTACCACACATTAGGGCCCCTGGAAAATGCCAGGGCAGTATAACTACCCCACAAGTGACCCCATTTTGTAAAGAAGACACCCCAAGGTATTCCGTAAGGGGCATGGCGAGTTTCTAGAATTTTATATTTTTTGTCACAAGTTAGCGGAAAATGATGATTTTTTTTAATTTATTTTTTTCTTACAAAGTCTCATATTCCACTAACTTGTGACAAAAAATAAAAACTTCCATGAACTCACTATGCCCATCACGAAATACCTTGGGGTGTCTTCTTTCCAAAATGGGGTCACTTGTGGGGTAGTTATACTGCCCTGGCATTTTAGGGGCCGAATGCGTGAGAAGTGGTTTGAAATCGAAATCTGTAAAAAAATGGCCGGTGAAATCCGAAAGGTGCTCTTTGGAATGTGGGCCCCTTTGCCCACCTAGGCTGCAAAAAAGTGTCACACATGTGGTATCTCCATACTCAGGAGAAGTTGGGGAATGTGTTTTGGGGTGTCATTTTACATATACCCATGCTGGGTGAGAGAAATATCTTGGCAAAAGACAACTTTTCCCATTTTTTTATACAAAGTTGGCATTTGACCAAGATATTTATCTCACCCAGCATGGGTATATGTAAAATGACACCCCAAAACACATTCCCCAACTTCTCCTGAGTACGGCGATACCACATGTGTGGCACTTTTTTGCAGCCTAGGTGGGCAAAGGGGCCCACATTCCAAAGAGCACCTTTCGGATTTCACCGGCCATTTTTTACACATTTTGATTTCAAACTACTTACCACACATTTGGGCCCCTAGAATGCCAGGGCAGTATAACTACCCCACAAGTGACCCCATTTTGGAAAGAAGACACCCCAAGGTATTCGCTGATGGGCATAGTGAGTTCATAGAAGTTTTTATTTTTTGTCACAAGTTAGTGGAATATAAGACTTTGTAAGAAAGAAAAAAAAAAAATCATCATTTTCCACTAACTTGTGACAAAAAATAAAAAGTTCTATGAACTCACTATGCCCATCAGCGAATACCTTAGGGTGTCTACTTTCCGAAATGGGGTCATTTGTGGGGTGTTTGTACTGTCTGGCCATTGTGAAACCTCAGGAAACATGACAGGTGCTCAGAAAGTCAGAGCTGCTTCAAAAAGCGGAAATTCACATTTTTGTACCATAGTTTGTAAACGCTATAACTTTTACCCAAACCATTATTTTTTTTTTTTACCCAAACATTTTTTTTTTATCAAAGACATGTAGAATAATAAATTTAGAGAAAAATTTATATATGGATTTTTTGAAAAATTTTACAACTGAAAGTGAAAATGTCATTTTTTTGCAAAAAAATCGTTAAATTTCGATTAATAACAAAAAAAGTAAAAATGTCAGCAGCAATGAAATACCACCAAATGAAAGCTCTATTAGTGAGAAGAAAAGGAGGTAAAATTCATTTGGGTGGTAAGTTGCATGACCGAGCAATAAACGGTGAAAGTAGGGTAGGTCAGAAGTGTAAAAAGTGGCCTGGTCTTTAAGGGTGTTTAAGCTATAGGGGCTGAGGTGGTTAAATCGGCCACAGCAGCCATTTTTATTAAATAAAATAAATATATAATCGTAAATAAATAACATAAATTAACTCTGACTAGGGAGGTCCTTGAAGCCCCAAAAGTTGAATTTCCAACTTGGCATCTTGCCTTCAGCCATGAACGCCAGCTCGGAGACACCTACTGATGGACGACTCTTACCATAAATCAACTGCCCAACCATGAGAGTCCAGCCCCACCAGTGAGGCACTCCCATTTTCCAGTACCAGCAATATCACCAGCTTCCCACCGCTTCCCACCGTCATGACTGCCGCGACATATTCACACAGACAAATACTCACCAAGACAAACACAAACCCCAACCTACTGACTAACTACCCTGTTTTCCTAGCTTATCCTAACCACACTCATCAAGGGAAGGAGGGTGGGAGTTTGATCACTTTTTCCAAACTAAAATGGTGCCCGTTCACCCCCAACACCACACTTTTAAAGACTAAACTCCTCCCCTTAGCCTATAACCCCTCCTGTACTATTATTAACCCTTCCGTTCCCGGACCCTCCTCTCCAACCCCTGTTATGTCAGCCTCCCCTAAGCCCCGCCCCAGTCTGGCCTCTCTGGACCAGTTCCACAAGAGTTTTTCCCAACTGCAAGCCACAAAATGTCACTGAAAAAAGGCAAAAAAGAGATTACATACAAAATAAATCATCAGGTACCCACTGTAAAGTATGGTGGTGAATCATTGATGCTTTGGGGTTGCTAAGGTTACAGAATAACAGAATAAAGTGGTCTTAGAAGGCAGAAAATGCTCAAAACCCTATATGCTATTGCGCATTGCTAACTGGGGGAGCAAATCTGGGAGTTTTTCGCTGTGTGTCGGACCTTATGCTCCTGTAATTGCCCATACGGCACAGGTAGGTTAGCATTAGGTGCCGTGCCACTTTGAGATACCTTGACGGGGTGCGCGGGCTCCGGGTTATTTTTAATATAAAAATATATTGAAAGTCTAATTTTAATATCAGTGTAAGGGTTTAGCCATATATTGTCAATTGCATTTACCAGTGTAGTGCACCATTTTTTGTAAATTTCTGTTTTATATAAATATCACTGAATGTTGAAACGTTGTAGAAAAAAAATGATAAAATCACCTTTATTGAGATTTTTTTTTTTTCTGTTTTATATAGCCAATCACATCCACACATTTGACTATTCAGTGTAGGATGTCTTTGTGGTACATGTGGTCCGCTGCGGGCATCCTCCATTGTATGCAATTTTGCTGGGGATTGCTGTTAGCAACGGACCACATGTGCAAGATTTGCTCTCCAAGCTAGAAATGCGCAATAGCATATGGGGTTTTGAGCATTTTATGTCTTCTAAGGCCCCTTTCACACGAGCGAGTTTTCCGCATGGGTACAATGCGTGACGTGAACACATAGCACCCGCACTGAATCCTGACCCATTCATTTCAATGGGTCTGTGTACATGAGCGTTTTTTTTTCACGCACCAGTTCTGCGTTGCATGAAAAATGCAGCATGTTCTATATTCTGTGTTTTTCACGCAGCCCTGGCCCCATAGAAGTGAATGGGGCTTTAGTGTAAAACGCATTGCATCCGAAAGCAAGTGCGGATGCAATGCATTTTTCACTGATGGTTGCTAGGTGATGTTGTTTGTAAACCTGATGGTTGCTAGGAGATGTTGCTAGGAGATGTTGTTTGTAAAACGCATCAAGAAGCCATGACCAATGTGATTGCAGCATGGTCACGGTTCGTGGTAACTCATGTTGAGGAGCCTACTGGGGAGACTTGCTCTCCATATATACCCCTATGGCGCAATAAGCACCTTTGTGAGCTCTTTTTGCTATCTGAGTTTGAATTCTGGCCGCAGAGAGGGGTTAAATACCTGACGCAACTCTTCCAGGGAGGGGTATTCCGTTCTTTTGAAAGTCTCCAGAGTGAGTTCAAACTACCTCGGACAGGGTTTTATCGTTTTCTCCAGCTGAGACATGACTGCGAGTTCCAGTTCAAATCCCTAACCATAAAACTTGAATGTGGCCTCCTGGAGTCTATTGCCAGGCGGGTGCATCCACATAAACCAATTGCTTTCTTTTATGAGGAAATTATGAAGTTGCAGCACTCTCCGCTCCAGCAATCGTTTGAGCGCTGGACGGATGATATCCCGGACTTGGAGGTTTCTCATCTAGAGGAGCTGCGATCTGTATGGCGGTCATCAGTTATGAGCGCCCATGACCAACTTATCCAAATCAAGTGGTTACACAGAGTGTACCTGGCCCCAGTGCGCCTGTACCATATGCATCAATTACCGGATCCTTCATGCTCGCGCTGCGGGGAATTAAGAGGGTCCCTATACCATATGATATGGAAGTGCCCTGTTGTGCAGTCGTACTGGGGTGGGGTATGCCGTTTCATTAACACTAAATTGGGTCTCCCGGGGATATGTGTGCCTATGATTTGCCTGTTGGGCCTGGTATCCGAGGTGATCCCCACCAAATACGGCAGGAAACTGCTCCGGCTGTTGATGTTTTACGGTAGGAAAACAATTTTGCTGAATTGGAAACCTCCTAAATGCCCGACAATTGAAAAATGGTCACAACTTATAAATAAAGATCTTCAGATGTATAAACTGATGTATGCGGCCAGAGGAGTGCCCGATCGTTTTGATAAGATTTGGGGAGTATGGGTACAAGCCCAGGGTACGACTTGAGGATAAATCTGGGTGGGATAACGGATTGTGCAGTTGTATGATTAAGTGAGTGAATGGGTGTCGTACCTAGTTTTCAATATCAATTGCACAACCAGGGGAGATTGCTTATTGAATTATATATGTATGCGACTGTATTAATGACTTTTGTCTGAAGGAATACTACTTATACAGAGTTTGCATTTGATAGACTTCTGGGTGATCGGCTTGTGTGCCATCCGTGTAATTGTTCCCCCTTGTGGATTGTTGTATTTTATTTCTTTGCAAAAAGATAAATAAACACTATTAAAAAAGAAAAAAAAAACGCATCAAAACGCATTGCACCAGCACGGAAAAAACTGAACAACTCAGCGCAATCGCACATGAAACTGACTGAACTTGCTTGCAAAATGGTGCGAGTTTCACTGAACGCACCTTGAACGCATCCGGAGACAATCCGTCACTCTCGTGTGAAAGAGGGCCAAGACCACTTTATTAGTGATGGACGAAAATTGGCCGGGACGTTTCATGAACGCGCGTTCGCGATTGAATGAACGCGAATCGCGCATTCGCGGTGGGCCCCAATCACTTTAATGGCAGGTGAACCTGAAAAACCTTCAGGTCATATTTGCAGCCACCAAATACTTACTAGAAGTGCACAAATAGTCCCACAACATGGACAGTGACATACCAGATTGGGATCAATGGAAAAAATTCACACAAAAAATATGTATTTTAATCAGGGGCCATTTTTATGCGTCTTAAAGGGAAACTCTCAAAAATGTACAGGCCCCAAAAATTAGGCATTCACCTGACAGAAAAGAACAATTGATTATGTGGCTGGAGGTATATTAGACGGTCAGTGCATAACAATTTTACTGTAGGCCAGTACAGGCCCCAAAATTAGGCATTCACCTGACAGAAAAGGCCTTTTATGCCGCTGTATATACAGCCAGGTCCATAAATATTGGGACATCTACACAATTCAAAAATTTTTGGCTCTATACACCACCACAATGGATTTGAAATAAAACGAACAAGATGTGCTTTAACTGCAGACTGTCAGCTTTTCCAAATCAGGTGAATGCTGTAGGAATTACAACAGTTTTCATATGTGCCTCCCACTTGTTAAGGGACCAAAAGTAATGGGACAGAATAATAATCATAAATCAAACTTTCACTTTTTAATACTTGGTTGCAAATCCTTTGCAGTCAATTACAGCCTGAAGTCTGGAACGCATAGACATCACCAGACGCTGGGTTTCATCCCTGGTGATGCTCTGCCAGGGCTCTACTGCAACTGTCTTCAGTTCCTGCTTGTTCTTGGGGCATTTTCCCTTCAGTTTTGTCTTCAGCAAGTGAAATGCATGGTCAATCGGATTCAGATCAGGTGATTGACTTAGCCATTGCATAACATTCCACTTCTTTCCCTTAAAAAACTCTTTGGTTGCTTTTGCAGTATGCTTTGGGTCATTGTCCATCTGCAGTGTGAAGTGCCGTCCAATGAGTTCTGAAGCATTTGGCTGAATTTGATCAGATAATATTGCCCAAAACACTTCAGAGTTCATCCTGCTGCTTTTGTCAGCAGTCACATCATCAATAAATACAAGAGAACCAGTTCCATTGACAGCCATACATGCCCACGCCATGACACTACCACCACCATGCTTCACTGATGAGGTAGTATGCTTAGGATCATGAGCAGTTTCTTTCCTTCTCCATACTCTTCTCTTCCCATCACTCTGGTACAAGTTGATCTTGGTCTCATCTGTCCATAGGATGTTGTTCCAGAACTGTGAATGCTTTTTTAGATGTTGTTTGGCAAACTCTAATCTACATTTGGATGTAAATACCCTCAAATTAAAGCTGACAGTCTGCAGTTAAAGCACATGTTGTTTGCTTCATTTCAAATCCATTGTGGTGCTGAATAGAGCCAGAAATGTTAGAATTGGGTCAATGTCCCAATATTTATGGACCTGACTGTACATAAGACAAGGATCTTTCTTTGTTCTGAGTGGTGGCGGATATGTGTGGGCTGGCATGAGGAAATTCAATTACACGTGGTCGTCACAGGTGTTGAATTCCTACGAGATCCATACCTCATTCATTTTTAGAAATGTGAGGTAGTCCACACTGTCGTGAGCTAGGCGAGTGCGCTTATCGGTCAAAATTCCCCCTGCTGCGCTGAACGTCCTTTCGGACAGGACACTCGACGAGGGGCAAGCCAAGAGTTCCATGGCAAATTGTGCCAGCTCTGGCCACAAGTCAAGCCTGCACACCCAGTAGTCCAGGGGTTCCTCGCTTCTCAGAGCATCCTCATCAGCCGTTAACCCGATGTAGTTGGACACCTGTCGGTCCAGGCGTTCCCTGAAGCTAGATTCGGAGGGCGGCTGTCGAAGGGTTGGCTGCAAAAATTATCTCATATCCGAAGTGACCAACACATCTTCAAACCGCCCACTTCTTGCAGGACCGGTAGGATTGGTACCCGCACCTGTTTTGCTGTGGGTGGAAATTCCTCTGCCATTGCCCACAACAGCAGAATGCAGCATCTCTCGCAGCAAGGCCTGGAAATGCTGCATTCTGCCAGCCCTCTGTGATACTGGTAACATGTCCGCCATTTTGTGTTTCTACCGGTTGTCTAAGTACGTTGCAACCCAGTACTGGTCCTTTCCCTTGATGCTTTTTATACGGGGGTCCCTCTTCAAACACTGGAGCACGAAGACCCCCATTTGCACTAAATTAGAAGCGGTGGAGCACCCTGGCTCCTGCTCATTGCCAAGGAGAATGTCGTCCTTGGTCTCCTTCCCCCCAGCCACGGACAACACCAGGGATCCCAGAAAAGTTTAAAGTACCCCTCAAAGCCTGCTCTTCTTGCTCCTCCTCCTCCCCCCAGCCACCATTTACCTCCGACTCCTCTTCACACTCCTCCTGACTTGTCTCAGATGTAGTAGTAGCCCCTGGGAATTCATTCAGCATTGCGACTTCCTCATCTTCCAGCTCCTGCTCCTCGACGGCTTGATCAATGACACGACGCAATGCACGCTCCAGAAAGAAGGTGTAAGGTACGATGTCACTGATGATGCCCTGGCTGCGACTGACCAGTTTGGTGCATGAGCAGTCACTTGCATGGTGAATAGAAACCAAGCTCCCATCAAGCATATACAATGTGGAGTTCCAGCGCGTCAGGCTGTCACAAATTAGACGTCTAACGGGCAGGTGATGTTGCCGCTGAACGTCAGCAAGGCGAGCCATGGCCGTGTAAGATCTTCTATAATGGCCAGAGATTATCCTGGCCTGCCGCAAGACTTCCTGGACCCCGGGGTATTTGGCAACGCATCGCTGTAGCACTAAGTTCAGGACGCGTGCCATACACGGCACGTGTGTCATTTTGCCCTGTTTCAGCGCGCTCAGTAGATTGGCACCGTTGTCGCACACCACTTTACCAACTGTCAAATTGAGCGGGGTTAGCCACTGATCGGCCTGTGACCGCAGAGCTGAAATCAGTGCAGAACCGGTGTGTCTCTTCGCTTCCAGGCACAACAGCCACAGCACAGCATGGCAACGTCTCACCTGGCACGTCAAATAGGTTCTGGGGAGCTTGGGGGGTGCAGCAAAAGAGGCGGTAGCCGTGGAA
Organism: Bufo bufo; assembly: GCF_905171765.1. Classification (NCBI taxonomy): domain Eukaryota; kingdom Metazoa; phylum Chordata; class Amphibia; order Anura; family Bufonidae; genus Bufo; species Bufo bufo. Next base: position 236,018,101 of record NC_053392.1, on the reverse strand, counting down.
AAAGAGGAGTGAGCCGAGGAGGAGACGGAGGATGGAGTAGGTGGAGAAGAAGAAGAGGCAGCCCTGCATGCAATCCGTGTCGGTAACACCAAATCAACACGGGTGCTATGGGTTACATGCTTGATGGCCGTCAGAAGGTTGATCGAGTGGGCAGTAAAAGTTATGTACCTTCCCTGCCCCTGTTTGCTAGACCATGTATCTGTGGTCAGATGTATCTTGGCACCGACACTGTGTGCCAGAGATATATTCACCTGCCGCTGAATGTGGCCATATAGCTCTGGGATGCCTTTCTGGGAGAAATATTTCCTTACGGGGACTTTCCATTGCGGTGTGCCAATGGCCATAAATCTAAAGGCCTCCAAGTCCACCAGTTTTTATGGCAGTAGTTGGCGGGCTAGCAGTTCCGACAAGCCAGCGGTCAGCCATTGGGCAAGAGGGTTATCTGGCGTCCTCAACTTTTTATGCTCGAACATTTGGGCCACAGAAGCCTGCCTTCTGCCAGATTAACGTGACAAGGGCACGGTGGAAGGTGGAGTGGAAGACAAATAGGAGGAGAGAGAAGATGGAGAAGAGGCAGGATGTGGAGCGCCGGGAGTGTGGCTTTGTGGGTTCTGACGGCGTTTCTCCCACTGGGCTCGGTGATGGGAGGCCAGGTGCCTTCTTAAGGCGGTCATCCCTAGTTGAGTGTTGGGCTTACCATGACGTATGCGTTGACAGCACAGGCTGCAGATGGCAACAATATTGTCAGCAGCTGACACATTAAAAAAAGCCCACACTGCGAAGCCATGTGCTGGAGTCCTGGGAGCGCAAGATGTGACCGTGCATGGTGGATGGCTCGCTCCAGATACATTTGCAGTCTACTTTTTGCCTCCGGTGCACTGCAAGTTCTGCCTGCTTCTCCTCCTTCTCCTCCCTGTCTGCTGCTCCGTCTCTCCCTCTGAACTCCCCTCCTCTTCTTCTCTTCCTCTTCCTCTCTTGTGGGCACCCACGTGATGTACATCGACACGTCATCATCATCACCTTCACCACCACTGACATTAGAGATCTCGGAGTAGGCAGCAACAGCGGCGACCACCCTCCTCAGGCTGATCTGGGTACTCTCATCAGACCGCTGGGTGGCGGCCGTTGCTACCTCCTCTTCCTCATCCGATGTCAAGAATGGCTGCGCATCAGTAAGGTCTGGGAAGGGATGGGAAAATAATTCCCCTGACTCAAGTGAAGAGGCTATGGTGGTGTTGGTGTCTTTGGGGGTGCACACAGCAGAGAGTGAGGAGAGTGCAGATACAGAGGATGAGGAGGGTGCAGAAGCGGAAGGTTGAGTAAGCCACTCAACCAACTCTGGTGACGTAATCCCACGCACCTTCTCCAACTTCCCACTTAGGCTCCAGTCTGGTGCACCTACCACCCCTGCGGAACGGCCTGCCTCTTCCTCTGCCTGTCATTTTCAAAATGACTCTGTGCTAAAGTCCCTAGAGAAGAGCAGTATTTGTGGAAGCACGTATATCGCAGGCCTCAATCAGTATCTGGTGGAAGCTGGTATATCAAACCCCTCAATCAGTATTTTGTGGAAGCAGGTGTATTGCAGGCCTCAATCAATATTTGGTGGAAGCAGGTATATCAATCCCCTTACTCAGTATTTTGTGGAAGCAGGTATATCACACCCCTCAATCAGTATTTTGTGGAAACAGGTATATAGAACCCCATAATCAATATTTTGTGGAAGCAGGTATATCGCACCCCTCAATCAGTATTTTGTGGAAGCAGGTATCTCAAACCCCTTAATCATTATTTTGTGGAAGCAGGTATATCAATCCCCTTAATCAGTATTTTGTGGAAGCAGTTATATCGAACCCCTTAATCAATATTTGGTGGAAACAGGTATATCGCACCCCTCAATCAGTATTTTGTGGAAACAGGTATATAGAACCCCTTAATCACTATTTTGTGAAACCAGGTATATCGCACCACTCAATCAGTATTTTGTGGAAGCAGGTATATAAAAACACCTTAATCAGTATTTTATGGAAGCAGGTATATCGCACCCCTCAATCTGTATTTTGTGGAAGCAGGAATATCAAACCCCTAATCAGTATTTTGTAGAAGCAGGTGTATCGCAGGCCTCAATCAATATTTGGTGGAAGCAGGTATATCAATGACTTTAATCAGTATTTTGTGGAAAAAGGTATATCAATCCCCTTAATCAGTATTTTGTGGAAGCAGGTATATAGAACCCCTTAATCAATATTTGGTGGAAGCAGGTATATCGAACCCCTCAATCTGTATTTTGTGGAAGCAGGTATATCAAACCCATTATTCAGTATTTTGTGGAAGCAGGTATATTGCACCCCTCAATCAGTATTTTGTGGAAGCAGGTATATAAAACCCCTTAATCAATATTTGGTGGAAGCAGGGATATCAATGACCTTAATCAGTATTTTGTGGAAGCAGGTATATAGAACCCCGTAATCAATATTTGGTGGAAGCAGGTATATCAATCCCCTTAATCAGTGTTTTGTGGAAGCAGGTGTATCGCAGGCCTCAATCAATATTTGGTGGAAGCAGGTATATCAAACCCCTTAATCAGAATATTGTGGAAGCAGGTTATTGCATGCCTCAATCAATATTTGGTGGAAGCAGTTATATCAATCCCCTTAATCAGTATTTTGTGGAAGCAGGTGTATTGCAGGCCTCAATCAATATTTGGTGGAAGCAGGTATATCAATCCCCTTAATCAGTATTTTGTGAAAGCAGGTATATCGCACCCTCAATCAGTATTTTGTGGAAACAGGTATATAGAACCCCTTAGGGAACGGGCTCATTTTCACCTTAAGGACCAGGCCATTTTTTGCAAATCTGACCAGTGTCACTTTATGTGTGAATAACTTTAAAACGCTTTTACTTATTCAGGCCATTCTGAGATTGTTTTTTTGTCACATATTGTACTTAATGACACTGGTAAAATGAAGTCCAAAAAATTTATTTTTATTTATAAAAAAATACAAAATTTACCGAAAATTTGGAAAAATTTGCAAATTTCCAAGTTTCAATTTCTCTACTTCCATAATACATAGTAATACCTACAAAAATAGATATTACTTTACCTTCCCCATATATCTACTTCATTTTAGGATCATTTTCGGAATGACATTTTATTTTTTGTGGACCTTATAAGGCTTAGAAGTTTAGAAGCAAATCTTGAAATTTTTCAGGAATTTTAAAAAACCCACTTTTTAAGGACCAGTTCAGGTCTGAAGTCACTTTGTGAGATTACATAATAGAAACCACCCAAAAATGACCCCAATCTAGCTGGTCAAGTTATTTGTAGTGACCGTAAAAGCACTTTTTATTTTCAGGATTGAAAAACTATTCCCAAATTTGCCATTCTCAAAATAACTAGTTTGTGGTATTTGAGGCCTACTTGAAATCTATCCCAAAAAGGATATCTTACATTGAAGGTACTGATAGTGTCATTCAGAAAAACCTAAGACACACGCTAGCGTGCAGATAGAAGTCTGATTCTGTGATTAAACCTATACCTGTCACACAGCGCAAAAAAAAACAGGCCTCACATCTCTATTCAACCAAATCTGTACTGTTTTAGCTGGTCAAGTTATTTGTAGTGACCGTAAAAGCACACTTTTTTTTCTGTGTTGAAAAACTATTCCCAAATTTGCCATTCTCAAAATAACTAGTTTCTGGTATTTGAGGCCTACTTGAAATCTATCCCAAAAAGGATATCTTACATTGAAGGTACTGATAGTGTCATTCAGAAAAACCTAAGACACACGCTAGCGTGCAGATAGAAGTCTGATTCTGTGATTAAACCTATACCTGTCACACAGCGCAAAAAAAAACAGGCCTCACATCTCTATTCAACCAAATCTCTACTGTTTTAGCTGGTCAAGTTATTTGTAGTGACCGTAAAAGCACTTTTTATTTTCAGGATTGAAAAACTATTCCCAAATTTGCCATTCTCAAAATAACTAGTTTGTGGTATTTGAGGCCTACTTGAAATCTATCCCAAAAAGGATATCTTACATTGAAGGTACTGATAGTGTCATTCAGAAAAACCTAAGACACACGCTAGCGTGCAGATAGAAGTCTGATTCTGTGATTAAACCTATACCTGTCACACAGCGCAAAAAAAAACAGGCCTCACATCTCTATTCAACCAAATCTGTACTGTTTTAGCTGGTCAAGTTATTTGTAGTGACCGTAAAAGCACACTTTTTTTTCTGGGTTGAAAAACTATTCCCAAATTTGCCATTCTCAAAATAACTAGTTTCTGGTATTTGAGGCCTACTTGAAATCTATCCCAAAAAGGATATCTTACATTGAAGGTACTGATAGTGTCATTCAGAAAAACCTAAGACACACGCTAGCGTGCAGATAGAAGTCTGATTCTGTGATTAAACCTATACCTGTCACACAGCGCAAAAAAAAACAGGCCTCACATCTCTATTCAACCAAATCTGTACTGTTTTAGCTGGTCAAGTTATTTGTAGTGACCGTAAAAGCACTTTTTATTTTCTGGATTGAAAAACTATTCCCAAATTTGCCATTCTCAAAATAACTAGTTTCTGGTATTTGAGGCCTACTTGAAATCTATCCCAAAAAGGATATCTTACATTGAAGGTACTGATAGTGTCATTCAGAAAAACCTAAGACACACGCTAGCGTGCAGATAGAAGTCTGATTCTGTGATTAAACCTATACCTGTCACACAGCGCAAAAAAAAAACAGGCCTCACATCTCTATTCAACCAAATCTGTACTATTTTAGCTGGTCAAGTTATTTGTAGTGACCGTAAAAGCACTTTTTATTTTCTGGATTGAAAAACTATTCCCAAATTTGCCATTCTCAAAATAACTAGTTTCTGGTATTTGAGGCCTACTTGAAATCTATCCCAAAAAGGATATCTTACATTGAAGGTACTGATAGTGTCATTCAGAAAAACCTAAGACACACGCTAGCGTGCAGATAGAAGTCTGATTCTGTGATTAAACCTATACCTGTCACACAGCGCAAAAAAAAACAGGCCTCACATCTCTATTCAACCAAATCTGTACTGTTTTAGCTGGTCAAGTTATTTGTAGTGACCGTAAAAGCACTTTTTATTTTCTGGATTGAAAAACTATTCCCAAATTTGCCATTCTCAAAATAACTAGTTTCTGGTATTTGAGGCCTACTGGAAATCTATCCCAAAAAGGATATCTTACATTGAAGGTACTGATAGTGTCTTTCAGAAAAACCTAAGACACATGCTAGCGTGCAGATAGAAGTCTGATTCTGTGATTAAACCTATACCTGTCACGCAGCGCAAAAAAAAACAGGCCTCACATCTCTATTCAACCAAATCTGTACTGTTTTAGCTGGTCAAGTTATTTGTAGTGACCGTAAAAGCACACTTTTTGTTCTGGGTTGAAAAACTATTCCCAAATTTGCCATTCTCAAAATAACTAGTTTCTGGTATTTGAGGCCTACTTGAAATCTATCCCAAAAAGGATATCTTACATTGAAGGTACTAAAAAACTATTCCCAAATTTGCCATTCTCAAAATTGTGGTGAACGGGAACAATGAGGAAAACATCTAATAAGGGACGCGGACGTGGACATGGTCGTGGTGGTGTTAGTGGACCCTCTGGTGCTGGGAGAGGACGTGGCCGTTCTGCCACAGCCACACGTCCTAGTGTACCAACTACCTCAGGTCCCAGTAGCCGCCAGAATTTACAGGGATATTTGGTGGGGCCCAATGCCGTTCTAAGGATGGTAAGGCCTGAGCAGGTACAGGCATTAGTCAATTGGGTGGCCGACAGTGCATTCAGCACGTTCACATTATCTCCCACCCAGTCTTCTGCAGAAAGCGCACAGATGGCGCATGAAAACCAAGCCCATCAGTCTGTCACATCACCCCCATGCATATCAGGGAAACTGTCTGAGCCTCAAGTTATACTGTTGAAGAAGAAGAAAAAATAAGGAGAAAAAAAAAGGAGAAGGGGGATTAACCGCAGTAGAAGGGGAAGGAGGGAAAGTATTCTCTGGAGCGCCAAGAGGACTATTTAGAAGTGACAAAATATTAGGAATGGGATGTAGGTGGTTAGGTGGGTATTCACCGAGGCAGCACCCTAAAGCAGTGTACGTCAGTGCACTGCGAGATAATATGATATGAAGATAAAATATAAAAAAGTGTGCTGTGGGGCTTGCCCAAGGGTAGTGGGCAGTTGCACAGGGGCGCCAAGGTGAAGTGAAGGAAAAAAAAAAAAAAAAGTCAGGGCGGTGTAGTCTATGGAGGGTTGATACTTTGCTAGTTGGATTAGTGCTTCTGCTACACAGTATCGATATGTTGCGGGGGCATATATATCACTGTGTCTGTATAGTTAGCGGTTCTATTACGCAGTCTCAGTGTATGGTAGGCCTATATATCACTGTGTCTCTTTATATTTTGTTATGATGGTTCTATTTCACAGTATCGATATATGGCGACACATGTGTCACTGTACGGGTATTTAAAAGATAATAAATAATATGAATAGTAATAAATAATGTTAAAAGGTTTATATGAGAAAGAAACGGAAGGCGACTTACTTCACCAGGGAGGGAGATATAGGATAAGCAAAATACACCTATACCTGCTCCTCCCCCGCCGAGATCGCTTGTCAGGTAGTATAAACTTTCCTCCACGTCCCGAATGATGGTAGTCAGGGTTCCAAATGGAGAGTTTTTTATTGCATAAATAGATAGAAGCTCAACGCGTTTCGGGGTGTCTTCCCCTTTCTCAAGAGCAGTGTTGGTTAAAAACACATAACATAAAGTGCATGTAGCCAGGAATATATATAGGTCTCTTAATTAAACAATCAAAAAACAATTTACCAAGAGTTTTGGCGGGGACCGGAAGTAGGCGGAGCGTCACCTCCGGTCCTCTGATCCCCCCCAGTCATCCAAAATACATCGTCCGATTGAGTATAGTGCTTTAATGCATTTCAGAGTATCTTAAGAAGGAAGTTATGAAGTGCCTAGCAGGGTTCTTGTAGCCTGAGAACCTCTAACATGCTTAGATCGCTCCTGGTGCGTTCCACTGTGGAACGCAAACACGCTGGTGAGGAGGCGGGGTCTCGAGCGGATGTGCGCCATGCGTTCCACCAGTGGAACGCATGAGCAGGAGGAGGGGAAGGAAAGGTGCCGGCCGGAGGTGGGGCCGTTTGACGATGCTGTATGGAGCGCACCAAGGGGCGGGGCGCTCGACAGGGCAGGGAGGAGCAGACGTCTGTGCGTTCCAGGCTGGGACGCAGAGGCATCGGTTGGGGTCAGGAAGAGAAACCCGAACGGGAATGGAGAATGGGGAGTCCATAGGGACTATAGGCATTTAGGGATGGGCTCACATGGAGTCCTTATATTAAATAGAAAGCCAAATATGTGTAAATAAAAGTCTGAATATGTATAAAAGGACAAATGACATGAGTTCTATACCAAAGGATATTATAAAGTATTATAATGGGAAGGGTATAATAAGTATTCACATATGGAATGTTCCTGGGAAATTACATAGTGGATGGTGGTTGTATGAGTATAGTTACAATATAATGAATATATAATTATTGAGGAAAATTGTAGAATAATAAAATAAATATATATATATATATATATATTAAAAAAAAAACATCTCCAGCATCCAACTCCTCACACCTCTGTTATCACAAAACATGGTAGTTCGACCCAGAATACCCACTCCATCACTTCCACGTCCCCAGGAAAAAATAACTAATTTCTACAGTCCAATCAACACACCGAAACAGACCAAAAGGAAGGGAAGAGAAAACGGAGGAGACGAGGATGCAGAGGAGGACAGAAACGCCCGCGCCTCCAAAAAAGCAAAACCGCGTCCTGTCCAGCCTCCACCAACTCCCCCAATACTTTGAAATCCAAGGGTATTTTCAATCTATCTAAACATATCCTTCAAAGGGACGAAGTAGAAATACTCAGTAAAGGCCTATCCTTTTGCCCCACTAGTGGACCGGACATATTCGAACTATTTGTAGATCTGAATCGTTTCATTCGTAACCTTACCCTCCAGCGACACTATACTGTTAAAAATCGCTACTATTCTAAACCCCCCATTAACATGCCCCCAGAATTCGACACACAGACAGCGGATAATTCGGATTTGGAGGATGAGGATATTAAACTTCTCGTTGATGAACTCGTCAATGCCCCCATCCATTCATCACTTAGACCCAAATCCTCCTTCTACCCCCTAAATAGTAGAGGGCCACACCTCGAGACCTTCTACAACTTGGTCCTCAATGAGTTAAAGACCACGTTCTCCCCCACTAATAGGGAACAATCACCAGCCTACACCCACAATCTGTCTAGCGAACAAAGGAAAGCTATCACTATGTTAGCCAAAAATAATAACATCGTCATCAAGAATGCCGACAAAGGGGGTGGGGTGGTCATCATGGACTCCGAATACTACCACAAAGAGGCCCCGAATATCCTGTCGGATACAAACTACTACCAAACACTGAAAACTGACCCGACAGACCACTACAGGAAAAAACTATCTGATTTGATACAGGTGGGGCATACACTAGAAATACTGAATAAGCAAGAAAAGAACTTCATCCTAGTAGAATACCCGTCCACTCCCTATTTTTATTTTCTCCCGAAGATACACAAAACACTGCACAACCCCCCCGGAAGGCCTATCATATCTGGTATTGATTCTTTAACATCTAACCTCTCAGCTTATGTGGACAACCTTCTACAGAAATATGTTGTCCATCTTCCAGCGTATCTTAGAGACTCGAGCCACCTATTACACTATTGGATGACATTGCCTGGTCAAATGACATGTTCTGGGTTACCCTAGACGTAGCAGCACTATATAGTAATATCATTCATGAACAGGGCATAAACGCAGTCGACAGGTTTCTTTCAGCAGATCCATTTATGCCTTCGACACAGAAAAAGTTTATTTTGGATTCCATCTCGTTTATTCTTAATCACAATTATTCTAAATACGACAACACATTTTACATTCAACAACGAGGCACGGCGATGGGGACAAAATTTGCCCCATCCTATGCAAACTTGTTTATGGGGGCCTTTGAAGACACAATCGGCCTCCTACACCACCCCAATATATTGTTCTATAGACGTTTTATTGATGACATAATTTTTATTTGGAAAGGTGAACGTAATATTTTAGACCAATATATTTTTAACCTTAATTCCAACAATTGGAATCTGGCCTTCACTGCCCATGTAGATGCTAATCATGTCACATTCTTAGATCTGGAGCTAATGATACAGGACAATCAAATCGAAACACGTACACATTTTAAAACAGTTGATGCTAATAGCTACCTTGATTATAAAAGTTGCCATTATCATAAATGGAAACGAAACATCCCGTACGGGCAGATGCGAAGGATAAGAAGGAACTGTTCTAACAACCAGGTGATGCAGAAACAGCTGGAAACCCTCAAGACCAGATTTTTAGAAAAGGGCTACCCAAAAGGCCTAATCGACGACTCTTTTAAAAAAATAGAAAAAGAAAATCAAGCCGACTGTTTGATACCTAGGAACAAACAATCCAAAAGTAATAACTTGTCTACAACGCCACAAACAGTGGATGAGAATAAATATAAATATAACTTCATAACTCGCTACAACTCAGCACACCACAAAATCAGGGAAATATTAAACCGTCACTGGTCCATCCTACAGAAGGACCCCATCTTGGGCAGAACAGTGGCCAGCCAACCAAATTTAACCTTTCGTAGAGCGAAGTCACTAAAAGAGATGGTGGCTCCATCCTGCCCCAAACTTAATGTACCCACTGATACTACTACCACCATGAGGGCCAAGAGCAGGGGTTCCTTTAAATGTGGGCATAAACGGTGCAAATGCTGTTTAATAATTAGTGACGGGCTGCAGGAAGTTGAGATCACTGCCGAAAAGGAAAAAATCACACTTCGGAGCTACATGGATTGCGGCACATCCAATGTAGTATACATGCTCGAGTGCCCCTGCGGACTTCAATATGTGGGCCGGACAACCCAGAACTTGAGGGACCGGATAAACTCCCACCGCTCCAACATCACCAAAAAATATACAAAACATAGTGTATCGAGACACTTTGCAGAAATCCACTCCGGCGATGCATCCCTTCTGAAATTGACCCCTATCGAATGGGTCCCCAACTCCTTTTCACTACTGTGCCGCAAAGAAATGTATTGGATTTTCCGTTTTAACTCTCTTACCCCCCTCGGCCTTAATGAATGTCTAGAACATAATAATTATTAGTGAACATTGGGAAATTGGAAATCTTTTTATTTATTTATTTATTATTATTTTTTCTTAATTATTTTTAAAAAATATTTTATTTTTTTATATATATATTTATTTATTTTTTTTATATATATTTCCTTCTTTATATATATATATATTTTTAATATATTTCAGTAATTTTTTTTTTTTTTTTTTTAATATATATATATATATATATATATTTTTTTTTTTTATATATTTATATATTATTTATTTTATTATTCTACAATTTTCCTCAATAATTATATATTCATTATATTGTAACTATACTCATACAACCACCATCCACTATGTAATTTCCCAGGAACATTCCATATGTGAATACTTATTATACCCTTCCCATTATAATACTTTATAATATCCTTTGGTATAGAACTCATGTCATTTGTCCTTTTATACATATTCAGACTTTTATTTACACATATTTGGCTTTCTATTTAATATAAGGACTCCATGTGAGCCCATCCCTAAATGCCTATAGTCCCTATGGACTCCCCATTCTCTATTCCCGTTCGGGTTTCTCTTCCTGACCCCAACCGATGCCTCTGCGTCCCAGCCTGGAACGCACAGACGTCTGCTCCTCCCTGCCCTGTCGAGCGCCCCGCCCCTTGGTGCGCTCCATACAGCATCTTCAAACGGCCCCACCTCCGGCCGGCACCTTTCCTTCCCCTCCTCCTGCTCATGCGTTCCACTGGTGGAACGCATGGCGCACATCCGCTCGAGACCCCGCCTCCTCACCAGGGTGTTTGCGTTCCACAGTGGAACGCACCAGGAGCGATCTAAGCATGTTAGAGGTTCTCAGGCTACAAGAACCCTGCTAGGCACTTCATAACTTCCTTCTTAAGTTACTCTGAAATGCATTAAAGCACTATACTCAATCGGACGATGTATTTTGGATGACTGGGGGGGATCAGAGGACCGGAGGTGACGCTCCGCCTACTTCCGGTCCCCGCCAAAACTCTTGGTAAATTGTTTTTTGATTGTTTAATTAAGAGACCTATATATATTCCTGGCTACATGCACTTTATGTTATGTGTTTTTAACCAACACTGCTCTTGAGAAAGGGGAAGACACCCCGAAACGCGTTGAGCTTCTATCTATCTATGCAATAAAAAACTCTCCATTTGGAACCCTGACTACCATCATTTGGGACGTGGAGGAAAGTTAATACTACCTGACAAGCGATCTCGGCGGGGGAGGAGCAGGTATAGGTGTATTTTGCTTATCCTATATCTCCCTCCCTGGTGAAGTAAGTCGCCTTCCGTTTCTTTCTCATATAAACCTTTTAACATTATTTATTACTATTCATATTATTTATTATCTTTTAAATACCCGTACAGTGACACATGTGTCGCCATATATCGATACTGTGAAATAGAACCATCATAACAAAATATAAAGAGACACAGTGATATATAGGCCTACCATACACTGAGACTGCGTAATAGAACCGCTAACTATACAGACACAGTGATATATATGCCCCCGCAACATATCGATACTGTGTAGCAGAAGCACTAATCCAACTAGCAAAGTATCAACCCTCCATAGACTACACCGCCCTGACTTTTTTTTTTTTTTTTTCCTTCACTTCACCTTGGCGCCCCTGTGCAACTGCCCACTACCCTTGGGCAAGCCCCACAGCACACTTTTTTATATTTTATCTTCATATCATACCTCAAGTTATACAGCAGTCTCTTATGCTGTTTGAAGACTCTGCTGCCAGGGTTTCCCAAGGGCATCCACCTAGCCCTTCACCAGGGGTGGAAGAGATAGAATGCACTAACGCACAACCACTTATGTTTCCTGATGATGAGGACATGGGAATACCACCTCAGCACGTCTCTGATGATGACGAAACACAGGTGCCAACTGCTGCGTCTTTCTGTAGTGTGCAGACTGAACAGGAGGTCAGGGGTCAAGACTGGGTGGAAGACGATGCAGGGGACGATGAGGTCCTAGACCCCACATGGAATGAAGGTCGTGCCACTGACTTTCAGAGTTCGGAGGAAGAGGCAGTGGTGAGACCGAGCCAACAGCGTAGCAAAAGAGGGAGCAGTGGGCAAAATCAGAACACCCGTCGCCAAGAGACTCCGCCTGCTACTGACAGCCGCCATCTGGGACCGAGCACCCCAAAGGCAGCTTCAAGGAGTTCCCTGGCATGGCACTTCTTCAAACAATGTGCTGACGACAAGACCCGAGTAGTTTGCACGCTGTGCCATCAGAGCCTGAAGCGAGGCATTAACATTCTGAACCTTAGCACAACCTGCATGACCAGGCACCTGCATGCAAAGCATGAACTGCAGTGGAGTAAACACCTTAAAAACAAGGAAGTCACTCAGGCTCCCCCTGCTGCCTCTTCTGCTGCTGCCGCCTCGGCCTCTTCTGCTGCTGCTGCCGCCGCCTCGGCCTCTTCCTCTGCCTCTGGAGGAACGTTGGCACCTGCCGCCCAGCAAACATGGGATGTACCACCAACACCACCACCTGCGTCACCAAGCATCTCAACCATGTCACACGGCAGCGTTCAGCTCTCCATCTCACAAACATTTGAGAGAAAGCGTAAATTCCCACCTAGCCACCCTCGATCCCTGGCCCTGAATGCCAGCATTTCTAAACTACTGGCCTATGAAATGCTGTCATTTAGGCTGGTGGACACACACAGCTTCAAACAGCTCATGCCACTTGCTGTCCCACAGTATGTTGTTCCCAGCCGCCACTACTTCTCCAAGAGAGCCGTGCCTTCCCTGCACAAACAAGTGTCCGATAAAATCAAGTGTGCACTGCGCAACGCCATCTGTGGCAAGGTCCACCTAACCACAGATACGTGGACCAGTAAGCACGGCCAGGGACGCTATATCTCCCTAACTGCACACTGGGTAAATGTAGTGGCGGCTGGGCCCCAGGCGGAGAGCTGTTTGGCGCACGTCCTTCCGCCGCCAAGGATCGCAGGGCAACATTCTTTGCCTCCTGTCTCCTCCTCCTCAGCTTGCTCCTCCTCTTCTTCCACTTGCTCATCCAGTCAGCCACACACCTTCACCACCAACTTCAGCACAGCACGGGGTAAACGTCAGCAGGCCATTCTGAAACTCATATGTTTGGGGGACAGGCCCCACACCGCACAGGAGTTGTGGCGGGGTATAGAACAACAGACCGACGAGTGGTTGCTGCCGGTGAGCCTCAAGCCCGGCCTGGTGGTGTGCGATAATGGGCGAAATCTCGTTGCAGCTCTGGGACTAGCCGGTTTGACGCACATCCCTTGTCTGGCGCATGTGCTGAATTTGGTGGTGCAGAAGTTCATTCGCAACTACCCCGACATGTCAGAGCTGCTGCATAAAGTGCGGGCCGTCTGTTCGCGCTTCCGGCGTTCACACCCTGCCGCTGCTCGCCTGTCTGCGTTACAGCGTAACTTCGGCCTTCCCGCTCACCGCCTCATATGCGACGTACCCACCAGGTGGAACTCCACTTTGCATATGCTGGACAGACTGTGCGAGCAGCAGCAGGCCATAGTGGAGTTTCAGCTGCAGCACGCACGGGTCAGTCGCACTGTGGATCAGACACACTTCACCACCAATGACTGGGCCTCCATGCGAGACCTGTGTGCCCTGTTGTGCTGTTTCGAGTACTCCACCAACATGGCCAGTAGCGATGACGCCGTTATCAGCATTACAATACCACTTCTATGTCTCCTTGAGAAAACACTTAGGGCGATGATGGAAGAGGAGGTGGCCCAGGAGGAAGAGGAGGAAGAGCGGTCATTTTTAGCACTTTCAGGCCAGTCTCTTCGAAGTGACTCAGAGGGAGGTTTTTTGCAATACCAGAGGCCAGGTACAAATGTGGCCAGACAGGGCCCACTACTGGAGGACGAGGAGGACGAGGATGAGGAGGAGGTGGAGGAGGATGAGGATGAAGCATGTTCACAGCGGGGTGGCACCCAAAGCAGATCGGGCCCATCACTGGTGCGTGGCTGGGGGGAAACACAGGACGATGACGATACGCCTCCCACAGAGGACAGCTTGTCCTTACCTCTGGGCAGCCTGGCACACATGAGCGACTACATGCTGCAGTGCCTGCGCAACGACAGCAGAGTTGCCCACATTTTAACGTGTGCGGACTACTGGGTTGCCACCCTGCTGGATCCCCGGTACAAAGACAATGTGCCCACCTTACTTCCTACACTGGAGCATGATAGGAATATGCGCGAGTACAAGCGCACGTTGGTAGACGCGCTACTGAGAGCATTCCCAAATGTCACAGGGGAACCAGTGGAAGCCCAAGGCGAAGGCAGAGGAGGAGCAAGAGGTCGCCAACGCAGCTGTGTCACGCCCAGCTCCTCTGAGGGCAGGGTTAGCATGGCAGAGATGTGGAAAAGTTTTGTCAACACGCCACAGCTAAGTGCACCACCACCTGATACGGAACGTGTTAGCAGGAGGCAACATTTCACTAACATGGTGGAACAGTACCTGTGCACACCCCTCCACGTACTGACTGATGGTTCGGCCCCATTCAACTTCTGGGTCTCCAAATTGTCCACGTGGCCAGAGCTAGCCTTTTATGCCTTGGAGGTGCTGGCCTGCCCGGCGGCCAGCGTTTTGTCTGAACGTGTATTCAGCACAGCAGGGGGCGTCATTACAGACAAACGCAGCCGCCTGTCTACAGCCAATGTGGACAAGCTGACGTTCATAAAAATGAACCAGGCATGGATCCCACAGGACCTGTCCATCCCTTGTGCAGATTAGATATTAACTACCTCCCCTTAACAATATATTATTCTACTCCAGGGCACTTCCTCATTCAATACTATTTTT
Organism: Bufo bufo; assembly: GCF_905171765.1. Lineage (NCBI taxonomy): Eukaryota > Metazoa > Chordata > Amphibia > Anura > Bufonidae > Bufo > Bufo bufo. The sequence goes on along the minus strand of NC_053392.1, from coordinate 236,002,964 downwards.
AATTTCATTTTACCATTATATTGCGGGGCAACCCAAAGTTGAATGAACCTCTCCTCTGTCTGGGTGCCGGGGCCTAAATGTGTGACAGTGGCCTGTTCCAGTGGTGGGTGACATGAAGCCTGATTCTCTGCTATGACATGAAGACTTATTCTGTGCTGACATGAAGCCAGATTCTCTGTTACGCGACCTCTCTCCTCTGCCTGGGTGCCTGGGCCTAAATATGTGACAGTGGCCTGTTCCAGTGGTGGGTGACGTGAAGCCTGATTCTCTGCTATGACATGAAGACTTATTCTGTGCTGACATGAAGCCAGATTCTCTGTTACGCGACCTCTCTCCTCTGCCTGGGTGCCTGGGCCTAAATATGTGACAGTGGCCTGTTCCAGTGGTGGGTGACGGGTGGGTGACGTGAAGCCTGATTCTCTGCTATGACATGAAGACTGATTCTGCGCTGACATAAGGCCAGATTCTCTGTTACAGGACCTCTCTCCTCTGTCTGGGTGCCGGGGCCTAAATGTGTGACAGTGGCCTGTTCCAGTGGTGGGTGACGTGAAGCCTGATTCTCTGCTATGACATGAAGACTGATTCTGCGCTGACATAAGGCCAGATTCTCTGTTACAGGACCTCTCTCCTCTGTCTGGGTGCCGGGGCCTAAATGTGTGACAGTGGCCTGTTCCAGTGGTGGGTGACGTGAAGCCTGATTCTCTGCTATGACATGAAGACAGATTCTGCGCTGACATAAGGCCAGATTCTCTGTTACGGGACCGCTCTCCTCTGTCTGGGTGCCGGGGCCTAAATGTGTGACAGTGGCCTGTTCCAGTGGTGGGTGACGTGAAGCCTGATTCTCTGCTATGACATGAAGACTGATTCTGCGCTGACATAAGGCCAGATTCTCTGTTACGGGACCTCTCTCCTCTGCCTGGGTGCCTGGGCCTAAATGTGTGACAGTGGCCTGTTCCAGTGGTGGGTGACGTGATGCCTGATTCTCTGCTACGACATGAAGACAGATTCTGTGCTGACATAAGGCCAGATTCTCTGTTACAGGACCTCTCTCCTCTGTCTGGGTGCCGGGGCCTAAATGTGTGACAGTGGCCTGTTCCAGTGGTGGGTGACGTGAAGCCTGATTCTCTGCTATGACATGAAGACAGATTCTGTGCTGACATAAGGCCAGATTCTCAGTTACGGGAACGCTCTCCTCTGTCTGGGTGCCGGGGCCTAAATGTGTGACAGTGGCCTGTTCCAGTGGTGGGTGACGTGAAGCCTGATTCTCTGCTATGACATGAAGACTGATTCTGTGCTGACATGAAGCCAGATTCTCTGCTATGGCATGAAGAGACTGATTCTGTGCTGACATGAAGCCAGATTCTTTGCTATGGCATGAAGAGACTGATTCTCTGCTGATGTGAAGCCAGATTCTCTGCTATGGGACCTCTGTCCAATTGATATTGGGTCATTTTTATTTTTTTAATATGTATTTTAATTCATTTCCCTATCCACATTTGTTTGCAGGGGATTTACCTACATGTTGCTGCCTTTTGCAGCCCTCTAGCTCTTTCCTGGGCTGTTTTACAGCCTTTTTAGTGCCCAAAAGTTCGGGTCCCCATTGACTTCAATGGGGTTCGGGACGAAGTTCGGTTCGGGTTCGGATCCCGAACCTGAACATTTCCGTGAAGTTCGGCCGAACTTCTCGAACCCGAACATCCAGGTGTTCGCTCAACTCTAGTCGTTAACCCTTTAGGTGTTCCACAACAGTTAATGGCAAATGGAGATAAAATATCAGAATTTCGATTTTTTTGGGGCAAATTTTCCATTTTAATCAATTTTTTCCAGTAACAAAGCAAGGGTTAACAGCCAAACAAAACTCAATAGTTATTGCCCCGATTCTGTAGTTTGCAGAAACACCCCATATGTGGCTGTAAACTACTGGTTTATTTACACCATGTCCCATTTGAAGCCCCCCTGATGCACCCCTAGAGTAGAAACTCTATAAAAGTTACCCCATCTAAGAAACTATACCCCTCAAGGTATTCAAAACTTATTTTACAAACTTTGTTTACCCTTTAGATGTTCCACAAGAGTTATTGGCAAATGGAGATGAAATTTAAGAATTAAAATTTTTGGGCAAATTTTCCATTTTAATCCACTTTTTCCAGTAACAAAGCAAGGGTTAACAGCCAAACAAAACTCAATATTTATTCCCCTGATTCTGTAGTTTACAGAAACATCCCATATGTGGCCGTAAACTACTGTGCGGGCACACGGTAGGGCGTAGAGGGAAAGGTGCGCCGTGTGGTTTTTGGAAGGCAGATTTTGCTGGACTGGTTTATTTACACCATGTCCCATTTGAAGCCCCCCTGATGCACCCCTAGAGCAGAAAATCCATTAAAGTGACCCCATCTAAGAAACTACACCCCTCAAGGTATTCAAAACTGATTTTACAAACTTTGTTAACCCTTTAGGTGTTCCACAAGAGTTATTGGCAAATGGAGATGAAATTTAAGAATTTAAATTTTTGGGCAAATTTTCCATATTAATCCATTTTTTCCACTAACAAAGCAAGGGTTAACAGCCAAACAAAACTCAATATTTATTGCCCGGATTCTGTAGTTTGCAGAAACACCCCATATGTGGCCGTAAACTACTGTACGGGCACACGGTAGGGCGTAGAGGGAAAGGTGCGCCGTGTGGTTTTTGGAAGGCAGATTTTGCTGAACTGATTTATTTACACCATGTCCCATTTGAAGCCCCCCTGATGCACCCCTAGAGTAGAAACTCCATAAAAGTGACCCCATCTAAGAAACTACACCCCTCAATGTATTTAAAAATGATTTTACAAACTTTGTTAACCCTTTAGGTGTTCCACAAGAGTTATTGGCAAATGGAGATGAAATTTCGGAATTTCAATTTTTGTTAACCTTGCCTCACAAAAATGTAATATAGAGCAACCAAAAATCACACACACCTTTACTAAATGAGTTAATGGAAGCTACATACGTACTCTGCTCAGAAGTCCCAGGTAGATGGGCGTGTTCAGTCTAACTCATTTATAGTCGGTATTGTACCACTTTTATTTAGAATGACCCCCATTTCTTAGCTCTATTGTTTGTATGTATAATGGTGTGCAGCCATTTTGTTTTTTGTAATTATGTTTGCTTCATGGATATGCACCTGTGATTCTGAAGGTTCTAGTCTAAATTCTCTTGTAGTATATATTGAGGGTAGCGCCTCTTTTAGACTGAACACGCCCATCTACCTGGGACTTCTGAGCAAAGTACGTATGTAGCTGGTCTCTACACTGCCCTAAATATTGTAGGCTTAAGTAAGTCCAAAGAGAGGCAGTATATTTAGTGTTAGGGACCCATCTGCGAAAGCCACCTTGACGACTGGTAGATGGGCCCGACACATGTTTGAGCAAATATGTGCGCTAAGAGCTTCCATTAACTCATTTATAGTCGGTATTGTACCACTTTTATTTAGAATGACCCCCATTTCTTAGCTCTATTGTTTGTATGTATAATGGTGTGCAGCCATTTTGTTTTTTGTAATTATGTTTGTTTCATGGATATGCACCTGTGATTCTGAAGGTTCTAGTCTAAATTCTGTTGTAGTAAACAAACAAGTGCAATTTTATTATGTGCTACATTAAGGGAAGGGTACTTTCACACTAGTGTTATTCCAACCCATCTGGTGAACGCCGTAAAAAAATAAAAAAAATAATGTACCGAGCACCCGAGCTCAATGGAAGTCAATAGGAGAACCCGAGCATTAAACCAGGCACCCCCTGCTCTGAAGAGGGTAGGGTGTCTGGTTCACATGAAAAGGTCAGAAATTGATGGAACCACTGAAATGGTTCGGGAACAGCATGGGGAGAATGTCTGGATGCATCTTGGACTCCCAGGTCGCTGCTGGGAACGATGTTATCCTAGTAGTACGCCACTTTTACAGACTGACAATAATACGCACAGAGCCAAAGATAAAATCGATTTTAGAGGAAATATTGTTAGGAAGCAGTTGTTCCTGTATATTTACTTGTATATAAAATGCAAGTGCTGTCAAAAATTACAAGGAAGAGGCACTCCGATACAATCTGTATATAACATAAAGAGGGCCTCATTTACATTGTGGTACAATTGTTCAGGTAGTGGGACTCATACACTCATAAAGCCTATGCACTAAGTGAAAGGGCTGCCAAAAATTACAAGGAACCAGCACTACAATACACCCTTTATTACACATAAAAGAGGGCATCATACACACCCTTGAAAAATTATGATTGATGGCCTGCTGGTGACCCTCAAAAACTATTTGAGCAAGCACCTGCTGATCTGACCATCTAAAACATTAGGGGCGAGGGCCCTCTGCTGAGCTGACCCTCTAAAACATTAGGGGCGAGTGCCTGCTGCTGATCTGACCATCTAAAACATTAGGGGCGAGGGCCTGCTGCTGATGTGACCATCTAAAACATTAGGGATGAGGGTCTGTTGCTGAGCTGACCCTCTAAAACATTAGGGCCGAGTGCCTGCTGCTGATCTGACCTTCTAAAACAGGGACGAGGGCCTGCTGCTGAGCTGACCCTCTAAAACATTAGGGCCTAGTAACTGCTGCTGATCTGACCATCTAAAACATTAGGGACGAGGGCCTGCTGCTGATCTGACCATCTAAAACATTAGGGGTGAGTGCCTGCTGCTGATATGACCATCTAAAACATTAGGGGTGAGGGTCTGCTGCTGAGCTGACCATCTAAAACATTAGGGGGGAGGGTCTGCTTCTGAGGTGACCCTCTAAAACATTAGGGGCGAGTGCCTGCTGCTGATCTAACCATCTAAAATATTAGGGGCGAGGGCCTGCTGGTGACCCTCTAAAACATTATGGGTGAGGGCCTGCTGGTGACCCTCAAAAACATTATGGGCGAGGGCCTGCTGGTGACCCTCTAAAACATTACTGGTGAGGGCCTGCTGCTGAGCTGACCCTCTAAAACATTAGGAGCGAGGGCAACCTAATAAGTATGTTGATATGATGGAGGAGGAGAAAAGGGAGATTGAACCATATACCCTTTTTAGTGGTGGAAGAGGTGCATGGGAATACAGTGTATTCAATACACCATAAAAGCCACATTTAGAGTGTCTTTATGTTCAGCCACTTTCCTCTGGTGGAGTAGAGAAGTCAGGGTCAATCCAGGTCTTGTTAATTTTTATAAGAGTCAACGGGTCAGCATTTTCAGCTGACAGTCGGATGCGCTTATCAGTTATTATGCCCCCAGCAGCACTAAATACACGCTCTGACAGAACGCTGGCCGCAAAGCAGGCCAGCACCTCCAAGGTTTAGAGCACCAGTTCGTGCCACGTGTCCAGCTTGGACACCCAATAGTTGTAAGGCACAGAGGGATCACTGAGGACGCTGACATGGTCTGCTAAGTACTCCTTCACCATCTTCCAAAATTTTTCCCTCCTTGTGACAGTAGGCTGTGCATCAGGTTGAGGGTTCTGGCAGGGTCCCATAAAACTGTCCCAGGTTTTGGAGAGTGTTTCCCTGCCTCTGTTGGAACTGCTGTGTGTTCCCCTCGTCTCCCCTCCTCGGTTGGCCAAGGAACTACATACTCTGCAGCCAGCGTTGTCAGCTGGAAATTTTTGGAGCAATTTTTCCACAAGGACTTTCTGGTATTGCACCATTTTGCTTGTCCTCTCCACCACAGGAATGAGAGATGAGAAGTTCTCTTTGTAGCGGGGGTCGAGAAGGGTGAACAACCAGTAATCGGTGTTGACCAAAATGCATAAAACAGGCAGCCTAACATAAAGTCAGCCATGTGTCCCAGAGTCCCAACAGACAAGACTTCGCTGTCCTCATCAGGAGGATGACTCTCAATCTCCTCATCCTCTTCCTCCTCTTCTACCCCTCCACGCTGAACAGATGGAATAAAACTTCATGGGTAATACCCTCTGTCTCCTGCTCCTCCTCCTCATCATCATCACCCAATTCGCGCTGAGAAGACGAACTGAGGGTGGTCTGGCTATCACCCTGTGTACTGTCTTCCCCCATTTCCACTTCGTCCACATGCAAAGCGTCCGCCTTAATTGTGAGAAGCGAGTGTTTGAGTAGTTTGAGTAGATACAGAAGTGGGATAGTTATCGCCGCTCGCCATTTGTGTTGATTCCTCAAAGTTGCGTAAAATCTTACAGAGGTTAGACATCGCACATTAGTCGGTGAGCTGGCAATTGCATGTGGGCTAGGCATGGTATGTGTGTGAGCTTGCTGAGCTCCAAAGCCGCCACCAAGTTACGGCCATTATCAGACACAACCATGCCTGGTTGTAGGTTGAGTGGTGAGAGCCACAGCTCAGTCTGGTCCCTTATCCCTTGTCACAGCTTTGCGGCGGTGTGCTGTTTGTCACCTAAGCAGATCAGTTTAAGCGCGGCCTGTTGCCACTTCCCCACTGTAGTGCTACATTGCTTCCAGCTACTGACTGATGACTGACTGGTGCTGCAAGATGATAATTCAGAGGTGGAAGTGGAGGAGGAGGCGGAGAAGGTGGGGTTGCAGCCACTAACGTAGGTGGTGGCGGAAACACTGATGGAAGTAGGGCCCGTAGGAAGTAGGGACCTTGGCGTCGGTAGCATCTGTGTCATCCCAGGGTACGACTCACTCCTGGCCTCCACAACGTTCACCCAGTGTGCCGTCAGGGAAATGTAGCGTCCCTGGCCAAAAGCACTTGTCCATGTGTCAGTCGTTAAGTGGACCTTTCCAATAACTGCATTGGTTAGGGCACGGGTGATGTTACGGGACACATGCTGGTGTAAGGCTGGGACTGCACACCATGAAAAATATTGGCGGCTGGGGACAGAGTAATGTGGGACAGACACCGCCATCAGGCTGCGGAAAGCCTCAGTGTCCAAAAGCCTAAATGGCAACATTTTCAGGACCAGCAATTTGGAAAGGTGCACATTTGGTGCTATGGCCTGTGGGTGGGTGGCTGGGTATTTGCGCTTTCGTTCAAAGGCCTGGGGTTTAGACATCTATACACTGCACTGGGAAACAGAAGTGGATGTGCTAGCTGATGGTGCCTGCGAAGGTCCAGGTGCATGGCGGGAGGCATCTGGGCCTGCGTCTTGGACAGGGGATTGGCCAGCACGTAACACAGGGGAAGAGGAGGCAGTGGTGTGAACCGCAGACACTGATTGTGGACCCAGGCATTCAGCCCACCTATTAGGGTTGTTTGATGCCATGTGGCGGATCATGCTGGTGGTGGTGAGGTTGCTAGTGTTCACGCCCCTGCTCATTTTGGTACGGCAAGGGTTGCAAATGACAATTCTTTTATCGTTCGCACTTTCCTCAAAAAAGCGCCAGACATCTGGAACATCTATCCCTTGGCAAGAGGATTGCTGCAAGTGGGTGCTCCGGGGAACAGTTGCGGGCCTGTTTGGTGTGGCCCGCCTTTTGCTACCCCACTGCCTCTACCAGCCTGTTGCGGTGCTGCGGATCCCTCCCCCCTGTACTGCTGTCCTCGCTCGGCTTGCCACCTTCCCAGGCTGGGTCAGTGACTTAATCGTCCACCACCTCCTCTTCCACTTCCTCACTCTGTTTATCCTCCTGACTTGTTGACCTAACAACAACCTCAGTTATTGACAGCTGTATCTCATCCTCATCATCAACCTCTTGAGACATTAATTGCAGTTGACTTATTGGCAACTGTGTCTCATCATCATCATCCACCTCGTGAAACACTAATTGCCATTCCCCACCGTCATTTTCTTGTGACTGTGGATGCTCAAGAGTTTGGAAATCAGGGCACAAGATCTCCTCATGTCCCTCTTCAAGCGGCCTTGGCGAGAGGGCCAAATCAAGGAATGGCGCTGAAAAGAGCTCCTCTGAATATCCAAGTGTTCGATCACTTGTTTGCCAAGACTCTCCATGATTGGAGGAAGAAGTATCAGGGTGAGGATTCTGTTGACCAGACTCTTGGCTACTGAGACTGGACTTTGTGGAAGACAGGGTGGTGCTTAACCAACTGGAAGCATTATCTGCTGCAATCCAAGCGACCACCTGGTCTGACTTCGAGAGTGGTGTCCTGCGCTGCCCTGCAAACTAGGACATGGAGCTAAGCATCGTGGATGAGTGTGTTTCTTGTGCTCTGGCAGCAGGCACAGTTTCACCATGCCCAGGGCCACGGCCTCTGCGTGCACCATCAGCAGCACGGCCACTTCCCCGTCCCTTACTGCTCGCCTTGCGCATATTAAATGGTATATATGCTTGCAAGTATGTCACACTTACAGTAGCGCAGGTTGTGTAAGTGTATGCACAAATAAAGTACACAGAATGTCACAGATATTTTTAGGATGTGCACACGTTAAACAGGAGATGTAGCACAGATTATGTCGCTGCCCGCAGAGTCTATGAAAAAAGTACACTGAATGTCACAGATAATTTTAGTATGCACAAACGTTATACAGGAGATATAGCGCAAGTAATGTCGCTGTCACCACCGCCTAATAAAAAATTACACTGAATAAATGTCACTCATATTTAGGTTGCACAAACGTTATACAGGAGGTATAGCGCAAGTAATGTCGCTGTCACCACCAGCTAATAAAAAAATTACACTTAATTAATGTCACTGATATTTCGGTTGCACAAACGTTATACAGGAGGTATAGCGCAAGTAATGTCGCTGTCACCAGCAGCTAATAAAAAATTGCACTGAATTAATGTCACTGATATTTAGGATGGGCAAACGTTATACAGGAGATGTAACGCAGGTAATGTCGCTGCCACCAGCAGCAAAAAAATTTGACTGAATGTCACTGATATTGCAAATACGCAAATGGTATACAGGAGGAGATGTAGCGCAAATAATGTAACTGTCCGCAGCAGACACCGTCTACAGAAAAAGTACACTGGATGTCACAGATAGTTTTAGGCTGCGCACACGTTACACAGGAAGTGTAGCGCAGATAATGTCATTGTCACCAGCGGGAAAAAAAATTACACTGAATGTCACTGATATTTCGGATGCGCTAACGTTATACTGGAGATGTAGCGTAAGTAATGTCGCTGCCACCAGCAGCAAAAAAATTACACTGAATGTCACTGATATTTAGGATGCGCAAACGTTATACAGGAGATGTAGTGCAGGTAATGTAACTGTCCGCAGCGGACACCGTCTATGGAAAAAGTACACTGGATGTCACAGATATTTTTAGGCTGCGCACACGTTAGACAGGAGATGTAGTGCAGATAATGTCGCTGTCTGAAGCGGCCAAACAATTGCAAGCTATTTATCGCAGGTTGCGCTAAAAATATATATTGCTGCCAGATACAACTATAGTCCTTAAAAGGACTTTTGGGTCTCTAACAAGTTTTTTCAATAAAAATATTAGTATTTCACTCCCTACACTATCTGTCCCTTCTTCACGACAGCTCTCCCTGACTAAGACTGTGCTGAACACGTGTCATCGGGTGCTATATAGCACCCGATGACGCGTTCTGGCCAGCCAATCACTGTAATGCCAGTGGCCAACATGGCTACGGCATTACAGTAAATGGCAGTACTTACCTGCACGTTTATAGGCTGCGTAGCAGCCAGCAAACATGTGGGGAGGAGACTCAAGCATGCCGAGCATCGCGATGCGTGAGTAAAATTTGTGTTTGGCCGAGCATGCTCGCCCAACACTAATAATAATAATTGTGACAAAACCTTTTGTATTTCAGCTGCTGTTCGTGTAGTTACCCCTATTTCGCCCTTTAAATGTACACAAACTACCTCCTCTGCCTGTGACGAAGTTAGCGAACACAATGGACATTGCCTGTGATGCAATTGACAAACACAATGGATATTGCCTGTGATACATTTAGCAAACACAATGGTCTTGGTCATCGACCTCATGAAACTATGTCTGGCCCCTTTATCTAATTATCTCCAGGATAGGAGGGATTTTACTGTTCATGCGGGTGTGTTATATCTTACTGTATATCGATTGGTCACTGTATTTTGTGTGCCTGTCCTCCACAAGGTCCGCGTGGGAATAACCCTTGCTGGGGGACTTGCATAAAAGGCGGAGCTGTGGCTATCACTTGGAAGAAAGACGAGACAGAGGGGATATGATAGAAACTTTTAAATACATAAAGGGAATCAACACGGTAAAAGAGGAGAGAATATTTAAAAGAAGAAAAACTGCTACAAGAGGACATAGTTTTAAATTAGAGGGGCAAAGTTTTAAAAGTAATATCAGGAAGTATTACTTTACTGAGAGAGTAGTGGATGCATGGAATAGCCTTCCTGCAGAAGTGGTAGCTACAAATACAGTGAAGGAGTTTAAGCATGCATGGGATAGGCATAAGGCCATCCTTCATATAAGATAGGGCCAGGGGCTATTCATAGTATTCAGTATATTGGGCAGACTAAATGGTTCTTATCTGCCGACACATTCTATGTTTCTATCAATAAAGGAGATCGTTTTTACCCCCTTCCTGAAGTTTTGGCTCCTGTTTGGGGGGGATTGGGAGCTATATATTCACAACACCTTCAGATTTACTTGGATTTCGGGAGACGCTGTACAGATTTTCTCAGCTGGAGTGTAAGATATCCGTAACATTGGTGGCAAGCAGCGGGATTTTCTCCCGAATGGATATATTGAACCGAATGAAAGATTGAATGGCCCACAGATACGAACGGCTCAAACGAACTATGTTAAAGGAACTACTCGAAGCTCGCAGCATAGTGGCAAGTAACAAGCCGAAAGCCACGAATTGCTAGAGAGCGACAGAACCAGCAACGCTACCATGGAGATGCCAGAAGAAACAGAATTTCAAAAAGACATAAGATGGAGGCTTAGCATTTTGGGGCCCAAACCATCACAAGAGACTATCAACCAAATAATGGCACAAGCAACGCAAGCACACAGTGCAAGAGTACAAGCGACTGCAACCCAACAAGGGGATATAATGGCACTACAGAGAGCTGCTAATGGACAGGCACGTAAGATTAATTATGCTGCATTTAAAGCCTTTACAGATGGCAAAATGGACATAGACAGCTATTTGCAGGATTTCAAACGACAATGTGCATTGGAGAACCTGAGGAGAGATAGCTTGGCTGCAATATGAAGAGGTCAAGAACTAAAATAAATATTGCTGGCCCGCTATGCTGTCACACCAGAGGCATATAGGAAAAAGTTCAGGGCCCTCAGGAAAACGGGCAGAGACACTTTTACCAAGTGGGCCTTATGTATGCACCGCACTGCCAGCAACTGGATGCAAGGGTGCCAGGTGACCACATTGGCAGATGCCTTACAGTTGTTACTGCTGGAGCAGTTTTTTTATTTTGCTCCGCCAGATGTTAGAGACTGGGTTCGTGACCGCAAGCCTCGGACTGTGGAAGAGGCTGCTAGTCTGGCTGATGAACACCACAATAGCAGGAGTATGGAGAGTAGCAGAGCACCGGCGGTCCAGCATACCCCCACCTACACCCCAACATCCATGACACCGGCCAGGCCCAATGCGTCCCACACCACACCAAGCAATTAGGGAGCACAGAGACCACCACCGATGTGCTATGGGTGTAACCAAATAGGACACATCAAACCCAACTGCCCGCAGCGCACGTCTAACAAAGGGGGGCAACAACCAGTACCACTGCACCGAGCCGCAGCCCATTGCATCCAGGAGGACTACAGTAAAGATACCCAAGGGGGTTATGCAGCGTATTCACCCCCAGAACCCAGCGAGCAATGGTCCTTACTGCACGAGGTCAACCCCGTACAGGGCGCTGGAGACAACCGTCACATTACCGCCAGTCCATCCACCTAAATGGACAGGAGGCTAGGGGCCTGAGAGACAGCGGAGCCACCATCACCCTGGTCCAGCCTCACCGGGTCAAGCCATCCCTGTAGCAGTCCGGTTAGCTGGAGGGGCCCTCCATAAGATATCAACAGCCTGGATTCATATTGACTGAGGTACGGGGGCTAAATTACTGGAGGTGGGGATTATGGCTGACCTGCTGGCCGAAGTGCTGCTGGGGAATGACTTGGGATGTTTGACCTCCCAGTTTGTTACACCAGCCCACGGGGGAGCTTTACCGGTGACTACTCGGCAGCAGGCCAGGGCAACGGAGACCGCACGCTCTCAGGAACAAAGGGAAGACCCTACGCTAGCAGGTTACTGCTGAGCCGTAGAAAAACCCCAGGTAGACACAGACCAGGACAGGTTTCAATGGGACAAAGGACGGTTATCCGGGATCGGACAGGGGGCCAACCAAGTGACCGAAAAACAACTAATAGTACCCCGCAAATACCGAACTGTTGCAGATTAACCACCTCAGCCCCCATAGCTTAAACACCCTGAAAGACCAGGCCACTTTTTACACTTCTGACCTACACTATTTTCACCGTTTATTGCTCGGTCATGCAACTTACCACCCAAATGAATTTTACCTCCTTTTCTTCTCACTAATAGAGCTTTCATTTGGTGGTATTTCATTGCTGCTGACATTTTTACTTTTTTTGTTATTAATCGAAATTTAACAATTTTTTTGCAAAAAAATGACATTTTTCACTTTCAGTTGTAAAATTTTGCAAAAAAAAACGAGATCCATATATAAATTTTGCTCTTAATTTATTGTTCTACATGTCTTTGATAAAAAAAAAAAATGTTTGGGTAAAAAAAAAAATGGTTTGGGTAAAAGTTATAGCGTTTACAAACTATGGTACAAAAATGTGAATTTCCGCTTTTTGAAGCAGCTCTGACTTTCTGAGCACCTGTCATGTTTCCTGAGGTTCTACAATGGCCAGACAGTACAAACACCCCACAAATGACCCCATTTCAGAAAGTAGACACCCTATGGTATTCGCTGATGGGCATAGTGAGTTCATAGAACTTTTTATTTTTTGTCAAAAGTTAGTGGAAAATTATGATTTTTTTTTTTTCTTACAAAGTCTCATATTCCACTAACTTCTGACAAAAAATAAAAACTTCCATGAACTCACTATGCCCATCAGCGAATACCTTGGGGTGTCTTCTTTCCAAAATGGGGTCACTTGTGGGGTAGTTATACTGCCCTGGCATTCTAGGGGCCCAAATGTGTGGTAAGGCGTTTGAAATCAAATTCTGTAAAAAATGGCCAGTGAAATCCGAAAGGTGCTCGTTGGAATGTGGGCCCCTTTGCCCACCTAGGCTGCAAAAAAGTGTCACACATGTGGTATCTCCGTATTCAGGAGAAGTTGGGGAATGTGTTTTGGGGTGTCATTTTACATATACCCATGCTGGGTGAGATAAATATCTTGGTCAAATGCCAACTTTGTTTAAAAAAATGGGAAAAGTTGTCTTTTGCCAAGATATTTCTCTCACCCAGCATGGGTATATGTAAAATGACACCCCAAAACACATTCCCAAACTTCTCCTGAATACGGAGATACCACATGTGTGACACTTTTTTGCAGCCTAGGTGGGCAAAGGGGCCCATATTCCAAAGAGCACCTTTCGGATTTCACTGGTCATTTTTTACAGAATCTGATTTCAAACTCCTTACCACACATTTGGGCCCCTAGAATGCCAGGGAAGTATAACTACCCCACAAGTGACCCCATTTTGGAAAGAAGACACCCCAAGGTATTCGCTGATGGGCATAGTGAGTTCATGGAAGTTTTTATTTTTTCTCACAAGTTAGTGGAATATGAGACTTTGTAAGAAAAAAATAAATAAAAAAAATCATCATTTTCCACTAACTTGTGACAAAAAATATAAAATTCTAGGAACTCGCCATGCCCCTCACGGAATACCTTGGGGTGTCTTCTTTCCAAAATGGGGTCACTTGTGGGGTAGTTATACTGCCCTGGCATTCTAGGGGCCCAAATGTGTGGTAAGTAGGTAAATGACCTGTGAAATCCGAAAGCTGCTCTTTGGAATGTGGGCCCCTTTGCTCACCAAGGCTGCAAAAAAGTGTCACACATGTGGTATCTCAGTATTCAGGAGAAGTTGGGGAATGTGTTTTGGGGTGTCATTTTACATATACCCATGCTGTGTGAGAGAAATATCTTGGCAAAAGACAACTTTTCCCATTTTTTTTATACAAAGTTGGCATTTGACCAAGATATTTATCTCACCCAGCATGGGTATATGTAAAATGACACCCCAAAACACATTCCCCAACTTCTCCTGAATACGGAGATACCACATGTGTGACACTTTTTTGCAGCCTAGGTGGGCAAAGGGGCCCAAATTCCTTTTAGGAGGGCATTTTTAGACATTTGGATGCCAGACTTCTTCTCACGCTTTGGGGCCCCTAAAATGCCAGGGCAGTATAAATACCCCACATGTGACCCCATTTTGGAAAGAAGACACCCCAAGGTATTCAATGAGGGAGCATGGCGAGTTCATAGAAAAAAAAAAATTTTGGCACAAGTTAGCGGAAATTGATTTTTTTTGATTTTTTTCTCACAAAGTCTCCCTTTCCGCTAACTTGGGACAAAAATTTCAATCTTTCATGGACTCAATAAGCCCCTCAGCGAATACCTTGGGGTGTCTTCTTTCCAAATTGGGGTCATTTGTGGGCTGTTTGTACTGCCCTGGCATTTAAGGGTCTCCGCAATCATTACATGTATGGCCAGCATTAGGAGTTTCTGCTATTCTCCTTATATTGAGCATACGGGTAATGAGATTTTTTTTTTCCGTTCAGCCTCTGGGCTGAAAGAAAAAAATTAACGGCACAGATTTCTTCATTCGCATCGATCAATGTGGATGAAAAAATCTCTGCCAAAAAAAGAAAAAGGAGGGGAAAGGCGTCTGCCAGGACATAGGAGCTCCGCCCCAACATCCATACCCACTTAGCTCGTATGCCCTGGCAAACCAGATTTCTCCATTCACATCAATCGATGTGGATGAATAAATCCTTGCCGGGATTTTTTTTTTTATATATACAAAGTGTTTGCCAAAGTATATGAACCCCGCCACCTCCTCAGCTCATATGCCTCGGCAAACGTATCTTTTACTGCAGAGGAGAAATCTCGTCTTGCAGCGCCGCATACACCGACTTGCGTGTAATCTGACAGCAGCGCAATGCTTCTGTCAGAATGCACATCAGTACTGCAGCTAGTCGATCGGTTGGTCCACCTGGAAGGTAAAAAAAACAAAACAAAAAAGAAAAAACCAGGCCGCAACGCAATAAATTTATTAACTTTTGAACCAAACATATAAACTTTTTTTAACTTTTTTAACTGAACGTTAACTTTTTTACTTACCGGTATTTTTTTTTTTGTTTCGTTTTTTTTACCTTTTATAGAACAAACCTCTCCTTCCCCATGGGACAATGTGCAAAGCGCAAATCGCCCAAAGATGTGGCGAAGTACGTTATGCACTTTATCCCAGGTGAAAGGAGAGGTTTGCAGCAGCTGTGAGTAAAAGGGCCCTAATAGCCTGTGTGCCTGTCCTGTGAGATGGAACCCCTTGCCAAATAAGGGTGACACCAAGTCCCAGACTGTCTTCCCACTGCTCCCCAGGTAGTCAGGGCAACCGACCGGCTCCAGGGTCTGATCTTTTCCCTCATATATCCGAAATTTGTGGGTATAGCCTGTGGCCCTTTCACAAAGCTTATACAATTTGACCCCATACCGGGCACGCTTGCTTGGGATGTATTGTTTGAAGCCAAGGCGCCCGGTAAAATGTATTAGGGACTCGTCTACGCAGATGTTTTGCTCGGGGGTATACAAATCTGCAAATTTCTGGTTGACGTGGTCTATGAGGGGCCGAATTTTGTGGAGCCGGTCAAAAGCTGGGTGGCCTCTGGGACGGGAGGTGGTGTTGTCGCTAAAATGCAGGAAACGGAGGATGGCCTCAAATCGTGCCCTGGACATAGCAGCAGAGAACATGGGCATGTGATGAATCGGGTGCGTGGACCAATATGACCGCAATTCATGCTTTTTAGTTAGACCCATGTTGAGGAGAAGGCCCAGAAAATTTTTAATTTCGGAAACTTGGACTGGTTTCCACCGGAAAGGCTGGGCATAATAGCTTCCCGGGTTGGCGGATATAAATTGTGTGGCATACCGGTTTGTCTCTGCCACGACTAAGTCCAAGAGCTCCGCAGTCAAGAACAGCTCAAAAAATCCCAGGGCCGAACCGATATGAGCCGTCTCAACCCGAACTCCAGACTGGGCGGTGAAAGGGGGAACTACAGGTGCGGCTGAAGTTGGTGACTGCCAATCAGGGTTTGCCAGCACCTCAGGGATTCTAGGGGCTCTACGGGCCTGTCTGTGCGGTGGCTGCGACGGGGTAACTATTGCATGTGCCACCGTACCAGCTTCAACTGCCCTTCTGGTGCTCGCCACGTCACCATGTTGTACGGCAGTGCTGGTACTAGGTCCAGGGAGGGCTGCGCTGCTGGTGTATGCCTCACCATGTGATCCGGCAGCGACAGCCCCACTCTGCTGCTCTTGAAGCGGATCCTGCATAACCTGTGGTCTAGCGACACAGGGCCGGGTACGCCTGGTTCTATCAGGGACCTCCACCTCCTCGTCCGAACTTTGGGTCAGAGAGCCACTGCTTTCTACAGGTTCATATTCTGACCCGCTAGATTCGTCAGATGAGGGTTCCCATTCCTCATCCGACTGGGTCAGAATCCTGTAGGCCTCTTCAGAAGAATACCCCCTGTTTGACATTTTGGACTACTAAATTTAGGGGTATTCCCTGAGACTACCCAAGAAAAAAAGCAAACCTGTCTTACAAAGGGGAGGCTAGCGAAGTACCGGAGGCCGCTGCGGTTGATAAAAAATATCAAAACTGATTTTTTTATGGCCGCAGTGCTTGTAAAGTGAATGTGCAGTGATCAAAAAAAAAAAATTTTTGTCACTGCGGTGGGGCGGGCGTGGGTGAACGCACGTGTGGGCGACCGATCAGGCCTGATCGGGCAAACACTGCGTTTTGGGTGGAGGGCGAACTAAAGTGACACTAATACTATTATAGATCTGACCGTGATCAGTTTTGATCACTTACAGATACTATAAAAGTACAAATGCTGATTAGCGATACGCTAATCAGCGAATAAGTGACTGCGGTGCGGTGGGGTGGGCGCTAACTGATGCTAAACTACCTAACCAAGGGGCCTAAACTATCCTAAAACCTAACAGCCAATACTAGTGGGAAAAAAAAGTGACAGTTTACACTGATCACTTTTTGTCTTTCACTAGTGATTGACAGGGGCGATCAAAGGGGTGATCAAAGGGTTAATTGGGGTGCAGGGGGGTGATCTGGGGCTAAGGTGTAGTGTTGGTGCTACTCACTGTGAAGTCTGCTCCTCTGCTGGATCCAACCGACGAAAAGGACCAGCAGAGGAGCAGACAAGCCATATAACAGATCATATTTACTAATATGATCTGTTATATGGCTTGTGATTCGTTTTTTTGAAAATCGCCAGCCTGCCAGCCAATGATCGTTGCTGGCAGGCTGGTGACAAAATTGTTCTTTAACTTTTGCCGGCCCGCGATGCGCATGCGCGGGCCGGCTTTGAGCGAAATCTCGCGTCTCGCGAGATGACGCGTATATGCGTGACTCTGCGCAGCGCTGCCGCCTCCGGAACGCGATCCTGCGTTAGGCGGTCCGGAGGCGGTTAACCACGACATTCCCCTAGCTGGACATTTAGGGATAAAGAATAGTATTGAGCACGAATATTCGAATCACAAATTTTAATTGCGAATATGACCACTTTGAGAATTTGCGAATATTTAGAATATTGTGCTATATATTCGTATTCGCGAATAGTCTTGATCGCGAATTTTCTAATTGCGAATTTATCACGAATATCAGCACTTAGCAACATTCCTAGCAACCAATATGAAAGTTGCCTACCACTTAGTGTTGATCGCGAATATTCTAATCGCAAATTTTTATCGCAAATATATTACATTGCCGATTTTCGCAATCAAGAAAAAAATGACGAGATCACGAATTCTCGAATTTCCAAATTTATGGTGAATATTCAGACAAAAATTTGCGAAATATCGCAAATTCGAATATTGCCTATGCCGCTTATCACTAATAAAGAAAACCCAGAATAGATTGACCCAGACCTTCTTTTGGCCCGGAATCACACAGGACATAGACCAGTACTGTAGGACCTGTGAGTTATGTCTGCGGGTAGGGAAGAGAGGTGACCACCCCCGGGCTAAGTTATGACCCCTCCCCATAATAGGATAACCCTTTTTCCGCATAGCGGTAGACCTAGTGGGACCCTTTAGCAAACCTAGCTCCACGGGCAAGAGGTATATCCTCACTATAGTAGATTATGCCACTAGGTACCCGGAGGCAGTGGCCCTCTCTAATATTCAGGTTGAGACAGTAGTAGAGGCCCTGGTCAAGGTCTTTACCAGGGTGGGATTCCCTCGGGAAATTGTGTCTGACCAAGGCACACAGTTCACGGCAGCTATTACCCAGCCGCTCTGGCAGAGCTGGGGGGTAAAACCTATCTTGAGCTCTACTTATCACCCCCAGATGAACGGCCTCTGTGAACGATTCAATGGCTTTCCTTCGCCACTTATTATTCGCATACCAGGAAGTGCCCCAGGAGTCCACTGGCTTTTCTCCCTTTGAATTACTGTATGGGAGAAGGGTACAGGAACCCCTGGGCCTGGTACGGGAACATTGGGAGGGAGACGTGGGAGAGGCAGGAACCCCTATCGTGCCCTATGTTCTGGAACTGAGGGACAGGCTGCAAGCCCTAACCGACACGTTTCGGGAAAACTTGCAGTCGGCCCAAAAGCACCAGAAACAGTGGTATGATCGGAGGGCAAGAGACCGAGTATTCAAACTCGACCAAAAGGTACTATTCTTGAGGCCCACCAAAACAGACAAATTACAGGCCGCCTGGCAGGGTCCCTAACAAGATAGCAGCCCAGTTCAGTGATACCACCTATGTGGTAGTGAGCTATTCAAATGAACAGATCAGAAGATCCTTTCATGTGAACATGCTCAAACCATACTTAGAAAGGGCCAAGGAGATATCCGCAGTATGCGCCCCAGCCGGCGAAGATAGCGAAGGCATCCCCTTACCTGATATGCTAGCAGCCAGCCCCATTGGGGTAGAACAAGTAAGTCTGGGAGACAACTTGAAACCCCGAGGAAAGGCAGCAAGCCTCCCAATTGCTAAGGGATTTTAGCGGTATGTTCTCTGCTGTTCCAGGGTACACAACACTGGCAGTCCACAGAGTGGAGACCCCAGATCAGGTAGCCCTCCAGCAGCAGCCATATTGCATTCCTGAGGCCATTAGGGAGAGCATGCATAAGGAGATACTAGACATGTTAGCCTTAGGGGTGATAGAACCCTCCCAGAGTCCTTGGGCCTCCCCGGTAGTGTTGGTGCCGAAGCGGGATCGGACGACCCGTTTCTGCGTCGACTACCGGAGGCTCAATGACCGGTCAGTCACCGATGCCTACCCCATGCCCAGGGTAGACGAATTGTTAGACTGGATGGCAAAAGGGAATTACTTGACCACTATAGATCTGTGCAAGGGATATTGGCAGTTCCCTTTGGAGCCGGAGGCCATCCCCAAGTCGGCCTTCGTCACCACATTTGGTCTGTAGCAGTTTAAGGTCATGCCATTTGGGATGAAGAATGCCCCGGCTACTTTTCAGAGGATGGCTGATCGGCTCTTAGAGAAAAAAATTAGAAAAAAGATAAAGTACAATAATGCCATAGTCACAAAAAATATTATAGTGCTAATTCTACGCTTATTTATAAAGTGAGATGCTTGGCAAATGCATTTTGTACAAAACCATCTGAGCCCGTCTGCCGAACGTCAAGGCGATCTCATAAGATTGGTCCTAACACTAAATGCTACCTGTTATGCGCCATAATGGCCGCCATAAAGTTCAGGAAGTGTTGGATCTACATGCATGCTGGCTCCACTCTGTGGCATTATTGTACTTTAGCTGGTTTGTAGGGTACTGTTGCATTGTTTTTTTCTCTGTTTTCAGCCATGGCAGCGTGCACCTGTGCATTGAGAGTTGCTGAAGAGCCCTCTTTTCTTTGCAGATTTACAGAGCTGGAGGTGTGGCACTCCAGCGAGAAGTGCACTCCTGATTAGCCTGTCTGCCCTATAGGCTGATTTTAAATAGTTTCAGTATAAAGCTGTGGCCTGCTCTCACTACATTCATTGGAAGGTGTCTGGCACAAGGAAAGGTATGGAGTGGGCTCGGCATACATGTTGGTACCTGCATCCCTTGGAAGTAATGGAGGCCATTTTGGCACCAAAAATGGTAAAAGGCAGAGTGGACCCAGCATGCATGTAGATCCAACACTTCCGAACTTTATGGCGGCCATTATGGCGCATAACAGGTAGTATTTAGTGTTAGGACCCGTCTTATGAGATCGCCTTGACGTTCGGCAGACGGGCTCAGATGGTTTTGTACAAAATGCATTTGCCAAGCATCTCACTTTATAAATAAGCGTAGCATTAGCACTATAATATTTTTTTGACTATGGCATTATTGTACTTTATTTGGTTTGCAGGGTGCTGTTGCATTGTTTTTTTTCTCTTTTTTCAGCCATGGCAGCGTGCCCCTGCGCATTGGGAGGTGCTGACTAACCCCCTTTTCTGATTGGCTCTTAGAGGGATTTCAGGACTTCGCATGCGCATATCTAGATGATATAGCCATCTTCAGTTGCACATGGGCGGGTCACCTGGAGCACATGTCTGTAGTGCTCAAGAGAATCCAGACTGCCGGCCTAACCTTAAAGCCGGACAAGTGTCATGTAGGGATGGCAGAGGTGCAGTACCTAGGTCACCGAGTGGTCTCTTGGAAACAGAGGCCCGAACCCGCCAAAGTAGAGGCCATAACCCAGTGGCCCCAGCCCCACACCAAAACACGTTATGGCATTTTTGGGGCCTGCTGGTTATTACCGGAAGTTTATGCAGGATTACCACAGTATAGCTAAACCCCTCACAGACCTCACCAAAAAGTCCCTCTCTCTGGTCCCCAGAGTGTGCGGCTCTTTTGAAAAGTAAAAAATGGCCCTCAGCGAGGCACCTGTATTAGCTGCACCAGATCATTCAAAAAAAATTCTTGTCCATACAGATGCCTCAATGTTTGGACTGGGAGCCGTATTGAGTCAGGTCGGGAAGGAGGGCATGGAGCACCCAGTGGCGTACCTGAGCAGAAAATTGATACCCAGGGAAGTCAGTTATGCCACTCTGGAGAAGGAGTGCCTCGCCCCCATTTGGGCCCTCAAGAAACTACAACATTATTTATACAGGCGCTCCTTCACTGTTATGACTGATCACAACCCCCTGATTTGGCTCAACCAAGTGGCAGGAGACAACTCCAGACTAATGAGATGGAGCCTGGCACCGCAGCCTTATAATTTCACTGTGCAGTACAGACCAGGAAAACAGAATGCCAACGCAGATGGGTTGCCTCGCCAAACAGAACTGGACCTATTGCCAACTGCTTCTCGGGCATCCCCAAGCCAACCCGTTGGAGTCTAGGTGGGTATGCCGTCCCATGAAACTAAGGTGGAGCTAAGTGTTACGGATATCTTACACTCCAGCTGAGTAAATCCGTTGTCACGGCTGTATGTGAGCAACAAGAGCATGCACAGAAAATAGAGCTACTGACCGGACCCAAACTAGGGAGGATAAAGGGTTACCCCTGTCAGACCCTCGAAAGCTCTCCCTATGCTGCTAAGCCCATGCCCGGATCCAAATGGTGGAAGGAGGCATACCCGCGTACCTAAGAATGATGACCACTGTAACCCCTACAATAGTGGAAGGGGCACGGCCACCGGTGCCCTGCTCAGTATATGGAGGGAACCGTGGTCGCCTCGGATCCAGTCAGAAAACACACAGATACACAACAATGTCTGCACACTTAGCTGAAGGGGCTGCAGCCGCAGTGAAGACGGATCCAAAGACAGGCTGGCAATATCCGGAGTACTTGCTGCAGCAGAACACAGGTCCAGTGAAAGGATAGCATGCAAGGGAAGATACTCAAGCAAGAGCTACAACCCAAATGAGAAATATATTCCACACCTACAATAGGAGGAGGGGGAATATAAAGGCAGGAAAATCAAACGCAGCTGGGAGGAAGGAAACAGAAAACTCCTCCCAGCTCTAGTAGTGACATCATCACAGGGGTGGAGAAACAGAGCTGTGAGAACGTCCCAAAGCTCTGGTAGTGACAGTACCCCCCCTCTACGGGTGGACTCCGGACACCCAGGACCCACCTTCTCAGGATGAGCCCTATGAAATGCCCTGATGAGGCGAGTGGCTTTAATGTCCGACACCGGAACCCACATCCTCTCCTCAGGACCATAACCCTTCCAATGAACGAGGTACTGGAGAGAACTGCGGACAATGCGAGAGTCCACAATTCTGGAAACCTCAAACTCCAGATTGCCATCAACCAAAATCGGAGGAGGAGGCAAAGAGGAGGTTACCGTGGGCTGGACATATGGTTTTAAGAGAGATCTGTGAAATACATTATGTATCTTCAAAACCCGTGGAAGATCAAGACGGAAGGCAACAGGATTGATGACTGACAAGATTTTATAAGGCCCAATAAACTTGGGACCCAATTTCCAGGAGGGAACCTTCAGTTTAAAATTTCTTGTAGACAACCACACCAGATCACCCACACTCAGGTCCGGACCAGGCACACGTCTCTTATCAGCCACACGCTTATACTTCTCACTCATCTTTTTAAGATTACTCTGAATCTTTTGCCAAATGGTAGACAAAGACGAGGAAAATCTCTCCTCCTCAGGTAAACCAGAAAGAGCCCCTCCCGAGAATGTCCCAAACTGCGGATGGAACCCATATGCACCAAAGAATGGCGACTTATCAGAAGATTCCTGACGACGGTTGTTCAGAGCAAACTCAGCAAGAGGGAGAAATGAACACCAATCCTCCTGGTTCTCTGCCACGAAACAGCGCAAATATGTCTCCAGATTCTGATTGAGGCGCTCAGTCTGACCATTCGACTGCGGGTGAAAAGCAGAAGAGAAGGACAGCCGAACCCCCAGGCGAGAACAGAAAGCCTTCTAGAACCTGGACACAAACTGCGTGCCTCTATCGGAAACAATATCAGAGGGAATGCCATGCAATTTAACAATATGGTCGACAAAAGCTTGTGCCAACGTTTTAGCATTGGGTAAACCAGGGAAAGGTACGAAATGAGCCATCTTGCTAAAACAGTCCACCACCACCAGGATCACCGACTTCCCTGAGGAACGAGGAAGATCCGTGATAAAGTCCATGGACAGGTGTGTCCAAGGACGGGAAGGTATGGGTAACGGGAGAAGGGAACCTGAAGGCCGTGAACGAGGGACCTTAGCGCGAGCGCACGTCTCACAAGCAGCCACAAAACCCTCCACCGACTTACGAAGAGCCGGCCACCAAAATCTCCGAGCAATGAGATCTACCGTGGCTCTACTCCCGGGGTGACCAGCAAGAACAGTATCATGATGCTCCTTGAAGAGTTTGTGACGTAGCTCAGGAGGCACAAACAACTTCCCAGAAGGACAACGGGCAGGTGCCTCAGTCTGGGCAGCCTGGACCTCGGCCTCCAAATCCGAATATAGAGCAGAAACAACTACCCCCTCCGCCAAAATGGGACCCGGGTCCTCGGAGTTTCCTCCTCCCGGAAAACAGCGAGAGAGAGCATCAGCCTTCACATTTTTGATCCCAGGGCGGAATGTGACGACAAAATTGAATCTGGAGAAGAACAGAGACCATCTGGCCTGTCTCGGATTCATACGCCTGGCCGACTCCAAGTATGCCAGATTCTTATGGTCGGTAAAAACGGTGATAGGGTGCCTGGCCCCCTCCAACCAATGGCGCCATTCCTCGAAAGCCAACTTGATGGCCAACAACTCCCTATCTCCCACATCAAAGTTTTTCTCTGCCGGGGAGAGTTTTTTAGAGAAAAAGGCACAGGGTCGCCATTTGGCAGGAGAAGGGCCCTGGGACAAAACCGCACCCACACCCACCTCGGAAGCATCCACCTCAACAATAAAAGGTAAGGAAACATCGGGATGCACCAAAACGGGAGCAGATGCAAAACTCTCTTTAATCTTAGAAAAAGCTGCAAGCGCCTCCTCCGACCAAGAGGAAAAATCCGCCCCCTTTTTTGTCATGTCAGTGAGGGGTTTGACAACAGAGGAATAATTCAAAATGAACTTTCTGTAATAGTTCGCAAAACCCAGAAAGCGCATCAATGCCTTCTGATTCTCAGGAAGCTCCCACTCAAGTACAGCACGGACCTTCTCCGGATCCATGCGAAAACCAGAAGCAGAGAGGAGAAAACCCAGAAATTGAATCTCCAATACCATAAAAACACATTTCTCCAGCTTGGCGTACAATTTATTTTCCCGCAGAATCTGCAGAACCTGAAAAAGATGATCCTGATGGGTCTGAACATCAGGGGAAAAAATCTAAATATCATCAAGATACACCAATACAAATTTCCCCCATTAAATGGTAGAAAATACTGTTAACAAAATGCTGAAAGACGGCCGGAGCATTCATCAGGCCGAAAGGCATAACGAGATTCTCGAAATGCCCGTTAGGGGTATTAAAGGCCGTTTTCCATTCATCCCCCTCTCTGACCCTGACCAGGTTGTACGCGCCTCTCAAATCCAATTTGGAAAAAACCTTGGCCCCAACAATTTGGTTGAAGAGGTCCGGGATCAGAGGAAGGGGATAGGGATCGCGAATCGTGATACGGTTCAGCTCCCTAAAATCTAGGCAAGGTCTCAGAGAGCCTTTTTTTTTTTTAACAAAAAAAAAAACAGCGGCAACAGGTGATTTTGAGGGACGAATATGCCCCTTATCGAGACTCTCGGAGATATAGGTTTGCATTGCGATTCTTTCCGGTTGTGAGAGATTGTAGAGGCGAGCTTTTGGCAGCTTGGCGCCGGGAATGAGGTTAATGGGACAGTCAAACTCCCGGTGAGGAGGTAGCTCCTGAACACCGCTCTCGGAAAACACGTCCGAGAAATCAGAGAGAAATGATGGCACAGTTTTAGTAGACACCTCTGCAAAAGTCGCTGTAAGACAATTCTCTCTACAAAAGTCACTCCACTCATTTATTTGCCTTCCTTGCCAATCAATAGTGGGGTTATGTCTAGTGAGCCAGGGTAACCCCAAAACTAGAGGAGAAGGCAATCCGTTAAGGACAAAACAAGATATATCCTCCACATGAGTGTCACCTACAGCTAACCGGATATTGTGAACAATGCCCTTCAGAGATCTCTGTGAGAGTGGAGCAGAGTCAATAGCAAAAACAGGTATATCCTTTTCTAATGTGCAAACCTGAAAACCATGCATGGCTACAAATTGAGTGTCAATAAGATTGACGGCCGCTCCACTATCAACAAAAATCTCACAAGAAATGACTTTGCTCTCTTACGCCACCCTGGCAGACAGGAGAAAACGGGAACTGCAGGTCAGAGGAAAAGCATCAATTCCTACATCAACTTTGCCCAAAGTAGCAGATGAAGCAGAGTTTGATGATTTACCTCTTGAGGTTTTTCTCTTATTATCGCTCTTAGTACAGTTCAAGAATCTCCTAAACGGACAAACATTTGCCAAATGACCTATGCCCCCACAACAAAAACACACCATACTCTGAGGACTAAATCCTCTTTTATCAGGGGCAAGTCGACCTACCTGCATGGGCTCCTCCTCAGAGGGGAGCGAGACAGGATGAGGCCCCTGCACACTGAATGAGTCCGCACCACTGCCCCTAGACTGACAATGGCTGGACAGAGAGGTCTCGTTTCTTTCTCTTAGACGCCTGTCAAGGCGTACCGCCAATGACATGGCAGACTCTAAGGACATTGGTCTCTCATGGAAAGCAAACGCATCTTTCAATCTCTCTGAGAGACCATGACAGAACTGACTCCGGAGTGCAGCATCATTCCAACCTGAATCAGCTGCCCATCTCCGAAATTCAGAACAATAAAGCTCCGCAGACAGTTTGCTCTGGCATAAAAAATGTAAGTTAGATTCGGCCAGAGCAACACGATCCGGGTCATCATATATCTGCCCCAGGGCCACAAAAAATCCTTCCACGGATCGAAGGGAGGGATCCCCTGATGGCAGCGAAAAAGCCCAAGTCTGAGCATTACCCCTGAGCAGGGAGATGACAATCCTCACCCTCTGCTCCTGATTACCAGAGGAATGTGGACACAAGCAAAAATGGAGTTTGCATGCCTCTCTGAAGCGAACAAAACTCTCACTGCCCCCGGAGAACGTTTCCGGAAGAGAGACCTTTGGCTCGCAACAGACTCCATGGGCCGGAGCAGAGCCCAATGCTTGAAGCTGAGTGATAGATTGACGGAGATCCGCTACCTCCAAAGAAAGACCCTGCATGCGGTCAACCAGGCCAGAAAGCGGATCCATGTCAAAAAAGACGGTTTTGGTGGATTATAATGTCACGGCTGTATGTGAGCAACAAGAGCATGCACAGAAAATAGAGCTACTGACCGGACCCAAACTAGGGAGGATAAAGGGTTACCCCTGTCAGACCCTCGAAAGCTCTCCCTATGCTGCTAAGCCCATGCCCGGATCCAAATGGTGGAAGGAGGCATGCCCGCGTACCTAAGACTGATGACCACTGTAACCCCTATAATAGTGGAAGGGGCACGGCCACCGGTGCCCTGCTCAGTATTTGGAGGGAACCGTGGTCGCCTCGGATCCAGTCAGAAAACACACAGATACACAACAATGTCTGCACACTTAGCTGAAGGGGCTGCAGCCGCAGTGAAGACGGATCCAAAGACAGGCTGGCAATATCCGGAGTACTTGCTGCAGCAGAACACAGGTCCAGTGAAAGGATAGCATGCAAGGGAAGATACTCAAGCAAGAGCTACAACCCAAATGAGAAATATAATCCACACCTACAATAGGAGGAGGGGGAATATAAAGGCAGGGAAATCAAACGCAGCTGGGAGGAAGGAAACAGAAAACTCCTCCCAGCTCTAGTAGTGACATCATCACAGGGCTGGAGAAACAGAGCTGTGAGAACGTCCCAAAGCTCTGGTAGTGACATCCGTACAGCGTCTCCCGAAATCCAAGTAAATCCAAAGGTGTTGTGAATATATAGCTCCCAATCCCCCCCAAACAGGATCCAAAACTTCAGGAAGGGGGTAAATTCGATCTCCTTTATTGATGGCCACAGCTCACCCTATTATCAAGTCCTCCAGCAAGGGTTATTCCCACGGGAACCTTGTGGAGGACAAGCACACAAAATACAGTGACCAATCAATATACAGTAAGATATAACACACTCCCACATGAACAGCTGGAGCTAATTGGATAAAGGGGCCGGACATAGTTCCATGCGGTCGATGGCCAAGACCATTGTGTTTGCTAAATGTATCACAGGCAATGCCCATCGTGTTTGTCGATTGCATCACAGGCAATGTCCATTGTGTTCGCTAACTGCGTCACAGGCAGATGAGGTCGTTTGTTTACATTTAAAGGGCGAAATAGGGCTAACTACACGAACAGCAGCCGAAATACAAAAGGCTGGGCATTCCTAAAACAGGGGTTTTGTCACAATAATGACTTACTATATTGAGAATAGTGTTGTTTTTTGCTAAAACTTATTACTGGTTTATTTACAGACACAAAATATGATTATAAAAAAAACAATAATATTTCTTAGCTTAAAAAAACCCCAATATTCTCAATATGATAAGGACATAGACTTTTTGTGGGGATAAATGTGGAAGAAAAAAAATATCGGAAGAAAAAAAACTTCAAAGTCTCTCCTAAGATTCAAACCAGGGATCTCTACATGCAAAATAGCTTAGCCTCTAAGCTATAACATTACCACATAGAGATACCTGTTTTTTCTATGCTTACAAGCTAAGACATATTACTGGTGTCTTTATAATCATATATTGTGCCTGTGAATAAAGCAGTGATATGTAGATTAGCTTTCTGAGCAGATCTCAGTGTGGTGAGGTTACAGTACATAGAATATATGACATTTACTTGCTAGAACACAGCTCTTGGAAACAGCTCTGCCGTCAGACTGTTGTCTAGCATTGTCAATAAAGGGGACGGGGAGTTCACAGAGCACAGGGGGTGTTACATAGCAGTGCTCAGATGATTCATCCCACCTTTTGGTGCTCCAGTTGTCAATTTGCATATGAATAAAACACAGATTTCTCTGTAGCTGTTTAACATACAGACAAAAGAAAGGTATCGTTTTAATTAACATGATGAGCCCTACCAGCCAGTATGTCTGGTTTAATAGGGTTGATCCTGGTAACAAAGCCTCTATAACATTGTATCAAATGTTTTTATAAATTAAAATTACAAGCAAAACTAAGAAGCTTTGAAATAGAGATGAGTAAACCATTTAAGATTCGGTCTGTTTCAGGTTCACAGAATTTTTAAATTTTTTATTTGGTTTGGACATGAGAGAGATTATTGTAGGCTAGGCAATGCTTCTCTTGGTTTCTGGAAAAATATACATAAATTTGTATTCCTAACATCAGCTGTCATCAGAAATAATTACCTAATTATCTTTTTTGTGAGAAAAGTAAGTTTGCATAGCTTGGGTTTTTGGGAAAAACTATTTAAATTAGTCTTTCAGACAAAAAGGATAAGAAAGATAAGACATGCTAATTTGCATATATTTTTCCCAGAAACCAAGAGGAATATTACCTAGCGTTCAATAGTTATCACATATATTAACTGGTCTCCATAATAGAAATAGTACCCACCCAGAAGTCCCCCCAAGGCCTCTATCTCTCCAATGTCATATACAAGTCACAATATTGATTGCCAGATATGATTATTATTTAAGCCAAAGTGAAGACTGGATCCTAAAGGAATTAAAAATGTAAAAGAAAGCTTTTTACTTTTTTGTATTCACTTTGTTTGGCTAAAAGAAATGCCCACAAAAACTGCACTATGTGAACCTGTACTAATTGCCTTGTTCCATTCATATACCAAAATATCACCAATTATCACGAGAATGAGTGATGGCGGAGATGTACTGCAAAATAAATATCAGCATTTACCTCAGGGTCAGGGGCAAACATTTGTATGAAAGGTTGTTCCTGATAACAAGCAAACCCTTATTTACTGGGTGATTGCAGTTTTCATGTGGCATCTAAAATCAGCTCTACAGTAGCTAAATGATTGGGATAATGATCGGGAATAAATGGTTTGTTGTTCCCAATCATTGTCCTGTGCATTGACCCATGTAAATGGCCACAGATGAGTTAAATTAATGAACTTAACTGTGCACATTATGATATAAAAGGACGTCATTATAATTTCAACTGTCTTTCTTTCTTTTAATTTATCCACCCTACAGATTTAGATCAAAAGATGGTGACATCATGAAGTGGATTAGCACGGCTATGGAAGGGAAGCTTCTTATTTACTGGGAATTTTTTACTACAATGATGACATAATTGCAATGATTCACTCCAAACTGGAATCTATTAAACTGGTCCCACAATGTACAGTAGTAATTCTCTTGACTATAGTGTCTTCTCTATAGAAATGAATTGCAGGTCATGAACGGTGGAGTGGGACGCGATAGAATATAAAATGTTTGTATAGTGATATGTTAATGATTCATGCCAGCTGTTTTCTAAGCATCCAAACAACGAGCACATTCTAAAATAGGACCTCATATCAGAGACTATGCTAAGTCCCAATGTGCTAGATCTAAAATGCTGGGAATGTCAGTGTGGATCGCAGGCCTTTCACGCCTCATGCCAATTAAACTCAGCATCTAAGTCCTACAAGCACATTCCTCGAAACTTGCCCATTGCACCATGGGATTATAATCAGTTTAGCACTGCAAAGTCTGTATGAGTGAAAAGCTGCATTCCAGCCTGCCAGTTATTCAACATCATGAACAGTTTATATTATTTTGGTGTATTAATTTGTCCACAGCATCTGCATTCATTTTGTATATTCTCCCAGCTATAGCATATGACAGATCAATCAATACCTGCAGAGGAAATTAAAGATTCTTTGCCTCAGCCCACTTCAGGTTGAGAATCTCTTATTATTATTATTATTTTTTTTTTATTACACTCTGAACCCTAACAAATTTTCCCTCTGGACAACCCCTTCCTAAACGACGAGTCCTTGCCGCATTAGGACGAGCATTCTTGTCCTGCTGTTAACCACTTCCCGACACACGCCCACTCCATCAGCAGCAGGGCCCCCTATATGCCACGATCAACGCTTGCTGTGGCATATGAGATTCACAGAGGGAGGGGGTTCCGATGGTTGCAATGGCAGGGTTCCGATGGTTGCCATGGCATCCCCAGACCTTGCAAAGGCCTTGGGGCCGGCAGCCATGGAGGCCTATGAGGACCAGCCCCAGGCTGGGTCTCACTGGTGAACAGTCAGTATAATGCACTCAGTCAATGCAGTACAATACAGCATGTATTGTACTGCATTGAAACAGGGATCAGACCCTGAAATGTTGAAGTCTCATAGTGGGACAAAAATAAAAACTGGCTCTATCAAAATATCACATAATCTATCAGATGAACATCGTTAAAAAAATATATTAATAAAAACGGTGTCAAAACAGCCATTTTTGTCATATTGCCTTGCAAAAAGCACAATAGTGAGCAATCAAAAAAGTACTACGTACCCTAAAATGGTACCATTTAAAATATCAACACATTCCGCAAAAAAACAAGCCCCTACACAAAGTGATTGGACAAAAAATGTAAATAATATGGCTCTTGGAAAATGGCAACACAAAAAGAGGATTTTTTTTTACAAAAATACTTTGTGTAAAAGTGATAAAATGTAAAAAAAAAAATGGTATATCTGTAATCAAGCCAATAAGCAGAATAAAGATAACATGTCATTTTTCCCGCACAGTGTTTGCTGCAATAACAAAACCCAAAAAGCAGTGGCAGAATTGCTGCCTTTTATTTATCCTGCTTCCCAAAAATCTTAACTAAAAAGTGATCAAAAAGTTGTATGTACCCCAAAATAGAACCAATGATAATGGAAACTCATTCCCCAAAAAATAAGCACAGAAAAAACTAACAAAAACATATGGTTTTCAGAAAATGGCTGTACTGGTACCCCAGAGACTATTCAATAGCAACATTGTGCTCATAAACGAATCCTTTAAAATGTGCGCTGCTCAGGGGTGCACCACCAATGAGGCCAGGTGAGGTGATCGCCTCAGGCAGCAACAGGTAGGGACAAGAGGAGGCAGCAGAAGGACCATGGGCAATGAGCACTTTTATTGTGTCAAAGGGGTTAGGTTAAGAAATTGGCATGGGGGTGCCGTTTCAGTTTTCGCCTTAGGCAGCAGAAAGGCTAGGTGCACCCCTGGCACTGCTAAAGCCAAAAGGTGGTCTTTCGCTTCTGACCCCTGCAGCGTACCCAAACAGCAGTGTACGTCCACATATATGGCATTTCAGTAACCAGTAAACCCTGCCTAACATTTTAAAGGGCATGGGTACAATGAAATGCCATATCTGTGGAAAACAATATTCTCTTTGCACATTCCGCTGTGCATTAACTTCTGCAAAATATCTGTGGTGTCAAAATGCTCACTCCATTCCTCAATAGGTATCTTAAGGGTTGTCGTTT
Source organism: Bufo bufo (assembly GCF_905171765.1). Classification (NCBI taxonomy): domain Eukaryota; kingdom Metazoa; phylum Chordata; class Amphibia; order Anura; family Bufonidae; genus Bufo; species Bufo bufo. Next base: position 235,971,387 of record NC_053392.1, on the reverse strand, counting down.
CCATAATGGGGTTACTTCTCAAGCGGTCTATTTATTTTTTCACCCCTAAGTCTCCACAGTTGTCAGCACAAGATGCATGAATCACCACAGTGTGCCTCAAATGTACATGGTTCTCTTTTACTCCTGAGCCCTGTGATATGTCCAGGCAAAAGATTAGGGCCAAAAGATTAGGGATTATAAAACCAGGAAGCATGGTATAATAATATGAGGGCTCACTTTTCACACAGGCACACAATGGGCACAACACATTAACTTTTTGCAGAACATTTGTGGGGTGAAAATGTTCACTACAGAATAAAAGAGATTGCGGGTTGTGGCCTGCAGCTCGATGAAGATGGCTGCACTATGAGAGAGCTCCGTAACCTATTCCCTCTAAAGCGACATCCAGAGCTACTATAGCAGGTCCCACCTACATAATCAGTTGCCTGACAAAGCTGCCGACGATATGATGACCCGAAAGAGGTCCACCAGGCCAGGTCTGCGCCGCCTCACAGACTTTTTCTCCTCTTAGGAGATGCGACATGGCTCCCCTCAGGCGCGGCCTAGTTCCGGCCCAGCCCAGCAGACCCCACGAAGATAACCAGCTCTCCTCCGCCTCTGACGGCTCTGGGTTCCCTCTCTAGAACAGGGTCAAGCCTGAGTTGGAATAGTGAGACCCGAGCTCTACATCGTGGAGGGAAAGGGGCAACTCAACATAAACTCCAGCCCAGCAAGGAAGCAAAGATGGCGACCGAAATCATGGTGAGCGACTCGCCATCTACACCACCCTCTAGCCCTCCACACCAGAGGCCCCGGTTGACCAATACACCCTCCAATACCATGCCCACTGAGCTGGATATGATGGCAGATCCTTTATAGGACTTTCCTACATCATATCAAGCAGCATCAGAGGGGGTCATAAAGTCCATGATGTCCGCACTTCACCGCTCTCTCACATCTCATATGCAACATGTGGCCTCCACTATAACAGCCTCCATAGATGACACAGGCTCCAGAGTAGACCACATTGAGAATAAATTGGGAGAGCTCATTAGTTCTCACAATGAACTGATCGATGCACACTACTCACTGGAGGATGAGGTGAAAGCCTTAAAAGCCAAGATGGCTGACCTGGAGGATAGGAATAGACGTAACAATCTGAAGTTCAGAGGCATCCCAGACTCGCCACCTCTGCTCTCAATCAGTACATCCAAGATCTTTTGAAAGCGGCTTTCCCTGATATGGATCCCCATTGACCGAGCCCACCGGCCTCCAAAGCCAAAGCATATTCCGGAATCCCTGCCTAAAGATGTTATCGCCAGGATTCACTTTTACATTTCAAAGAAGCCCTAGTGTCCACCTCTAGAAAGAGTAATGGGCTACCACATCCTTTTCAAAAGGTTCAAATATACTCTGATCTCTCCCAGGCTACCTTGCAAGCGAGGAGGAGATTCTTTCCTGTGACCAGCGTATTGAGAGAGATGAAAATCCCATACAGATGGGGCTTCCCTTTGAAGCTTCTAATACATAGAGAAGGCAAAATCCATGCTCTTTAAAGTCCGGAGGAAGGAAAATCCCTCTTTCGTTCCTGGAATATCTTTGATTCTGCATCTCCTCTACAATCCGCCCGGAAGAGCCCGTCACATGTACCACTGGAGTGGACCACCGTGGGTGACTGATTCTATGTTCCTACTAGGGATATCTAAATCTATTATTAACCAGAGGGAAGGAGCTGTAAGGTTCAAACTGATATAACCCCCTGTAGAAGAATGGGACCCAGAGGGTACAGGTGCCAGGTTCACAATTTTACACAACAGATGTTAAGAATTACTCATTTTTTTACTGTTCTCATTTTGATGCTGTTTTTCTTCTTTTCTTCTCCGACTTCTTGAGCCTAAACGCATATCTTCCCCATAAATATCATGGCGGTTAAGGTGATGTCTATCAATGCCAGAAGCCTAAACTCCCCATATAAGAGAGCCTCGCTGTGGAGAGATGCTCTAGCAGCCCATGCTGATATTGTGTGTGTACAAGAGACACACTTTGTTAAAAATAAACATTCCATTCTCTCCCATCGAGGCTTCTCCCAAATATTCCTGGCCAACTCTGAGAAAAAAAGAACAGGAGTGGCTATTGCTGTAAAAGATACCCTGCGAATGCAGATAGAGAATGTGTTGGTGGATGATGGAGGTAGGTACCTTGTCCTAGTGTGCACTGTGAAATCAACTACCCTGACCATAGCAAATATTTATGCTCCGAACAAATCCCAAATTCGTTTTTTATATAAACTACTAAACCGAATCAAAAAAATTCAGAAAGGGACCTTGTTAGTTTGTGGGGATTTTAACATTATCCCTGATAAAGATCTTGACTCCACAGGGAGTGGCAGGGTATCTTCTCCGACTTTGGGAAGGTGGTTGGGGGATAAACATCTGTATGATACTTTTCAATGTTTAAATGTTTGCTCTCGAAAATTTACCTTTTACTCTCCTCGCCACAGGTCATTCTCCCCCATTGACCTAGCTATTGCTGACAGAACCTTGCTCTCAATGGGGAGTTCTTTCACAATAGGGACATCCGCATGGTCAGACCATGCACCAATATTGTGTCCTCAAAGCCTCCCCCCCATAGATCTTGGAGAAACAATGTATACCTGCTAAGACATCCCCGATACAAAGATCATATTGACAAATATCTGATTACTTCTCCTTCAACAACACTGATAACATAGACCCCTTTCTTTTGTGGCAGTCCCATAAGGCCACTATCAGAGGAGTTTTTCTAAAATTTCCCACTTTAGACGATGTAAGGAGGCCAAACTAACATCATTACTCTCTGACATTTCCAAAGTAGAAGACCAGATCCTGAAAACGCCCTCCCATATTTTGCAAAAAACCTTGATCTCTCTTCGCCATGAGGTTCACTCTGTTCTACAAATAGATTATCACTTAACTTCCCTCTGTATGTCCTATTACAACTCATATAATAAACCGAGCAAACTGATGGCCAAAATTAAACCCTTATTGGAAAATGTGCCCTATATGCTAGCCCCAGATGGAGTATCAAAACTAATACATCCTAATGATATAGCAGAAATCTTTAGTGAGTATTATGCCACATTATACAACCTGGGGTCGGACCCCTCAGTTCTTCAACCTTCACATGAAAATATAACTTCCTTCTTGGACAGTATTAACCTCTCATCTTTAACCGAAGACCAGATTACTAACCTGAATTTTCTCATTTCCAACAGAGAAGTAATCTCAGCTATAAAATCCTTTAAGCCCCATAAAGCCCCCGGTCCTGACAGATACTCAAATGAGTATTACCAAATATTCACCCCTTCACTGACATCATTTGGTGACCATGTTTAATGCTGTTCTGAGTGGGAAAAAGCTTCCTGCGGAGATGTTACAAGCCACAATAGTCACTATCCCAAAGCCGGGTAAACCTGCTGATGTCCCAGCTAACTTCCACCCTATTTCACTACTTAACTGTGATGTAAAACTTTATGCTAAAATTTTGTCCCACAGACTTCTCCAAGTCCTCCTACATATTATCCATAGCGATCAAGTGGGGTTTACTAAAGGTAGAGAGGCTCCAGACGGCACAAGCCAAATACTAGGGCTCATGGAAAGGGCAGGGGGACTGCAGACGGTTTGATTGGATCCATTGGGGTTTTGCCTTTGCAGTGTTGTCTAAATTTGGATTTAACGGACCAATTTTACAGGCCATACAAGCCCTATATTCCCAACCATCAGCTCGCATATTAATCAATGGCACCTTCTCTCGAACATTCCCCATTAATGGAACACGTAAGGGTGCCCCCTTTCATCCTTCCTTTTCCTAATGGTGATGGAGCCATTTGCCTTGAAAATTTGAATATCAGAGGCAATCGAAGGCATTCCAGCAGGAAATAGACAGCATAAATTGGGGCTGTTTGCTGTTGATGTAATCCTGACTATATCAGACCCCCTATCCTCCCTAAGAGCAGTTTCAGCTATTATCTTATCATTTGGAGAGGTTTCTTATTACAGAATTAGCAAAAACAAATCCCAAATACTAGCCATTAAGATTCCACCACTCCTAAAAAGCGGCAATCTCAAAAGAGTTACCTTTTCAGTGGGCATCATCTTACATAACCTATTTAGGAATCCAGCTCTGTTTTCCACTCACCAGATTACTCTCATGTAACTATGACCTCTTATATAACTCACTACAGAGGGATTTGACCAGGTACTAACAAATAGAACTCACTTGGCTGGGAAGCATAGTCATCTATAAAATGATGGTATTACCAAAAGTACTTACTCCATAAGTTCCAACATCAGGGGAGGAATGGGAATTGGAGGAATGGGAGGAAGGGGAGGTATGGGAGTCCCGAACCTTCAACATTATTATGAAGTGACACCGTTTAAACACCTGAGATTCTGGTGGAAACAGGAACATAATGTTGGATGGCCTGCAATAGAAACTGAGCTTAATTCAGGAAGATCACTTGGTACACTCTTGTTGGTACATGCCATTGAACCAAAGTTTCCTCTACCCTCTGCCTTATCACTTAGACCTTTGGTCCAAATATGGAAATCAATGCTTAAAACTACTTACAAAGATTGCCCTTTGAAAGATATTCACCTCCCAATAGAAATACTAGTTTTTATTGGCAGACTTAGCTACGACCTATTGGAGAAGTAGAGGTGTTCGTTTACTAACAGACTTGTATGATGAGAACACATTAAGGCCTTTCTTGTCTATTGAAACTATTTTTGCAATTCCAGAGTCAAAGCAGTATGAATATATGAGAATCACCTACCTTCTAGGAAATGATCCTCAATTGAAAGTTTCCCTCCCACTTCCTCTTTATAACTTTCTCTTTCTCCTGAAAGGAGATATGCAGATTCCCACCAGACTCATATACAGAACTCTCATGGGAGATCTTGATCTAAAAAAGCCGGCTTACCTATTAAATTGGGAAAGGGACCTTCAGAGATCATACATATATGCTGAATGGCAAACAGCAATTAATACTTCTCTTAAATCCACCTCATGCTCCAATCTATTTGAAGTATATCACAAACTGCTGACTAGATGGTACTACACCCCCACCAGACTTACACACTTTTTTCCAAATGTGGAAAATAAATGTTGGCGTTGCCAGAGGTTTCCCAGTAATTTGCTTCACATTTTCTGGAGCTGTCCAACACTCCACCCCTATTAGTCAGACATTACGAATCTGCTCAGCACCATTATTTCACATAACATCAGTCTGACCAATGGGTTAGCTCTTCTATCCTTGGGAGTTGAACAGGTTCCAGGCTCCTATAGGAAGTTATTTTGCCATGTATTACTAATGGCCAAACTTATGATAACTCGACAATGGAAATCCACACAACCACCAACAGTGTTAAGTATAAAAGAAATGGTATCTATACGAACGACTATTAGCTCATCGCAAAAGCACCCTGATCTCCTTCCAGAAATGTTGGAAGCCGTGGCTTGATCGATTTCCATTGCCCTCACTAGAGGCCCATTGAGTACCAAATATAAATTAAGAATGTCGGAGACCAGTGTAACACTGTATTAATATTTCATTTTATTAATGAAACATTGTAACACTGTATATTTTTTTGTTTGCATACTTTACCTGCTGATTATTATTTTAGAGTTGCGTGCTCTTATTGTATAACTAATTTATAAACATAATGGTTAAAAAAAATGCTCGCTACACCCCTTGGTAAATTCTGTGAGGGGTGTGGTTTCCAATATGGGGACACTTCTTGGGGGTTTCTTTTTTTATTTCCCCTCAGAACCTCTGCAGTGTTGTATAAGTCACCAAACTAGATCTAAAATGCACATGGTGCTGTTTCTCTTCTGAGCCCTGCTGTATGCCCTAAAAAAAAAAACTGAGCCTAAACATTTTGTTGTTAAAAAATGTAATATTTCATTTTCATAGCCTAGTGTTTCTAAATTCTATGAAACGCCTATTAGGTCAAAGTGCTCACAACACCCCTTGGCAAATCTTCAAATGTGACATGACATCCAAAAACCATTCTAGCAAAAACTGCCCTCCAAAAACCACATGGCGCTTCCTCCCTTCTGAGTTCTACAATGTGCCGATACAGCAGCTGACGACCACATATGTGAAGTGTAAACCGCAGAATCAGGGTAATAAATATTGGAGTTTGTTTTGATGTTAAACCTTGCTGTATTACAGGAAAAAATAGATTAAAATGGAATTTCTGCAAAAAAAGTCAAATTTTGAAATTTCAACTCCATTTTCCATTTTAAAATTGCAAGCCTTCTAACGTCCCAAAACAGTAAAATGACATTTACAAAAGTATGCCAAAATAAAGTAGACATATGGTGAATGTTATTGAATTTACGATTGATACATTTTTATGAGGTATCATTATCAGTCTTAAAAGCAGAGTAATTCAAATTTCTAAAAAAATTCAGGCAAATCATATCTATTCAAATTTACCACTAACGTGAAGTTCAATATGTCTCAGAATCGATTGGTAAAAGCATTCAAAAGGCATTACCACTAGTGTTGAGCGAAAGTTTGGGTTCCAGTTCGGTGTTCGGGCATTTAATAAAGCTTGTTGAAAGGCTGCAGAGCAGTCATCAACAAGCTTTTAAGCTGTGGGCACTTAGAGGCCATCACAGCCATGCCTAGTAATGGCATGGCTGTGATTGGCCGGTGCATCATGTGACCCAGCCTCTATACAAGCTGGATCACATGTAGCACAGCCCGTCAGCTCTGAGTAGTGCAGGGACAGGAAGCAGGCAGCTGAAGTGAGGGAGAGTGTTAGGAATTTCATCTGGCTATTTATTCTGTGGGTGACCAATAGTGATTTTTTGTGGGTGCAATACACCATCTTTGCACCCCTGACACAGAAATATAATAAATAATCTGGCTGTTAATTCTGTGGGTGACATATACCCATTTTTGGTGTGAGATACATGTAAAGTTTATACGTGACAGGGAAATTAATATAGTTAATCTGTCTGTTAGTTCGGTGGGTAACATATACCCATTTTTGGATGTGAGGTACACCTGCACTGCATCTGTGACAGGGAAATTAATATAGTTAATCTGTCTGTTAGATCAGTGGGTGACATATACCCATTTTTGTTGTGAGGTACACCTGCACTGCATCCGTGACAGGGAAATTAATATAGGTATTCTGTCTGTTAGATCAGTGGGTGACATATACCCATTTTTGGTGTGAGGTACGCCTGCACTGCATACGTGACAGGGAAATTAATATAGTTAATCTGTCTGTTAGATCGGAGGGTGACATATACCAATGTTTGGTGCGAGGTACACCTGTACTGCATACGTGACAGGGAAATTAATATAGTTAATCTGTTAGGTCAGTGGGTGACCTCAAAGGATGAGGAGAGCATCAAATAAGGGACGTTGCCCTGGTCAGGGTGCTGCTGGTGTTGGTGGAGCTCCTGTTGCAGGTGCACGTAAGCGAAAGGACGTTCAGCGTCATTTTGTAGGCCCAAATACCAGTGTAAAAATGCCTCCAGTTCCTTCACATTGTCTCCTACACGATCCCCTGCTAAAATAATTGACACCTGCATCCCATGGGCATCTGTCTTTCACCTCACCCCCTTGCAAATAAGCCAAGCAGTCTGAGCCCCAAGTCATGCAGCAGTCTATTATGCTTTTTAAAGACTCTGCTGGTGGGGTTTTGTGGGCCATCCACCTAGTCCTGCCCCAGAAGTGGAAGAGATAGAGTGCACTGATGCTCAAACACTTATGTTTCAGCATGTGGACATGGGAGAACCATAGCAGCACGTCTCTGATGATAATGACGAAACACAGGCGCCAACTGCTGCAGCTTTCTGCAGTGTGCAGACCGGCAAGGAGGGCAGGGGTGAAGAGTGGGTGGAAGATGATGTGGAGGATGATGAGGTCCTAGACCCCACATGTGAGTGACGTGTGCATTTCGGAGGAAGAGGTGGTGGTCACACAGTGCCAGCCGCATAGCAAAAGAGGGAGCAGGGTGCAAAAGCAGAGTGGCCATCCCCTTAGCCAGTACGCCTGCTACTGCCCACAGCACCCAGGAACACAGCACAGCAAAGCCAGCTCCAAGGAGTTCCCTGGCGTGGCAGCTCTTTAGACAATGTGCTGACGACAAGACGCGTGTGGTTTACATGCTGTGCAATCAGAGCCTGAAGCGAGGCATAAATGTTCTTAACCTGAGCACCACCTGCATGGCCAGGCATCTAAATGCAAAGCATGAGCTGCAGTTGAGTACACACCTAAAAAGCACGAAAGATCTCGAGCTCCTCCTGCTCCCTCTTTTGCCTCTCAGCGATCTCAGCCTCTTCCTCCCCATCTGGAGTGACAGTGGCACCTGCCACCCCGCAAACAGAGGATGTAGCAGCAAGACCACCACCTCTACCACCGTCACCAAGCATCTCCACACTTTCCCATGGAAGTGTTTAGCTGTCCATCCCCCAAACACTGGAGAGAAAGAGGAAGTACCTTCCTACCCATCCCTGGCCCTGAATGCCAGCATTTCAAAATTCCTGGTCTTTAAAATGCTGTCATTCTGTCTGGTGGAGACGGAGACTTTTAAAAACCTTATGGCGGTGGCTGTCCCACAGTACGTGGTTCCCAGCCGCCACCAGGCGAGCAATTCCTGCCCTGCACAACCAAGTGGCGGACAAAATCAGGTGTGCACTGCGCAATGCCATCTGTGGCAAGGTCCACATAACCACCGATACGTGCACCAGTAAGCATGGTCAGAGACGTTATATCTCCCTAACTACACACTGGGTAAATGCAGTGGCGGCTGGGCCTGAGGCGAAGAGCAGTTTGGTGCATGTCCTACCGCCACCGAGGATTGCAGGACGTTTCTCGTTGCCTCATCCTCCTACTCCGCTTCCTCCTCTACTGCCTCCTCATCCGGTCAGCATAACATCTGCACCAGCAACTTCAGCACAGCCAGCGGTAAACGACAGCAGGCTGTTTTGAAACTCATCTGTTTTGGTGAAAAACCCAACACCGCGCAGGAGCTGTGGACGGGCATGGAACAACAGACCGATTAGTGGTTGGTGCCGCTGAGCCGCAAGCCTGGCCTGGTGGTGTGCGATAATGGGAGAAATCTCGTAACAGCTCTGGGGCTAGCCGGTTTGATGTGCATCCTTTACCTGGCACATGTGCTGAATTTAGTGGTGCAGAGGTTCCTGAAAAATTACCCCGATATATCAGAGCTGCTACAGAAAGTGCGGGAAGTCTGTGCGCATGTTCGACATTCTCACTCTGCTGCTGCTTGCCTGTCTGCGCTGCAGCGTCAATTTGACCTTCCCACTCACCGCCACATATGCGACGTATCCACAAGGTGGAACTCCCCATTACTATCCCACTTCTATGTCTCCTTAAAAAAAAGCTTTGGGCGATGATGGAAGAGTATGTGGCACAGGAGGAAGAGGAGGAGGAAGAGGGATCATTTCCACGGTTATCAGGCCAGTCATTTACAATTGGCTCGGAGGGTGAATTCCTGCATCGACAAATGCCAGATACACAACTGTCCAGCCAGAGCACAGTTCTGGAGGATGAGGAGGAGGAGGATGATGATGATTAGGAACTGTGTTCACAGCAGGTTGCACCCAAAGCAGCTCATGGGAATCACTGGAGTGTGGCTGGAAGGATACAGAGGACACCGATGATACACCTTCCACAGAGGACAGCTTGTCGTTGCCTCTGGGCAGCCTGGCACACATGAGCAAGTACATGCTGTAGTGCCTGCGCAATGACAGCCGAGTTGCCCACTGTGACGAATACCATACCCCTCGTGACCCGACTGACGTCAGACGTCAACTATGTACAGGGCAGTTTCTAGGGAAATTTATCAACAGGGCGACCATCAAAAAAGCGCCCCCCCCTCCCGCAGATTGTGACCGGATCTCTGCCGTACCACATTGTAGTTGATGGGGGCGGTGGGCATTCAGTCTGCATCCAGCAGTGCCGGATCTAGTGAATACCGACAGGCTGTTCTCTGCTGGAACAGCCTGCCAGAATCACTAACGCAGTTGTGAAAGTAGCCTAATACATTGCCACATAACTCTTACATCCAGTGATGTCTCCTTTGATGCAGATGTTCTCTTTCTTTATCTTCTCCATTCAGATCAGACCGCCATGATGATTTCTTTCAGCCATCTCTGCTCTCTGCAGAGTTAGACAGACATCTTGGTTTCATGCTTTTCCATCATCCTCCTACCTTCTCAACATCCCATCATGCACCCCCAAAACTTTACTGCAGAAACAGATAAACCCCGTGAAAATACTAGTTAAACACAGATCGCCCCCTTCAATGACTATTGGAACGCAATGCTCTAAAAAATAACTGCACCCAGAAAATAGGGTCCCTGACACTAATAGTGTAACTATAATGTCCCCCAAAAATAACTGTGCTAAGCTGATACTGTGCCAGGGTGCCCCCACAGTAATAGTGCTCCCCAAAATCCCAACAATAGTAATAATTCTGTGCCAGAGTGCACTTAGTAGTAATAGTACTCCTACAGTGCCCCCAACAGTAATTGTGTCCCAGAAGTACGGTAATAATGCTCCCATAGTCCCCCAGTTGTAATAAAGCCCACCATAATGCCCCTGGTAGTAATAATTCTCTTTATAATGTGTGACAGTAGAAACCCCCCCCCCCTTATAATGTGCGCCAGTACAAAAAATGCCCCGTTGTGTGTCAGCAAAAAAAAAAAAAAACATCTCTTAGTTTCCCCAGTAGAGCCAATGTCCCCTATAAGACCCTATAATATGTGCCAGTATAAAATACTCCTATATAGTGCCCCCAGAAGATGCCCCATAGTGCTCCTCCCCCGTGCCCATAGTCTCCTCCATAATGTGCCAATATAAAATGCCCCCATAGAGCCCCTCATAATGAGTGCCTGTATATAGGGCCCCCAGTAGATTCCCCCATAGTGCTCCCCCCCCCACTTCTCCATAGAGCCCCCCAATAATGTGTGCCAGTAGATAGGGCACCCAGGAGATGCCCCCATAGTGCTCCTTCCCCTCTTCTTCATAGTGTCCCCCATAATGTGCCAGTATATAGGGCCCCCATAGTGCTCCCCCCTCTTTTCCATAGTGCCCCCCCCATATTGTGGCAGTATATAGGGCCCCCATAGTGCTTCCCCTCTTCTCCATAGTGCCCCCCATATTGTGCCAGTATATAGGGCCCCCATAGTGCTTCCCCTCTTCTTCATAGTGCCCCCCCATATTGTGCCAGTATATAGGGCCCCCATAGTTCTTCACCACTTCTCCAAAGTGGCCCCAATAGTGCTTCCCCCTCTTCTCCATAGTGCCCCCCATATTTTGGTAGTATATAGGGCCCCCATAGTGCTTCCCCCTCTTCTCCATAGTGCCCCCCATATTTTGGCAGTATATAGGGCCCCATAGTGCTTCCCCTCTTCTCTATAGTGGCCCCCATAGTGCTTCCCCTCTTCTCTATAGTGCCCCCCATATTTTGGGAGTATATAGGGCCCCCATAGTGCTTCCCCTCTTCTCCATAGTGCCCCCCCCCATATTGTGCCAGTATATAGGGCCCCCATAGTGCTTCTACACTTCTCCATAGTGGCCCCCATAGTGCTTCCCCCTCTTCTCCATAGTGCCCCCACATATTTTGGCAGGATATAGGGCCCCCATAGTGCTTCCCCTCTTCTCCATAGTGCCCTTCATATTTTGCCAGTATATAGGGCCCCCATAGTGCTTCCCCTCTTCTCCGTAGACCCCATAGTGCTTCCCCCTCTGCTCCATAGTGCCCCCACCCCCATATTTTGGCAGTATATAGGGCCCCCATAGTGCTTCCCCTCTTCTCTATAGTGCCCCCCCATATTGTGGCAGAATATAGGGCCCCCATAGTGCTTCCTCTCTTCTCCATAGTGCCCCCCATATTGTGCCAGTATATAGGGCCCCCATAGTGCTTCCCCTCTTCTCCATAGTACCCCTCCATATTGTGCCATTATATAGGGCCCCCACCCCCCTTCTTGCCACAGTATACTATAAATATAAAAAACAATAAACACATATAGTTACCTTATGCTGCTGTCAGCGATGCGATGCAGGCCTCTTTCGGCCTGTGTCCCGCGCTTTACGGTTTAAGCGGCACGATGACGTCATCGTGCTGCCTACACTGACCTCTGATAGGCTGCAGGCACTAGGCCTGTAGCCTATCAGAGGAATGGGAAAGGGAGACACCTCTCCCCTGCCCCGCACCATTCATCTGTATCGCTGTCCTGAGGACGGTGATACAGATGAATATGGAGATGAGCGCTTCCACAATGGAAGCTCTCATCTCCACTCCTGCTGCCTCAGAACAGAAAGGGCCCCCTCCAGAGCTGGGCCCTGCTGAAGGCACCCCCCTCTTCTATCCTGAGTGATGTGCCCCGTGAGGTTGTACCCCTCACCCGGCTGTAGAAATGGCTCTAACTACGTAGAGCCAGCGAGATACGGTATGGTCACTGGTTACCAAGGCGTGATGTTACACCCTCCTGGAGAAGCGGGTAAGGTCAGTCTTTGTACAGTTTTCACAGATTCCTCGTGTCCACACGGGCACAGAGAGGCAACAAGCTGAGAGAGCCTTTTCACTCCCACAGTGAAACAGTGTGTTCTCAGCCCGGAAAGACTGCCACCAGTTCCTTGTTTGATATAAGTCCGGTCCGCTAACGGGATTATATAGGGTAAGAGACCAACCCGCGGTAGAGTATTACTAGGCTGAAACACGGACGTGAGGATTCATGATCGAGATACAAGAAAGCACAAGATTAAATTATATATTTAATCGCCTTAAGGGCTTACTAGAACTAACACTATACACACAAAGAATATATACAGTGGTCTGAGGTGGTATGGTACAAACAGGATTAAACAGAGCAAAAGTCAGGTTACCAGATGGATGAGTCCTTTTGGGTTGTGATGAGTCCTTTGCTGTAGTCACATGGAGGGCAGTGATGTCAGCAGGTTGCAGGTCCCTCTAAACACATGGCACGATGTGACACGCCTGCTTGCTGGCACAAGCCTTTTAACCTGTAGCCGCCCCCCCCCCCGGTCTCTGGGAGGGGTCTACCCCCCCTCTGCTGGGCTGGCAGCACATGAGCCACAAAACCGATTAGGGCTCATAGCTCCAGACCAGAATGTCACAGGGAGGTGGTTCTGGGACCAATGGATCCGCCTGGGTTCCGGCTACCAGTAAAGTCCAAGCATGGTACCGTTATTTGGTTTCTTTGGGATGATATGTATATCTCCCTTCCCTGGCTTCCCACCACCAAGCTATGACCACGGGCCTGTTCTTCGTAGGGACACAAATATGCATCTGGTTTATGTCTGTGATGGACAGGCGATTCATAATTCCTTAAATTTGATTGAACTGGAGAAAAACCCCTGCAGAGAGGTTTTTCCTGTTCCATTAGCTGGGTTCCTGGCTGGCTGAATGGAGGTGAGAAATTGTAGACAAAGGTGGACAGCTAGAGGCTCTCTGCTATCTGGCTGGCTTTGAAGCAGGGCCCCCCCTCTTGAGCTCACTACCTCTGCTACCTTTCAGCAGATGGTTGGTGTGGGAACATGGCTGGTAGACCCTCTGCTGATGGCATTCCCACCTGACAGCTGGGCCCCAGTGGAAGCACAAGGCGAAGTCAGAGAAGCAGGAGGAAGAAGTCGCCAACGCAGCTGGGGCACCGCCAGCACCTCAGAAAGGAGGATTAGCATGGCCGAAATGTGGAAAAGCTTTGTCAGCAGGCAACAACAACCAGCACCACCAGCTGATACGGAAAATCTTAGCAGGAGGCAGCATTTCAGCAACATGGTGGAACAGTACATGTGCATATGCCTACACGTACTGACTGATGGATCTGCGCCATTGAACTTCTGGGTCTCCAAATTGGGCCCATGGCCTGAGCTTGCCCTTTTTACGCCTTGGAGGTGCTGGCTTACCCTGCTGCCAGTGTATTGTCCAAACGTGTGTTTAGCACGGCAGGGGAGGGGTAATCACAGACAAGCACAGCCGCCTGTCCACAGCCAATGAGCCAGGCATGGATCCCACAGGACTTGTCCGTACCTTGTGCTGAGTAGACAAGTATACCAGCCGCACCCAGCCATTGTTATACTCCAGCGCACTTTCTCTTTGTATTCTCTTTTCCATTTCCCAATGTTTTGGGGCCTTCCTCCTCCACCACCACGTCCACCACCTCCTCAACCTCCTACTCCACTTTGACCTCTGCCTCCTAGTTCAAGATTATTATTATTATATATTATTTTTTTTATTCTATGTTATTTTAAGCCATTTCCCTATCCACATTTGTTTGCAGGGCAATTGTCCTGCTCTTACCCCCATTTTGCTTCCTTTTGCAGCCCTCTAGCCCTTACTATGACTATTTTACAGCCATTTTAGTACACCAAAGTTTGGGTCCCTATTGACTTCAATGGGGTTCGGGTTCGAGTTCAGGTCAAGTTCGGCCAAACCCAGTGAACCCGAACATCCACGGGTCCGTTCATACCTAATTACCACAAAAAGTAACACATCAGATTTGCAAAATTCGTCTTGGTCATTAACCACCTCCGGACCGCCTAACGCAGGATCGCGTTCCGGAGGTGGCAGCCCTGCGCAGAGTCACGCATATATGCGTCATCTCGCGATGGGCGAGATTTCCTGTGAACGCGCGCACACAGGCGCGCGCGCTCACAGGAACGGAAGGTAAGAGAGTTGATCTCCAGCCTGCCAGCGGCGATCGTTCGCTGGCAGGCTGGAGATGTGTTTTTTTTAACCCCTAACAGGTATATTAGACGCTGTTTTGATAACAGCGTCTAATATACCTGCTACCTGGTCCTCTGGTGGTCCCCTTTGTTTGGATCGACCACCAGAGGACACAGGTAGCTCAGTAAAGTCCCACCAAGCACCACTACACTACACTACACCCCCCCCCCGTCACTTATTAACCCCTTATTAGCCCCTGATCACCCCTGATCACCCCATATAGACTCCCTGATCACCCCCCTGTCATTGATCACCCCCCTGTCATTGATTACCCCCCTGTAAAGCTCCATTCAGATGTCCGCATGATTTTTACGGATCCACTGATAGATGGATCAGATCCGCAAAACGCATCCGGACGTCTGAATGAAGCCTTACAGGGGCGTGATCAATGACTGTGGTTATCACCCCATATAGACTCCCTGATCACCCCCCCTGTCATTGATTACACCCCTGTCATTGATCAACCCCCTGTAAAGCTCCATTCAGACGTCCGCATGATTTTTACGGATGCACTGATAGATGGATCCGATCCTCAAAACGCATCCGGACGTCTGAATGAAGCCTTACAGGGGCATGATCAATGACTGTGGTGATCACCCCATATAGACTCCCTGATCACCCCCCTGTAAAGCTCCATTCAGATGTCCGCATGATTTTTACGGATGCACTGATAGATGGATCCGATCCGCAAAACGCATCCGGACGTCTGAATGAAGCCTTACAGGGGCATGATCAATGACTGTGGTGATCACCCCATATAGACTCCCTGATCACCCCCCTGTAAAGCTCCATTCAGATGTCCGCATGATTTTTACGGATGCACTGATAGATGGATCCGATCCTCAAAACGCATCCGGACGTCTGAATGAAGCCTTACAGGGGCATGATCAATGACTGTGGTGATCACCCCATATAGACTCCCTGATCACCCCCCTGTAAAGCTCCATTCAGATGTCCGCATGATTTTTACGGATGCACTGATAGATGGATCCGATCCGCAAAACGCATCCGGACGTCTGAATGAAGCCTTACAGGGGCATGATCAATGACTGTGGTGATCACCCCATATAGACTCCCTGATCACCCCCCTGTCATTGATCACCCCGCTGTAAAGCTCCATTCAGATGTCCGCATGATTTTTACGGATGCACTGATAGATGGATCCGCAAAACGCATCCGGACGTCTGAATGAAGCCTTACAGGGGCATGATCAATGACTGTGGTGATCACCCCATATAGACTCCCTGATCACCCCCCTGTAAAGCTCCATTCAGATGTCCGCATGATTTTTACGGATGCACTGATAGATGGATCCGATCCTCAAAACGCATCCGGACGTCTGAATGAAGCCTTACAGGGGCATGATCAATGACTGTGGTGATCACCCCATATAGACTCCCTGATCACCCCCCTGTAAAGCTCCATTCAGATGTCCGCATGATTTTTACGGATGCACTGATAGATGGATCCGATCCGCAAAACGCATCCGGACGTCTGAATGAAGCCTTACAGGGGCATGATCAATGACTGTGGTGATCACCCCATATAGACTCCCTGATCACCCCCCTGTCATTGATCACCCCCCTGTAAAGCTCCATTCAGATGTCCGCATGATTTTTACGGATGCACTGATAGATGGATCCGATCCGCAAAACGCATCCGGACGTCTGAATGAAGCCTTACAGGGGCATGATCAATGACTGTGGTGATCACCCCATATAGACTCCCTGATCACCCCCCTGTCATTGATCACCCCCCTGTAAAGCTCCATTCAGATGTCCGCATGATTTTTACGGATGCACTGATAGATGGATCCGATCCGCAAAACGCATCCGGACGTCTGAATGAAGCCTTACAGGGGCATGATCAATGACTGTGGTGATCACCCCATATAGACTCCCTGATCACCCCCCTGTCATTGATTACCCCCCTGTAAAGCTCCATTCAGATGTCCGCATGATTTTTACGGATGCACTGATAGATGGATCGGATCCGCAAAACGCATCCGGACGTCTGAATGAAGCCTTACAGGGGCATGATCAATGACTGTGGTGATCACCCCATATAGACTCCCTGATCACCCCCCTGTCATTGATCAACCCCCCTGTCATTGATCAACCCCCCTGTCATTGATCACCCCCCCTGTCATTGATCACCCCCCTGTCATTGATCCCCCCCTCTGTAAGGCTCCATTCAGATATTTTTTTGGCCCAAGTTAGCAGAATTTTTTTTTTTTTTTCTTACAAAGTCTCATATTCCACTAACTTGTGTCAAAAAATAAAATCTCACATGAACTCACCATACCCCTCACGGAATCCAAATGCGTAAAATTTTTTAGACATTTATATTTCAGACTTCTTCTCACGCTTTAGGGCCCCTAGAATGCCAGGGCAGTATAAATACCCCACATGTGACCCCATTTCGGAAAGAAGACACCCCCAGGTATTCCGTGAGGGGCATATTGAGTCCATGAAAGATTGAATTTTTTGTCCCAAGTTAGCGGAACGGGAGACTTTGTGAGAAAAAAATTAAAAATATCAATTTCCGCTAACTTGTGCCAAAAAAAAAAAATTTCTATGAACTCGCCATGCCCCTCATTGAATACCTTGGGGTGTCTTCTTTCCAAAATGGGGTCACATGTGGGGTATTTATACTGCTCTGGCATTCTAGGGGCCCCAAAGCGTGAGAAGAAGTCTGGTATCCAAATGTCTAAAAATGCCCTCCTAAAAGGAATTTGGGCACCTTTGCGCATCTAGGCTGCAAAAAAGTGTCACACATCTGGTATCGCCGTACTCAGGAGAAGTTGGGGAATGTGTTTTGGGGTGTCATTTTACATATACCCATGCTGGGTGAGAGAAATATCTTGGTCAAATGCCAACTTTGTATAAAAAAATGGGAAAAGTTGTCTTTTGCCAAGATATTTCTCTCACCCAGCATGGGTATATGTAAAATGACACCCCAAAACACATTCCCCAACTTCTCCTGAATACGGTGATACCACATGTGTGACACTTTTTTGCAGCCTAGGTGGGCAAAGGGGCCCATATTCCAAAGAGCACCTTTAGGATTTCACAGGTCATTTACCTACTTACCACACATTAGGGCCCCTGGAAAATGCCAGGGCAGTATAACTACCCCACAAGTGACCCCATTTTGGAAAGAAGACACCCCAAGGTATTCCGTGAGGGGCATGGCGAGTTCCTAGAATTTTTTATTTTTTGTCACAAGTTAGTGGAAAATGCTTATTTTTTTTTTTATTTTTTTTTTCATACAAAGTCTCATATTCCACTAACTTGTGACAAAAAATAAAAAGTTCCATGAACTCACTATGCCCATCAGCGAATACCTTGGGGTCTCTTCTTTCCAAAATGGGGTCACTTGTGGGGTAGTTATACTGCCCTGGCATTCTAGGGGCCCAAATGTGTGGTAAGGAGTTTGAAATCAAATTCTGTAAAAAATGACCTGTGAAATCCGAAAGGTGCTCTTTTGAATATGGGCCCCTTTGCCCACCTAGGCTGCAAAAAAGTGTCACACATCTGGTATCTCCGTAATCGGGAGAAGTTGGGGAATGTGTTTTGGGGTGTCATTTTACATATACCCATGCTGGGTGAGAGAAATATCTTGGCAAAAGACAACTTTTCCCATTTTTTTTATACAAAGTTGGCATTTGACCAAGATATTTATCTCACCCAGCATGGGTATATGTAAAAAGACACCCCAAAACACATTCCTCAACTTCTCCTGAATACAGAGATACCAGATGTGTGACACTTTTTTGCAGCCTAGGTGGGCAAAGGGGCCCACATTCCAAAGAGCACCTTTCGGATTTCACAGGTCATTTACCTACTTACCACACATTTGGGCCCCTAGAATGCCAGGGCAGTATAACTACCCCACAAGTGACCCCATTTTGGAAAGAAGAGACCCCAAGGTATTCGCTGATGGGCATAGTGAGTTCATGGAAGTTTTTATTTTTTGTCACAAGTTTGTGGAATATGAGACTTTGTATGAAAAAAAAAATTAAAAAACAAATCATCATTTTCCACTAACTTGTGACAAAAAATAAAAAATTCTAGGAACTCGCCATGCCCCTCACGGAATACCTTGGGGTGTCTTCTTTCCAAAATGGGGTCACTTGTGGGGTAGTTATACTGCCCTGGTATTCTAGGGGCCCAAATGTGTGGTAAGGAGTTTGAAATCAAATTCAGGAAAAAATGAGGAGTGAAATCCGAAAGGTGCTCTTTGGAATATGGGCCCCTTTGCCCACCTAGGCTGCAAAAAAGTGTCACACATCTGGTATCCCCGTACTCAGGAGAAGTTGAGGAATGTGTTTTGGGGTGTCTTTTTACATATACCCATGCTGGGTGAGATAAATATCTTGGTCAAATGACAACTTTGTATAAAAAAATGGGAAAAGTTGTCTTTTGCCAAGATATTTCTCTCACCCAGCATGGGTATATATAAAATGACACCCCAAAACACATTCCCCACCTTCTCCTGAGTACGGAGATACCAGATGTGTGACACTTTTTTGCAGCCTAGGTGGGCAAAGGGGCCCATATTCCAAAGAGCACCTTTCGGATTTCACAGGTCATTTTTTACAGAATTTGATTTCAAACTCCTTACCACACATTTGGGCCCCTAGAATGCCAGGGCAGTATAACTACCCCACAAGTGACCCCATTTTGGAAAGAAGAGACCCCAAGGTATTCGCTGATGGGCATAGTGAGTTCATAAAACTTTTTATTTTTTGTCACAAGTTAGTGGAATATGAGACTTTGTAAGAAAAAAAAAAATAAAAAAAAAATCATAATTTTCCGCTAACTTGTGACAAAAAATAAAAAGTTCTATGAACTCACTATGCCCATCAGCGAATACCTTAGGGTGTGTACTTTCAGAAATGGGGTCATTTGTGGGGTGTTTGTACTGTCTGGGCATTGTAGAACCTCAGGAAACATGACAGGTGCTCAGAAAGTCAGAGCTGCTTCAAAAAGCGGAAATTCACATTTTTGTACCATAGTTTGTAAACGCTATAACTTTTACCCAAACCATTTTTTTTTACCCAAACATTTTTTTTTTATCAAAGACATGTAGAACTATAAATTTAGAGCAAAATTTCTATATGGATGTCGTTTTTTTTGCAAAATTTTACTACTGAAAGTGAAAAATGTCATTTTTTTGCAAAAAAATCGTTAAATTTCGATTAATAACAAAAAAAGTAAAAATGTCAGCAGCAATGAAATACCACCAAATGAAAGCTCTATTAGTGAGAAGAAAAGGAGGTAAAATTCATTTGGGTGGTAAGTTGCATGACCGAGCAATAAACGGTGAAAGTAGTGTAGGTCAGAAGTGTAAAAAGTGGCCTGGTCTTTCAGGGTGTTTAAGCACTGGGGGCTGAGGTGGTTAAGGTGAAAATTGTCTGTCTCTTTAAGGGGTAAAGGAGATTGAGAGATAAATCTTTGAGTAGTTCAGTTATATAACTTGCTCTGCTATAAATATATGTCATGCACAATGTGTAAATGTATCTGAGAACTGCATTCTGCGATTTTCACACACTCAAGTGGATAGACTAGTAGTTAAACTAATGGGAGTTACTGGAACTGTCATGTGGTCAGGTCTTTAACCCTCCCTCCTTAAAGATTTTTGTTTTTAATACATGTGGTTACGAAAGCCATAGCTTTGTTTTTATTTGGTTATTAATATATTTGCACCTTTTTAGCCTCATGCACACGACCGTTGTGTGTTTTGCGGTCCGCAAACCGCGGATCCGCAAAACACAGATGGCGCCCGTGTGCGTTCCGCAATTTGCGGAACGGCATGGACAGGCATTAATATAACTCCCTATTCTTGTCCGCAAAATGCGGACAAGAATAGGACAGATTATAATTTTTTTGCGGACCACGAAATGGAGCAACGGATGCGGACAGCACACGGAGTCACATTGAGATGACTGGGTCCGCATCCGAGTGGCCAAAACTGCGGCTCGGATGCGGACCAAAACAACGGCCGTGTGCATGAGGCCTTTCAGCGTGAAATGTGGCTTTATCTTTATGGCATTTTTATTTTAGTATTTATTTATTTATTTTTTTATACCCAGGAAAGTTTTTTTAAAAAAAAGAAAAAAACAGGCATACACATGACCAAGGGACAGAAAGAGAAAGCATAATGGCTGCTTCCTGCTCAGTATTCAGAGCACTCATTTAGGACTGTGTATATATACAGTACATTGATAGGGAAGGCAGGGACAGTAATAAACCAAGCAGTACCTTGGAACCAAACCCGAGTTCGGAAAATGTTTTTTTACAGTACAAATTAATTTATGAAGTTATTGCGCGAAGTCTCGTGAGACTTCGCAAAGCAATAACTTTGATTCATCGGAACCAATACATTCTAATACTGTACGGAGCGATTCGCTCATCCCTAGTTGTAATGTCCTGTGATAGTCCATAATAACATCCTAGAAATTCTGGGAGTTGTAGTTCTCTCCAATTATATCCAGTTCCATGTAATGTCTACTGATGCTCTATAATAACAGTCTGGGCATGCTGAAAGTTGTAGTTCTCTCCTTTTAAACCGCTCTCCGTATAGTGTGCACTGATTCCCTATAATAACAATTTGGTCATGCTGGAAGTTTGAGTCTTCTCTTCTTATACCCCTCTCCTTATAATGTCCACTGAAGCCCCATAATAACAATCTAGACATGCTAGAAGGTGTAGTATTCTCCTCTTTTACCCCTCCATGTATTACTCTCTAATTTCAAATAATAACAATCCATGATACTTGCAGTTTTATAGTCACTATGTTCACATGTGCGCTAGTGACTCTTGTTGTTCTGCTCTGTCACAGGTCACAACATCAAAAATCACAGTAGTGCCAGATGGTACATGACAGACAACAACACCTGACGGATTCTGTTGACTATAGTGAGATCTGATGGGTTTTGATCATGGAGCCTGGCATGCTGCAAAATTTTGTCCAGCTTTATGACTTGATTTGTGACTGAGACCCATAACACAGATGTGTATTGTAATGTTCTGCAGCAGCTGATGTGTGTACTATTATGTTTTGCTCCAACTGAAGTGTGTATGATGAGGTTCTGCAGCATCCAAGTTGTGTATTATGAGGTTCTTAAGCATCTGAGGTGTGTGTATTATGAGGTTCTGCAGCAGCTGTGGCATATTATGAGGTTCCACTGAATCTGTGGTGTGTACCATGAGGTTCAGCAGCATCTGATGTGTGTGTATTATGAGCTTTTGCAGCATACAAGGTATTATGAGGTTCTGCAGCATCCAAGGTGTCTGTTATGAGGTTCTGCAGCATCTGAAGTATGTCATATGAAGTTCTGCAGCTGAGATGTGTATTATGAGGTTCTGCAGCAACTGATTTTGCCCAGTGCAAAATCTGTAACAGGTGCCAAAGGTACTATTTGTAATTTATAATACTACTGTGTGGTTATATGGCAGATAGGTCTTTGGGCCCACAGGCAGTGATGGCCAGTTCGCCGTGTTCGCCTACGAACACATGCGGGCTGCCATCTTAACAAGCGAGCCGGTCTGAAACAAATGCGGTCACCGGGAGCAGGCAGTTCCGAGAACAGCCGCCGGCGGCCTTCATCGGGCTGTTCTCGGAACTGCCTGCTCCCGGTGACTGCATTTGTTTCAGACCGGCTCCCGACACAGGTAAGGACTTACCTGTGCATCACTGGACTTGTGAGTTAAGATGGCAGCCCGCATGTGTTCACGGGCGAACATGGCGAACTGGCCATCACTGCCCACAGGCCCGAATGCAACTACAACCTCCTAACCCCCTATAACTATGCCACTGGCCAAAGAGAGTCTGCAGTCTTTGAGAGAACATTTTATGGCCGTCTGGGGTGAATTAATTCTACAAAGGGGGCGCCATTTGCCTAATCTGTCTATAGCACCAAGATACCTTGTCCCGCCCTGTTCATCTGCCAGAATGGTTCACACTGTGAACTGAATGACCAGTTCAGACCTGACCTGAGTCCAGCATTGTGAAGATCTGCACCAGGCCCTGACTGCCCTCTGACACAGTGCCAGCCTGCTAGAGTCAGCACTGGAAGGGATGGGGGGGTTTAAACAGCAGCAGGCACAGGTCATGGTGGGGGCATGGCACAATAAATAATAAGCAGCAGAATCAGTCCATGGGGGAAAATATGGCACACTATATAAAAGGCAGCAACAGTATGTACAGGTAAGGTAAGAGTAAAGGTCGATGTGTCACCCGTGGGTGATACTGGACATAAGCGCAGGAAATACACTCTAAGCGGCTACTGATGCTGGGTGAGAGGGCTGGATAGACTGGGGACGCGACAAAGAGGGGGGGAACAATGTGCAGGCAAAGTGTAGCGTCCACCGGTTGTCTCAATAGGACGGTATAAAATGAAACCGCTAAAGTTGGAGGCATATGAATAGTACCAATATGGTTCCTACCTGAAAAGGAGTTCGCTCTGATGTGCGTGCTTATTGTGGTTAAGATAGCCTTCTTTCCTATCCTGCTTCTGCGGGATCTTCTTAGTATGCTTCGTTATAAGTGGGCGCGTGCTCTTCGTTCACCTTCTAGCACGAGCGCTGCCCCGGCCGGAAGCAAGCGCGGTGCGAGGTGGCTGGTTACTTCGGTTGTCCTGGAAACCGAATTGGTGACGTCACCTATGGAAAAAACCTTCCTACGCGTTTCGGGGCTGTGCGGGCTCCTTCGTCAGGAGCCCGCACGGCCCCGAAACGCGTAGGAAGGTCTTTTGTCCCACGGAGGCTACAGTATTTCCATAGGTGACGTCACCGATTTATCTTTTTTGCGTTCCGTATACGGAACGATTCATTTCAGTGGATCCGCAAAGGTACGCCGTATGCCTTCCATTTCCATATTTCCGTTTTTCCTTTCAAAGATAGAAAATGTCCTATTATTGTCCGCATAACAAGGATAGTACTGTTCTATCAGGGGCCAGCTGTTCCGTTCCGCAAAAAAACAGAATGCACACGGACGTCATCCGTATTTCTTGCGGACCGCAAAATACTGAAAAAGCCATACAGTCGTGTGCAAGAGGCCTTAGACTGCATGATGGTGGGGGAGGGGGTGGTAAGTTTGTAGCAGTCCATGATCCCCATGGGTTTGCAGTCTACTGAACAAAGACTATTCCAAGAGGCAATGGCTGGGTAGCTCTCCTACTATGGAGACATTATGGCTGTATAGATTTTAAAGTGTGAAGACCAGGGGCCACTTAAATAATGCCCTTAGAAGTAGCCCAATGTCAAATCTGTTCAGTAAACACAGCGGATCTACATCTGCTTTGTAACAATCTGCCCGATCTCAGTACTGACTTGAGCTGCCTGCCCTGCCCTAAACCTTGGACTGACATTGGATTGCACAAACTCTACCTGCCGCAGCCTCGACTTCTCCTTCACGGCTTTGCATGACTCCTCTGTGTTATACACTGGTCACATTTGCTTTCTGACGGCCTGCTCAGGACATGGACCCTGCTGGCCCAGCCAAGTTAGGATTGCGTGAACCATACCAGGAGCTGTGTTAGGGTACTTTCACACTACTGTTTGTCATTTCCCATGCATTCTGAAAGGAGAGAAATCCGTTCAGGATGCATCAGGATGTCTTTAGTTCAGTCACTGAACTGGATCAGTTGCCGGAATCCCGGATCCGGCATTAATTTATATTGAAATGTATTAATGGCGGATCCGGCATAAAAAATACCGGAATGCCGGAACAGTCCTTCCAGTCTGCGCATGCGCAGACCGGTAAAAATGTGAAAAGAAAAATGGAAACGGATCCGTTTGTCCGTATGACAAATGGAGAGACGGATCCGTTCTTGCAATGCAATGACGGTGACGTAACTGCTTGCTGGATCACTCTGCCGCAAGTGTGAAAGTAGCCTTATCAATGCAGTTGCCAGTAGCAACTGTAGGAAGGAACAAGGGGCCGTCATAGATGGTCGGTATGTGTCACCGAGGTTCCTGGCCTCGGTGAGGTAAGAGCCGGTTTTTCTCAAGTGTCAGTATTGCAGATTGCAGTCTGACACTTCAGCTGTTTAGTATGGCTGTAAAGCTGATCCGGGACGGCTTTTACTGGGAATAGCCAAAGTGCTGGGTGGGTGGCTTCTCCCCACGTTCCAGGCCTGGTCTTGGCAGGCTTAAAAAGCAGCCAGCACTATCAGGTGGTGTGGATTTTACCTCTATCTGACAGTGAAGCTGTGGAGCCTCTGTGCTGAAGACCTGGAAGACTGCCAGTGAACTTTTCTGTGGCTGAGCATTCAGCCGGGTGTGAACTTGAACTGACACCTAAGATTCCAGGTGAACACTGTTTTGTTTTGCTGTGTATGAACAAGCACCAAGACTGTTCAGTTTTGCTGAGTGTGAATAGAAGACTGAAGTGTAAATTTACAACCTGGTTCATTGCCTCTATCCTGCGTCTGCTAACCTGTCTACCAGAGCAAATCCCCACACAACCTTTCAACATCTGAACATGATCTGTGCTTGTATGGATTCTTTGGCGGTTTACACTCCTGTTCAGCCTCCACAAGCCGCAATGCCTGCACCACAATCATGGTCAGCTTCCTCCTGTGGAGCTTCCAATCTGCTACTTCCTCTGTCACCATGCTATGAGGGGGAACCCCAGACTGGTCATGGATTCCTAAACCAATGCACCATCCACACCATCCCACCTGACACCTTCCTGGTGCCCCTTCTGTTCAGTCAATCTTTAGCCTGGGCCACTTCTCTCAGGGAAAGAAGTGACCTGCTGACCTATAATCTACTGGACTTTCTGTCAGCCTTTCGTAAGGTCTGTGAGAAGCCTGGCTGGGCAGCCTCAGCAGCCTCTTCTTTATTATGAGTCTGCCAGGGCAAAATTACAGTAGAACAGTATGCCATTCAGGTCTGTACTCTCTCTTCAGAGCTGTCCTGGAACAATTAAGTCTTAGTGCCTGCTAGGGATGAGCGAACCCGAACTGTATAGTTTGGGTTCGTACCGAATTTTGGGGTGTCCGTGACACGGACCCGAACCCGAACATTTTCGTACAAGTCCGGGTTCGGGTTCGGTGTTCGGCGCTTTCTTGGCGCTTTTTGAAAGGCTGCAAAGCAGCCAATCAACAAGCGTCATACTACTTGGCCCAAGAGGCCATCACTGCCATGCCTACTATTGGCATGGCTGTGATTGGCCAGTGCACCATGTGACCCAGCCTCTATTTAAGCTGGAGTCACATAGCGCCGCACGTCACTCTGCTATGATCAGTATAGGGAGAGGTTGCAGCTGCGACGTTAGGGCGAGATTAGGCAGATTAACTCCTCCAAAAGACTTCATTCTGTGATCGATCTGCAGCTGTGGATCATTGAAGTGCTATTATTGACTTGCTCACTTTTTTGAGGCTGCCCAGAGCGTTTTTAGATCACTTTTTTTCTGGGGTGATCGGCGGCCATTTTGTGACTTGTGGTGCGCCAGCACGAGCTATCACCAAGTGTATTTAACCATCGATAGTGTGGTTATTTTGTGCTATATCCTACATCAGCTGCAGGCTGAGCCTGTGTCACCCAAGTGCATTTAACCATCAACAGTCTGATTATTTTTTGGCCATATACTACATCAGCTGCAGGCTGAGCCTGTGTCACCCAAGTGTATTTAACCATCGATAGTGTGGTTATTTTGTGCTATATCCTACATCAGCTGCAGGCTGAGCCTGTGTCACCCAAGTGCATTTAACCATCAACAGTCTGATTATTTTTTGGCCATATACTACATCTGGTGCAGGCTGAGCCTGTGTCACCCAAGTGCATTTAACCATCAACAGTCTGATTATTTTTTGGCCATATACTACATCTGGTGCAGGCTGAGCCTGTGTCACCCAAGTGCATTTAACCATCAACAGTGTGGTTATTTTTTGGCCATATATTACATCAGGGGCAAGTTCAGCCTGTCACCCAGCGCCTAAAAAATAGACCTGACATTTCTATTCAACCAAATCTGCACAGTTTTAGCTGGTCAAGTTATTTGTAGTGACCGTAAAAGCAGACTTTTTGTTCTGGGTTGAAAAAGCATTCCCAAATTTGCCATTCTAAAAATAACTAGTTTGTGGTATTTGAGGCCTACTTGAAATCTATCCCAAAAAGAAAATCTTACATTGAAGGTATTGATAGTGTCATTCAGAAAAACCTAAGACACACGCTAGCGTGCTGATAGAAGTGTCATTCTGTGATTAAACCTATAACTGTCACACAGCGCACAAAAAAACAGGTCTCACATCTCTATTCAACCAAATCTGCACAGTTTTAGCTGGTCAAGTTATTTGTAGTGACCGTAAAAGCAGACTTTTTGTTCTGGGTTGAAAAAGCATTCCCAAATTTGCCATTCTGAAAATAACTAGTTTGTGGTATTTGAGGCCTACTTGAAATCTATCCCAAAAAGAAAATCTTACATTGAAGGTATTGATAGTGTCATTCAGAAAAACCTAAGACACACGCTAGCGTGCTGATAGAAGTGTCATTCTGGGTTTAAACCTATAACTGTCACACAGCGCAAAAAAAAACAGGTCTCACATCTCTATTCAACCAAATCTGCACAGTTTTAGCTGGTCAAGTTATTTGTAGTGACCGTAAAAAAAGACTTTTTGTTCTGGGTTGAAAAAGCATTCCCAAATTTGCCATTCTCAAAATAACTAGTTTGTGGTATTTGAGGCCTACTTGAAATCTATCCCAAAAAGAAAATCTTACATTGAAGGTATTGATAGTGTCATTCAGAAAAACCTAAGACACACGCTAGCGTGCTGATAGAAGTGTCATTCTGTGATTAAACCTATAACTGTCACACAGCGCAAAAAAAAACAGGTCTCACATCTCTATTCAACCAAATCTGCACAGTTTTAGCTGGTCAAGTTATTTGTAGTGACCGTAAAAGCAGACTTTTTGTTCTGGGTTGAAAAAGCATTCCCAAATTTGCCATTCTCAAAATAACTAGTTTGTGGTATTTGAGGCCTACTTGAAATCTATCCCAAAAAGAAAATCTTACATTGAAGGTATTGATAGTGTCATTCAGAAAAACCTAAGACACACGCTAGCGTGCTGATAGAAGTGTCATTCTGTGATTAAACCTATAACTGTCACACAGCGCAAAACAAAACAGGTCTCACATCTCTATTCAACCAAATCTGCACAGTTTTAGCTGGTGAAGTTATTTGTAGTGACCGTAAAAGCAGACTTTTTGTTCTGGGTTGAAAAAGCATTCCCAAATTTGCCATTCTGAAAATAACTAGTTTGTGGTATTTGAGGCCTACTTGAAATCTATCCCAAAAAGAAAATCTTACATTGAAGGTATTTATAGTGTCATTCAGAAAAACCTAAGACACACGCTAGCGTGCTGATAGAAGTGTCATTCTGTGATTAAACCTATAACTGTCACACAGCGCAAAAAAAAACAGGTCTCACATCTCTATTCAACCAAATCTGCACAGTTTTAGCTGGTCAAGTTATTTGTAGTGACCGTAAAAGCAGACTTTTTGTTCTGGGTTGAAAAAGCATTCCCAAATTTGCCATTCTCAAAATTGTGGTGAACGGGAACAATGAGGAAAACATCTAATAAGGGACGCGGACGTGGACATAGTCGTTAGTGGACCCTCTGGTGCTGGGAGAGGACGTGGCCGTTCTGCCACAGCCACACGTCCTAGTGAACCAACTACCTCAGGTCCCAGTAGCCAGCAGAATTTACAGCGATATTTGGTGGGGCCCAATGCCGTTCTAAGGATGGTAAGGCCTGAGCAGGTACAGGCATTAGTCAATTGGGTGGCCGACAGTGGATCCAGCACGTTCACATTATCTCCCACCCAGTCTTCTGCAGAAAGCGCACAGATGGCGCATGAAAACCAAGCCCATCGGTCTGTCACATCACCCCCATGCATATCAGGGAAACTGTCTGAGCCTCAAGTTATGCAGCAGTCTCTTATGCTGTTTGAAGACTCTGCTGCCAGGGTTTCCCAAGGGCATCCACCTAGCCCTTCCCAGGGGTGGAAGAGATAGAATGCACTAACGCACAACCACTTATTTTTCCTGATGATGAGGACATGGGAATACCACCTCAGCACGTCTCTGATGATGACGAAACACAGGTGCCAACTGCTGCGTCTTTCTGCAGTGTGCAGACTGAACAGGAGGTCAGGGATCAAGACTGGGTGGAAGACGATGCAGGGGACGATGAGGTCCTAGACCCCACATGGAATGAAGGTCGTGCCACTGACTTTCACAGTTCGGAGGAAGAGGCAGTGGTGAGACCGAGCCAACAGCGTAGCAAAAGAGGGAGCAGTGGGCAAAATCAGAACACCCGCCGCCAAGAGACTCCGCCTGCTACTGACCGCCGCCATCTGGGACCGAGCACCCCAAAGGCAGCTTCAAGGAGTTCCCTGGCATGGCACTTCTTCAAACAATGTGCTGACGACAAGACCCGAGTAGTTTGCACGCTGTGCCATCAGAGCCTGAAGCGAGGCATTAACGTTCTGAACCTTAGCACAACCTGCATGACCAGGCACCTGCATGCAAAGCATGAACTGCAGTGGAGTAAACACCTTAAAAACAAGGAAGTCACTCAGGCTCCCCCTGCTACCTCTTCTGCTGCCGCCGCCTCGGCCTCTTCCTCCGCCTCTGGAGGAACGTTGGCACCTGCCGCCCAGCAAACATGGGATGTACCACCAACACCACCACCTGCGTCACCAAGCATCTCAACCATGTCACACGGCAGCGTTCAGCTCTCCATCTCACAAACATTTGAGAGAAAGCGTAAATTCTCACCTAGCCACCCTCGATCCCTGGCCCTGAATGCCAGCATTTCTAAACTACTGGACTATGAAATGCTGTCATTTAGGCTGGTGGACACACACAGCTTCAAACAGCTCATGTCACTTGCTGTCCCACAGTATGTTGTTCCCAGCCGCCACTACTTCTCCAAGAGAGCCGTGCCTTCCCTGCACAAACAAGTGTCCGATAAAATCAAGTGTGCACTGCGCAACGCCATCTGTGGCAAGGTCCACCTAACCACAGATACGTGGACCAGTAAGCACGGCCAGGGACGCTATATCTCCCTAACTGCACACTGGGTAAATGTAGTGGCGGCTGGGCCCCAGGCGGAGAGCTATTTGGCGCACGTCCTTCCGCCGCCAAGGATCGCAGGGCAACATTCTTTGCCTCCTGTCTCCTCCTCCTCCTACTCAGCTTCCTCCTCCTCTTCTTCCACCTGCTCATCCAGTCAGCCACACACCTTCACCACCAACTTCAGCACAGCACGGGGTAAACGTCAGCAGGCCATTCTGAAACTCATATGTTTGGGGGACAGGCCCCACACCGCACAGGAGTTGTGGCGGGGTATAGAACAACAGACCGACGAGTGGTTGCTGCCGGTGAGCCTCAAGCCCGGCCTGGTGGTGTGCGATAATGGGCGAAATCTCGTTGCAGCTCTGGGACTAGCCGGTTTGACGCACATCCCTTGCCTGGCGCATGTGCTGAATTTGGTGGTGCAGAAGTTCATTCGCAACTACCCCGACATGTCAGAGCTGCTGCATAAAGTGCGGGCCGTCTGTTCGCGCTTCCGGCGTTCACACCCTGCCGCTGCTCGCCTGTCTGCGCTACAGCGTAACTTCGGCCTTCCCGCTCACCGCCTCATATGCGACGTGCCCACCAGGTGGAACTCCACCTTGCATATGCTGGACAGACTGTGCGAGCAGCAGCAGGCCATAGTGGAGTTTCAGCTGCAGCACGCACGGGTCAGTCGCACTGCGGATCAGACCCACTTCACCACCAATGACTGGGCCTCCATGCGAGACCTGTGTGCCCTGTTGCGCTGTTTCGAGTACTCCACCAACATGGCCAGTGGCGATGACGCCGTTATCAGCGTTACAATACCACTTCTATGTCTCCTTGAGAAAACACTTAGGGCGATGATGGAAGAGGAGGTGGCCCAGGAGGAAGAGGAGGAAGAGGGGTCATTTTTAGCACTTTCAGGCCAGTCTCTTCGAAGTGACTCAGAGGGAGGTTTTTTGCAACACCAGAGGCCAGGTACAAATGTGGCCAGACAGGGCCCACTACTGGAGGATGAGGAGGACGAGGATGAGGAGGAGGTGGAGGAGGATGAGGATGAAGCATGTTCACAGCGGGGTGGCACCCAAAGCAGCTCGGGCCCATCACTGGTGCGTGGCTGGGGGGAAACACAGGACGATGATGATACACCTCCCACAGAGGACAGCTTGTCCTTACCTCTGGGCAGCCTGGCACACATGAGCGACTACATGCTGCAGTGCCTGCGCAACGACAGCAGAGTTGCCCACATTTTAACGTGTGCTGACTACTGGGTTGCCACCCTGCTGGATCCCCGGTACAAAGACAATGTGCCCACCTTACTTCCTACACTGGAGCGTGATAGGAAGATGCGCGAGTACAAGCGCACGTTGGTAGACGCGCTACTGAGAGCACTCCCAAATGTCACAGGGGAACCAGTGGAAGCCCAAGGCGAAGGCAGAGGAGGAGCAAGAGGTCGCCAACGCAGCTGTGTCACGCCCAGCTCCTCTGAGGGCAGGGTTAGCATGGCAGAGATGGGGAACAGTTTTGTCAACACGCCACAGCTAAGTGCACCACCACCTGATACGGAACGTGTTAGCAGGAGGCAACATTTCACTAACATGGTGGAACAGTACCTGTGCACACCCCTCCACGTACTGACTGATGGTTCGGCCCCATTCAACTTCTGGGTCTCCAAATTGTCCACGTGGCCAGAGCTAGCCTTTTATGCCTTGGAGGTGCTGGCCTGCCCGGCGGCCAGCGTTTTGTCTGAACGTGTATTCAGCACGGCAGGGGGCGTCATTACAGACAAACGCAGCCGCCTGTCTACAGCCAATGTGGACAAGCTGACGTTCATAAAAATGAACCAGGCATGGATCCCACAGGACCTGTCCATCCCTTGTGCAGATTAGATATTAACTACCTCCCCTTAACAATATATTATTCTACTCCAGGGCACTTCCTCATTCAATACTATTTTTAATTTCATTTTACCATTATATTGCGGGGCAACCCAAAGTTGAATGAACCTCTCCTCTGTCTGGGTGCCGGGGCCTAAATGTGTGACAGTGGCCTGTTCCAGTGGTGGGTGACGTGAAGCCTGATTCTCTGCTATGACATGAATACAGATTCTGCGCTGACATAAGGCCAGATTCTCTGTTACGGGACCTCTCTCCTCTGCCTGGGTGCCGGGGCCTAAATGTGTGACAGTGGCCTGTTCCAGTGGTGGGTGACGTGAAGCCTGATTCTCTGCTATGACATGAATACAGATTCTGCGCTGACATAAGGCCAGATTCTCTGTTACGGGACCGCTCTCCTCTGTCTGGGTGCCGGGGCCTAAATGTGTGACAGTGGCCTGTTCCAGTGGTGGGTGACGTGAAGCCTGATTCTCTGCTATGACATGAAGACAGATTCTGCGCTGACATAAGGCCAGATTCTCTGTTACGGGACCTCTCTCCTCTGCCTGGGTGCCTGGGCCTAAATGTGTGACAGTGGCCTGTTCCAGTGGTGGGTGACGTGAAGCCTGATTCTCTGCTATGACATGAAGACAGATTCTGCGCTGACATAAGGCCAGATTCTCTGTTACGGGACCTCTCTCCTCTGCCTGGGTGCCTGGGCCTAAATGTGTGACAGTGGCCTGTTCCAGTGGTGGCTGACGTGAAGCCTGATTCTCTGCTATGACATGAAGACAGATTCTGCGCTGACATAAGGCCAGATTCTCTGTTACGGGACCGCTCTCCTCTGTCTGGGTGCCGGGGCCTAAATGTGTGACAGTGGCCTGTTCCAGTGGTGGGTGACGTGAAGCCTGATTCTCTGTTATGACATGAAGACTGATTCTGCGCTGACATGAAGCCAGATTCTCTGCTATGGCATGAAGAGACTGATTCTCTGCTGACATGAAGCCAGATTCTTTGCTATGGCATGAAGAGACTGATTCTCTGCTGACGTGAAGCCAGATTCTCTGCTATGGGACCTCTGTCCAATTGATATTGGTTCATTTTAATTTTTTTAATTTAAATTTTAATTCATTTCCTTATCCACATTTGTTTGCAGGGGATTTACCTACATGTTGCTGCCTTTTGCAGCCCTCTAGCTCTTTCCTGGGCTGTTTTACAGCCTTTTTAGTGCCCAAAAGTTCGGGTCCCCATTGACTTCAATGGGGTTCGGGTTCGGGACGAAGTTCGGTTTGGGTTCGGATCCCGAACCCGAACATTTACGGGAAGTTCGGCCGAACTTCTCGAACCCGAACATCCAGGTGTTCGCTCAACTCTAGTGCCTGCCTTCTGGGAGGATTTGTCAAGGTTCATCAAGGATGTATTGGCAGGTCAGAATGTACCAGCGACCTTGGATGATCTGATTGCATTTGCTACCCATATTGATCTTCGGCTCAAGCAGTGTCTCTTGGAATCCACCTGTGGAGGAAAATTCCATGACTGGCACCCTGGTTCCAGAAGCCCATGCTCCCCTGTTTTTGGGCTACTGCTGAGAAACCCATGCAGTTGGAGTCAGGTTATCCAAGCAGGAGTGTCACAACAGACTCAGGAGTAATTTCTGCCTCTACTGGGATGATAAGGATTCCCCCACTGTACAGCGATCTTCTGCGTAGACCTCAGTGGGACCCGGCACCCTCCCCTCTTCAAGCAGTGTTTGTACTTTAAACTCAGGCAATCCTCTGTACAACTTACTATGAGGGCGGCAGCGTAACCTCGCGATCACCGCCGCCAGTGTTGCCAGCCTCCATCCCCTCCTACCATGAAAACTGCTCCATTACACTATGCTGTAAGTGGGTGGACAATGGTGTAATGGGGGTCACTATTCACACAGGACAATATACTGTGACACATATGATACTGTGACCAGCATAAGATGATCTTATGCTGGTCACAGTATCATATGTGTCACAGTATATTGTCCCTATGTGAATAGTGACCACCATTACATAAGATGCTATGTGTGTCATTCACACATCCCCCACACTAGTGTATGATCCACAGACCACCCCCATAAGAGTGTCATCCACAGATCCCCCCATAACAGTGTGTCCACCACAGATCCCCTCTATAACAGTGCCATCCACAAATCCCCCTTAAAACTGCCATCTACAGACTCCTCATAACAGTGCCATCCACAGATCCCCCATAACAGGGCGTCATCCACAGATCCTCCATAACAGTGTCATCCACAGACAACCATTAGTTCAAAACCCACCAAAAGCACACCTTTTGGTTCAAAATATTTTTTTATTATTTTCCTCCTCAAATATTTAAGTGCGTCTTATCATCAGGTGCGTCTTATAAAGCGAAAAATACAGTGTATATATATATATATATATATATATATATATATATATATATATATATACAGTACAGACCAAAAGTTTGGACACACCTTCTCATTCAAAGAGTTTTCTTTATTTTCATGACTATGAAGGCATCAAAACCAGGAGGTAGTGGCCTGGTGGTTAACCTGTGGCGAAGTCCACATCCCTGTACAGGGGGGAAAGTAGACGGTGATAACCAGGGGACTGCCAGGATAACACTCTTAAGAGTAGCCCAAACGCAAATCTGTTGGTTGACACAGTGGTTCCACACCCACTGCCATAACAGTAACTTGGTGCACAAATAGTGCTGGTGCCATATTAGGCAAACTACAGATATATAGTCTTTCAGACAGAAGCTAGTAGAAATGTAGGTTGAGCAATATAGTTGAAAAAGTAACAATCTTGTTTGTGAGACAACAAGACCTTCTCTAAGGCCTCTTTCACACTTGCGTTGTCCGGATCCGGCGTGTACTCCACTTGCCGGAATTACACGCCGGATCCGGAAAAACGCAAGTGTACTGAAAGCATTTGAAGACGGAACCGTCTTCCAAATGCGTTCAGTGTTACTATGGCACCCAGGACGCTATTAAAGTCCTGGTTGCCATAGTAGGAGCGGGGAGCGGGGGAGCAGTATACTTACAGTCCGTGCGGCTCCCGGGGCGCTCCAGAATGACGTCAGAGCGCCCCATGCGCATGGATGACGTGATCCATGTGATCACATGATCCATGCGCTTGGGGCGCCCTGACGTCACTCTGGAGCGCCCGGGGAGCCGCACGGACGGTAAGTACACTGCTCCCCCGCTCCCCGCTACACTTTACCATGGCTGCCAGGACTTTAGCGTCCCGGCAGCCATGGTAACCACTCTGAAAAAGCTAAATGTCGGCTCCGGCAATGCGCCGAAACGACGTTTAGCTTAAGGCCGGATCCGGATCAATGCCTTTCAATGGGCATTAATTCCGGATCCGGCCTTGCGGCAAGTGTTCCGGATTTTTGGCCGGAGCAAAAAGCGCAGCATGCTGCGGTATTTTCTCCGGCCAAAAAACGTTCCGTTCCGGAACTGAAGACATCCTGATGCATCCTGAACGGATTTCTCTCCATTCAGAATGCATTAGGATAATCCTGATCAGGATTCTTCCGGCATAGAGCCCCGACGACGGAACTCTATGCCGGAAGACAAGAACGCAAGTGTGAAAGAGCCCTAAGCCAGCCTGGAACATATTACTACAACTAAACAATACTGAGGTCACAATATTATCAAACATATACAATAGTAATAACTACTGTTATTAGCACAACATAGTACCTTCAACAATCCACTGCTGGAGATTGAGCATGCACCTGCTGCTGTCAGAAGATAAGGGTTTTGTAGACGAAGGAAGAAGTCCCTTTTCAGGAGGTCAAGTTGGGAACCAACAGCTGCGGGGTTCATTCACCATGGGTCTAGGGCAGGGGTGCACAACCTGTGGCCCTGTGCGGCCCCCAACCATCTGGTGACAGACATGTACAGTACAGACCAAAAGTTTGGACACACCTTCTCATTCAAAGAGTTTTCTTTATTTTCATGACTATGAAAATTGTAGATTTACACTGAAGGCATCAAAACTATGAATTAACACATGTGGAATTATATACATAACAAACAAGTGTGAAACAACTGAAAATATGTCATATTCTAGGTTCTTCAAAGTAGCCACCTTTTGCTTTGATTACTGCTTTGCACACTCTTGGCATTCTCTTGATGAGCTTCAAGAGGTAGTCCCCTGAAATGGTTTTCACTTCACAGGTAATAAAGAAAACTCTTTGAATGAGAAGGTGTGTCCAAACTGTCACGGGGTTCCGAAGGTGCACTTGGTCCCCCATTGCCCGCAGACCTGTTGCTTAGCTTTGGGAATGAGGATCTGTGTTTGACCTCATTCCCAGGGCGGCTTTACTAGCTGGGAGGCTCCCTGCTCCTAGTCTGCCTTGAGCGCCGAGCTGATCACTCGGTGCTCGACTGGTTGGTCTGTCGGTCATGTGACGCTGGCCACGTCACATGACCCTCACTCCCCACTATAAATACAGGCAGCCTGCTGGCTACAGGTTGCCTGTTAATTTCTAGGTTCCTGGCTATTTGTTGGACTGCTGAATACTTACCTGATCCTGTTCCCTGACCATCCTTTTGCCTGCTCCTCCTGTACTGCGCATCCGTCCTGGTATTGTGACCTCGGCTCCCACCTGACTACTCTCTTAGGACTCCTCTTGTACTTCTCTGCTCTCCTGGTATTTGACCCTGGCTTCTCCTGACCATTCTTTGCTTAATCCTTTGTACTGCGTAGCTCTCTTGGTTCGGACCCGGTCCCTTCATGTTCCGTATTTTGTCTTGTCTGTCTTCCCTGCACATATCCTAAGTTAGGGACTGTCGTCCAGTTGTCCCCTGTCATCAGGACTCGTGAGGCAAGTAGGCAGGGCCAGGGGTGAGGATGGAGCGCAGTGGTCACTATCCTTCCCCCTGTGTGTGTGTGGACGTGACCGTTACAGATTAACAGGCCCAATAACCACTGTATCATGAATCCGCTTACTACCCTGACTGACCATGTCTCTAGCTTGACACAGGTGGTGCAGGAGCTAGGAGAGAAACTCCGTTCTTTTGAGTTAGGGCAAGGTTCTTCCACTCCTCTGCCCTCCAGTCCACATTTTGAACCCCAGATCAAGCTCCCAGAACCCTTTTCTGGAGACCGGAAGAGGTTTCTCTCCTTTAAGGAGAATTGCAAACTCTACTTCCGTTTGCGCCCCGTGTCCTCCGGTCCCGAGAGCCAACGCGTGGGGATTATCATTTCTCTTCTACAGGGTAATCCCCAGGCCTGGGCATTCTCGTTACCTCCTGGGGCCAGTTGTCTGACTTCTGTGGAGGTTTTTTTTCAGGCCCTGGGTACCCTCTATGACGAACCAGACAGGGCCCTGGTAGCCGAGACGGCTCTTAGGGCACTGGTTCAGGGCCATCTCCCTGCAGAGGAGTATTGCACCCAATTCAGACGGTGGTGTGTCCCCTCAGGATGGAATGAACCAGCCCTGAAGAGTCAGTTTAGGTCTGGTCTGTCTGATAATTTAAAAGATCTATTAGTCAGTTATCAAATTCCAGAGACCTTAGAGGAGATGATGACCCTAGTTGTCCGACTTGACCGACGAGTTAGAGAGAGACGACAAGAACGACAGTTCTGTTCTCAGATGGTGTTCCAGCCAGAGGCCTTTTCCAGGGACAACACTGAGGCCTCCACCGAGGAACCCATGCAGGTTGGCATGACCCGGGGTAATCTTCGTCACAGACGCAGAGAGTGCTTCTACTGTGGAGATCCTGGCCATTGGATCAACAAGTGTCCTAAGAGGGTCCTCTCTGACAAATCTCCTAAGGCAAGACAACCTAAAGACCAGGTACACCCAGATTTTTCTAAATATAAGCTTTTGGTACCCATAACAATTTCTCTGGGGGTTAATAAGTGGCCGGGTAAGGCCTTTATTGATTCCGGTTCAGCGGCCAGCTTTATTGACTTTGAATTTGCTAGTAAATTGGGTATTCCAATGTTTGCTTTACCTACACTTATCCATGTCATGGCTATTGATGCTACTCCCCTGATGGGTGGTACGGTGAGGTCATGTACCTCTGAAATTTCTCTGACCGTGGGTGTGTGCCACTCCGAGAGATGTTCTCTTTTAGTCCTGGAGAACCTACCGGTTGAGGTGGTACTAGGGTTGCCTTGGCTCCGTTTACATAACCCCACAATTGATTGGTCCAAAGGAGAGTTGGTGAAATGGGGACCTAAGTGTGACGCATGCTTGTCCGTGGTCCAGGCTGGGGTTTCAGTAAGGTCTAATACATTACCCTCAGTTATTAAAGAATTTTCTGATGTATTCTCATCCCCTACTCCAGAGGTTCTACCCCCCCATAGACCTTATGATTGCTCCATAAAGCTAATAGAGGGTGCCGAATTTTCCTAAAGGGCGAATTTATAATCTTTCAGGGCCCGAACGCAAGGCTATGGAAGATTATATTAAGGAGAGCCTTGCTAAAGGGCATATTAGACCTTCAGTCTCTCCTATGGGAGCAGGGTTTTTCTTTGTTAAAAAGAAGGATGGTGGTCTTAGGCCTAGTATTGATTACCGGAGATTGAATAAGATCACTGTCCAAAATAGATACTCTCTCCCATTGATTCCGGATTTATTTAACCAGGTTCTGGGGGCAACCTGTTTTTCCAAGATTGACCTGAAAGGGGCATACAATCTAATCCGAATCAAGGAGGGAGACGAATGGAAGACAGCGTTCAATACTCCGATAGGACACTTTGAATATCAGGTGATGCCTTTTGGACTCAGCAATGCCCCAGCTGTGTTCCAAAACTTAATGAACGATATACTTAGGGAGTTCTTAGGTAAATTTATTATTGTCTATCTTGACGACATTTTGATATTCTCTCCAGATTTCGAATCTCATGTGTCTCATGTCAAACAAGTATTAGAGGTGTTGAGGGAGAACCAGCTATCCGCTAAGCAAGAGAAATGTGTCTTTGGTGTACAGGAGATACTGTTTCTAGGGCATGTTTTGACTCCTCACGCCTTTAAGATGGATCCTGGTAAGGTTTTAGCAATTAAGGAATGGGTAAGGCCTTCATCCTTAAAGGCTTTACAACGGTTTTTGGGTTTCGCTTATTACTATCGTAAATTTATCATGAATTTTTCTGTAATTGCTAAGCTATTGACCGACCTTACGAAGAAAGGGGCGGATTTGGAGAATTGGTCTACCAAGGCCATCTCTTCATTTTAAACCTTAAAAAAGGCATTTAGTAGCGCTCCCATTCTGATCCAGCCTGATCAGGAGGAACCTTTTATTGTGGAGGTGGATGCGTCCGAGGATGGCGCAGGAGCAGTCCTTTCACAAGGTCCTGCTAGCCTCACTAACCTAAGACAGTGTGCCTTCTTCTCCAGGAAATTCTCTCCCACAGAGAGAAACTACGACATAGGGAATAGGGTGCTGCTGGCTATTAAATGGGCATTTGAGGAGTGGAGGCATTTTTTGGAGGGGCAAGGCATCGAGTAACTGTTGTCACTGATCATAAAAACCTAATGTTTCTCGAGTCAGCTAAGAGGTTGAATCCCCGACAAGCCCGACGGGCTCTGTTTTTTACCCGTTTTGATTTCTCCATTATGTTCAGGCCGGGAAGTAAAAATGTGAAAGCAGACGCATTATCTTGGAGCTTCCATGCTTTTCAACCCACTGAGACGCCGCCTGAATCCATCCTACCAACAAACATCTTCTTAGCAGCTCTAACCCAGGATATCTCGGCTCGCATTAAGGCTGAACAACATCTGGCACCGGCATCCACCCCAACAGATAAGTTGTTTGTTCCCGTACAATTTCGTCTCCAGCTGTTGGGGGAGTGTCCCGATTCTGCCTTTTGTGGACATCCGGGTGTTGAGGGCACTAAGGATCTGGTTTTTAGATCTTATTGGTGGCCCACTCTGACCAGGGATGTTAAGTCCTACGTGTCAGCCTGTGAGGTTTGTGCCAGGTCTAAGACACCTAGGACTCGCCCTGCTGGTAACCTACGACCCCTACCCATTCCCAGTAGACCCTGGTCCCATATCTCGATGGACTTTATAACTGACCTACCGCTGGCGGAGGGTAAGACTGTGGTTTGGGTAGTGGTCGATAGGTTTAGCAAGATGGTTCATTTAATTCCCCTGTCTAAACTTCCGAATGCTAAAACCCTGGCGTCTATTTTTGTGAGAGAGATTGTTCGTTTACATGGCATCCCGGAAAATATTGTTTCTGACAGGGGTGTGCAGTTTGTGTCCAAATTCTGGAGGGCCTTCAGTCAAAGATGTAAAATTTCATTGTCTTTTTCTTCCGCCTACCATCCTGAGAGTAATGGGCAGACTGAACGCCTTAATCAGTCTGTGGAACAATTCTTGAGGTTGTATGTTGCTAATGACCAGCAATTATGGGTCAAATTCCTTCCGTTGGCTGAATTTGCTTTGAATAACCGTGTCAATTCTTCCGCTGGGGTCTCCCCTTTCTTTTGTAACCATGGTTTTCATCCCCGTTTTCATTCTGGGTCGTCCGTCTCCTCCTCTAACCCTGAAGCGGATAAACTCTCCTCCGAACTGTGCACAGTTTGGGCCCGGGTTCAATCGAACCTAGAAAAGGCTCAATGTTCTCAAAAACTCAAGGCCGATAGGAGACGTTCAAGGGGAGTGAACTTTCAGGTTGGGGATAAAGTATGGTTGTCCTCCAAGAATCTATCTCTCAAGGTAACTTCTAAAAAATTTGCTCCTCGTTTTATTGGACCATATAAGATCACCGGTATCTTTTAGGTTGGAGCTGCCCGAGTCATTCCACATTCATAATGTGTTCCATAAATCTCTGCTTAAAAAATATTTTGAACCGGTAGTACCATCAAAAGCCTCGCCTCCGCCGGTTCTTGTTAATGATGCTGTCGAGTATGTGGTGTCTAAAATAGTGGATGTCAGGAAGGTGCGTAATTCCTTGCAGTACCTGATTCACTGGAAGGGATATGGACCTGAAGAGAGATCTTGGGTACCTGCCAGGGAGGTTCATGCTCCTAGACTTGTTCGTAAATTTCATTTAGAACACCCTGAAAAGCCATCGCCTAAAGTCTTGGGTCCGGTGGCCCCTCGTAAAAGGGGGGGTACTGTCACGGGGTTCCGAAGGTGCACTCGGTCCCCCATTGCCCGCAGACCTGTTGCTTAGCTTTGGGAATGAGGATCTGTGTTTGACCTCATTCCCAGGGCGGCTTTACTAGCTGGGTGGCTCCCTGCTCCTAGTCTGCCTTGAGCGCCGAGCTGATCACTCGGTGCTCGACTGGTTGGTCTGTCGGTCATGTGACGCTGGCCACGTCACATGACCCTCACTCCCCACTATAAATACAGGCAGCCTGCTGGCTACAGGTTGCCTGTTAATTTCTAGGTTCCTGGCTATTTGTTGGACTGCTGAATACTTACCTGATCCTGTTCCCTGACCATCCTTTTGCCTGCTCCTCCTGTACTGCGCATCCGTCCTGGTATTGTGACCTCGGCTCCCACCTGACTACTCTCTTAGGACTCCTCTTGTACTTCTCTGCTCTCCTGGTATTTGACCCTGGCTTCTCCTGACCATTCTTTGCTTAATCCTTTGTACTGCGTAGCTCTCTTGGTTCTGACCCGGTCCGTTCATGTTCCGTATTTTGTCTTGTCTGTCTTCCCTGCACATATCCTAAGTTAGGGACTGTCGTCCAGTTGTCCCCTGTCATCAGGACTCATGAGGCAAGTAGGCAGGGCCAGGGGTGAGGGTGGAGCACAGTGGTCACTATCCTTCCCCCTGTGTGTGTGTGTGGACGTGACCGTTACACAAACTTTTGGTCTGTACTGTATATATAATCCTTATAATCCTTGCCATCAGTCCTCTGCTGCTTGGATTACCCTGGCTCCTCCTTCATACACCTGTCATAGATTGGGACAACAGACAAATTATGTGTTAGGAAACACACTGTCACTAAGATGTCTTGTCTCATTCTCACTCGTCTTGTGTCCCCAAATTCTTCTTCGTCAAATAGATGGACGGATATCTTCAGTCATGTATATGAGGTCTAAATAAAATTATGGTAAAGAACAATTACCCCCTACCCTTGATCCCTTAGCTTTTTGATAGAATTTGTGGGGCAAAGGTGTCCATAAAATTGGATCTCCAAAGGACCTACAACCTGATCCACATTCGAGGGGCAGTGAGTGGAAGACTGATTTGAACACCAGTTATGGTCATTACAAGTACCTTGTCATGCACTTTGGTTTCTGCAGTGCCCCCACTATGTTCCAAGAATTTTTCAATGATATCTTCCAAGACCTGCTTTATGTCTGTGTGGTGGTCTATCTTGGTGATATCCTGGTTTTCTCTTCAGACTTGACATCACACAGGAGACACATTCACACTATTCTTCAACATCTCCTGAAGAACAGACCATACACTAAATTTCAGAAATGTCTCTTTGAGAATACTTCCCTTACTAGGTTATGTGTATTCTGATCAAGGTATACAGATGAACCCAGAGAGTCCTGGACTGGCATTATCCTATAGGTATGAGCTATACAGTGGTTCCTGGGCTTTGCCAACTACTACTGGTTATTAATTCCTCATTTCTCCACTAGTTTCTGTCCCTCAAGCAAGCCTTCTCTTCAGCTTTGATTTTACATGGTCCTGATTTCTCCAAACAGTTCTTAGTTTATAAGGCTGAAAAAAGACATCTGTCCATCCAGTTCAGCCTGTTATCCTGCAAGTTGATCGAGAGGAAGGCAAAAAAGCCTCTGAGGTAAAAGGCAATTTTCCTCACTTTAGTTGAAAGAAATTCCTGACTCCAATCAAAATAGTTCCTCTGGTAAGATAAGCACCTGTGGCTTTTTCTCTAAGTCTTTCTCCACAGCAAAACACAACAACTCCATTTTAAGGACAGAGAACTGCTCGCTATCAAGCTGGCACAGGAGGAGTGGCAATATGCCGAACATCTTAATCCACGTCAAGCCCAATGCTCTCTTTTTTTTTTTTTTTTTGCTTGTTTTGATTCCATCTACACTTCTGGCCAGCAGAGAAGGACATCAAAGCAGATGCCATCTCCTGTTTCATTGACCCTACTAATCAGCAAAAATGAACCTCGTCACGTTTTTGGACTTTGCTGTATTGTTATTGTCGCTCCAGTGCAGGTGAAGGACATTCTTCTCAGTAAGACATATGTTTCTGTGGTCGAGGAGGTGGAACCTTGTATGGGGACATGAATCTAAACTAGCGAGTCACGCCAGTTTCTACAAGACACTTAATTTAATTTCCCTTATTACTGGTGGCCTACTTTCCACGTCCAAGATTATGTCCCTTCCTGTGTCACTTTTGTTTAGAATAAATCCCCTAGACAGAGGCCTAAGGGTCTGCTTCTCCCTTTGCCTATGCCTGAGTCTCCTTGGCAACATGTCAGGATAGTCTTCTGTTTGTTATAAGCTGCGACTGCCACCATTTTATTGCATTCCTGATGGTCCTAAAGTGAAGAGCATCCTAATTGTCAAAACATTTGGGAGGAGAACCCATTAGTTGGTGGACTGGAAGGGTTTTGGTCATGCGAAGAGATCCTGGGAGCCCACTGCAAACATCAAGGCTCTTCTAAATACATTTTTACAGTCTGGACCCAAAACCGGAGGAAGGAAGGAGGTACTGTTATGGTGCACTTCCAGTGGCCTTAGTCACCACGCTATGTTCATTCACCTGCTGGTATCCCAGCGGTCCATGTCTGCGCACATGCACTTTAATTGGCTCTTAAACGCTAGTGCGCACCTTAATATTCCCCAGTCTATGGCTGTCTGCCCTTAGGTATTTAAGACACCTTCCCATATTTCCTTACTGAAGTGGACTATTTATCTTGTTGCTTTCCTGTACATCTTCTGCCAGTCTCTGAATGTGTCCCTTTGCTGCCTGACCTGACTGCTGCCTGATTTCCATCCTGAGCTTGAGCTGCCTGCCCTGACTCTTGGACTGACTTTGAATTGCACAAGCTCTACCTGCTGGAGCGATTTTGTTCCTGACTACAGTTTTACCTAACCCCTTGGTGCTTTGCACTGGTGTCCCTTGACCCCGTAGTCAACAGTCTGCAGAACAGTGACTACCCCAAGAGGTAGTGACCTGACGGTTCCTTGAAAGAGGTCGAGATCCCTGTATAGGGGTTATAGGGTGAATAACAGGGCCATTTAAATAACTCCCTTAGGAATAGTTCTAAGTCACATCTGTTCAGATTCGCATCCACTTTGTAACAAGCACAAGGCTATCAGGGGTAAAAAATATCAACAGTAATTTTGCAATTGTTTATTCGCATGGACATATGTATTCACACCCTTTGCTATGGCACTTGAAATTCAGCTCTAAGGGGACTCCCGATTCTCTTGATCATCTTTGCAATGTTTTTACACCATTATTGGAGTCCACCTGGGGTAAATTCAGTTGATTGGACATCAGAGAGCCAATGATTCTCTACTGTTCCATAGTTATCAACTGGAGCTGCAACCTGCAGATGCAATTGAAAATGGCACTTCAAACTGGCACCTTCCATTCCAGTTGCAGTCACACCTCCTGCAACCAGGATTGTTATGCCACTTTTCAGTTGTCACTTTTAGGAGGGGTCTTTGTCATGAGACTCGTGGCTGTGGGTGGCATGTCATGGAAGTTGGTGGAAAATAATGGTGTGTTTTGGTAGGGTAAGGCAAGTTTCACACTGGTGATTACAGATCCGGCAGGCTGTTCCATTCAGACCATTGTGCGTCCACATTCAGGAACATCCTGCCTGATCCGTCACTGCCAGAAGCTGCTGGAATGCTGTCCGGCCTGATTAACTATAATGGGGTCCGGCAGAGA
The DNA here is from genome assembly GCF_905171765.1 of Bufo bufo. Classification (NCBI taxonomy): domain Eukaryota; kingdom Metazoa; phylum Chordata; class Amphibia; order Anura; family Bufonidae; genus Bufo; species Bufo bufo. The sequence continues at coordinate 235,926,842 of NC_053392.1, read as the reverse complement.
TCTGTCCGAAACCGGGCAAATATGCCGAGAATTGGCCAGACATATAGGTTTGTGTCTGGCAGATTCCCGGCATTCTATGCCGGACCAGCCTTTTGGAAAGCTGTGCCAGCTGTGTGAAACAAGACTTAAAATCGGGTTAGGGTCAAAATTCCACCACTTTAGTTCAATTTACCAGGGAGTTACTTGAGTTGCCAACTCCAGAAATAGGGCTTGGCCTATTTGTAATGTTATTTTTAATATGGCACTCTTTTATACTAATAGGTGCCTCCAATGTGGCATTCATCAGAAAGAGGTAAGATACAGTGTTCAAGTGGCAGCTTGTATGTTTATATACTAAATTATAGTTTGTTAAAAAATAAATGGCTGCTGTGGATAATTCATTTCAAATCACAGTGTTTTGTGAGTAAACAATAAAATGGGAAAGTTAATTCAATTAAGTATCGACACTTTCTGATAGCTCGTTATAAAAAAAAAACAGTGGCAACTAAGTATAAATTACTATTATTTTATTAATTTTTTTACGGTGTTCACCCTAGGGGATAATTTACATAATATTTATGTAGTGCGGGTCGTTACGACGATATCAAACATATGGGGGAGATTTTTATTTATTTTTTTGCATTTTTTTTTTATTGAAAAGTGTATTTTCAATGGAAAAAAAGCAAATTTTTTAGTGTTGGGCGAGCATGATCGGCCGAACACCAGTTTGGCTCGCGCATCGCTATGCTCGGCACGTCGCGGTGTTCGGCCGAACACCTCGTGTGCTCGAGCACGATGCTCGAGTCTCCTCCCCGCACGTTTGTTGCCAGCTACGCAGCCAATAAACGTACAGGTGAGTACTGCCATTCATCGTAATGCCGTAGCCATGTTGGCTACTGGCATTACAGTGATTGGCTGGCCGGAACGCATCATCGGGTGCTATTTAGCACCCGATGAGACGTGTTCAGCTCTGTATTAGTCAGGGAGAGCTGTGCTGAAGAAGGGACAGATAGTGTAGGGAGTGAAATAGTAATATTTTATTGAAAAAACTTGTTAGAGACCCAAAAGATCTTTTAAGGACTATTGTTGTATCTGGCAGCAATATATTTATTAGCGCAACCTGCGCTAAATTGCGTGGAATTGTTAGAGAGAACTAAAAGTCCTTTTAAGGACTATAGTTGTATCTGGCAGCAATATATATTTTTAGCGCAACCTGTGCTAAATAGCTTGCAATTGTTTGGCAGCTGCAGACAGCGACATTATCTGCGCTACATCTCCTGTGTAACTTGTGCGCAGCCTAAAAATATCTGTGACATTCAGTGTACTTTTTCCGTAGACGGTGTCTGTTGTGGACAGTTACATTACCTGCGCTACATCTCCTGTATAGCGTTTGCCCATCCTAAATATCAGTGACATTAATTCAGTGTAATTTTCTATTAGATGCTGGTGATAGAGACATTACTTGCGCTATGCCTTCTGTATAATGTTTGTGGGTCCTAAAATTATCTTTGACATTCAGTGTACTTTTTCATAGACGCTGCGGACAGCGACATTATCTGTGCTACATCTCCTGTGTACTCCTTCTGTGTACTTTATTTGTGCATACACTTACAAAACCTGCGCTACTGTATGTGTGACATACTTGCAAGCATATATACCATTTAATATGCGCAAGGCGAGCAGTAAGGGACGGGAAAGTGGCCATGCTGCTGATGGTGCACGCAGAGGCCGTGGCTCTGGGCGCGGTGAAACTGTGCTTGCTGCCAGAGCACAAGAAACGCACTCATCCAAGATACCTAGCTTCATTTCCCAGTTTGCAGGGCGGCGCAGGACACCACTCTCTAAGTAAGACCAGTGCGAACAGGTGGTCAGTTGGATTGCAGCAGATAATGCTTCCAGTCGATTAAGCACCACCCTGTCTTCCACAAAGTCCAGTCTCAGTAGCCAAGAGTCTGGTCAACAGAATCCTCACCCTGAAACTCCTTCCTCCCACCATGGAGAGTCTTGGCAAGCAAGTAATCCCACACTCGGAGCTCTTCCTTGATTAGGGCCTCTTAACAAGCCCTCGTGAAGAGGGACATGAGGAGATATTGTGCCCTGATTCCCAAACTCTTGAGCATTCACAGTCACAAGAAGATGACAGTGGGGAAAGGCAATTAGTGTTTCACGAGGTGGATGATGATGATGAGACACAGTTGCCAATAAGTCAACCGCAATTAGTGTCTCAAGAGGTTGATGATGAGGATGAGACACAGTTGTCAATAACTGAGGTTGTTGTTAGGTCAACAAGTCAGGAGGATAACCAGAGTGAGGAAGTGGAAGAGGAGGTGGTGAACGATGAAGTCACTGACCCAACCTGGGAAGGTGGCAACAAGCCGAGGGAGGAGAGTAGTACAGAGGGGAGGGATCCGCAGCACCACAACAGGCTGGAAGAAGCAGTGGGGTGGCAAAACGGAGAAGGCGGGCCACACCAAACAGGCCTGCAACTGTTCCCCGGAGCACCCCCTTGCGGCATTCTCCCTTGCCAAGGGGTAGGTGTTCCTCAGTCTGGCGCTTTTTTGAGGAAAGTGCGGCCAATAAAAGAATTGTCTTTTGCAATCTGTGCTGTACCAAAATGAGCAAGGGCGCAAACACTAGCAACCTCACCAGCATGATCAAAGCACCCTAATAGGTGGGCCGAATGCCTGGGTCCACAATCAGTGTCTGCGGGTCACACCACTGCCTCCTCTTCCCCTGTGTTGGGTGCTGGCCAATCCCCTGTCCAAGACGCAGGCCCGGATGCCTCCCGCCATGCACCTGGACCTTCGCAAGCACCATCAGCTAGCACATCCACTTCTGTGTCCCAGCGCAGCGTATAGATGTCTATACCCCAGGCCTTTGAACGAAAGTGCAAATACCCAGCCACCCACCCACAGGCCATAGCACTAAATGTGCACCTTTCCAAATTGCTGGCCCTGAAAATGTTGCCATTTAGGCTTGTGGACACTGAGGCTTTCCGCAGTCTGATGACGGTGGCCGTCCCGCGTTACTCTGTCCCCAGCCACCAATATTTTTCATGGTGTGCAGTGCCAGCCTTACACCAGCATGTGTCCCGTAAAATCACCCGTGCCCTGACCAACTCAGTTATTGGGAAGGTCCACTTAACGACTGACACATGGACAAGTGCTTTTGGCCAGTGACGCTACATTTCCCTGATGGCACACTGGGTGAACGTTGTGGAGGCCAGGGGCAAGTCATACTCTGGGATAGCACAGGTGCTACCGACGCCAAGGATTACTTCCATCAGGGTTTCCGCCACCACCTACGTTAGTGGCTGCAACCCCACCTTCTCCTCCCCCGCCTCCTCCTCCACTTCCACCTCTGAATTATCCTCTTGCAGCACCAGTCAGACATCAGTCAGTAGCTGGAAGCAGTGTAGCTCTGCAGTGGGGAAGCGGCAACAGGCCGTGCTTAAACTGATCTGCTTAAGTGACAAACAGCACACCGCCGCAGAGCTGTGGCAGGGGATAAGGGACCAGACTGAGCTGTGGCTCTCGCCACTCAACCTGCAACCAGGCATGGTTGTGTCTGATAATAGCCGTAACTTGGTGGCGGCTTTATAGCTCGGCAAGCTCACACACATACCATGCCTAGCTCACTTGTTCAACCTAGTGGTTCAGCGGTTTCTCAAAACCTACCCCAATTTGCCTGAGCTACTGGTGAAGGTGCGCCGTGTGTGCCCATTTCTGCAAGTCATCGACAGCTTCCGCAGGTCTGGCAACGCTGCAGCAGCGCTTGCAATTGCAATATCACCGACTATTGTGCGACATGAGCACGCGCTGGAACTCCACGTTCCACATGTTGGCCAGGCTTTGTTAGCAGCAGAGGGCAGTAGTGGAATACCAGATGCAACATGGTCGTCGCCTTTCCAGTCAGCTTCCGCTCTTCACAAGCAACGAGTGGGCATTGATGTCTGACCTCTGTGAGGTTTTACGCAACTTTGAGGAATCAACACAGATGGTGAGCGGCGATAACGCTATTATCAGCATAACCATTCCACTTCTGTGTCTACTCAAACGCTCGCTGCTCACAATTAAGGCGGATGCTTTACATGTGGAAGCGGTGGAAATGGGGGAAGACAGTACACAGGGTGATAGCCAGACCACCCTCAGTTCGTCTTCTCAGCGTGAATTGGAAGATGAGGAGGAGGAGGAGCATGAGACGGTTGACTCTGCTACAGAGGGTAGTACCCATGGAAGTTTTATTCCATCTGTTCAGTGTGGATGGGTAGAAGAGGAGGAAGAGGATGAGGAGATTGAAAGTCATCCTCCTGATGAGGACAGCGAGTTCTTGTCTGTTGGGACTCTGGCACACATGGCTGACTTTATGTTAGGCTGCCTTTCCTGTGAACCTTGCGTTGTTCGCATTTTGGCCAACACCGATTACTGGTTGTTCACCCTTCTCGACCCCCGCTACACAGAGAACTTCTCATCTCTCATTCCTGTGGTGGAGAGAAGAGCAAAATGGTGCAATACCAGAAGTTCCTTGTGGAAAAATTGCTCCACAAATTTCCAGCTGACAACTCTGGCTGCAGAGTTCCTTGGCCAACCGAGAAGGGGAGACGAGGGGAGCACACAGCAGTTCCAACAGATGCAGGGTAACATTCTCCAAGGCCTGGGACAGTTTTATGACATCCCGCCAGCACCCTCAACCTGATGCATGGCCTAGTGTCACAAGGAGGGAAACATTTTGGAAGATGGTGAAGGAGTACGTAGCAGACCGTGTCAGCATCCTCAATGATCCCTCTGTGCCTTACATCTATCGGGTGTCCAAGCTGGACACGTAGCACAAACTGGCGCTCTACGCCTTGGAGGTGCTATCATGCCCCGCCACCAGCGTTTTGTCAGAGCGTGTATTTAGTGCTGCTGGTTGCATAATAACTGATAAGCGCATCCGACTGTCAACTGAAAATGCTGACCGGTTGACTCTTATAAAAATAAACAGGGCCTGGATTGCCCCTGACTTCTATACTCCACCAGAGGAAAGCGGCTGAACATAAAGGCACTCTAAATGTGGCTTTTATGGTGTATTGAATACACTGTATTCCCATACACCCCTTCCACCACTTAAAAGGGTATATGGTTCAATCTCCTTTTCTCATCCTCCTCCTTGTCCTCCTCCCCATCATATCACCATTATTAGGCTGCCCTCGCTCCTAATGTTTTAGAGGGTCAGCTCAGCAACAGACCCTCACCCATAATATTTTAGAGGGTCACCAGCAGGCCCTCACCCATAATGTTTTAGAGGGTCACCAGCAGGCCCTTGTTCATAATGTTTTTGAGGGTCACCAGCAGGCCCTCGCCCCTAATGTTTTAGACTGTCAGCTCAGCAGCAGACGCTCGCCCATAATGCTTTAGATGGTCAGATTAGCAGCAGGCCCTCGCCCCTAATGTTTTAGATGGTCAGATCAGCAGCAGACCCTCACCCCTAATGTTTTAGATGGTCCGATCAGCAGGCCCTTGCTCCAATACTTTTTGAGGGTCACCAGCAGGCCATCAATCATAATTTTTCAATGGTGTGTATGATGCCCTCCTTTATGTGTAATAAAGGGTGTATTGTAGTGCCGGTTCTTTGTAATTTTTGGCAGCCCTTTCACTTAGTGCATAGGCTTTATGAGTGTCGGAGTCCCACTCCCTGAACAATTGTACCACAATGTGAATGAGGCCCTCCTTTATGTGATATACGGGTTGTATCGTAGTGGCTCTTCCTTGTAATTTTTGGCAGCACTTGCACTCTATATACAAGTAAATATACAGTAACGATTGTTTCCTAACAATTTTTCCTCTAAAATCGATTTGATCTTTGGTTTTGTGGTATTATTGTCAGTCTGTAAAAGTGGCGTACTACTCGGACAACATCGTTCCCAGCAGCAACCTGGGAGTCCAAGATGCATCCAGACATCCTCCCCATGCTGTTTTCGAACCATTTCAGTGGTGTTTCCATAAATTTCTGACCTTTTCATGTGAACCAGACACCCTCCCCTCTTCAGAGCAGGGGGTGCCTGGTCTAATGCTCGGGTTCTCCCATTGACTTCCATTGTAGAGCACCCGAGCATCCCAAGGTGTTCTACTCGAGCACTCAAGCACTTTGGTGCTCGACCAACACTAGTATTTTTATTGGAATTTTTTTTATTTAATAAATGTGTTTTTTTACCACTTAATAGTCCCACAAGAGGACTATAACAGACAACATTTTGATTGATTTTAAAATACAATGCACTATCCCTATAGTGCTTTACATTTTAATGTCAGTGCTATACTGACATTGACCAGCAGGCTGTGCCAGAGAGGAAACTACTCAAGGCTGGTTTGGGGCCTACATCAGACCCTAGCCAGCTTTTACACACATCAGCACCACATGATCGCATGTGCGGGATGCCGATGGGAGACAGAGGGAGTCCGCTCCCTCTGTCAGGCATTTTCATGCAGTGGGCACCTTTGCCCGAGGTATGTAAAGTGTTAAACAGCCAGGACCAGCACTTCTGCCGGTCCAGGCGGTTAGAGCAGGAGCACAGCTCTCATGTGACCTGTGCAGCGCTTAGACTGTGCCGCCTTTACAGCGGCCCAGCCTAAGGCCCCTTAGTGACCTAGGCATATGGGTGGTCACTAAGAGGTTAAATCTAGTATCATGTGTTTGAATTTATCCAAATGCTGATGGAAATGAGTCTCCAGTAACTTACGTACATAAACAATACAGAAATGGTACGGTTTTAATATGGAGATACTTAGAGCCCTATACCCTAGCTACATAACAACATGCTAATGATTTAGTGACTTAAAACCTAGTGACAGGTTCTCTTTCATTATATGAGATATGGAAAGTTACAGAGATTCTTCCATTTAGTTAGTTATGTATGCACACAAGATCCTACATATGAATCACAGGATTTGATGACAGAAGACATCACACTTACCCATTCCTGTCCAACTGGTAGAAGTGACAACTAGCAATGAAGTCAAAGAATGTCTACGGTTTAATCAAGTTCAGTCATATTTTTATAGGTGGTTATTGAGGAAACTACTGTACTAAAAGACATGCTGAGATAATGACTGTTGGAATTGGAGAGAGCTACTGAGACTAGGGAGCACGACTGAATGGGTTTATATCATAAATTCTAAAATTTTAAAGTGATGCATCCACAATATAGTCATTGCATCAAGATTGCCATCTGAATCCAAAGTTGTCTTCCAATTTTGTAAGAAAAGAAACGTTTTCAATGTCAGAAAGAAGGTATAGCTGGAAAACAGCTTGCGTTCTTAGATAATTGACAACTTGCCAAAGTGCAAAATGTTTTTATAAAGCATTTTAAGGAGCATCTGCCATCATAATAGGAGTTACAATCAATCTTATATTACAGTTATAGATGAGCCAACTTCTTGAAATTCAAGGGGCTGTGAAGACAGAGGAACTGGGGACGCAAGAAGGAGGAGCTGGAGGAATGCTGTAACCTCTGACCTCAAGTCCCAGTGTCAGATTTAAGTGACATACACATTATCATGCTGTGACTGAAATGGCAAGTGAGACATTCAGTCCACAATCTCGTGCTCTTTGTCCTCAAAAATAATGCTGAGCCTATCAGAAGCCAGGGGAAACTGTGGCCTACTACTAATACTACTGGGCAGATGGATTACCAGACATATTTTATGAGGCCTATAAATGAAAACTCACAGGTTTCCTACAAAGAAAAAGTAGTATAAATATGCAGCACAAGGAATATTCTTTGCAATTTAAAGGTAATTTTATTTAGTGATTTTTCACAATAAAAGGTTCATGATCCAGTTTATAGGAAATTAAATGTTGCGTAACCACTATGCATATATGGAGCCGGACGTTTCGTTCCATAGTGACTTCACTTCTTCAGCGGCTTGGAATTTCTGTGGTCAGAGATGAAGGGATATCTGGATCCCGTCGGGTCTTTGCTGGCACAGGAAGATCATAACAGTGTGCGGTACTCCATTCTCCAATATCCTACAAATAAAAAGTCATGGGTTTAGTGCACATATTATTAAATGGTACTAGAAAAATTGAAAGTATGTTTTCAATAATTTAAAGGTAGAGGCGCAATTAAATGTCCCTGCTCATCTACAAATCCACAATTACATTTTGGGGGTGAGATGTATTTGAACTACATGGTCTGAAGCAGTAAAGCATCCGCCAACACGGCTATAACAATACAATGTTTGCGGTAAAATGTCCTTGAACTATTCGTTCAATATCATGGCTATAACAATGCAATTATTAAAGTAAAATATGTCTTTGAACTACATGGTATGATGCAGTAATGTGTTCGCTAACACGGATATAGCAATGCAATATTTTTGGTAAAAAAGATATTGATGGATATAACAATGGATTTTTTGCAGAGAAATGTCTTTGAACTACGTGATCTTATCTTGTAATGCATCTGCTAACACGGATATAACAATGCAATGTTTGCTGTAAAATGTCTTTTTGAACTATGCCTTCAATAGCACGGGTATAAAAATTGAGTTATTGCCATAAAATGCTTTTGCTATAATGCAATGTTTTAAATAATACAACTATAATGCATTCAAATGGTTAAAAGAAGTATTTGCAGCAGAATACTATTGGGGGTACTGCACTGTTTAGCTTTTTTCCAGGAAATTTTACTTAGGCTTGGTTCATATGGCATATCCGTATTATGTTCCACTGCTTCCACTTTCAGCTACTATCACTCCAAACACATTTCTAACAGCTATATCTTCCAATATAGAGGAGAACATGCTACACTTTTGGGCTGGCTAGGCTGTCAGCTTTTATATAATAACAGTCCCATATCTCTAGCGGTTACCAACCCTGAGATAAGGGTTTAAAGCCGGCCTCCCCTTCCCCCTGCTGCCCAAGCTCTGCTGAGGCTTAACTGTTAGTGGCTTTTCTCAAAGCTGGACCAGAGCTCTGGCAAAACTGCTAAGAGGTTAAGGGACCACAATAGTTAGATGGAATATGGCTTGCTTATACTGCCAGAAATGTAATTTTTATATGTAAAGAAATAAATGAAATAGAAAAAATCTAATTGTTATATAATACACAGTCAAAGTTTCTAGAAAAAGTTACATTTTTAGAATGTTTGAAATTTTTCATCCATATTTGCACTTGACAAGTTCTCACTGAAGACAGCAAGAAAAACAATGTCTTAGCAGGAGAGTTAAGTTATGACTATAGGTTATACGAGACATCTCAGCCTTTTAATATCTTCTGTGACAGACAAGTTATTGAGCAACAGAACTGGCACCAGGATCATTGGCACAGCAACAATGCCAAGCTGCCCTATTAGATATCACATTGTCAACAGCATCTGCTAGAAATTGTAATGCTTGCACTTGCAGTCACTCTGAGCAATGATCATGTATCTGAAACAGACACAGTTATAAAATATGTCTTCTGTCATGTTTGCAACCAACTCTGAAAGTTAAAAAACGCAGGGACTGATAAGGCTGCATTTTATCTGTATTTGTTATTCTTCCTTAACATCTAACCCTTTAATGACCACGATGCGTGTTTTTACTGCGGTCATTAATTTACTTTATTCTAGAGCAACACCTTTTTACGGCGAACTAGAATAAGAGCTGCCTCTCATATCACAACTGGGCTCCTGCTCTAATGCACCAGATCAGCAAAAGTGCCTACAGTACAGTCGTGGCCAAAAGTTTTGAGAATTACATAAATATTAGAAATTGGAATAGTTGCTGCTTAAGTTTTTATAATGGCAATTTGCATATACTCCAGAATGTTATGAAGAGTGATCATAGTCCTTCTTTGCCATGAAAATTAACTTAATCCCCAAAAAACCTTTCCACTGCATTTTATTGCTGTCATTAAAGGACCTGCTGAGATCATTTCAATAATCGTCTTGTTAAATCAGGTGAGAATGTTGAGGAGCACAAGGCTGGAGATCATTATGTCAGGCTGATTGGGTTAAAATGGCAGACTTGACATGTTAAAAGGAGGGTGATGCTTGAAATCATTGTTCTTCCATTGTTAACCATGGTGACCTGCAAAGAAACGCGTGCAGCCATCATTGCGTTGCATAAAAATGGCTTCACAGGCAAGGATATTGTGGCTACTAAGATTGCACCTCAATCAACAATTTATAGGATCATCAAGAACTTCAAGGAAAGAGGTTCAATTCTTGTTAAGAAGGCTTCAGGGCGTCCAAGAAAGTCCAGCAAGCGACAGGATCGTCTCCTAAAGAGGATTCAGCTGTGGGATCGGAGTGCCACCAGTGCAGAGCTTGCTCAGGAATGGCAGCAGGCAGGTGTGAGCGCATCTGCACGCACAGTGAGGCGAAGACTTTTGGAAGATGGCCTGGTGTCAAGAAGGGCAGCAAAAAAGCCACTTCTCTCCAAAAAAAACATCAGGGACAGATTGATCTTCTGCAGAAAGTATGGTGAATGGACTGCTGAGGACTGGGGCAAAGTCATATTCTCCGATGAAGCCTCTTTCCGATTGTTTGGGGCATCTGGAAAAAGGCTTGTCCGGAGAAGAAAAGGTGAGCGCTACCATCAGTCCTGTGTCATGCCAACAGTAAAGCATCCTGAGACCATTCATGTGTGGGGTTGCTTCTCATCCAAGGGAGTGGGCACACTCACAATTTTGCCCAAAAACGCAGCCATGAATAAAGAATGGTACCAAAACACCCTCCAACAGCAACTTCTTCCAACAATCCAACAACAGTTGGTGAAGGACAATGCATTTTCCACCACGATGGAGCACCGTGCCATAAGGCAAAAGTGATAACTAAGTGGCTCGGGGACCAAAACGTTGACATTTTGGGTCCATGGCCTGGAAACTCCCCAGATCTTAATCCCATTGAGAACTTGTGGTCAATCCTCAAGAGGCGGGTGGACAAACAAAAACCCACTAATTTTGACAAGCTCCAAGAAGTCATTATGAAAGAATGGGTTGCTATCAGTCAGGATTTGGCCCAGAAGTTGATTGGGAGCATGCCCAGTCGAATTGCAGAGGTCCTGAAAAAGAAGGGCCAACACTGCAAATACTGACTCTTTGCATAAATGTCATGTAATTGTCGATAAAAGCCTTTGAAACATATGAAGTGCGTGTAATTATATTTCACTACATCACAGAAACAACTGAAACAAAGATCTAAAAGCAGTTTAGCAGCAAACTTTGTGAAAACTAATATTTGTGTCATTCTCAAAACTTTTGGCCACGACTGTACATGGGCTGTTTAATCCCTAAGTGGTTCAGAGGAAGAGTGGTCCTTCTGTTAGGCATCAGCACTCACAAATGAGATTGCAGGGTGCTGATAAACTGCAGCTAGGGCCTAATGAAGTGAAACCAGGCCTTCCCTGATAGTGCTTGTCACTATCCCACTGACAGTATACCTGTAGTAATATCCTCTTGTAGAGCCCCAAGTAGTTAGAATGCCTCCTATCATTACCTCACTAGTTATAATGCCCCTTTAGTACCCCCCCCCCCATAGATATAATGTCCCTATAGTGCCCTCAATGATTAGAATGGCCACTTTTAGTGTCCCAATAGTTCTAATTCTAGCTTTGTAGAGCCTCCAGTAGTTTTAATACCCCCTATAATGCTCTCAGTTGTTATAATGCCTCCTCTGGTATCTCCAGTAGATTTACTGCCCCTATAGTGCCACAATAATTATAATGGCCCACTGTAATGCCCCTATCGGTTTTAATGCCCTCATAGTTCCCTCAGTAGGTATCATAATTATAATTCATCCTTCTAGTATCCCAAGTAGTTATATTGCCTCCTGTATCACCCTCAGTAAGTATAATGCCCCCTGTAGTGCAACTAGTAGGTATCATGTCCCTCTGTAGTGCCCCCATAGGTATAATATCCCCTGTAGTGCCTCTAGTATTATAGTGCACCCATGTAGTGCCCTTAGTACTTACAGTGCCCCCTGTAGTGCCCCATTACTTATAGCGACCCGCTGTAGACGGATCCATTATGCTTGCCCATAGACTTCTATTAAGACTGACCAAAATGGAATGGCTCTTAAAGGCTTCCCTTTTGCATTCTGTCTGGCCATTCCGTTAAATTCCGTTCCGAACAGAACCTATAACGGAATGCCATAACGCTAATGCAAACCCACCTGAAGTGGCTGTTTTGGGTCCCAAACTCAGAAGGGGGCCATCCAGAAGGAGGACTAACAGATTGTATTGTTAGGGCTCCCTCAACAGTATTATACAATGACATTAAATACAGTAATACTGTAGTAAACAAATGGAGCGGCTGCTGGGCATTGTCTGACTAGCAGCAGGAGTGGGGGTTGCGAAGAAGTTGCTGGGGGGAAGAGCCCCGTTCAAAACTTTGCTGTGAGGCACAGTCATTTCCACTGGCCTTGTCACTAATACCTCCAATGCACAGAACATGGTAAAGAGGTTAATCATGTACAGATGTACAGCAGGTATATTTCCATACATCATAGTATATATCTAATAGAAAACTATTTTACCAAAATGTGATACTTTACATAGTATGCCCTGTCTGGAAAACTGTAGTATGGCATTTTGAATGTGGAGTATGTCTATTATAAGTGGTATGCTTGACTTGACCATAGCGATACTCCATGGCCCTGATTCATCATGCCTTCACTCCAAAATTCTGGCTTTAAAAAGTAAAAAAAAAAAAAGACTTTTGCAACTTTTTGGACTTCCTTGTGCAGAAATGTTGTGACTTTTTACATTTTTACACTCCAATTTTGAAGTATGTGTGGGGGAGTGGGCATGGTTAGCTATGGTTATAGTAAAATTTATTCTCACTTTTTATAAAACAAATGTTATATTCACCATTTGCAAACATTCACTAATAAGAAAAAACTAAGCAGCTAAATAAAAACATCCGTGTGTAAAAATCCACGTGGCAGTGAGGCTATACTTGCATAGTTTGACAGTGCAGAATGTAGTGCCAAGTGCATAGTGTATGATACAAACTGAGGAGCCAAGTGACAGTGATATGGTTCATAGCCTGGTGTCTTTTGCTAGTTTTGACCCTGGAGCCAAGTTTCAATCAATGCTATAATATCCCCATTTACAGTAATTGGTGCACAATAGTATTTGCAGTTACAGCTTTGAAGCCACATGCGAGAGGTGGCCTCAAAGAGAAAGGTTCTAATATTAAAGCTGAAGTATTGTTGTTTGTACATGGTTGCATAAAAGTTCAAATATCTCATACTGTACTTTTTTTTTATACTTTGTTTGATATATACACTGGGGAAAGCTTAGTCCCAATGATTACCTCCGGCAGAAGGCTGTGAACTAGTCTGCTAAGCTTTTCTGTATTGTTAGCACACTGTACCACCCTGACCAAGCAATTCTTAGAGAAAGTAGACTGAGGACAATAGAAGAGGCAATAACTAGAACAGCTATGGTCACATGACCTCAAGTCTGACTGGTGCTATAAGGTGTGAACAGGAACTCTGTCTCTCCCTGTGACTGACTTCCTGTGAGCTACAGGATGACATCATCGCCCATCAAATCTCTCCTGTCAGCTCTCTAGTCCATCCCTCCCCACACCCCTCGGTATATTTGTGTATTCTGAGGAAGATATAATATCTACCCTATCTAAAGGAATGCCGATATATAGCAGGTAAGTGTATACAGAGATTAGCTGCAGTTATATAAACCTCCTGACGTACACTGCCTGTCTGTACTTTCTGTGTGTGCTGACTCTCCGGTGTAGTTCTATGGGATGTTGCTTCACACTGGTCTCCTGGCTTCTTGCATGAAAGAGCTGATGGGTTGTAGAGATGTCAGGGCAGAGCGGGGAGAAAGGCTCAAGCTACATCACGAAGGAGAACATGGAGACCCTACAGTGTAAGGAGATATCAGCTGTGTCACTAATTAATAATGGCTGCCTTCAGAGGACACGGAGCAGTGCAGTGTGGTGAGACTCTGTCCCCTCTGTCTTAGCAAAGCCAGACAAGATGGGAAATATAGATTTTATTAGGAAAACCATATCTAAGGTAAAAAGCAATCAAGATGGCTAACAATAGACAAATTACATCTCAAAACAGGCTACTTTCACACTTGCATTGTGCTGTCCAATTTTGAGATCAGCACAGGCAATCAAAACTGCAGCACAATGCGTCAGTTTTGTCGCCATTGATTGTCAATGGGTACAAAACTGCACAAACCAGTACGGAGTGCACCAGAATGCATTCCGTTCCAGTTTGTAGCGTTCCCACGCCGGACACAAAATTGCTGCAAGCAGTGTTTTTGTGACTGGCATGGGAAACTGAACAAGCCGGATCCGGCACCAAAAACCATGTAAATCAATGGTGCCGGAAACCAGATCCGGTGCCCATTCACTTACAATGATTTTAGTGCCGGATCTGGTTTCTTCATTTTCGATATAATACAATCAAATCCAATCTGGATGGATGCTGGCGGTTGTATTATTCGAACGGAAGCATTTTGCTGTGGTTTTGAGATCCCCTGCCGGATCAGTTTACAAATTAAAGTTGAAATCTGATTGTTTGCCATGAGCAACTTAACCAGTTTCCATTTGCACCGGTTTTGATAAACTCCCCCATTTACTATAACTTTTGCTACAAAGTGGTGGAAGCTATAGGTCAAGTCTACGCCTGCCTATAGCTGGCGGAGACTTCACTTTCTGGCATGTGGCAATTTATTAAGAGGCAGTGCAGTATGGATACTCCAGTCTTGATAAATGTCACTCATTGTGTCTATGATAAGATGAAAACGTCAACTTTGAAGAACATTTGGAATCTGCTTCCTACAGATGTAGCCACCTTTATTATGACTGGCTTAATGCATTAACGCAACATAAACACATAACAGTTACAACAAATTGTGTTAAATTGACCATCCTGGCACACAGCTGGTGTCAAAATAATGCTGGCTACATCTGTACTTCTATGGCTCATTCACACTGGCATAGAACATGTACAGAACATGTAAGTAGGTGCCATGGATGCATTACAGGCTGTGGGACACCACATACAAATATTGCTTCTACAAGATAATACCATGATATATACAGATTACAATGGAACACCCCGCAATTTCTTTCTGTTGGAGTTGTACAGAATCCAACAGAAAAACCTCCATATAAAGGTAATGTCACGGGGTTCCGAAGGTGCACTCGGTCCCCCATTGACCGCAGAACTGTTGCTTAGCTTTTGGAAGCATTCCCAGGGCGGCTTTACTAGCTGGGTGGCTCCCTGCTCCTAGTCTGCCTTGAGCGCCGAGCTGATCACTCGGTGCTCGACTGGTTGGTCTGTCGGTCATGTGACGCTGGCCACGTCACATGACCCTCACTCCCCACTATAAATACAGGCAGCCTGCTGGCTACAGGTTGCCTGTTAATTTCTAGGTTCCTGGCTATTTGTGTGGACTACTGAATATTTACCTGATCCTGTTCCCTGACGATCCTCTGCCTGCTCCTCCTGTACTGCACATACATCCTGGTATTGTGACCTCGGCTCCCATCTGACTACTCTCTTTGGACTCCTCTTGTACTTCGCTACTCTCCTGGTATGTGACCCCGGCTTCTCCTGACCATTCTTTGCTTAATCCGTTGTACTGCGTAGCTCTCTTGGTTCTGACCCGGTCCGTTCATGTTCCGTATTTTGTCTTGTCTGTCTTCCCTGCACATATCCTAAGTTAGGGACTGCCGTCCAGTTGTCCCCTGTCATCAGGACTCGTGAGGCAAGTAGGCAGGGCCAGGGGTGAGGGTGGAGCGCAGTGGTCACTACCCTTCCCCCTGTGTGTGTGTGTACGTGACCGTTACAGATTAACAGGCACAATAACCACTGTATCATGAATCCTCTTACTACCCTGACTGACCATGTCTCTAATTTGACACAGAGGGTGCAGGAGCTAGGAGAGAAACTCCGTTCTTGTGAGTTAGGGCAAGGTTCTTCAACTCCTCTGTCCTCCAGTCCATATTTTGAACCCCAGATCAAGCTCCCAGAACCCTTTTCTGGAGACCGGAAGAGGTTTCTCTCCTTTAAAGAGAATTGCAAACTCTACTTCCGTTTGCGCCCCGTGTCCTCCGGTCCCGAGAGCCAACGCGTGGGGATTATCATTTCTCTACTACAGGGTGATCCCCAGGACTAGGCATTTTCGTTACCCCCTGGGGCCAGTTGTCTAACTTCTGTGGAGGGGTTTTTTCAGGCCCTGGGTACCCTCTATGACGAACCAGACAGGGCCCTGGTAGCCGAGACAGCTCTTAGGGCACTGGTTCAGGGCCATCTCCCTGCTGAGGAGTATTGCACCCAATTCAGACGGTGGTGTGTCCCCTCAGGATGGAATGAACCAGCCCTGAAGAGTCAGTTTAGGTCTGGTCTATCTGATAATTTAAAAGATCTATTGGTCAATTACCAAATTCCTGAGACCTTAGAGGAGATGATGACCCTAGTTGTCCGACTTGACAGACGAGTTAGAGAGAGACGACAAGAACGACAGTTCTGTTCTCAGATGGTGGTCCAGCCAGAGGCCTTTTCCAGGGACAACACTGAGGTCTGCACCGAGGAACCCATGCAGGTTGGCATGACCCTGGGTAATCTTCGTCGCAGACGCGGAGAGTGCTTCTACTGTGGAGATCCTGGCCATTGGATCAACAAGTGTCCTAAGAGGGTTCTCTCCGACAAGTCTTCTAAGGCAAGACAACCTAAAGACCAGGTACACCCTGATTTTTCTAAAGGTAAGCTTTTGGTACCCATAACAATTTCTCTGGGGGTTAATAAGTGGCCAGGTAAGGCCTTTATTGACTCCAGTTCAGCGGCCAGCTTTATTGACTTTGAGTTTGCTTGTAAATTGGGTATTCCAATGTTTGCTTTACCTACACCTATCCATGTCATGGCCATTGATGCTACTCCCCTGATTGGTGGTACGGTGAGGTCATGTACCTCTGAAATTTCTCTGTCCGTGGGTGTGTGCCACTCTGAGAGATGTTCTCTTCTAGTCCTGGAGAACCTACCGGTTGAGGTGGTACTAGGGTTGCCTTGGCTCCGTTTACATAACCCCACAATTGATTGGTCCAAAGGAGAGTTGGTGAAATGGGGACCTAAGTGTGACTCATGCTTGTCCGTGGTCCAGGCTGGGGTTTCAGTAAGGTCTAATACATTACCCTCTCTTATTAAGGAATATTCTGATGTGTTCTCATCCCTTACTCCAGAGGTTCTACCCCCCCATAGACCTTATGATTGCGCCATAGAGCTAATTGAGGGTGCCGAATTTCCTAAAGGTCGAATTTATAATCTTTCAGGGCCCGAACGCAAGGCTATGGAAGATTATATTAAGGAGAGCCTTGCTAAAGGGCATATTAGACCTTTAGTCTCTCCTATGGGAGCAGGGTTTTTCTTTGTTAAAAAGAAGGATGGTGGTTTTAGGCCTTGTATTGATTACCGGAGATTAAATAAAATCACTGTCCAAAATAGATACTCTCTCCCATTGATTCCGGATTTATTTAACCAGGTTTTGGGGGCAACCTGGTTTTCCAAGATTGAGCTGAAAGGGGCATACAATCTAATCCGAATCAAGGAGGGAGACGAATGGAAGACAGCGTTCAATACTCCGATAGGACACTTTGAATATCAGGTGATGCCTTTTGGACTCAGCAATGCCCCAGCTGTGTTCCAAAACTTAATGAACGATATTCTTAGGGAGTTCTTAGGTAAATTTATTATTGTCTATCTTGACGACATTTTGATATTCTCTCCTGATTTCGAATCTCATGTGTCCCATGTCAAACAAGTATTAGAGGTGTTGAGGGAGAACCAGCTATCCGCTAAGCAAGAGAAATGTGTCTTTGGTGTACAGGAGATACTGTTTCTAGGGCATGTTTTGACTCCTCACGCCTTTAAGATGGATCCTGGTAAGGTTTTAGCAATTAAGGAATGGGTAAGGCCTTCATCCTTAATGGCTTTACAACGGTTTTTGGGTTTCGCTAATTACTACCGTAAATTTATCATGAATTTTTCTGTAATTGCTAAGCCATTGACCGACCTTACTAAGAAAGGGGCGGATTTGGAGAATTGGTCTACCAAGGCCATTTCTTCATTTGAAACATTAAAAAAGGCATTTAGTAGCGCTCCCATTCTGATCCAGCCTGATCAGGAGAGACCCTTTATTGTGGAGGTGGATGCGTCCGAGGACGGCGCAGGAGCAGTCCTTTCACAAGGTCCTGCTAGCCTCACTAACCTGAGACCGTGTGCCTTCTTCTCTAGGAAATTCTCTCCCACGGAGAGAAACTACGACATAGGGAATAGGGAGCTGTTGGCCATTAAATGGGCATTTGAGGAGTGGAGACATTTTTTGGAGGGGGCAAGGCATCGAGTAACTGTTGTCACTGACCATAAAAACCTAATGTTTCTCGAGTCCGCTAAGAGGTTGAATCCCCGACAAGCCCGATGGGCTCTGTTTTTTACCCGTTTTGATTTCTCCATTACGTTCAGGCCGGGAAGTAAAAATGTGAAGGCAGACGCATTATCGCGGAGCTTCCATGCTTTTCAACCCACTGAGACACCGCCTGAATCCATCCTACCAGCAAACATCTTCTTAGCAGCTCTAACCCAGGATATCTCGGCTCGCATTAAGGCTGAACAACATCTGGCACCGGCATCCACCCCAACAGATAAGTTGTTTGTTTCCGTACAATTTCGTCTCCAGCTGTTGGGTGAGTGTCACGATTCTGCCTTTTGTGGACATCCGGGTATTGAGGGCACTAAGGATCTGGTTTCTAGATCTTATTGGTGGCCCACTCTGACCAGGGATGTCAAGTCCTACGTGTCAGCCTGTGAGGTTTGTGCCAGGTCTAAGACACCTAGGACTCGCCCTGCTGGTAACCTACGACCCCTACCCATTCCCAGTAGACCCTGGTCCCATATCTCGATGGACTTTATAACTGACCTACCGCTGGCGGAGGGTAAGACTGTGGTTTGGGTAGTGGTCGATAGGTTTAGCAAGATGGTTCATTTTATTCCCCTGTCTAAACTTCCGAATGCTAAAACCCTGGCGTCTATTTTTGTGAGAGAGATTGTTTGTTTACATGGCATCCCGGAAAATATTGTTTCGGACAGGGGTGTGCAGTTTGTGTCCAAATTCTGGAGGGCCTTCTGTCAAAGATGTAAAATTTCGTTATCTTTTTCTTCCGCCTACCATCCTGAGAGTAATGGGCAGACTGAACGCCTTAATCAGTCTGTGGAACAATTCCTGAGGTTGTATTTTGCTGATGACCAGCAATTATGGGTCAAATTCCTTCCGTTGGCTGAATTTGCTCTGAATAACCGTGTCAATTCTTCTGCTGGGGTCTCCCCTTTCTTTTGTCACCATGGTTTTCATCCCCGTTTTCATTCTGGGTCGTCCGTCTCCTCCTCTAACCCTGAAGCGGATAAACTCTCCTCCGAACTGTGCACAGTTTGGGACCGGGTTCAATCGAACCTAGAAAAGGCTCAATGTTCTCAAAAACTCAAGGCCGATAGGAGACGTTCAAGGGGGGTAAACCTTCAGGTTGGGGATAAAGTATGGTTGTCCTCCAAGAATCTATCTCTCAAGGTAACTTCTAAAAAATTTGCTCCTCGTTTTATTGGACCATATAAGATCACGGAAGTAATTAACCCGGTATCTTTTAGGTTGGAGCTGCCTGAGTCATTCCACATTCATAATGTGTTCCATAAATCTCTGCTTAAAAAATATTTTGAACCGGTAGTACCATCAAAAGCCTCGCCTCCGCCAGTTCTTGTTAATGATGCTGTCGAGTATGTGGTGTCTAAAATAGTGGATGTCAGGAAGGTGCGTAATTCCTTGCAGTACCTGATTCACTGGAAGGGGTATGGACCTGAAGAGAGATCTTGGCTACCTGCCAGGGAGGTTCATGCTCCTAGACTTGTTCGTAAATTTCATTTAGAACACCTTGAAAAGCCATCGCCTGAAGTCTTGGGTCCGGTGGCCCCTCGTAAAAGGGGGGGTACTGTCACGGGGTTCCGAAGGTGCACTCGGTCCCCCATTGCCCGCAGAACTGTTGCTTAGCTTTTGGAATGAGGTTCTGTGTTTGACCTCATTCCCAGGGCGGCTTTACTAGCTGGGTGGCTCCCTGCTCCTAGTCTGCCTTGAGCGCCGAGCTGATCACTCGGTGCTCGACTGGTTGGTCTGTCGGTCATGTGACGCTGGCCACGTCACATGACCCTCACTCCCCACTATAAATACAGGCAGCCTGCTGGCTACAGGTTGCCTGTTAATTTCTAGGTTCCTGGCTATTTGTTGGACTACTGAATATTTACCTGATCCTGTTCCCTGACGATCCTCTGCCTGCTCCTCCTGTACTGCGCATACATCCTGGTATTGTGACCTCGGCTCCCACCTAACTACTCTCTTTGAACTCCTCTTGTACTTCGCTACTCTCCTGGTATGTGACCCCGGCTTCTCCTGACCATTCTTTGCTTAATCCGTTGTACTGCGTAGCTCTCTTGGTTCTGACCCGGTCCGTTCATGTTCCGTATTTTGTCGTGTCTGTCTTCCCTGCACATATTCTAAGTTAGGGACTGCCGTCCAGTTGTCCCCTGTCATCAGGACTCGTGAGGCAAGTAGGCAGGGCCAGGGGTGAGGGTGGAGCGCAGTGGTCACTACCCTTCCCCCTGTGTGTGTGTGGACGTGACCGTTACAGGTAAACCTCCAAATGTATTAATATTCAGTAAAAGACTCATGTCCTCATGCTAATCCTGAACTGCATAGCCAACAGACGTTCAATTGATTATTCTAGTCCTGTTGTGGAATATTCTCTAGAGAAAGGTTCTGTAATCTGTGCACTATACAAATACCGTGAAACAGAGCTGCATGGAAGTTGTCAGCATGCCAATAATTATCATAATCTTGAGACTAATTGATTTTACTGTGTCTAAGCACTGGCCACTACTGTTAAATTGGTTGACTTAATTGCTAAACTCCTCGACCTCCGCATTATTTCAGACAAGGATAATACAACTGTACTAATCTCTATAATTAAATAACTAATTAACTATATGGCATTTTCACAATTCACATGTGACATGTTCATCCCTTGTTATTTACTGCCGCTGCAAATTCTGAACTTGACTTATATGAATAGTCTATTGTGAGCTACTAAGCTTTCTAAGCATTTCATGGTTGGAATCATATCTTCTCATACATACAAGAGTGGACAAATAGTACTATTTATACAATCTGTGTAGCTGCATAAGGACCCAGTGGATAAGGAAGCCCGTTCCCAACTTCTTCCTGTCTATTAGACTGCATCTATGGACCTGAGCTAATGAATGTCAAGGTGCGAAATTACTTGTCAGAGAGATATAAGGGTGGTCTTCTATGTTGAGCTATTAGAAAGCATGGGAATCCTTTCATATCTGTCTTTGCCCAAGTTCTGGATAAAGTAGACCCTAGGTCTTGACTCGCTGTTCTGCAGTAGTGTTCAAAAAATAGCAGTCCAACATCATTAACCTGATAAATCAATGTTTTTGGTAGAGGTGATATTTCTACATGGCAGATAATTAGTAGAGTATTAGAAAAAAAACTGACTCGACCAGTAGGGCA
This sequence comes from Bufo bufo, assembly GCF_905171765.1. Taxonomy (NCBI): domain Eukaryota; kingdom Metazoa; phylum Chordata; class Amphibia; order Anura; family Bufonidae; genus Bufo; species Bufo bufo. The sequence continues at coordinate 235,905,288 of NC_053392.1, read as the reverse complement.
TGCATGCCACTCATTGATAATAATTGAATCATTAATGGAAAGGAGCATGCTCAAAATAATAGCAGTGAGGAGGTAAATTGGTGAAGTCATTCATTCTGTGGAATAACAGGTGTTAATAGTAGCCCTTATTTAAGGTGGAAGGGTGCCACATGTTGTACATGTTGGTTGTAGTACATTTCCTGCTGAAATACTGGGAAAAAGGTTCTGGTGAAGAACATTCTTTAAATAAAAAGTTGATTGGAGAGGAAAAAACATATAGAGAAGTGCAGCAAAGTTTAGGCTGCTCAGCTAAAATGATCTCAAATTCCTTGAAGTGACAACCAAAAACTAAAAAAAGCAGGGAACTACTATTCAAGTGAATGGAAGATCTGAAGTTACCAGTGATTACTGGTATGATCAGAAGACGATTAAGTGAAGCCAAGTAACCAGCAAGAACTCCCCACAAAGTCTTGTTGTTGAAAGAAAGAACGTCCTGAGTAGGTTTAAATTTGCCAAGGAACACATTGACTGGCCCAAAGAGAAATGGTGCAATATTTTGTGGACTGATGAAAGCAAAATTGTTCTTTTTGGGTCTAGTGGCTGCAGGCAGTTTGTCAGCTGACCCCCAAGCAGTGAATTGACACCACAGTACATTTTGAAGACAGTAAAGCATGGAAGGCCAACCTGCGGCTCTCCAGCTGTCGCAAAACTACAACTCCGAACATGCCCACACTGCCTACAGCTATCAGCCTACAGCAGGGCATGGTGGGAGTTGTGGTTTTACAACAGCTGTAGAGCCCTAGGTTGGCCATCCCTGCAGTAAAGCATGGTGGTGAAACAATCACGGTATGGGGACATCTCTCGTACCATGGTGTTGGGCTTATTTATCGCATAAAAGGAATTATGGATCAGTTTGAATATATCAAAATTCTTGAGGAGATCATGTTGCCTTATGCCTTCCAATGGGTGTTTCAACACAACACACAAAACACACCAGTAAGCAAACAACATATTGTTTACAGACAAACAGGAATGAGGTAATGGAGTGGCCAAACCATTTCCCGACCTCAATCCCATAGAGAAATTGTGGGGTAACATAAAAATTTTGGAAAAACCCAAAAATTCTGAAGAACTGTGGAATGTAGTCCAATTGTGGACTGGAATATCTGTTCAGTGGTGCCAGAAGTTGGTCAATTCCATGCAGCACAGATTTCAAGCAGTTCTCAAAAACAATGGTTATGCCACTAACTATTAGTTCAATAATTCAAAGTAATGTGAAATCTCAAACTTTTTTTTAAAGAATAATGCTGGCACTATTTTTTTAACAGCCTAAAGGTATTTTCACACTTGCAGCAGAGGAATCCGGCAGGCAGTTCAGTCGCCGGAACTGCCTGCCGGATCCAGCAAAACATATGCCAACTGATTGCATTTTAGGACTGATCAGGATCCTGATCCGTCTTAGAAATGCATTGCAAGAACGGATCCGTCTGTCCGTTTGTCATACGGACAAACGGATACGTTTCATTTTCTTCTCACTGATCCGGCATTCCGGTATTCTGAATGCCAAATCCGGTACTAATACATTCCTATGGGAAAAAATGCTGGATCCGGCATTCAAGCAAGTGTTCCGTTTTTTTTGTCCGGAGATAAAACCGTAGCATGCTGCGGTTTTATCTTCATCCTGATCAGTCAAAAAGACTGAACTGAAGACATCCTGATGCATCCTGAACGAAATGCTCTCCATTCAGAATGTATAGGGATAAAACTGATCAGTTCTTTTCCAGGATAGAGCCCCTAGGACGGAACTCAGTGCCGGAAAAGAAAAACGTGTGAAAGTAGCCTAACATTCCTCTTTCTTTACTTTCTATAAAGGATTAACACAAACTGGATGCATTTTGTTATAATTGTGATTTGGAATTGAAAGTGTAGTATTTCCAGTGTATTTGCATTATGGAAATACAAGTTATAATGATTTTGTGCTTTATTTGCTTTTTTAAACTCACTGCTATTTTTTAACACTACTAAACCTATCCTCCTCACTCCTCCTCTTTATGTTCAGGCGCTACCATACTGGGCCCTGACTCCACTCAGCATCTGGAAGTTGTGTGCACCTCAACACACACTACATTCTGACACTGGACACTGTTAGGGCGCAGTAAGGTGTTGCCTGGACCTGATGAGGAATCCGGGAATTTAAGAGGGTAAAATTACTGGCTGTTATTTATTGGATTAAAGATAACAAGCAATTAAAAAGAAATGTTAGAGGTATATTAAATGGTCGCCTCTTTAGCCAGCCATGCCCCCATGAGCCTCATTACAAGCCATACTACTAAGAAATTATCTGATACTGTCATATCATCTGTTTCCTTTGACTATAATACATATTGATTATACGTGTTTCTAGAAATTATTTGTGAGGAGACCTATTAGGCCCCTTGGTTTTCACATCTTGTTTTGGCCACACTGTTAAAGGGTTATTCCCATCACACACAATGAGGGCATATTGCTAGGATATGCTCCCATTGTATGATAGGTTCGGCCAGCGCTCCCATTCATTTCTATTCGGCCGACGGAAATAGCCGAGCCGGTGCACCCTCCATCACCTTTCCCTGCTTCGTTCTCAGTGTAGGTGCAGGTCCCAGAGATGGGACCCACACCTATCAGACAATGGTGGCATATCCTAGCAATATGCCCCCATTGTCTGTGATGGGAAAACCCCCTTTAAGGTATACAATTGGCTAGAAATGTTTACATCTGCATGGCATATAACAGCTTTGACTGCTATATGCATGCCAGAATTGATTTTCACAGTAACAAAAAAAATAATTTCTCTTAGTATAGCAGTCTATGCAGAAAAGTATCCAGATGTTTACCTATCAAAACTATGCGAAAATATATTCTTCTGGAACTACAGCTTAAAAATCACACCCTTCCATTTTCTCTCCGATTTAGTTCTTGTATTTTGCTGCCTTGACTGTTTTATTTAGAGGTTTTAGTGTTATTTTTTAACAGATGTCTGTAATTTATGTACAAAGTTTTCTTCCATTAACAGTTGTTGGATTATATTAAATAGATCTTTCACACGAGATTCTTTTTTTTATTAACAGCTTTAACATTTTTTTTAGACACCAAGCAGTAAGCATTCAAAACATGCAACCTCTAGAAACAGTGCTGAAAAGAAGAGGCAATATGTACATTCTGAACTGGAAACGAAACAAACAGGAGACATTTCAGATGTCACACAGTCCAGATGGAGAGGCAGTTTATTAGGCTTAGTGTACTATTACAAAAGGAAGTGTGCCAGATGGCACTAAACCCCTATTTAACACATGGGTACCAAGAATACAGGAAAAACACAGAAACATAGCTAGACTTTTGATTCTGTGCTAAAAGGTTTAAACTATTAATGGTCATAACCTAAAGTTAAAAAAAAAGCCACATAAGTCAGAAATTCCATTAACTATCACAATCTCATTGTCTCAATTTGCAACAACGCTGGAAAATTGACCCCACTTGGATAAGATTAAGGTATCTCAGCAGTATCATTTGTTGACAACTTCTGGGACTGAATATAGAAATTGTATTTTCATCTCGTGTTTGAATTGTAAGAGGTGTCAATTCCTCCAGGTCAAATCTCAGAAATCTGACCCATCATTATATTTGGATCTGGAGGTCACAAGGGGCCTTATGGAGAAGAAGAAATGTTGCTACAAGTTATCAAGCTACTTAGGGCACCTGTCTTTGTCTTTTTACCAGAAGTGCAGAAAGTAGTAGCAAACACTAATGGACCCTCAAGGAATGGTTCTATACCCAACTGGATGGAAACACATAACCACCTACAGTCAGGTCCATAAATATTGGGACATCGACACAATTCTAACGTTTTTGGCTCAATACACCACCGCAATGGAATTGAAATGAAACAAACAAGATGTGCTTTAACTGCAGACTGTCAGATTTAATTTGAGGGTATTTACATCCAAATCAGGTGAACGGTGTAGGAATCCAAAAGTTTGCATATGTGCCTCCCACTTGTTAAGGAACCAAAAGTAATGGGACAATTGGCTTCTCAGCTGTTCTATGGCCAGGTGTGTGTTATTCCCTCATTATCCGAATTACAATGAGCAGATAAAAGGTCCAGAGTTCATTTCAAGTGTGCTATTTGCATTTGAAATCTGTTGCTGTCAACTCTCAAGATGAGATCCAAAGAGCTGTCACTATCAGTGAAGCAAGCCATCATTAGGCTGAAAAAACAAAACAAACCCATCAGAGAGATAGCAAAAACATTTAGTGTAGCCAAAACAACAGTTTGGAACATTATTAAAAAGAAGGAACGCACCAGTGAGCTCAGCAACACCAAAAGACCCGGAAGACCACGGAAAACAACTGTGGTGGATGACCGAAGAATTCTTTCCCTGGTGAAGAAAATACCCTTCACAACAGTTGGCCAGATCAAGAACACTCTCCAGGAGGTAGGTGTATGTGTGTCAAAGTCAACAATCAAGAGAAGACTTCACCAGAGTGAATACAGAGGGTTCACCACAAGATGTAAACCACTGGTGAGCCTCGAAAACAGGAAGGCAAGATTAGAGTTTGCCAAACGACATCTAAAAACGCCTTCACAGTTCTGGAACAACATCAAATGGACAGACGAGACCAAGATCAACTTGTACCAGAGTGATGGGAAGAGAAGAGTATGGAGAAGGAAAGGATATGCTCATGATCCTAAGCATACCACCTCATCAGTGTAGCATGGTGGTGGTAGTGTCATGGCGTGGGCATGTATGGCTGCCAATGGAACTGGTTCTCTTGTATTTATTGATGATGTGACTGCTGACAAAAGCAGCAGGATGAATTCTGAAGAGTTTTTCGGGCAATGTTATCTGCTCATATTCAGCCAAATGCTTCAGAACTCATTGGACGGCGCTTCACAGTGCAGATGGATAATGGCCCAAAGCATACTGCAAAAGCAACCAAAGAGTTTTTTAAGGGAAATAAGTGGAATGTTATGCAATGGCCAAGTCAATCACCTGACCTGAATCCGATTGAGCATGCATTTCACTTGCTGAAGACAAAACTGAAGGGAAAATGCCCCAAGAACAAGCAGGAACTGAAGACAGTTGCAGTAAAGGCCTGGCAGAGCATCACCTGGGATGAAACCCAGCGTCTGGTGATGTCTATGCGTTCCAGACTTCAGGCTGTAATTGACTGCAAAGGATTTGCAACCAAGTATTAAAAAGTGAAAGTTTGATTTATGATTATTATTCTGTCCCATTACTTTTGGTTCCTTAACAAGTAGGAGGCACATATGCAAACTGTTGTAATTCCTACACTGTTCCCCTGATTTGGATGTAAATACCCTCAAATTAAAGCTGACAGTCTGCAGTTAAAGCACATCTTGTTCGTTTCATTTCAAATCCATTATGGTGGTGTATAGAGCCAAAAATGTTAGAATTGTGTCGATGTCCCAATATTTATGGACCTGACTGTATCTGTGAATGTGTTAGACACACACATCTGCAAAAATTCTTATGTGCGCACACACAGACCACATCCACTGACTCACTATGAACATATCATTATATGGTTATAGTAATGGCAAATTAGGTACTATATTTCAAAAAGTGTAACATACATAAAAAATGTGAAGTGTGAATAAGATTGAAATGATCCCTACAGATCAGCATGCATACATTTTTTAACAATTACTCGTTAAAAAAATGAAAATCAGACACTATATAGTGCATGACAATCTCTATCTAACAAAGCTAGCCCTGTACCTCACATGGATCCAGAGACCTCCCTATTCATTGCTCCAATTTCTCTGCTAGATTTACATCAAGCCGGCAGCTCAAGGGGCCTGCATTTTCTCAAGGTGTCTGTCCTTTCTGCTGCAACTCTCTTCCTATCACAACTCAGAAGGCAGCTGAAGGGTGGAACCGAGCATGTGTGTCCACCTCAGTGAGGTGGACAGAGAAATAAGAAAAAGAAAAGCATGTGATGCTATACAGATTCATTTATTTGAATAACTCAGTGGCTATGGTAAATTTTTAATTACTTGCAATAACAAAAGTATTCAGATCCAGGTGCTGGTTTAAAAACTGCTAAATATTTTTCGTGGGCAAATATTTTAAATGAATAAACGCAATGTGATGAAATTTGGTATGATGTGTATAAATGATATTGTTAATACCTTTTATGCCAGACAGGGCTATATTTATAGTGCCACCCTAACCACTAAGTCTAAATGCTCTCTATCAGGGTCAGGTTGAGGGAAGCAATAGACGGAGTAGCAGCTGTCTGAGGTGGGCTTAGGGACTGGCCAGGAATTTAAAGGGAGCTCAAGTTGTAGCTTGGTCCACATTGACAGAAGGAAGAGTCAACTCAAGCAAGTGTGGCTAACACACATAGATACTAGATCGGGTCAGCAATAGTGTTGGGCGCGAATATTCGAATCGCGAATATTAATCTTGAATATCGGCACTTCGAGAATTCGTGAATATTTAAAATATAGTGATATATATTCGTAATTTTTTATATTCTTTTTTCTCATCTAAACCAATAATCCCACCCTGCTCCTTGCTTGTGGGCCAATGAGAAGGCTGCAATGTCTTTGTCTGAGCTTAGCAACATTCCTAGCAACCAATAGGAAAGTTGCCTATCCGTTACTATATGAGAACCTCCCCCGCAGCCATTTTCTACAGGTTTTTTTTAAAGTTCTGAGAGAGAGCAGCAGTGACATTGCTGTGCTCTGTGCTTTCCACACTACATTAGATAGATAGTTAGATAGCTTATATATATAATGCAGATAGCTAGTGGGAGATAGTCAGTGTAGGCTATATCCTGATATAGTGTAGCTGTTGCAGTGCAGTGTGTTAGGTAGTGTGATAGGTTCTGCTGTCCATACATACATGCTACAGACATAGTGCTGTGATGTCACAACAATACATAGTGCACCAGTCAGTAATATGTAGTCAGACCTGCTAAAATGTGAAGTTTCACGTACTGTGCCAAAATATTCGCATCATTAGTGCCGATTAGTGCAATTGCGAATATATTGGAGCACTCTAACTGCATATAAAGCCATTTTTAATGTTCTGCCGTGCTAACCATTTTCTCCAGTCTCAGGAAACTTCTAGCAGCTTGGAAAATGTAGCAAAAGTGACCCACGCCTGTATTTCACATGTTACGCGATTATTGCATTGCTAATTTTTCACAATCAAGAAAATAATCTCGAATTCGTGAATATATGATGAATATTCGCCCAAATATTCGTGAAATATTGCGAATTCAAATATAGCCCCTGCCGCTCATCACTTGTCAGCAATACCACAGAGGGTCAGTATTTTGTGCTACACGTTGGTACTTGGTTCTACAGCAGCACAAAGCAAAGCACAATATACTGGCCCATCAGCACAAAATACCATACTGCAGCACAAAATATTATCGCAGCAGAACCAAATAACATTGTGCAACACAATACACTGCCCCAGCAGAACCAAATACCACAGTGCAGCACAATATACTGCCCCAATAGAATCAAATACCACAGTGCAGGACAAACATAAACCCAGCAGAACCAAATACCATAGTGTAACACAATGTACTGCCCTTGCAGCACTTCTTGTTTAACTGTGGTATTTGGTTCTGCTGGGGTAGTATTTGGTTCTGCACTGTGTTATTTTGTTCTGTTGTAACAGTATATTGTGTTGCACTTTGGTATTTGGTTCTGCTGCAGAACCAAATACCACTGTACAGACCAAAATTTAGCCCTAGCAGAACCAATGTTATGGCCGGTGGGCATGTTCCTCTGCATCTAACGCCGCCAGTGTTTGGTCTTCAGTACAACTGGTGGCACAACAGGCGGGTGTGCCCCTCAGTACGCAGCACCGCTGAAGTTTGGCTCCTATGATGATGGGGCTAGGCTTCCTGGTGCAGGAACTGCCAGCCAATCAGATGTTGCTATGATGCATCTGGTGCACTGATGTCATAAGTCATGTGACACGAAATGTGTCACATGACCAGAAAGTGCGGCATATTTAAACAGGCAACCCGCTGGGCACAGGTTGACTGTGATTGGTGTCTTCTGGATTCCTCACTAGTGTTCCTAACCTCATTCTGACTCTCCTGGTATTCTAACTGCTTGTATCTCGACTCCTGATTCTTGATTTGGATCCTGCCACGATCTCCTGGTTCTGACTTCTGGATTGGTAACGGTTCTGATTTGCTCTAATTGCTAGTTTTGTCTAATTGCTGGTCTTGGCACCTGCATTCAGTTTTTTTGACACTGTCTCATTATATTTGTCTCTCCTGGTTTGACCCGACTAGTTTGTTCCACCAATTTCTTAGTGTGATCATTGATCTGTCACTAGGCTCTTCTTCCCTTATAGGCCCCTGCACTTTCGTCTATTGTGGGCCACTGCCTAGGGCAGATCGTGCAAGTAGTAGGGACATTGGGACAGTTAATTTAGAGTTGACTGTTCCGTACCATGACAACCAAATACCACAATACAACGCAAAATACCTCCCCAGAAGCTGCCCCTCTGTGGTGGCCAGCTCCAGCTGCCATGTTCTGGCCTCCTCCTACTCCAGCTGTCTCTAATTAAGATATGGAGGAGGGGGCTGAGGACGTGAGATGCAGACCACAGCACTGAGCCAGCCCTACTGTCAGAATGTTGTCTGGTCATACAGAAGAATACAGCACTACATACCTCTTACATCCAGTAATATCTCCTCTAATGTCCCCTACAATGACCCTAGTAATAAAAATGTCCCTACAGTGCTTTCAGCATTAATAACGTACCTAAAGTGCTCCTGGCAATAATAATGCCACCCTATTGTACCCTCACAATTTATAGTGCCCTAGTAGTAAAACGTATCCTATAGTGCCCCAGAATTAAAATGTCCCAGAGCCTCCAGTAATGTCCAAATATTAGAAATGCCCCTGTGATGACCCCTACAGTGCCCCAGTATTAAAATTTCCACAGTTATGGCCTCTATAGTGTCCCAGTATTAAAAATGCCTCTAGTGAAGCTCCTTATATTATCCCAGTATTAAAAGTCCCCAGTAATGTCATCTATACTGTCCCCAATATAAAAAATCCCCCCATAGTGCCCCCAGTAATGCTCTGTGACGAATCCCACACCTCGCAGCCCCGCCTGACCTCAACTACATCGAGCTCACGAGATATGGTTTCTTCACTGGTTTCCAAGACTTGACGTTACGCCCTCCCTGGGGCACATAAGGTCAGCTTGGTATAGTTTACACAGACACCTCCTGTCCACTACTGGCACGGGGCGCGAGAGAGGGTGGTCCACATGGCCTCCGGCATAACTCCACCCTTGCTCACAACCCTTACAAGCTGAGAGCCTTTTCACTGCCCCAGTGAAACAGAGCTTTCCCAGCCCGGTAGACTGCCACCAGTTCCTTGTTTGATAAAAGCCCGGTCCGCTAACAGGATTATATAGAGTGAGAAACCAACCCGCAGTAGCATATAACTATGCCGAAACACGGACATGGGAATTCATGGACAGAGATACAAGGACAGCACAAGATTAAATTATATATTTAATTGCCTTAAAAGTGCACTATACAATACACAATATACACAGAGAATATACACAGTGGTCGGATGTGCAAATACAGGTGGCATGATACAAACAGAGTTACACAGAGCAAGAGTCAGTTACCAGGTGGATGAGTAGTCCCTTTGGATTATGATGAATTCTGGGTTGCTGCAATCCTTGGCTGTAGTCACATGTGGACAGTGATGTCAGCAGTTGTCCACGGTCCCTCCAAACACATTACTCGATGTGACCCCCTTCAGAAAAAGACGCTGGCCTCTGGCCTGCATGGGCCTTTTCACCTGTAGTCGGTCACTGCCCTCCCTCCCTCTGGGAGGAGTTCACCCTCCCTTCCTTGTCCTGGTAGCCAAAGACCCACAAAACCCATTATGGCCCACAGCTCCAGAGTGCAAGGCCACAGGAAGATGGTTCTGGGACCAATGGATCCGCCTGGGTTCCGACTACAGATGGAGACCAAACATGGCGCTGTTATTAGGTTCCTGCTGGGAGATCTCTGTATCTCCCCTTTCTGGCATCCTACCCCCAAACTACGTCCAGGGGCATGTCCGTATTTGCCCGAGGGTCGTAGATATGTACCTGGTTTAAGCCTGTGATGGACGGGCAATTCATAATTCCTTATAAACCCTCGGTTTCATGATGTCTGCTGGATCCTTATGTTCTGATGACCAGTTCAGGCTTGAGTTGCCATTGTGGCTGACTGAGGTGTGAGCTGCAAACATGTGGTCTGCTTTGAAGCTAGGCCCCCTGTGGAGTTTACACCCTCTGCTATCTGACAGCAAATGGCTGGGATGCGATTACGGCTGGCATTAGATCATAATTCCACATTCCTCACATGCTCCATATACAGTAATGTCCCCCACAGCAACATTCCCAAACAGTAACGTTCTCCAAAGGTGCCCTAACAGTAAATAACCCCACAGTAATGTCCCCCACAGTGCCCCAACAGTAATGTCTCCAAATAGTAATGCCCACCCAAAATGCCCCCCAACAATGACCAGTTTCCCTGTCCCAGCTACTGAAAACACTCCCTACAGCATAATTTTATATATATATATATATATATATATATATATACACACACTGTATATAGATATATATAGATATATATATATCCCTTTCCTGACCCTCACATGTATGGAGCAGCAGGAAATGACTTCCCGACTTATGCCTTACATGTACAGTGCACTGATCAGTCGGGATCAGTTGCCTGATCAGAGACAGGTGCATAGCTGTTACTGACAGCAAGGCCCCTGCAGTATCTGCCAGTATCGCTGAAAACTCTGATGTTGGCAGCATCTAAGGGGTTTATAGTGGGAGAGGGCTCCATCTCTCAACCCATCGGCTTGGCATTTGCCAAGTGTTTCTAAATTCTGTGAAATATAAATTCTGTGGCATCAAAGTGCACAGTTCCATGAGGAGTATAGTTTCAAAATGGGGTCACTTTGGAGTGTTTCTACTGTAGGGGTACCTCAGAGCCTCTTCAAATATGATATGGCATCCAAAATCTATATGATGCTCCTTTCCTTCTGAGCCCTGTGATGTTGCCATGCAGCAGTTTACGACCACATATGGGGTGTTTTTGTAAACTGCAGAATCACAGTAATAAATATTGATGTTTGTTTTACTGTTAACCCTTGCTGTGTTACAGGGATACAATGGATTGAAATGGAAAATCTGCACAAAAGATATGATTAGGAGTAAGGAACACCTAAAGGGTTAACAAAGTTTGCAGTTTCTTATAATATGAGGGGTATAGTTTCTATTATGTAAGCCATTTAAAAAACTGATTTGGTCCTTAAAAAAGTCGGTTTTGGAAATTTTCTTAAAAATGTTAAAAATTGCTTCTACAATTCTAAACCCTCTAACACCCTTAAAATCATAAAATCACGTTTATAAAATGATACCAACATAAAGTAGACATATGATGAATGTTAAATAATAACTATTTTGTGACGCATCACTATCTGTCCTAAAAGCAGAGAAATTCAAATTGAAAAAATTGCTAATTTTGCCAAATATTCTGTAAATTTGGGATTTTTTACAAACAAAGGTAAAACATATCGACCCAAATTTAACATTAACCTGAAGTACGATGTCTCATGAAAAGAAAACAGTCTCAGAATCATTTGGATAAGTAAAGAATTCCAAAGTTTTTACCACATAAAAGTGATAAGTTAGATTTGGAAAATTAGGCTGGGTCCTGAAAGTGAAAATTGGCTTGGTCCTGAATAATGTTGGGATAATAATAATTTATTTATGCAGTGCCAACATATTCTGCAGCACTTTAAAGTCAGAGAGTTCATGTAATAACAAAATCATACTGTACATTACATAGCAACAAATAAGTCAACAAACAAAACAAGAGGGATGAGGACCCTGCTCACAAGACCATACAATCTTACACCACCATGCTTTATAGTAGGGATGGTATTGGGCAGGTGATAGATTCCTCCAGACATGATGCTTAGAATTGAGGCCAAAATATTTTTTCTTGGAATCTTGTTTCTCATAGTCTGAGTCCTTTAGGTGTTTTAACCAAACTCCAGGTGGGCTTTCATGTGTCTTTTCCTGAGTAGAGGTTTCTTTCTGGCCATTCGGCAATAAAGCCCAGATTGGTGAAGTGCTGCGCTGATGACTGACCCTCTGGAATTTTCTCTCATCTGCACACAGGATCTTTGGAGCTCTGCCAGAGTGACCGTTGTGTTCTTTGTCATGTTTCTTACCAAAGCCCTTCTCCCGTGATTACTAAGTTTGGTTGCCAGCTCTAGGAAGTGCTATGGTTGTTCCAAAATTCTTCCATTTTAGAATTATGGAGGCCACTATGCACTTTGGAACTTTCAGTGCAGCAGAATTTTTTTATATCTTTCTCCAGATCTGTGCATTCACATCATCCTGTCTCCTATCCCCGGGATAGGTCATCAATATCTGATCAGAGGGAGTCAGACACTTGAATAAAGCAAGTACTTGTAATTACACTACGCCACTGCTTTAGGGGAGACGACGCACAGTGTAATGAAGAGGAAGCAGCATTTGCATGAATCGCCGCCTCCTCTTCAGACTAGTGTCGGGCCCCCGCCAATCTGATATTGAAGACCTAGCCTAATGATAGGTCATCAATATCAACGAGCTGCTCAACCCCTTTAAGGCTACTTTCACACTGCCGTTCAGAGCGGGTCCGTCTGATGTCTGCTCAGACGGATCCGCTCCTATAATGCAGACGTTTGTATCCGTTCAGAACGGATCCGTCTGCATTATAACTTAGAAAAAATTCTAAGTGTGAAAGTAGCCTGAACGGATCCGTCCAGACTTTACATTGAAAGTCAATGGGGGACGGATCCGTTTGAAGATTGAGCCATATAGTGTCATCTTCAAGCGGATCTGTCCCCATTGACTTCCATTATAAGTCTGGACGGATCCGCTCCTATAATGCAGACGTTTGTATCCGTTCAGAACGGATCCGTCTGCATTATAACTTAGAAAAAATTCTAAGTGTGAAAGTAGCCTGAACGGATCCGTTTTGACTTTACATTGAAAGTCAATGAGGGACGGATCCGTTTGAAGATTGAGCCATATTGTGTCATCTTCAAACGGATCCGTCCCCATTGACTTACATTGTAAGTCTGGACGTATCCGCTTGCCTCTGCACGGCCAGGCGGACACCCGAACGCTGCAAGCAGCGTTCAGGTGTCCGCTTGCGGAGCGGAGCGGAGGCTGAACGCTGCCAGACTGATGCATTCTGAGCGGATCCGGGTCCACACAGAATGCATTAGGGCTGGACGGATGCGTTCGGGGCCGCTTGTGAGCCCCTTCAAACGGAGCTCACGAGCGGACACCCGAACGCAGGTGTGAAAGTAGCCTAAAGGCTCTGGAAAACTTTGGGACACTTTTTATTATTATTGTATTATTCTCATTTGGACCAAAATCTTTTTTTTATTGGTGTTTTGAAAAGTTTTCCCTCTTCAGCTTTCAGTTTCTGTGTATGTGCAGACTGGCAGTAAATCCCGTCAGTGAACTGCTCTGACAGCTGGATGTCTAGCCCTTAACTCCTGACAACTCATAAACACTCATTATAGCTCAATTCTTATCAAAACTAATCCTGTGGTCAGAGATGCTGTCTGACGGGATACACTGTGAAGGGAGAGTGCCAGGGAAAACGTAAAAATGTTTAACCCCCTTCAGGACCCTGCCATTTTTCACCTTAAGGACCAGGAAATTTGACAAGTTTCACTTTTTATGGTAATAACTTTGGAACGCTTTTACTTATCCAAGCCATTCTGTGATTGTTTTCTCATGACACATTGTACTTCATGATAGGGGTAAATTTCAGTCAATATTCTTCATTTTTATTTTTAAAAAAATACCAAATTTACCAAAAAAATACAAAATTTACCAAAAAAGTGGTAAAATTCACAACTATCCAAATTGTAATTTCTCTGCTTTTAAAACAGATAGTTATACCTCATATATTAGTTATTACTTTACATTTTCCATATGTCTACTTCATGTTTGGATCACTTTGTGAATGACATTTAATTTTTTGGGGAGGTTAGAAGGCTTAAAAGTTTAGAAGCAAATCTTGAAATTTTTCAGAAAATTTCCTAAACCCAATTTTTAAGGACCAGTTCAGGTCTGAAGTCACTTTGTGAGGCTTACATAATATAAACCACTGAAAAATGAACCCATTTTAGAAACTACATCCCTCAAGGTATTCAAAACAGATTTTACAAACTTTGTTAACCATTTAGGTGTTCCACATGAATTAAAGGAAAATATAGATGAAATTTAAGAATTTCCCTTTTTTGGCAGATTTTCAATTTTAATCAATTTTTCCAGTAACAAAGCAAGGATGAACAGCCCAAAAAAATCAATATTTATTGCCCTGATTCTGTAGTTTACAGAAACACCCCATATGTTGTCATAAACTGCTGTACACAGCAGGGCGCAAAAGGAAAGGAGCTCCATGTGGTTTTTGGAGGGCAGATTTCACGGGTATTATTTTAAGTTGCCATGTCACATTTGAAGACCCCCATGATGCACCCCTAGAGTAGAAATTCCCAAAAAGTGACCCCAATTTGGAAACTACGGGATAAGGTGGCAGTTTTGTTGGTACTATTTTGGGGTACATATGATTTTTGGTTGCTCTATATTAAACTTTTTGTGAGGCAAGGTAACAAAAAAAAGCTGTTTTGGCACTGTTTTTATTTTTTGTTATTTACAACGTTCATCTGACAGGTTAGATCATGTGCTATTTTTTTATAGAGCAGGTTGTTATGGACGCGACAATACCAATACCAATACTTTTTTTGGTTGTTTGTTTCAGTTTTACATAATAAAGCATTTTTTTTTTTAATGATTTTTTAGTGTCTCCATATTCAAAAGCCATAGCTTCTTTTTTATTTTTTGGGGCGACCGTCTTATGTAGGGGCTCATTTTTTTCAAGATGAGATAATGGTTTGATTTGTACTATTTTAGGGTGCATAAGACTTTTTGATCGCTTGGTATACACTTTTTGTGATGTAAGGTGACAAAAAATTGCTTTTTTTTACAGTTTTTATTTTTTACGGTGTCCACCTGAGGGGTTAGTTCATGTGATATTTTTATATAGCAGGTTGTTATGGATGCGGCAATACCTAATATGTATACTTTTTTGTTTATTTTAGTTTTACACAGTAAAAGCATTTATGAAACAAAAAAAAATCATGTTTTAGTGTCTCCATATTCTGAGAGCCATAGTTTTTTATTTTTTGTACGATTGTCTTCGGTAAGGGCTCATTTTTTGCGGGATGAGGTGACGGTTAGATTGGTACTATTTTGGGGGGCATTCGCCTTTTTGATCGCCTGGTGTTAGCACAGTTTTTTTTTGTTTGTTTTTTTATTTTATTTTTTGTGTTCATCTGAGGGGTTAGGTCATGTGATATTTTTATAGAGCCGGTCGTTACAGATGCGGCGATACCAAATATGTCCGTCTTTCTATTTTTTTTACAATTTGATGTGCTTTATTTTGGGAAAGGGGTGTTTTTTTTTTACTTGAAACTTTATTTTTTTATTATGGAAAACACTTTTTTTTTTAACTTTTTTAAACTTTTAATTTTCGTCCCACTCTGGGACTTCAACTTCTGGGGGTCTGATCCCCTCTGCAATGCATTACAATACATTGTGTATTGTAATGCTTTTCATGTCAGCTTGTATGCTGACAGCCTGCCTGTGAGACCCATACTAAGGGCTGGATCTCACAGGCTTCCGTACAAGGGAGCCCTGATGCCTATGGAAGGCATCGGGCTGCCTTCTCTGCCATCGGATCCCCGTCACTGCAGTGAGGGGAACCCATGGGGAAGCGGAGGACACGTGTACCCTCTGCAAACCCCGTGCATGCTGCGGTCAGCTTTGACTGAGGCATACAAAGGGTTAATTTACGCTGGGCCGGCATCAGTGTTATCACCGATGCCGGCGTATGCAGCAGGGGTCCGGCTGTCAGTGACTGCCGGAACCCTGCCACTGATCGGGCGCAGCATCTGCACCCGACCGATCAGCCCGCCGATCATGTACGGGGCTGGTCCTTAAGTTATGTCCACCACCAAAATTTAACAAAAAAACACTATATAATAAAGTTCTTAGGTTGGAATGTTGTGTTGGCTTTACAACTGATGCAACAGGATGCATGTATTCCAAAAAGCTCCACCTTTGACTTGTCTGGGCAGTCATCTAGATGTTTTTTTGGCAAATGCGAGACAAGCCTTTGTATTCTTTTTGGTCAGCGGTGGCTTTTGCCGTGGAACTCATGTATGACATTTTTGCCCAGTGTCTTTTTTTATTTATTTTTTATTGTGGATTTGTCTACATTGACCTTAAATGGAGAAATTGAGGCCAACAGTTCTTTAGATGTCCATCTAGTTTATTTTGTGACCTGCTGGCTGCACTGTGGACACTAATGAGAAGGTTCACCGTTGTTTTAAGTGTTCTCCTTTTGACTCTCACTGTGGATCGCTGGCATCCAAGAGCCTAAACAATGTCTTTGTAATCTTCTCCAGACAGCTAGGTTTTGCATCTGTATTTGAATCTCTTTAGAACGCGGTATCGTGTTCTGCTTTTTGAGACCTTCTAGCCTGCTTCACATTGCCGAACAGGTTCTATTTAAGTGATGGTTAAAGTGAAAGTGTCATCCGAAAATGACCTTCTGTTTAAAGCCCATTTTTATGTTTAGCATATTTTTAAAGAGTTTTTGATGATGTTATTTTTAATTTTCCATGTCACTTTTTATATTTAAAGTATAACCAAAAATCTTGCAGTTTTCGCACTGACCACTATTTCTAATAATTGGCACCACTTCTTGGTTTATGCAAATCACTTTACAGCAGTTAACTCATTCTAATCCTGCCTGTAGGGATATCACCTCTGTTTATAGATAAGAAAGGATCCTCTATTCACAATAGCTGATTGTCAAAGCTTATCTATTCTTTCCTTGTACAAGGACCTCTGTACAGGTCACATTGCATGTCTACAAAACTCTCCCATAGAAGTCAATGAGGTCCCCTACTGACCGCTGTGTCTATGGACCATGTGGCTTTATAAATTCGGCTAAGAACAGCTCAGGCAAGATGGCAGCCCCCATGTTCAAGCACAGGAAATAGAATAAAAAAATCTACAATCAGAAAATAAAAACAAATCAGAAAAAAGGAGATGGGTTGCTATTTTAACTGGCAGGTAGAATTTTGGTGACACATTTCCTTCAAATTCAACAAGGCTGATAATAATCATGCCTGGATGTGGCCAGTGAAACTGAGCCCAATTGTCAATTGAATTTTATTAACTGGCTGATTTAGTAGCAAAGGTGGTAATTACTTTTTCACATAGGGCTAAGTAGGGCTGAACAGCATTTTCCTTTAATAAATAAAATCACCATTATTAAAACACATTTTGGGTTTACTTGGGTTTTCTTTGTCTAATATTAAAAGTAGTTTGATGATCTAAAACATTTAAGCGAGAGAAATATATAAAAATAGAAGAAATTGGGAAGAGAAAAATACTAATTCATAGCACTGTATTATGTATGACTCTCCAACTGAGCTGTCCTAATGCCCTCCTGACCGCTGTGTCATGCTATATGCCTCTTCTGGCCATGACCTCTTATGGTCTGTGACCTCTTAGTGGTCTGCAATCATGCACAGATGAGTGCAATGACATTGTGCCAGTTGGATACACAAGGAGCATATAGTACATAATCTTATGTATGGAGTTGTTCCAGACGCCTTCCCTTTCATATAGATCAGTCAGTTAAAATCTTATGGTGTGTCTATGGACAAAGGAAAATCTGTGTAAAGGTGGGTTTAGACACTCCTATGTACAGCTGATTGTCACAAAGGAATTCGGCTGTTCATTGAGTGAAGAAGACCGCTGCATTTACATGCAATGAACTCTTTCACAGCTATTGCGATCACTTGTCCCCATATAGAATCATTGTTTCTGGGCAGCAGATCGCTGTTTAGAGAGCACGATCTGCTGCCCAGAAATGATGATTGACGTGCCTGCATGAACGACAGGATAACCCGATGAACAAGCATTTCTCTCGCTAATCAGGTGATCTGCAGCACATTTAGATGGGCAGATTGTTGGGAACGACTATTCACAGGAATGTTCGTTCCCAATAATCTGCCCAATTACCTGGCAGTGTAAATTGACCTTAAGTTCGCAATGTTTATTGTAAAAGTAGATTAGGCCTATTGTTTCATGGTGACCAAATTACATGAACCTCACATGGTCTCATCAAGGTGGAGCAAGAGGTTGACAATCATCATTTACAGTATATGTTTGATGAGCAAAAAAAGGAGAGAAAAAGGAAATGGTAATATGGTAATTTTGTTGCATTTGTTTAAAGTTTTATACTAAGCTAGTGTTACAATCAACAGGGATCTCTTGCCTATTTGTCACTAACTTTGTCTAAGGCAGTGCCTTTTAGCCGAATTTAGTTCTGTTACCAACTTGCTTAGGCTGGAGTATACTGGGAGGTTTTTTGATTGTATGCCTTTAACCATAGGTTATGTGTGTCACGAGTAATGGGGAGGAGATAACACCAAATGACACACAGAAGGAATAGACCGAAGTATAGGCCTCAAAGCTAAGGGAATCCCTAGACCTCTCCCTGACTCCTGCCAGTATAAGTAGACCCTGAAGGTGGAAATACTCATACACCAGAACCTGGCCCCTGAAGACCCTGGAAGGCCCTAGAAATGATGGCAGGGAATGAGACTACTGGTTCCTTACCAGATGAATGAACCAGCGTATCCCTGAGGCCTAGACAACAACACACACAAGCAAACAACAAAATGCACTTAGCTTAAAGCAGAATGGAGGAGTAGGAGATCCAAAGGAACAACACACCAGCTCAACCAACTCCAGCAGGAAATATCAACCGCATGGTAAGCAGTGTGAGTCAGAACTAAATAGGGCCCCAGTAATGACTCCAATCTGCACCTGACAAGGGGTGTGGTCATTACCAAACACAACACTGAAAGGAAAAAACACAGGGACTGTCAGATACCCTCACATGCCGCCAGTCTCTCCGATCTTCTCACCTCTGTCATGGGAAGGACCGTGACAATGTGTCTTTTTGTCAAGAATAGCAAAAGCTCTGTGCAATTTGTTTCCAGAGTCTTGAATCCTTGTCCATTTCTTTTCAATGCGTCCTTAGATTTGTCATTCCACACTGTTATCCATCTGTATTAAAGTTGTGTTTGTTGTGGGTTCAGCCAGGGGCGTATCTAAAGGCTCATGGGCCCTGGTGCAAGAGTTCAGCTTGGGCACCACCCATGCCAAATTCTTGACCTAACCCCTTCCCTAAAGCCAGAGGTGTAACTTGACCAGCTTGCACTTTCTATAATACTTGTGTCTTCTTATGCGGTTCAAGGGTCTTTGGGCACCATCAGGCTCCTGGGCCCAGTAGCGACTGCTACGTCTGCACCCCCTATATTTTCCCATCGTGGGTTCAGCTTCCTGCTTGCAGTTTGGGTTCTGATTTTCTACTGTCTTATTGGACTGAGCAGTTCAGGGTCAGTTTCTACTAGTTTATTCCTCTACCTACATTCATCACTCTCCTCCTGTATGCCATTGCCTCGACTCCATCTTCCTAATCCCTTGCCATCCTCACAGATTTTTTTGCCTTCTACCGGTGAGTTTATTTTGTTGTCTATTAATTTGATATGTGTTTCTGATATATTTTTGGACGAATATCTGATTGTTATATAATTCTGTTCTACTCAAGACCTGGAGGTGTCTAAGTACCAAGAGCCAGAAGTTAGGACTTTGGAAAGATGACTGCTCTAGTTGAAGTTCTTCATCCCTACAATCGGCGTTATTACAGCTGCTCAACTTGTTGTTCATTGTGCTGCTTATGTGCATGGTCAATAATTATTTTATATTTAGTTGAAGCTCAAGGTGGCGCTGCTTCTAGTCAGATTTAACACTGATAAGACCCTTTTTTTTTAGCACCATGATGCCCCTCTGTGTGTTAGGGATCTGAATGTGAAAATAAAGGGAGGGATTTGGCTGTTTCGCAACATCACTGTCTAATTACACTTTAAGTAGCAGACTCTCAGTTGCTATATTCCTTCTACACTTTACAAGTCTGATATGTTTCTGACAAGCAGCGAGCAGATGTATGTAAGTAGAGATACATTTGACCCCAGGAGATGTCATTTAGGAAACAGCTGAGGCTACTGTTTCACCAGATGTCGACATTTTAACCCATTCAGCTCTATATAGAGACTCATATGTACATTTACTTTTGATGATGAGTTTAATGGTATTTAGCCAGCCATCTAGTGATTATTTACACCACTTATCTACTTAATCAATATGATTCCCTTTCTTGTGTCTCATTTGTTCAAAGAATGTTTCAGCTTGTTCTAAGGCAGAGGCAAATGCAATAGATTATTACATACAACGAGTGATGTTAAAGTTTAGTACATCTTATTTTGA
Source organism: Bufo bufo (assembly GCF_905171765.1). Taxonomy (NCBI): domain Eukaryota; kingdom Metazoa; phylum Chordata; class Amphibia; order Anura; family Bufonidae; genus Bufo; species Bufo bufo. The sequence continues at coordinate 235,884,754 of NC_053392.1, read as the reverse complement.
ATTTGCTGTTAAAGGGGTTGTCGGCACCCCCGCCGATCAGCTGCTTGAAGAAAAAGCTGCACTCATGCAAGCTCTGTCTTCTTTTCATTGTTTACCTGCTTGCCGTCTAAGCTGCAGTGGTGAGCAGGTGTAATTACATCTCCGCCATCCCATTCACTTCAACTACTACGGTAATACTACAGAGCTGTCCCATTTAAGTGAATAGGACAGCTTAGATATAATTAAACCTGGTCACCGCTGCAGTTCTGACGGCGAGCAGATAAATAATGAAGAGAAGGCAACTCTCATACAATTGCTGCATTCTCCTCAAACAGCTAATCAGACCCCCGCCGATCTGATATTGATGACCTATCCTGAGGATAGGTCATTAATATAAAAAAGTGGACAACCCTTTAATAAAAGTGTTAAGAACTTGTTATTTCTTAAGTATTATGGCACCTCTCAGTACCATGGACAGGGATAAAGACATGCAAAACATACAGTATAAATATAATACATAATACACATAAATACACAAAATTCACAAAAAATCTGACATTACCATCTTTATTACATAGACATCTCACCATTTGCAAATGTAATTGCTAGAAAAAAAAAATAAGAATGGTATTAAAGGGACACTGACAGGCCTCCTGAGCATATTTAGCTCTTTATATGCCCTCCTAGGTCTTGTAATAAGTTTCCCATTCATATAAGTATTATCCCTGTGCGCATTGTAAACTGTGAAAAATAATCTTTATAATCACCTGTCAATCAACTGTCCTTTCTGCCCAAGGGGCGTTCTTTGCGCCGCATTTGTGCCCAGCCGCGCCCCAACTGCCTGGTCCTTAGACACGCCCATCTCATTAGAATTCACTTCGCTGGGCGGTATTTTTCGGTCCCCAACATTCGGAGATCCCGCGCATGCCCAATACAAAGTTACGGCAGGCGCAGTTACGCAGGCGCAGAATGGAGAGGCTAAAGCGGCCTCATAGAAACATAGGGGACGCAGGCGCGATGTGATCCCAGGCGAGCGAGGGAGCCGGGCGCATGCGCAGATAATGCTATTGAGGCCGATGACCGTAACTTCGTATTGGGCATGCGCGGGATCTCCGAATGCCGGGGACAGGAAAATACCGCCCAGCGAAGTGAATTCTAATGAGATGGGCGTCTAAGGATCCGGCAGTTGGGGCGCGGCTGGGCACAAATGCGGCGCAAAGAACGCCCCTTGGGCAGAAAGGACAGTTGATTGGCAGGTGATTATAAAGATTATTTTTCACAGTTTACAATGCGCACAGGGATAATACTTATTTGAATGGGAAACTTATTACAAGACCTAGGAGGGCATATAAAGAGCTAAATATGCTCAGGAGGCCTGTCAGTGTCCCTTTAAAGGGTTGTCAGTTTATACCATCAGTTTTGTACTCCTATAAATCTTATCTTTGAAAATACAGTATGGTGGAAAAAGGACAAGGAAAGTTTCAGCTGCAGTGACTGTTTTAAAACTTCACACAAGCTCCAACCTTTAAAGTTTACCTTAAAGGAGTTGTTTATTTTGAACAATTCTTTTTTTTTTAAAGTTCCCTTTACAATAAGCAGGTTAATAATGTCTAGGTGCTTTGCCCACCAGGGAACAGCTGTAATCTGAGGGGGAATCCAGCCACTAGTGTTCAATTTCTCAGTGGTATGAGGTACAAAGTGTTTTTAAGTGCCTAGTGAAATCAATGGTCTGTGCTTGTAGTGTACGAGGGCCTCCAGACAGAGAAATATACTGTGTAGGTCAGGGATCTCTGGCACTTCCAGCATGCTCCATTCACTTCTACGGGAGTTCTGAGAATATCCAAGCAAGTGTGCATGCTGGGATTTGTAGTTTCACCACATCTGGACGAAGATTGCTGATAGCTGGTGTAGTTAGTTTACCCTTTTAGCTATTTAAATAAAGTTCCCTAAAAGAAAAATGGTTTAACTAAACCATATAAACCAATCCCCTCAATCCACATTTATAAGCTTCTCTTTAGACCATTAGTCCTTAAAGGGGTTTTCTATCTTCAGCAAATGGCATTTATCATCTAGACAAAGTTAATAGAAGGCACTTACTCATGCATTGTGATTGTCCATATATATATAGGTAGCACTCCAAAATATTGAAATATATATATTTACAAAAAAGCCTCCAGTGATTGTTTGTGCTCCACCTACCATTATTCTCACTGTGATGTCATGCATCTGTTCATGTGGCTGGTCGTTTAAAGCTGCGACCATGCCCATTTGCAATTGCGACTATAAAAAAAAATTGGAGGTGGAATACACACTGCTAGTGGCAGTGGCTTTTTTGAAATATACATGTTTCAATATTTTGCAGTGCTCCCAATTTTTTTTTTTTTTATTATAAATATATATACACTCTATCATCTCCCATCTATCACCTGTTAGACTGTATCACACAGCATAGGCTTGGATACACACCTGTTTATTGGACTCTGGAGATAGGGGTGAAGTGAAGGAAGTGCTTCTTGACTGTTAGAGATGTGATTTATACATTCAATAAGAAATAAGCTGAGGATTCATGTTTACATGTACTGACATGGCCACAGGAGGTGTAGTGAGCATAGCTACTACAGACTGAACAGTGTGGCAGGCGGGGCCAGCCCTGTGACTCATCAAACTGCACAGCAGGTTAGGTTTGTTTAGAAATAAAGCTAAGTAGTGAGGCAAACTGGACACTGAGTGTAAACATTTCTGTAAAGATGCTCTGATGCCCAGAAAAGGAGATAGAAAGCACAGGCATGAAAAACAGGTATTGGTGCATAAATATGCATTGTAAATATTGCATTTTGGGACCAGACAAACTTTAATTTATGCTATCTATATTCACAACAATCTAATATCTGTATGTGCATTATATAATAAAACACAATAAAGGAACACATGCAGGATGAAAAAACGGTCAGAGAGGTAAGTATGACATAAAAGAGAACATGCATAACAATTCCTATAAAGACCAACTACTGTATAAATCATGAAGTATGTAAAGGTAATATACACATACCAAAGTACACCTCTGGGCCCCAACACACATTTCTCTCACACTTCTTCCAGGGGAACAAATACAAGATGCACTACATGCCTCTTATATCAGTACTGGCCAATTATATGAATATGACACAGATGTAGCAATCAAGTTGGAACCACCACTCACCCAGCATTCAAAACGATACCAGAAGTGACATAATACCAAGTGTGATAATAGAAGGAATGGAATTGAACAACAAAAAATTGGTGCCTACCCTTAAGATATTATACAAGTACTACAAAATGTGCACAATCTAATGGTAGATCGCACTTATAATCTCCCATAATCCCATCCCTATAAACAGCCAAATTCTGTGATCACGTGCATAACAGGGTTGTATACCTGCAATTATGAAAAACACATGTCCTTAGTGACGTGGTGAGTCACATGATGATGGTCAATGCTGGTTTGACCAGATTACTGTAAATGCAAATTACATTGAGAAAAAAATCAAAGGTGATGAATGATACCCTGAATAGTAAAACATGAATATAATATGTAAAAAACAACAATTAACTACAGTGCATGGCTCAAAACTGCATATGTGTAAAATTGATATGTCCATATGTGATGAGAGGACTTTGGATATATTTTTATATCTTATGTATATATTTTTCTTTTATGGGGTGCATAGCTCATGGTCTCCAATGGAATAATAATGTTCCTCAGAATTGAGACTTGGCGAAAAGCCACAGGTAGCACCGATAGAGATGGTGTCTACCTCCCACAAGAATTGCCTGGTGATGTCAGGACAATGCAAGAGGATGCTGAGAAAAAAGGCCTGTTTCAGAGACTGGAATGAAGTTTCCGTATTAGAGGTCAAACTTTCTGATTCAACATTTTTTTATTAAGGTTTTAGTTGTAATACACCGGTTTCAGTACAATGCTCACCATAAAAAGACAATAAAGAACAAACTTTTACAAAACAAACTAGGCAAACGTTAAAAAAAAATAACATAACATTCTCATCAATAGTCCCTGAAAAAGTCTATTCTTTGGCTTTTACTCCCTTCTTAGGAAAGATGAGATTGGTGCAGTGAGCGTGGAAAAGTGTGGAATAAGTTGATCATAATAATTGCCAAAGCACAAAAACTGCTTGACGGGTCTTAGACCCTGGGTCTGGGACCAGTCAAGAACTGCTTATAGCTTCTCAGGATCCATATGCCGACCATGGTTGGAGATCACAAAACCCAGAAAAAGAAGAGACTTTTTTCGAAGATATATTGCTCAAATTTGTCAATGTGCCTGGTCTCCCATAAACATTTGTAGCACGGTACATACACTATTCCATTGCACCAAGTCAGGTGAATAGATCAAGATGTCATCAAAGCATCAAAGTAAACCACCACACAGATATAAAGAAGATCACGGAAGATGTAATTTGCAAATTCCTGGAAGACAGCTGAGGCATTGCTGAGATGAAAGGGCATGGCAAGGTATTTATACTGGCCATTACGGGTGTTAAAGGCTGTCTTCTATTTGTCACCATAACTAATGCATATCAGTATATAGGTATCCCATAAATCCAATTTAGCGAAGATCCTAGCCCCACTGATCCTATCAAAGTTCTGAAATCCAAGACAGGGGTATTTGTTTTTCACATATTTAGCTCTTGATAAGTCTGGAGAGAACCATTCTTCTTTTTAACAAAAAAGAAACAAGCACCAGCCAGCAATGTGAATAAATTCCCTTTCTCGGTTCTTCTTAATGTAGTTTGGCATGGCTTGAGTCTCCAGAAACGACAACGCACATGGCCTTGTGGGAAAGTAATTCCAGGTAGAAGATCAACATAGTAATCATTTGACCAATGGGGTGGCAGAGGTTTGGCCTTCTTATTGAACACATCTACATAACTGACATATAATGCAGGATGACGCAAGAGGCTTTGAGGCACTTGAGGCCTCAGTACAGGTTGAACAGAAGCCAGAGAGCGACATCTAGATCACCAACACAGGAACTGCCTATTATCCCAAATGATCACCTGAGCATGGAGGCCGAGCCATGGTAACCCCAGCAACAGAGGAGTGATGAGTTCTGTGAGAATGCTGAAGAAGATCTTTTCTGAATGCAGGGCTCTCACCCAGAGATTAATAATCACAGTAGCATACTTGATAAGTTCTGGGAGAACCATATGATTGACAGAAACCACAGCCAAGAACTTCACCAGAGGTACTGTGGGTATGGGACACTGGCCTGATGCAAGAAGTTGCCAGGAGAAAGGGCTGTTCAGTGAAACAGATGTTACTGCAGGACAAGACCAGAGAAATAATTTTGGAGAGAGGTTATCTTCACCTACGATCAACTCTTTGATAGATAGACCCTATATGAGTTTCCAGGCTTGAGAGGGCAATTCTTCACATAATAGCCCTTACCACTAAAGTAAAGGCATAAATTCTTGTTGCATCTATGCTGGCGCATCTCTTTGTATATTCAATTGCATTTGCTCCACTAGAGAAGCCAATGAGGAGAGGCGTAAGGGCCTCTGGAAAGAAGATGCCAAACGTGGTGTTCTCTTCTCCTGAGCTAATTTCCTGAGATGCTCCCGGAAGCAAAAATAAATGTGTGTGACCAGTGTGATCAGGTCTTCCAGGGTAGCTGGTAAATCCAACCCTGCCAGTTTGTCTTTGATATGACCAGACAGGCCCTCCCAAAAGGGGCCTACCATAACCTAGTTGATCAATGACAACTCTGAGGATAGGGTACAGATCTGGGTGGGATACAGCCTGACTGTTAGGCTGACCTGGAGAAGGCATAGCAAGGATGATGCTGTAGAGGTCATCCAACGTGGTTAAACAAAAACCTTATGGAAGGTTGATAGACGTTCTTGCAAACTGAATGTTAGGTGATCTCTTGGGTCCCAGAGGGGAGTGAACCAGGTGAAAGCATCACTTGACAGGACAATCTGATGGGAACTGGTTGGCCTGCAACTCAAAATAAATCAGGCATTTATTCAGGATGCCATAACAGGTCTTAGGATCTCCCTCATAATGTGTTAGTATGGGTGAGTGCAAGCTGGAATCCCTATAGGTAGGTACAGGCTGTGGCTGCAGTACAGATGCTGTAGCTTGAGGAGTCAGAGCAGGAACATTAACAGACAAGGAGTCTAGGCGAGCATATTTTGTATTAATGTACTATAGAAATTGCTTCTGGGAGTACATTGATTGGTCAGCTCTTTGAATACTTCCTGTAAGCCTATCATTGGGTGTGCAGCGGGGTCCATGGCCTGAGCAAACTGTCACGAAGCAGGTGTGTACACTGAACAGATCTGACTAGGGGCTACTTCTGATGGTGTTATCTTAGTGGCCCTTCTGATCTTCACCTTTTAATCCCTGCACAGACTCCATTGCGTGGGAAATACCTGGCCGCTCTCTCCTATAGTAGTCTGTTGAATGGAAGCTGACCCAAGTGGGTCAAAAGTCACCAGTGTGTGGAAGTGAGAGGACAGGTAAAATTGTAGTCAGTGGGTGAGGCTTATGTCTGGGCAGGCAGAGTAAGTTTAATCTGGTAAACAGTCCAAAGGTCACAGCAGGCAGCACATGATTATAACAGGAGTCAAGGCAGGCAGCAGATGGTCAAATCTGGTAAAGGGGCAGAGGTTCAGCATTGGATGTGAAAATGGAATAAAAGCATACTTTCACAGGGATTAGCAAGCTAAAGATCCTATTGCTCAGGCAATTCCTATAGGAGAAGCCGCCTTACATCTAGTAACAGCAGCCTTTGGCTAGGGACAGATTGGGCTGTGTGTACACTAGCCTTTTAAGAGTTGGGGAGAGCACATGTCCAAGAAACAACAGAGGAGAAGAGGCTGAAAGAGGCCAGACAGAGCAGCGATCACTCCGGCAGCCGTTCTTGCTGGAAGGAGAGAGGGGCTGATGGGCACGGACCACCCCCCTGCCAAGAACACTGGACAGGTGAGTCTTCTGGCAGCCATGCCCTTCGAGCCTGTTCTGAAAACAGTTCACTTCAAGTAGCAGTGTGAAAGGTATCAGCAGTCTCCTGATAGCGTAATGATATTTTCAACACGCACTACCTTAATCCTTAACATACTGTATAAGGGAAAGAAATGATGGCCTTGAAAAGCATTGGGTGTGGAAATTAGAGTAAGTGTGAACAGATTTAAACTTCAATTGCAGAATGCTTTGTAGGTGTTGTAAACTCTTATAACAACCTCCCTGGAAGTGAGGCCATCCTCCAAAAAGAGCATTTGACTCATGTAAATAAATATGAATAAGGGGGAGGACTATAAGTTGGGGGTAGGGAAATGTGTGGTGCATGATGTCATGTGTTTCTTTAATTAAACCACTAATACAATATGTTATTACAATTTGACATTGACATAGTGAACAAAGCAAATATCGAAATAATCACATCAATTATGTTTTATAAAGATTGTACATTTTTTACCTCCTATTTCTCATATATGCTTGTATAGTATCTAACAAAATATTGTATTTTCATTTGGTTGAATTTAGAGATTTAGAGATTTTAGCAAATTGATTTTAACTAATCTGACTCATCAGCAGGACCTTCAGCTTCGGAGGAATGTCTGCACTTGCTCTGCTAATTGGACCAGCAGAAAAGGCAGCCCCCCACTGGTGAAGAAGTCCTATTGATGAGACAAATCGAATTTGCTAGAATCGATTAGCTCATCTCTAGTTTAATTCTTTTTGAGCTACTAGAGTATGGTGATATGTAATATATAGAAAAAGCTACTATGCTAAAAGTATATTCCTTAATACAGGTGTATATGAAGAATAATATGAACAAAATGGCAGTAATCTTACATATTCATTATTAGTGGCTATTTATAATTAAAGCATTTCTCTTTTTGCCAAATCGACATATATCAAAATCAGTAATTGATTAGCATTCTGTTTTTACATTCCTTTATTTTTCCTGTTAGAAGTTTCGAATAAATTACTAGCAGTTTACAATGAAGGTCCAGATGGGTGTTACCAGTTGAGAGTGTGTCGCTGTACAGTCTGACACTTTTTAAACCACTCCAATTTTGAAAAGTAGGTGGGAGAGTGGATGTGGTTAGCTATGATAACTAGTTTTACACCAAATTTTTCACTTTCAACTGAAAATGTTGCAAACTCACTCCAGTAGGGGTGGCATCATAAGAAAATATGAAAAAGTATTTCTAGACAGAAGCTTTAGATTTAAAGATTTGCAAATTTAGCAAACAATGTATAACATTTCATGAATTTCGCACAAATAACTCTTATGTAGACTCAAGCAAAACTAACTTCAAATATCACCCTCATGATAATACCCCCCCCCCCCCCCCACCCCTTGCCTCTATCTGTACTGGTCTGCACAAACACTCTGGGATATATTTAAAATGAAGGGAATTTTTATGTCAATTTTGCAAGAGTCTGTATTGCTGTACTTTGCACTAAATCTATCCATTGTTGCAGGATGTTTGATAAATTTGGTGTCTTGAGATGTTACTCTACTTTTTACGCCATTCTTTACTGAAGTAAGATTGAGACAATTTTTATAACTTTTTTAAAAGTGTCTGTTGATAAATCTGATTTAAATATGTTTTTACAGGCTAATCATGCCCATTTTCCCACCCTCTTTTTAAAACTAGAATGAGTAGTTTAAAAATTAAAAATGTTTGAGCAAATATGCTCCAAAAATTCCAAAGCTGTATTATGTGACATTTTAAAGCCAGAATTCTGGACTACGTGGCTTAATACATTTCCCCCTCTAATTGAATTGTGTCACATACTAAATTTATCATTAGGAGGACACTAAGTAGTTGCCAAAGAAGCAATGTGACTATATCGAAATCATATAGTGAATTTGGGGGGATGGAGGAGAGAGTGCTAAACTTCACCACTTATGTCATCCCTTTTGGAAATCCCCTATGTTCACAGGCTACAAAAGGTGTCCATCTATAAATATATATATGACTGTTGTGACATGTTGAAGGTCAGAGAAAAACAAAAAAAGTCTTTTAAGTAAACTAGGACTATATTCTTGTCAGAAAATATATAATAAATTATGTGTATAGCTAGGTACAAAAGATTTGCTAATTGTGATTTTATTAATAAATATTAGCTACAGAACTAGGACTTATGGACTCACCCTCAGAAAGCTGTCGGGCCCACACTGCGCCAAATAGCAGTTCTGTGTCAAGCTGCATGCTTTCCTTCAGGATTTTGGTATGTTCTTGATTCTTTCATAGCTGCATTACCTTCGTTTTTTGTATTATTCATACTAATGTACAGAATAAAAGGACTATATGGTTGTTAGTGAAGATGGAAGTGGGGATGCTGAAAACATGAAAAGAAAATGTTTATTAACCATTAAGGGGTTTCCGGGATTTTACTACTGATGACCTATCCTCAGGATAGGTCATCAGTATATGATCTGTGGGGGTCCGACACCTGGGACCCCCGCCGATCAGCTGTTTAAGAAGGCACCGGCGCTCCTGTGAGCACCGCGGTCTTCTCTGTACATTGTATAGCAGCTGTGCTTGGTATCGCACTCAGCCCAATTCACTTCAATGGGGCTGAGCCCAATACTGTGCAAAGCCGCTATACACTGTACGGCACTATGCTAGGTAAGCACAGAGAAGGCAGTGGTGCTCACAGGAGCGCCGGTGCCTTCGCAAAATGCTGATCTGCGGGGATTCCGGGTGTGAGGATAGGCTATCAGTAGTAAAATCTGGGAAAAAACCTTTAAGGAACAGAGCTAATTTTTGTATTCTTCTTTTAAAGACTCTGGGTTCAAGTACTTTGGGTTCAAGTACATTTTTCAGCTTTCTCTGGTGTTCTGGATTAATTATTATGTTTTCTTTTTTTGTATAGACGCCAATGAATGAGGTCTTCTGTTTTGTGGGGATGATGTGATTTCTATTCATACCATTTGAGAGAATATATGCATTAATGGCTAATTTCCTTTAACTTACCTGCTTGCAGGTACAACCAAAACAAACCCACAATTCCTTCACGTTTCACCCATTTCATCACAAAGTGTTTTTGTGCGCACTGTAGTTGAGTCGCTTAGTTTTATTTACATTCAACTATGCAGGAAAACAATGGAACTGGGGTGCAGAAAAATGTCAGTAGGTGTTCTGAGTGTCTGCAAGCAACAATGAAGAATGGTGGAGGTTCCTTCCGTAATTCTGGGGCTGCAAATGGAGTAGGGGATTTAGTCAGGATTAATGGTGTCCTCAGTGTTGACAAATACAGACAGATACTTATCCATCATGCAGTACCATCAGGGAGTTGTCTGATTGGCTCCAAATTTATTCTGCAGCAGGCCAACAACCCCACACCTACAGCCAATGTCATTAAGAGCCATCTTAAATGTAAAGAACAACAAGGAGTCCTGAAAGTGATGATACGGCCCCCACAGAGCCTTGATCTCAACATCATCGAGTCTGTCTGAAGTCACATGAAGAGAGAGAAGGATTTGGGCAAGACTACATCCACATCTGTGGTTAGTTCTCCGAGATATTTGGAACAACCCTCCTGCTGAGTTCCTTTAAAAACTCCTTTAAGACAGGAGAGGCTTTCAAAAGTGTGCTAGTGTACCTAAAAGAACTGATTTGAAGAGAAAGAGTGTCTGGATTTGATTTAGATTTCTCTTTTGTTAATTCACCATTACTTTTATTAACTGATAAGAACTATTAACACTTCGGTTTTTTTAATCATTATTACCGTACTTTGCAGTATGTTTTGCACAGTAATGTACATGTATGCACACACATATGATTATAGACAAAAAAATATAGTATTTTTTGTTTGCCTTTACACATGCCTAACATTTTACATTTTTATTTAGCCTCGCTGTGTGAGGCTTTGTTGGCAGCACATCTCCCTGTGTAAGCAGATGATGTGCTGCTGGCAATACCGAAAAAAAACATCTGCGCAAAAGGATTAGGCTTTGAAATTCAGTGCACCCAATCCTTCATCCCTGATAGATGATGAGAGTCTGGAGCTCGACATACATACTAGATTGTCGGATAGTCCCATCGACAAAAGTCTAATATATATGAGTGCCTTAAATGAGTTTTCCACCTTCTAACTACTTTTTCAATATGCCCCTCAAAGTGTACAGCAAAAATAAAAAAATACGCTTGACACTTATTTCCAGTACAGAGCCTCAGGTCCCCATTCCTTCCATTCCCTAGTGTGTAAACTTCCAGGTGCGGTCATGTACATAGCTGCAGCCAATCATTGGTCTCATTGGTGACATGGAGTGGCAGGGAGCAAGTAAGTGTGTTTTTTTTATTTTTGTTCTACACTTAGTGGAGCATTGTAAGATCAGAGTTAGGCCTCAAGCACACAACCGTGTCCATTTTGCGGTTCGCAACCAGCAGATTAGCAAAATATGGATGAGGACTAAGTGCCATCTGCAATTGCAGACCCATTGACTTGACTGGGGCCCAGGTCCGCATTTTGTGGACATGTTCTATCTTTTTTTAGAACAGACGTACGGATGTGGAAAGCACAAGGATGATCCGCGTGCTTTCCGCATCCGTATGTCTGTTCTGCAAAAAGATAGAACATGTCCTATACTTGGCTGCAAAATGCGGATGCAACATGAATGGAATCCGTATTTTGCAATTTGCGGACCGCAAAATATATACGGTCATGTGCATGAGGCCTTAGAAGGTGGAAACCCCCTTTAAGGCAAAATTCCTATGCAAGAGAGGCTTTGGCATCTGCTTACCAAGTGCCAGAACATATTAAATTGCATTTTTAATTGAAGCTGTGCTGTAAAGATTCTTGTTCATGCAATTTAGGGACAGGTCATGGAAATAATATAGGATAAATGTAATTAATATTCTCCCATAAACTGCAAGATACGTTTATAAATGAGCTAAAATAAAAAATTGCACTTACTGTTAAAAAATATATTTAGAACCATTTTAGTTTTACTATAATTATTTAAGACATATAATACATGTATGTCTCTTTGAAAAAAACATGCAGAAAATTTGACCTCTATAGTCTATCACTTCAAGTCAGGAATTAAATGATTTCTATGATTCTTATGATACTCTTGAACTGTCTTATTTAAAACAGTGAATGTAAATAAAAGGAATCCTACATAGATCTGACTCATAAACTGTTAAAGGGGTTCTCCAGGAATTAAGAAAAGGAAAATGCTTAAATATTACTTTATTATAAATATATTATCAAATACCTTTCATTAATGGCTCATTTTGTCTGGGGAGCAATTATCAGGTGAAACAAAATGGCCGCTGTTCCATTAGTTCACACAAAATCTGTCCTGATCTCACAGCAGGACAAGTTACCTTACAACACTGAGGTAAAGAGCTGCCTCCTCCTCCTACTTGTCGGGGATTATGATCCTGAATACAGATGATACAAACTTTAGCTGAATCTCTGGGGAATTTAGTTCATGAGGAGACATGAATTACAGAGAGGACAGACAGGACAGACTGGTAATGTGTTGCTGTGGTAATGGAGACTGCATACAAGTGCTGCTGCTCATTAGCCACACCTCACCCTCCTCTCATGTCTCCTCATCATCTTCATTCCAACAGAGATTCACCTGTATTCAGGATCATGATTCCTGATAAGCAGAGCAGAGAGACGGATGAGGCAGCTCTTTAGCTCAGTGTTGTGAACTAATTTGTTCTCCTGTGTGATTAGGACAGGTTTTGTGTGTACTTATAGGACAGCGGCCATTTTATTTCTCCTAATGATTGCTCCCTATACAAAACAAGCCATTCTAAGTAATGAAAGGTATTTGTGAATATATTTATTATAAAATAATATTTAAGTATTTAATTTTTTTTAATTCCTGGAGAACCTCTTTAATCATTGAGTTGCCATAAGTACTTAATTATCATTATTGCCAAGTCTGCTACTTCAGTAAGTAGCATGTAGGGAACGTGAAGTTATATCAGTCAGTGAAAGAAGAGAAGAAAGGGAGGATGTCCAGGATCCTGGATGATGATGTCAACCTTCAATCAAGTAAGCAGCTGCCAGACCCAAGAGCAAAGTGAAGGCTGTGCTGCTAATCCATTTGTTGTGCTTTCACCACATTCTCCAGGCTGGGTGTCATTCTTCCAATATTGAAATATTTTGTCATACATGCTAGGCTCATTCACAAATGGCATCACAAGCCTGCGCTGAGGCTGTTTATGTCAGATGGGTGGTAGTTCCAATTTATACAGCTAACTACTATGTAAATTAGATAATCCTCACCACTAATGACCTACTAAAACCAAAGGCATGCACCTCAAGGGGTATGTGTGGGAGGATGGTATGATATTTAGTTCTATATGTGTCTTTGGTATGCTCAATGGCAAGGATATCATTGTCCTTCAAATACAGTATGTCGGTGTAGCACATTAGCATTAGAACCCATAAGCTTCCAGATCTTTCCTAAATGTTTAAATTCTTACTGCCAATAATACAGAAACAAGCATTTATATTACTTTTGTTCATACCTACAGTTATTACTTACTTCCTGATTTGCAAATCTTGATATAAAATAATTTTCCACTTGTGGTGCTATGGAACTGTAGTGATTGTCCATGAAGGGGTGTCATTTACTAAAGACCGTTGTTTCACACACCAGTCTTAGTAAAAACTCAATTGGAGGGAGATCTGACCAATTTATTACAAGATGCATGACTTTTAATAAATGTGTTAAATCTTCTGTTGTCCATGCGCTAAAACGGAAACCTACTCCAGCCAAGCGTTAGGCTGCGTTCACACGAGCGTGTCCGGATTAGTTCCGGATGCGTCCCGGTGTGTTGCGGCAAACCCGCGCGAGTAGGAATGCAATTGTAGTCAGTTTTGACTGCGATTGCGTTCCGATGTTCAGTTTTTATCGTGCGTGTGCAATGTGTTTTGCACGCGCGTGATAAAAAACCGACTGTGGTACCCAGACCCGAACTTCTTCACAGAAATTCAGGTTTGGGTTCGGTGTTGTGTAGATGTTATTATTTTCCCTTATAACATGGTTATAAGGGAAAATAATAGCATTCTGAATACAGAATGCTTAGTAGGTGATCAATTGAGGGTTAAAAAATAAAAAAAATTAACTCACCTTGTCCTCTTGTTCGCGTAGTTCTCCCGGTCTTTAGTTCTTTAAAAAGATGAACTATGGGCTAAAGGACCTTTGGTGACGTCAGATCACATGCTCCAATCACAGGGTCCATCACCGCGGTGATGGACCCTGTGATTGGAGCATGTGATCTGACGTCACCAAAGGTCCTTTAGCCCATAGTTCATCTTTTTAAAGAACTAAAGACCGGGAGAACTACGCGAACAAGAGGACAAGGTGAGTTAATTTTTTTTATTTTTTAACCCTCAATTGATCACCTACTAAGCATTCTGTATTCAGAATGCTATTATTTTCCCTTATAACCATGTTATAAGGGAAAATAATACAGTGCATAGACAGTCACCTAGCAACCGTGCGTGAAAATTGCACCGCATCCGCACTTGCTTGCGGATGCATGCGATTTTCACGCAACCCCATTCACTTCTATGGGGCCTGCGTTGCGTGAAAAACGCAGAATATAGAGCATGCTGCGATTTTCACGCAACGCATAAGTGATGCGTGAAAATCATCGCTCATCTGAACAGCCCCATAGAAATGAATGGGTCCAGATTCAGTGCGGGTGCAATGCGTTCACCTACCGCATTGCACCCACGCGGAAATCTCGCCCGTGTGAACGCAGCCTTAGAGTAGATGTCTGGTGTAATGTCTGCCAGTTTTCTGACACACATGTTCTTAGGAAAGTGGCAAATATCACAAATTGTGTTGCAAACCAGCACTTGCGCAAAATTTGAGCCTTTTCTACATAGAGTTATAATAAATGACCCTCAAGGGTCTGGATACATATTGTGTGAAGTTGAACTTATATTGTCTTAACATTTAATTTATGTACATTCAATTTTGTTCTTAAGCTGAATGCCATCTCTTAACACTATTGTTGAGCTAGTGATCTATTTCTCTGTTGCTAGAAAGAGAAGGTCTATTGTCTTCTGGTATGAGTTAATTGCAATGAAAATTGCAATCTTAAGGCCTCATGCACACGACCATTGTGTGCATCCGTGGCCGTTGTTCCGTTTTCCGTTTTTTTTTTCGCGGACCCATTGACTTTCAATGGGTCTGTGGAAAAATCTGAAAATGCACCGTTTGGCTTCCGCGATCCGTTTTTCCAGTCCGTGAAAAAAATATGACCTGTCCTATTTTTTTCACGGACAACGGTTCACGGACCCATTTAAGTCAATGGGTCCGTGAAAAATCACGGATGCACATAAGATAGTCATCCGCGTCCGTAATCCGTGTCCGTTTTTCCTATTATTTTCAATGCAAACTTGACGTAGTTTTTTTTTCACTTTTCATGTCCGTGGATCCTCAAAAAATCAAGGAAGACCCACGGATGAAAAAACGGACACGGATCATGGAACAACGGAAACCGTTTTTGCGGACCGCAAAAAAAACGTCCGTGTGCATGAGGCCTAAAACTGTTATTTATACAGTTCAAAGTTTATTGCATTTTATATCCCCCTTGTTATAAATGCATATTCAATATATGTAAAGGGTTGATCTGAATGTTGAACAACTACAAAGTTCCTTTTTAACGGGAAGCCAAGATTAAGAATCTGTGCCTTCATGAAAGACAAGTAACTTCCCTGTAAATGTCTATTTTTTGACAACAAGAATAGTCCCTAACTAGCGTTGAGCGAAGTGAAGCTTTCAAAGTGGAATTCAGTCCGAAGTTTAGGAAAACTTTGATTCTAAATGAATCTGAATTTCCTCACGCTTCATGGTAACTAATTAGGCTTTTCTAAAATGGAGGCTGCAGATGTTACAAAGCGAAACTTAGTGTAGAAGAGACAAGCCCAGGAATGCAAGATCACCCATAATACTGTGCTGCCAGCCAATCCACAGATAGCCATTCCCATGTGATGTCACAGCCCTATAATACCCTCCGCCATTGTCCTGTGAGTTGAGAATAGGGAGAGACGTGGTAAATGTTCATGCGCTAGGGGCAGTACTGCTAAAAACGATTAATAGACGATTATTGGAGAGGGAGAGTGCAGGGAGACTTATTTTCCAACAGTTTTATTTATTTACTCCTACATTTACTTATTCCTACATCAGCCGTAAACTAAGAAATGTAATTAAATACCAATAAAATTAAAGCCTTTATTATTCCGGTGGCAGCGTGTCAATACCAATACCATCCAGTCTGCACCCCTTAGGGGGGCCAGGTCTTAATGATGACCATCCTCATCTATTGCTGACTTTACTTCTTCCAAATCATCCTTCAAAGTCTCCATATCCTAGAAAAGTAAGCAAGATCCAGAGACAGGAGAAGCTGGATGTTGCCGATAACATGTGGAAAAGGAGGAAAAGCAGATGGCAGAAAAAGAGCTCACACCAGAGCTGATTGATTCTGTGTTTACTGTCAAATAACCTGCAAGAGATTGTAGGTAAGAACAGCAATAATAGAACAGCGCCTAACCAGCCAAACCCCATACCAGCAACAGCCCCTGTTTAAAGTGCATTAAAGGTGCCATGGAGCCATTAACAATGAAGACCGACTATACAGTGCGGTCTTCATTATTAAATAAAAGACAGCTGCAGGCTAATTGGCCATGCAGTTCTTCACTGCAGCATGGACCAACCCGCCCGCAACACGGACGCTCTGTGTGGTCATACCCGAAAGCAATTTGTGACAAAATGATTCGGAACTAATCAAATTTATTTGCAAATTTCCGCAAAGTTGTCAAATCACATTTTTTAATACTTCGCTCATCTCTATTCCTAACAATAGTGTGAGCTTCAAGAGGTAGTCCCCTGAAATGGTCTTCCAACAGTCTTGAAGGAGTTCCCAGAGATGCTTAGCACTTTGAAGAACCTAGAATATGACATATTTTCAGTTGTTTCACACTTGTTTGTTATGTATATAATTCCACATTTGTTAATTCATAGTTTTGATGCCTTCATAGTCATGAAAATAAAGAAAACTCTTTGAATGAGAAGGTGTGTCCAAACTTTTGGTCTGTACTGTATGTCTATGTCTTGTGGTTGCTCACATGCATTTTTCATGTATTCTCCCATTAGATGGGAATCCTGTAGGTGTAACCAGATATTTATAGTATATACTGTATGTACAATCCGCCATAAATACAGTATTTCAGTTGTTAATACTCCTTTAACTTTTATTTTCGGCTCTTGGGATTCCTTCAGTCTGACAATGTGGCCCCCAACCAGAAAAGGTTGTGCACTCCTGGTCTAGGGGAAATCTGGGTGGACAAAGGCAAAAAGCTATCCACAGAGGGAATCCTACCAAATGCTGGTTGATGGATCTGACCAGGGTGATTCATCATATCAAAAAATAAAATTGAGCTGGGGACCTGACCTGGAAAAATTAACATTGGCATTCAAAGTGCTCATTGGTGCATGTTTAATGCCACATTATTGAGCCCCCTGCCATTTTTCGTATTTGTTTTAAAACGTGGCATGTTGCATCTTCTGTGACCTTTTTATTGTCTAAAGATGCAACCTGGCATAGTTTAGTAGTTGTTATTACTTAGCATGTGCCAATGTGGGGTACATGGCACAGACTACATTGCAATTAATGTGCTCCGTTGTCTATAACTAAGTTGCATTTTGGTGTAGTGACACTTTAAAAAATACTTGAGTTCCCTGGTGATATGACACCAATATTTTAATGAAGAGATCAGGATCAGTTTCAGATCAGATCTAAACTTTCAGAAGTGTGAGGTAACACCCTGTTTTTGTAAAGCCAGTCACACTGCAGAAGCTAAGTCCTTGCAGATGGGTAGTAAGGGACTTTTTGTGGTAAAGACTGTCATTACGGATGGGAATATTGTGCAAACTGTTACAAACTAAGGAATGTGGGGACGCTGTGCTAGATGTTGTAGAGCACATTAAAATACTGTAGCAGAAAGAGTGAAGAAGAATACGAATAAAAGCTTTGAATGCAGTACCATTCATTACACATAAAAGTTGAATGTAAAATTGCAGAGTTTAACTTTGATACAGGGGTAGCTGGCTAAATGACTACTAAGACCCTCAATAGACACTAGAAGCCATTGAGGAGATTCTTTTATATTGGTCAAAGAACCGAAAAAATAAACCTGATTAAAATCTCAAGATAATCCTGGCTTTTTAGTGCCGTGATCTAGTGCCAGAAAGTGACACCCCTGAGTGTTTTGAAATAGTAGAGCTTACAGCTTACTTTCCTCACATTAGAAGTGCATAATATCTGCACTAGGCCAAGTATTACACAGTAATCAACATCAAGACAGACCTGCTCATATCATTGTGCCTACCACACAAAATTATCTACAGTGTTGTGTCAGACACATATTAATGTTCTTAATAATGATAAAGATCACATAGGTTAACAACTCCAGTTGTTTGCAAACTGCAGAATTGGACTGTCACGGTCTAAAACAGTGCACCCTGCACTCCTGCAGAGCACTGTCCTTACCTAATTGTATGATCGTCCCACAACTGGAGGGCAGTACTTTCCTAAATAAGTGCTGCTGGGCCGGAATCAGGAAAGGGAATGCAGGGATACAAAATAACAAATAACTAGTGACAGAATGGCATAGCAGATAAAAGACCAAAAACATACAAAGTCAAGGTCAATATCAGGATAGTCCAAACCAAACCAAAATCAGAACCAGTAGCGCAAAGCAGGGGTGGCCAGAGATCAAAACCAGAAGATCATGTCAAATCCAAGGGGTCAAACACAAGTCAGAATCATGGTACAAGTAGAGGTATGGAATCAAATAGCAACTTCACAGAAGGTTGGTTGGCTATTTAAATAGGCTGCACTTTCGGATCACGTGACGTGGCCCGCATCATGTGACCCTTGACATCAGTATGCTGATGCCTCTGATTTGTCAACGCACCCTCTGAATAAGATATCTCTGGCCTTACAGTAGAGCTGAATTGCACAATGACCAGATGATAAAAATAAATAAATGACATAAATGTAGCATGTATCGATACTGGCAGAAAACAAGGCACATAAACCCACTGGATGACAGGAACTGAATCCTAATGGTCACAGAAGGAAGAGATGATCCAGCAATGAAGTGGAGGACAGGTATACAGCATACAGGTAGATGGCAGATGAATGACAGTGAACAGAAATGGAGAACTACTAAACTGACCCAGTTTGAAATCAAACCAGCAATAGCTAGAATCAGCACAGCAACAAATTCCAAACAAAGCAACACACTAAACTCTGTGGAACTATAGATTGTAAAATACACAGAAAAAAAATCTGACTCAATGGAACTGCTAGAGATGAGCGAATTTTTCAAAAATTCGATTTGGCCGGTTCGCCGAATTTTTGGGAAAAATGTGCTTTGATCTGAATTTATTTGTGGCGAATTGCGTTAAAAACGTCTATTTCCTGGCTGCTGAGAGCCTTTATAGTGGTGTAGAACACTGTGCCTTGCAGGATCACGCATAGGGAGTCTGCTTTGGTAGTGAAATAATACTGTGAGTCCATATGACATGCAGATGACAGGTGTTGCTCTTAGAATCACTGCACACTTCACTTATTAGGACAGTCACGGGCCAAAACTGACCAAATAACTCAAGTATGAACAAAAGAAAACTTAGTCCAGCTCACCGCCCGGTCTTGAATACTCCTGATTCCGAAACCCTAGGGGTGTGTCCCCGTTGCAGGCTGCAGGTAATTTGAAAAGATGGGTCTCAGATTCAGATTGGATCCATATTAAAACTGCTTCTTTATTAGGACATCATATTTATGACAAACCGCCACTTGATACAACAGAATTCAGTTTTAATATGGATCCAATCTGAATCTGAGACCCATCTTTTCAAACTCAAGTATGAACTCAGCTTTACAGTTCGATGTTAGTGCCAAGAAGAAGTGCACTCCTTTTACACCGTCGCCAGCTGATTCCACATAGATGTTATCAGAACCTGTTCTATTAAACGCGCATAAAAATAGAGCACCCCGGACAGAGTCAGTGATTAATTTGCCCTTCCTCTGATCCATCAGAACAATAACCCACAAAAAACGGATCCTGTCTGTGGAGCATCCGCCTTCACTCGGTCAGCATTTGCTCAATAATCCATCAGTATTGCTAATGCCAAAAAAACAGGAGTGGATGTAAAACAGAGATGACACATAAATGAAATATTTGTTTTCTACCCACTCCTGCTTTTGGCTACGAAATCGTAAGCCAATTCTGATAGGACCATACAGGCCTTACAGCTTCTACACAGACAGGATCCGTTGTGCGTCTCATTTTTCCTATATATATATAGATATAGCAGCAGCAGCAGGATACCACAGAGTGGCAAAGTGACATAGTGTGGAGATGGCAGAAGCATGAGGAGACCACAGAGTGGCAAGGTGACATAGTGTGGATATGGCAGCAGCAGGATACCACAAAGTGGCAAGGTAACATAGTGTTCAGATGGCAGTAGCATGAGGAGACCACAGAGTGGCAAGGTGACATAGTGTGGATATGGCAGCAGCATGAGGAGACCACAGAGTGGCAAGGTGACATAGTGTGGATATGGCAGCAGCATCAGGAGGCCACAGAGTGGCAAGGTGACATAGTGTGGATATGGCAGCAGCATGAGGAGACCACAGAGTGGCAAGGTGACATAGTGTGTATATGGCAGAAACAGCAGCAGGATACCACAGAGTGGCAAGATGACATAGTGTGGAGATGGCAGCAGCATGAGGAGACTACAGAGTGGCAAGGTAACATAATATGGAGATGGCAGCAGCATCAGGAGACCACAGAGTGGCAAGGTGACATAGTGTGGATATGGCAGCAGCATGAGGAGGCTACAGAGTGGCAAGGTGACATAGTTTGGAGATGGCAGCAGCAGCTGCATCAGGAGACCACAAAGTGACCCGGTAACAGAGTGGGGTGGTAGGTGGCAATACCAGTACCCGCTGACGAAGGTGGGTGCAAGAAGGAGCACTTGGCATCAGATGTGCAGCATCAGTCGGGTTGCAGCATCAGAATAGTAGCTGAGGCAGGTAGCCAGAAGAAACCTGTCTCTTTTGTCAAATTGTTGGTGTGGCACCATGGATGATCTAGTCTGATGCATTAGGCATTGGTGTGTGGAAATCCTGGCTGATCCACGCCTGATTCATCTTGATGCAGTGTCGCACTATGTGCTATATGTGGGCACTTTAAACTGTTGCTAAATGTCATATCAAATGTATTGTGGTATCATGCTGTAATTCCCTTTTAACAGGCTGGCAGTGTAATTTACCTTTATTCGCCCCTAGGTGGTGCTGGCACCACTTATATATTTAGCTGGGGGGGGGGTCATGTCAGTGTGTGTGTTGAGGATGAGAATAAAGAGAGGAGGAAGTTAATGGAGGAGGTGGAAATTTGTTTTTCCACCTAAATAAGTCACAAAAGATTTTACCACATATAAGTGCAGTGCTTATCTCTGAATACAATTTTTTTTCCACCGAAATAAGTTACAAAAGATTTTACCGCATATAAGTGCAGTGCTTAACGCTGAATACAATTTCTTTTTCCATCAAAATACATCAGTAAAGATTTTACCACATATAACAGAGCACGGAGAAGGAAAGGGTCTTCAGATTCCCCCCGCACTATATGGACGTCTCAGAAATGAACCGCTGCTCCTGGGAAGGTCATGGAGCGTCCCGGTCATCCGGCATATATTCGCTCCGCTGAAGGATTATTTTGAAAGTGTGTAGAAGCCACACAGGGCCCCCACGCTGCAAATTTATCATGGAGACATCATGGAGATTTAACCGCATATAACCGCAGCGCTGACCGCTGAATAAATTACGTTTTTCGACCGCAATACTTCAATAAAGATTTTACCACATATAACTGCCGCACTGAATGACTGCTACCGCCGCTACTTCCGTGAACACCTGCTACTTCCTGGGTAGGTAGGCTTCTGCAAAGCCCTACTCCGGGCACATTTGGCTCCCGACCTCCCACTGCTGCGACTCTGCTGAATCCCAGCCATGCTTTAAACACATATAACCGCCACCGTAAACTGAGAATGCATTTTTCTGTTTGTACTTAAATAAGCCACTAAACGCTTTCAACACATCAAACCGCCGCAAACTGAGAAAGCATTTTTCTATTTGTAATGAAATAGACCACTAAACGCTTTCAACACATATAACCGCCGCCGCCGTGAACTGAGAATGCATTTTTCTGTTTGTACTGAAATAGGCCTCTAAATGCTTTCAACACATATAACCGCCGCCGTGAACTTAAAATGTATTTTTCTTTTTGTACTGAAATACAAAATAACACATATAACCGCCGCACTGACTGACTGACAGCTACAGCCGCTACTTCCATGAACCCCTGCCCACCACTACTTCCCGGGCAGGTAGGCTGCTGCGAAGCAGGTGCTCTACCCTGGGTACGTTTGGGTCCCAACCTCCCACTGCTGCCACCCTGCTGACTCCCAGCCATGCTTTCAACACATATAACCGCCCACGTGAATTGAGAATATATTTATCTTTTTGTACTGAAATAGGCCAGTAAACGCTTTCAGCAGAAATAAATGCACCAGTTAAGTGCGTATATATTTTTCTTTCTGAAATGAAATAGGCCACTGAACGCTTTTGCCACAAATAAGTGCATCAGTGAAATGCGTATATATTTTTCTTTTTTTTACTGTAATACGCCCCTATACGCTTTCAAAAGAAATAACTGCAAAAGTGAACTGAGCATATATTTTTCTTGTTGGACTGAAATAGCCCACTATATGCTTTCA
This sequence comes from Bufo bufo, assembly GCF_905171765.1. Classification (NCBI taxonomy): domain Eukaryota; kingdom Metazoa; phylum Chordata; class Amphibia; order Anura; family Bufonidae; genus Bufo; species Bufo bufo. The sequence goes on along the minus strand of NC_053392.1, from coordinate 235,861,923 downwards.
AAAGAATTAACTGCAGAAATGCACTGAGAATATATTTTTTCTTTTTTACTGTAATACAACCCTATACGCTTTCACCAGAAATAAATGCAACAGTGCAGTGCGTATATATTTTTCTTATTTTACTGAAATACACCCCTATACGCTTTCACCAGAATAAACTACAGAAATGCACTGAGAATATATTTTTCTTTTTTTACTGTAATACGTCCCTATATGCTTTCAGAACAAATATTGAAAAGGGACGTTAAAAGGGCAAAAATAATAAAAAGTTTATTAGTGCTACAGGGATGGGGGTGAATGCCTACATTAATCATGAGACATGGTAACAAATCCGTCTAACCAGCTAGTACAAGCAAAATATTGTTAATCAGGAACCAACCAGACCAGGGTTAATTGGAGGATCACTGTATAGTAGTTAGCGGATAGACGGACTAATATGTTAAAAAATATATATAAATCCACTGCATAGAAACCATTTGTAGTCTATTGAGATTCATTGGGAATGTCACTCAGTGATAACCTATGCAGACGGACTATGGACAAAGTGGTATGGTCACTGAGTTGGTCAATGTGTGGATGACCTATATAACCATCAGGACCCTACCACATACAGCGCACATCTACCACTAACCAGAGACAGTGGTATCGCTGGGCAGTAAGGGATAGTATGAGGAGCAGTAGTATGTAATATCGTGCCTCCCAATACCTATCTCCGATGTGGAAGTGTATAATCACAGGTGAGAGGCTATTGCTGCCAAGGCGCATGCAGCAAACAGCCCACCCGTGCGAACTGAGCTACGGCTCGGAGCTGTTGCCGTCGGGGTATATGCAGCAAACAACCCGCCCGTATGTGTTGAACTACGGCTCAACGCGTTTCCATGCACTTCATCAGTGCATTTCTTCAGGAGCCAGCGTATCTATAACACATTCGCCTGCCTGAGCCGATACCCTAGTGTGGGAAACGGCGAATAATATGAGGCTAATTATAGAGTGCCGCCGAGTCCTAGTGTAGATCTCGGTGCACTGTTTTTAACAAACAAAGTCTCGGCATTGTAATGGCCGCAGAGCGGCCACGCCAACACCGTGATTTAAAGGGGCAGTATCCCGCCCCCTGGACACACCTCCTGCCGGCAGCCAATCGACCGCAAGGGTATGCATGATGGGCTGGTTGACTGACAACAACGGAGGAATAAGGATGTGTCCAGGGGGTCAGCGCACAAGCGCTGCAAGTTAAAAATATAAACGGGAAGATCAACGGCGACTTTATATATATGACAAGGTGGCAATGTATAATTTGCAAAACGGTGATCACAAAACAATCAGTAAATAGGTACAGCACTATTAAGAGGGTAGATGTATAAAACAAATAGCCACATATGACCTGAGGTGACATATATGTATTGGACAATTAGCCCTATAAGATTGCATATATCACTCATCAAGATAAAAATGAATAAATATGCATATATAGTTGTCCAAAAAAATAGCGGATTACAACTCCACTGGTGCAGTATGTCCACAGTGAATAAATAAGTAAAATAGTACAACATCCACTATAACTAATACAAATCACAATGACTATTTGTGAAAAAGGTCTAAACAGGAGTAACCATAGCATAATATTCACAGGAGGACAAAGAATGATCACAGTAAACCACAATGGAGCCCAGAACTATTATAAAAATGGGACAAAGGAAATTGCATCATTTAACCCATTGGGTTTAGTGGTCCCCAGTCTAAAGATCCATTGAGCCTCCTTTTGTAGGAGGATACGATCTAAATCTCCTCCTCGCGGAGTTCTCTTGACCATATCAATGCCCTGAAATTTAATGACTGAAGCCTGGCCACTCTGGAACTCATCCACATGACGAGCGATAGGAGTATCTTGAGAGTTGTTAATATCAGATACGTGTTCCCCAATCCGCCGTCTAAGCTCGCGTATCGTTTTACCGACATATTTTACGCCACATCTGCAAGTCATTAAATAGACCACACCGGTGGATTTACAATTCACAAAGGGTCTAATGAAATATGTTCTGTCAGAGGTAGAGCCGGTGAATGATTTGTTTTTATTGATGTAACCACAGAACTTGCAATTTCCACATGGGAAAGTACCTGAGATGGATTTATGTAGCCAGGTATGTTGTCTGGGACTCTGGTACAAGCTATGAACCAAGATATCCCGCAAGTTCTGACTCCGGCGGAAAGTAATTGCTGGTTTCTCAGGAATAAGATGGCCTATATCCGAGTCAGATCTAAGAATATCCCAGTATTCCGTTAATACGTGACGTACTTGGTCATGTGCACTATCAAACGTTCCAATGATCCGCACATCATCACCCCCTTGCAGTTTTTGTTTTGGGGATAATAGCGAATCCCTATTGAGGCTCAAAGAATGTTGATAGGCCTGTTTGAGTAAGTAGAGCGGATATCCTCGAGATCGAAATCTGTCACGCAAGTCACCCGCAGCCTTTCTGAAATCAGTCAGCTGGGAACAATTCCTACGGGCTCTCAAATATTGCCCCTTAGGAATGCCTCTCTTCAGTGCCTTCGGGTGCCCACTTTCCCATCTTAATAGACTGTTCGTGGCAGTAGATTTTCTATACATACTGGTCACTATGTCACCAGTGGTATTGAGTGCAATGGTTAGATCCAAAAATGAGATCTGCCTCTCATTGATCTCTGAGGTGAAAAATAGACCCAACTCATTGGTATTCAACACCGCCACAAAGTCATGGAACAAACTGGTGCTGGCCCCCCACAGGATCAGCACATCATCGATGTATCTAATCCATAGGGGGACAGCACCAGTGAATTGCTCCATATCCTCTGAGAAAACCAGTTCTCTTTCCCACCAGCCCAGGAAGAGATTCGCAAAAGTAGGGGCACAAGGACTGCCCATAGCGACTCCCCTGAGCTGGTGGAAAATCTTGCCATCGAATAAAAACACATTGCGTGTTAAAATGAATTCCAAAAGCTCCATGATGAATGCATTATGCCCCCTTAGATGTTCGCCCCTTTGTTGCAGAAATGAGAGGACCGCTCTACATCCAAGATGGTGAGGAATGGAACTGTAGAGGGCCTCTACATCTAGGCTGGCTAGCTGTGTACCTTTTTCACAGTGGATGCCATTTAACCTAGCCAGCACATCCATCGTATCTCTCACATAGGAAGGCAGGCTGGTAACAAATGGTCTCAGAATGGCATCCACATATGTACTGATGTTCGCAGTAAGGCTGCCAGTGCCAGACACAATTGGCCTACCTTTCAGGGGATCATATCCCTTGTGAACTTTTGGTAGGCTATAAAAAGTAGCCAAAACTGGATAGTCAGGGAGCATGAAGGCAAATTCGGCTTGATCAATGAATTTGTTACCCAAAGCCCTCAATAAGATTTCACGTAACTCAAGTCTGAAAACCATTGTCGGGTCAGAGGGGAGTTTTCTATATGTGGAGACATCATTGAGAATATTCAAACACATCTCATGGTATTTCTCATGACCTAACACCACTATATTCCCCCCCTTATCTGAGGGCTTGATAACCAATTCTTTATCATTCTGTAATTTAGTCAGAGCCTCTTTTTCAGCCCAAGCTAAATTATCAATGCCACACTGATGCGTGTCAACATCTCGGAGCTTATTGGTCACCACCGAAACAAAAATATCGATGGGTGTGTTGTCATTTAAAGGAGGCATTCCTAAGGGGCAATATTTGAGAGCCCGTAGGAATTGTTCCCAGCTGACTGATTTCAGAAAGGCTGCGGGTGACCTTCGTGACAGATTTCGATCTCGAGGATATCCGCTCTACTTACTCAAACAGGCCTATCAACATTCTTTGAGCCTCAATAGGGATTCGCTATTATCCCCAAAACAAAAACTGCAAGGGGGAGGGGCGTGGTTTGCCGGCCGAGCAAGATGGCTGCGTGAGTTTGAGCTCCGGCACTACCTCAGCGACAGCGGGATAATATAACCCACAAACAAGATTTCAACTGCAGCCGAGAGACCAAAGACGGTCCGGATGATGACCAGAGGCAAGAGATCCATGAAAAACCAGGGAAAGCTGGACTTTTACCTGGGTAAAGGCGTCCCTCCTAGAGATGCTTCTCCTCAACCCGGCCAGCAAAGCCTCGATGTTCCAGAGGCCCGGAACTGCTCTCAGGTTGACACGACAGTTGACTCAGCAGACGCCACGTCTGACCAGCTACCACCTGCCTCATTCGGATCCCCGACGGGGTATGTGCAGCCCGGAGCGTCCCGCGGATCACAAGCAGGGAGCCCACAGAAGCGCCATCTTCAAACTCGCCTAAAGCAGGTCAAACACGAATGCAGCAGGCCAAAGAGGCACCGAACGGGGAGGTGAGTGACCACACTACCCCGGCTATACAGGCGATTCTGACTGATGATAAGCCTGCTTCCAGCAACCTATTAAAGGACATGTTAGTCCTTCTTAGTGAGTCCATGCATAAGGACTTAACCGCCCTAGTCCGTCCACTTCAAGCTGCAGTGCTGGCGGTGGAGGGCAGAGTGGATCATATTGAGACCAAGATGGGGGATTTTGCCTCATCACACAACCAGCTTATTGATTCCCACAACGATTTATCTGAAGAAATAGACCGGCTCAAGGCTAAAGTAGTGGACCTGGAGGACAGGTCACGCCGGAATAATCTTAAATTCCGGGGGGTCCCCGAGGAAATAGCACCTAAGGATTTAACCCCTTATCTACAGAGCCTCATGTCAGCCCTGATACCAGATCTCTCTCCTCATGATCTTACCTTGGATAGAGCGCACAGGGTGATGAGGCCAAAACACCTTCCCAGCACGTCGCCGAGAGATGTCCTGGTGCGGGTCCATTTCTTCCATATTAAAGAAGCCATATTAGCAGCATCCAGGAAACTAGGCGCACTGCCTTCTCCATACAGCCAAATAAAGATCTTTGCGGATTTGTCGGCCGTTACTCTTCAACAGCGGAGATCCCTCAGTGCCTTTACTTCCACTCTACGGCACAATACCATTCCATACAGGTGGGGGTTCCCGACCAAAGTCTTGATCCATCACCAGGGAGCCATCCACGTCGTCACCTCCTTAGAATCCGGGAAGAAACTTCTGGACTCTTGGAACATCCTGATGGAGGTCCCGGACCAGGGACACAGCCCATCTGCTCCCCTGGACTCTGGTTGGCAACTAGTATCCCAGAAGAGGAAATCCCACCGTGACAGGTGATCATGGGTTTACAGACACACTACTGATCGCGGTAGTGTTGTGCAGTCCTTCCCGGCCAGGAGCCGTGATATTTGCCCTAACGAATGTTTCGCGGCACCATATGCCGTGTTTTTGTTAGTCTCTTTTTAGTTTTGATTTTGATTTTGTTATCTGAGTTATGCAGATATGTTTTTCTTTGTATGTCCTGTTACTCAGTACACTCACATGATGGGAAGTTAATAGGCTCTACTGCTATAAAATGCCTTTATTTGCAATGCTCTATATCTTATTGGTGCGCTACACCTGCACAGCATAGTCTTCTTCCAACATGGTCTTTAAAGTGATTGCCATCAATACTAAGGGCCTGAACAGCCCATTTAAGAGGTCTATGCTGTGGAGGGAGACGAGAGCTTTGGGAGGGGATATCATCTGCGCAACTGAGACACACCTGTTGAAAGAGGATGCCCATAGACTCAAAAATACTCATTTCCCCCATATTTTCCATTCACATTTTAAGAAAAAACAGAGGGGTGTGATGGTTGCAATCAAGGATTCGGTTGTGTTTCAGTTGTCCAGATCTATAGAAGATCAGAATGGCCGATATATTATACTGATAGCATCTATAAATAGTGTGACATACACGATGGTGTTTGTATATGTCCCTAACAAACACCAATTGCACTTTTTACGTAAATTAATGAATAAGGTGAACGCAGTGAAGGAAGGCTTGGTCCTCTGGGGGGGAGACTTTAATTCCATTTCAGATCCTCACTTGGATTCAACATCCAAGACCAGAGCTCACCCACAGAGTCTCAACCAGATTTTACTGAGGGAGGATCTCTATGATATTTGGAGGTTACACCATGATAGAGAAAGGGACTATTCGTTCTTCTCGAATGCCCACCAAACCTACTCCAGAATTGATATCTTCCTAGTTGATCGCCACCTCCTGCGAAATGCCACTCACTCCTCCATAGAATTAATCACATGGTCTGACCATGCGCCCATCACTTTGACTATTAGTGAAACCACCAATAGACCCCCCTACTCCCCATGGCGCAATAATACGTTCCTGTTGGAACATCCTAAATACAAACTAACACTGCTTGAAGGCCTGGAGGAATTCTTCCGCATTAACGATGGGTCTGTATCAAACCCATTCTCGTTGTGGAATGCCCACAAGGCATTCATGCGGGGACTATTTATAAAAGCTGGATACAGGGCAAAAAAAGATAGAGAGGAGCGAATTCATACGTTAACCCAACAGATCAGATCCTTAGAATCCTGCAATAAAACCAACCCTTCCGATACTGTTGGAACCCAACTGCAGAACCTGCGCCTCCAACTAAAAGAATGTCTCCTCTATAAATATGAGAAACACCTAAAAACAGTTCGTGCGACATATTACGCGCAAGACAACAAATCAGGAAAGTTACTAGCTCGTAGATTGAAGGAGAGATCCGCTAAAGCTAAGACCCTCTTCATTACGGAACAACAGACGGGTAAAAAGATAATTGACCCTCAGGGAATTGCGAATTCCTTCAAAAGCTTTTATGAAGCTCTCTACAACTTGAAGCCACAGCACGACACTCCCCCTCAAACAGCAGCAGCGGTTGACCAATTTTTAAGCTCTCTTGCTCTCCCTAGCCTCACCAAGACCCAACTAGAAGCCATAAACTCTCCCATTACACAACAGGAAATCCTTGGTGTCATTTCTAGGCTGCCTAATAACAAAGCTCCCGGCCCAGACGGGTTTTCGAATGCATATTACAAGAAATTTAAAAAGGAACTTTCCCCATACTTAGGCCAAATTTTCTGCCAAACTATGAACACAGGCAGTCTCCCCAAAGAGATGTTAGAAGCGACAATAGTCACTATACCTAAAACTGACCCCCCCGCGGATGACACAAAAAAATACCGCCCGATATCGCTCTTAAACACTGACACAAAAATATACGCGAAGATCCTAGCGAATCGCTTAGCACCCTATATGTCAATCCTTACCCACGCTGACCAGGTAGGTTTTGTAAGAGGCAGACAGCTACAAGATAACTCCAGACGTACCCTAAATATATTGGACTATGTACAGAGATCGAAACTTCCTACTCTGCTGGTCACATTAGATGCCGAGAAGGCATTTGATCGTATTAACTGGTCATTTGCCTTCGCAGTCTTATCGAAGATGGGATTCTCTGGGGCCATCCTGGCGGCTATCAAAGCATTATATACCCAACCTAGTGCTAGGGTGTGGGTCAATGGGGCACTTTCAGACCCATTTGACATTTCCAATGGTACCCGCCAGGGTTGCCCCCTATCCCCTTTGATATTCATTTTGACTATTGAGCCCCTAGCCCAGGCCTTGAGACAGTGCCAGGGAATAACAGGCATTAATATAGGAGACAAAGAACACACGGTCAGCCTATATGCTGACGACATTATTCTGACATTGACAAATCCCCAAACGTCTCTTACAGCAGCTATCAACATTATATCTCAATTTGGAGACCTCTCCTTTTATAAACTTAATGCTGCCAAGTCCCAGGCCCTCCCAATAAATATTTCCCCTGAACAGGTAAAAACGCTTAAAAATACTTTTGACCTGGATTGGCAAGATAGCCAGATTGACTATCTAGGGATAAAGCTGTCAACATCATTCAAGAAGCTATATGTCATAAACTATATCCCATTCTTAGAAATATTAGAGAAAGACCTCTCCAATCTCTCCAAATACGAAATGTCTTGGGTGGGTAGAATCGCCTCGTTCCAAATGTTTATCCTTCCCAAACTTTTGTTCCTATTTAAAACATTACCTATTACTCCACCTGATAGTTTCTTTAGGAAATGCACTTCGCTGATTAATAAACTAGTATGGAAGGGACACAGGCCTAGGATTGCAACTACGATAATGCAGCGAGACAGGCGTCGTGGGGGACTTGGCCTCCCTCATATATATGAGTACTTTTTGGCCTCACAAATCTCCCAGTTGAGAGAATGGTGGATAGACAACCAATCCAAACAGTGGGTACAAATGGAAGCAACTCTATCCTCGGTTGGTAGCCTTAAATCTCTCCTGTTGGCAGCTCTCCATCCATCATTCCACCGACCCTCCTCATCCTCGACACTAGTTTCCATGGCGTTAGGAAACTGGTCCCAATTCCACAAATTAAGCTCCCCGGTATCTGGACCCTTCCTACCCTTGACTCCAATAATGGTACTCAACCATCTAATCCCCAACATTTCAATCTCATCCTGGGCGACAAAGGGATTGGATCTCTTCTCAAAGCTATTTTCATCTGACACCCTATGTTCCTTTGAGTTACTGCACAAGGAATTCCAGATCCCAAATACAGATTTCTATAAATACCTGTGTATTAGGCACTTCCTTACAGCCAATGCTCCCCTCACGCTTCTATGTAACCAGGAAGTATTCAAAATCTGGTCACTAGCTCCCCCATATTGCACACGCCTCCGGCCCCTATACAGTATGCTCAGAGATAAAGGATCTTTTACTAAAACGTCCCCTCTGCACTCCTGGGAAAAAGAGCTGGGACTATCGTTTTCAGATGAGCAGTGGTCCTCAGCATTTGCCTTTATTTCCAAAAACCTTAGATGCACTTTACATTATGAATCTCTAATGAAAACAACGTTGAGATGGTATTACACCCCTGACCGCCTATGCCATATCTTCCCAGGATCCTCACACCTTTGCTGGAGGGGTTGTGGCCAGAGAGGCACATTATATCATATTCTTTGGTCTTGTCCATTGCTGCAGGGTATTTGGGGATCCACTTTCTCCCTGGCTTCGGATCTATTGGGTAGCCAGCTCCCGCCGACTCCTGAACTTGCCCTCCTTTACATTGATTTGAATAAAATGCCATGTGGCGTCAGGATGGTGCTGGGACATCTCTTCCTATCTACCAAATTGGCTATCACCCAAAACTGGAAAACCCAAACTATCCCTAGCTTAACAGATATCACCCGCAAACTTAACTCCACCTACATACACGAGAGGATGTGGGCGAGGGCTGGCTGCTCATTCGCAGCGTTTGAGAGAGAATGGATTTCATGGAGCTCTTCCCCGCTTGCATTGCAATCCTCTGACTGACCTTGCTTTGTCTGCTTGTTCAATCTAGACCTGATGTATAAGGCATTTCATAGGTACACGTTTACCCCATGGATGTACTGAGAACTTTTTGTTGTTCATTATTATTATTTATTACTTACTTGTTTGTTTGTTTGTTTGTTTTATGATTATGCAATGATGTACCGCAATACGGTTCAGTGGGCGCTGCCAATGTGGCTATGTGAAGCGCCGACTCTGTAACTGTCCATTGTTGATCAGTAATATGTCTAAAAGTCAATAAAAACACATTGATTCAAAAAAAAAAAACTGCAAGGGGGTGATGATGTGCGGATCATTGGAACGTTTGATGGTGCACATGACCAAGTACGTCATGTATTAACGGAATACTGGGATATTCTTAGATCTGACTCGGATATAGGCCATCTTATTCCTGAGAAACCAGCAATTACTTTCCGCCGGAGTCAGAACTTGCGGGATATCTTGGTTCATAGCTTGTACCAGAGTCCCAGACAACATACCTGGCTACATAAATCCATCTCAGGTACTTTCCCATGTGGAAATTGCAAGTTCTGTGGTTACATCAATAAAAACAAATCATTCACCGGCTCTACCTCTGACAGAACATATTTCATTAGACCCTTTGTGAATTGTAAATCCACCGGTGTGGTCTATTTAATGACTTGCAGATGTGGCGTAAAATATGTCGGTAAAACGATACGCGAGCTTAGACGGCGGATTGGGGAACACGTATCTGATATTAACAACTCTCAAGATACTCCTATCGCTCGTCATGTGGATGAGTTCCACAGTGGCCAGGCTTCAGTCATTAAATTTCAGGGCATTGATATGGTCAAGAGAACTCCGCGAGGAGGAGATTTAGATCGTATCCTCCTACAAAAGGAGGCTCAATGGATCTTTAGACTGGGGACCACTAAACCCAATGGGTTAAATGATGCAATTTCCTTTGTCCCATTTTTATAATAGTTCTGGGCTCCATTGTGGTTTACTGTGATCATTCTTTGTCCTCCTGTGAATATTATGCTATGGTTACTCCTGTTTAGACCTTTTTCACAAATAGTCATTGTGATTTGTATTAGTTATAGTGGATGTTGTACTATTTTACTTATTTATTCACTGTGGACATACTGCACCAGTGGAGTTGTAATCCGCTATTTTTTTGGACAACTATATATACATATTTATTCACTTTTATCTTGATGAGTGATATATGCAATCTTATAGGGCTAATTGTCCAATACATATATGTCACCTCAGGTCATATGTGGCTATTTGTTTTATACATCTACCCTCTTAATAGTGCTGTACCTATTTACTGATTGTTTTGTGATCACCGTTTTGCAAATTATACATTGCCACCTCGTCATATATATAAAGTCGCCGTTGATCTTCCCGTTTATATTTTTAACTTGCAGCGCTTGTGCGCTGACCCCCTGGACACATCCTTATTCCTCCGTTGTTGTCAGTCAACCAGCCCATCATGCATACCCTTGCGGTCGATTGGCTGCCGGCAGGAGGTGTGTCCAGGGGGCGGGATACTGCCCCTTTAAATCACGGTGTTGGCGTGGCCGCTCTGCGGCCATTACAATGCCGAGACTTTGTTTGTTAAAAACAGTGCACCGAGATCTACACTAGGACTCGGCGGCACTCTATAATTAGCCTCATATTATTCGCCGTTTCCCACACTAGGGTATCGGCTCAGGCAGGCGAATGTGTTATAGATACGCTGGCTCCTGAAGAAATGCACTGATGAAGTGCATGGAAACGCGTTGAGCCGTAGTTCAACACATACGGGCGGGTTGTTTGCTGCATATACCCCGACGGCAACAGCTCCGAGCCGTAGCTCAGTTCGCACGGGTGGGCTGTTTGCTGCATGCGCCTTGGCAGCAATAGCCTCTCACCTGTGATTATACACTTCCACATCGGAGATAGGTATTGGGAGGCACGATATTACATACTACTGCTCCTCATACTATCCCTTACTGCCCAGCGATACCACTGTCTCTGGTTAGTGGTAGATGTGCGCTGTATGTGGTAGGGTCCTGATGGTTATATAGGTCATCCACACATTGACCAACTCAGTGACCATACCACTTTGTCCATAGTCCGTCTGCATAGGTTATCACTGAGTGACATTCCCAATGAATCTCAATAGACTACAAATGGTTTCTATGCAGTGGATTTATATATATTTTTTAACATATTAGTCCGTCTATCCGCTAACTACTATACAGTGATCCTCCAATTAACCCTGGTCTGGTTGGTTCCTGATTAACAATATTTTGCTTGTACTAGCTGGTTAGACGGATTTGTTACCATGTCTCATGATTAATGTAGGCATTCACCCCCATCCCTGTAGCACTAATAAACTTTTTATTATTTTTGCCCTTTTAACGTCCCTTTTCAATATTTGTTCTGTTTGATTACTAGGGACGTATACCTTCATACATAGTTATATTATATATTTTTGTGCCTATATGCTTTCACCAGAAATAACTGCAACAGTGCAGTGCATATATAGTTCTTATTTTACTGAAATACGCCCCTATACACTTTCATCAGAAATAACTGCAACAGTGCAGTGAGTATCTATTTTTCTTATTTTACTGAAATACGCCCCTATACGCTTTCACTAGAATTAACTGCAGAAATGCACTGAGCATATGTTTTTATTTTTTTTACTGTAATACGCCCCTATACACTTTCACCAGAATTAACTGCAGAAATGCACTGAGAACATATTTTTCTTTTTTTACTGTATTATTGTCACCGCCAGTTCTGTGAGAAGGTCTGGCAGACGTCCTTCTCTACCTCTTGCATGACGTTCTTTGTTTTGGTTTCACTTTGTCATCTCCTTTCCTTCTCCCAGGTGTCACCTATTTAGACTAATCGTCTCCCTTTATATTCCCTCCCATACTGCCTCACTTTGCGGTTTATACTACTTCCTGGATGAAGTGTTCACTGCTGGAGGCTGCTGCTGCTGTTTTCTCAGATAAGTCTTTTCATGTATTGTGTTTCCTTGCTGGCTTGATTCTAGGTGACCCTGACTCCGTCTGTATTAAGTGCAGGGAGCCGGTGGTCGTGTCCACTCACTATTATAGGGTTTTCAGGTGTCACACAGTCTTAGGTACGTGGGCATGCAATCGTCTACCATTGAGACCCTTGCATGGGCATAGCAGTCAGGGAGAGCTCTTAGGGTTTTATAGGGCTCACCTATATGCTCCTTAGTTTGGGATCAAGCCAGTCGGACGTTTATTCATAAGTTCCAGCTATCTGCAACATCATCCGTGACAATTATGCCCCTATATGCTTTCACCAGAAATAACTGCAACAGTGCAGTGCATATATATTTTTCCTAATTTACTGAAATACGCTCCTATATGCTTTCACCAGAATTAACTGCAGAAATGCACTGAGCATATGTTTTTCATTTTTTTTTTACTGTAATACGCCCCTATTCACTTTCACCAGAATTAACTGCAGAAATGCACTGAGAATATATTTTTCTTTTTTTGCTGTATTATGCCCCTATATGGTTTCACCAGAAATAACTGCAACAGTGCAGTGCGTATATATTTTTCTTATTTTACTGAAATATGCCCCTATACGCTTTCACCAGCATTAACTGCAGAAATGCACTGAGAATATGTTTTTCTTTTTTTACTGTAATATGCCCCTATACGCTTTCACCACAATTAACTGCAACAGTGCAGTGCATATATATTTTTCTTATTTTACTGAAATACGCCCCTATACGCTTTCACCAGAAATAACTGCAGAAATGCACTGAGAATATATATTTCTTTTTTTTACTGTAATACGCCCCTATATGCTTTTACCTGAAATAACTGCAACAGTACAGTGCGTATATATTTTTCTTATTTTACTGAAATACGCCCCTATACGCTTTCACCAGAATTAACTGCAGAAATGCACTGAGAATATATTTTTCTTTTTTTACTGTAATATGCCCCTATACGCTTTCACCACAATTAACTGCAACAGTGCAGAGCATATATATTTTTCTTATTTTACTGAAATACGCCCCTATACGCTTTCACCAGAAATAACTGCAGAAATGCACTGAGAATATATTTTTCTTTTTTTTACTGTAATACGCCCCTATATGCTTTTACTAGAAATAACTGCAACACTACAGTGCGTATATATTTTTCTTATTTTACTGAAATACGCCCCTATACGCTTTCACCACAAATAACTGCAACAGTGCAGTGCGTATATGTTTTTTTATTTTACTGAAATACGCCCCTATACGCTTTCACCAGAATTAACTGCAGAAATGCACTGAGAATATATATATTTTATTTTACTTAAATACACCCCTATATGCTTTTACCAGAAATAACTGCAACAGTGAAGTGTGTATATATTTTTCTTATTTTACTGAAATACGCCCCTATACGCTTTCACCAGAAATAACTGCAACAGTGCAGTACGTATATATTTTTCTTATTTTACTGAAATACGCCCCTATACGCTTTCTTAAGAAATAACTACAGAGCAGTGCATATATATTTTTCTTATTTTACTGAAATACGCCCCTATACGCTTTCACCAGAAATAACTGCAGAAGTGAAATGCGTATATATTTTTCTTTTTTTACTGTAATATGCCCCTATACGCTTTTAACATAAATAATTGCAACAGTGCAGTGCGTATATATTTTTCTTTTTTTAATGAAATACACCCCGATACACTTTAACCAGAAAAAACTACAACAGTGCAGTGCATAAATTTTTCTTATGAAATGCGCCCCTATACGCTTTCACCAGAAATAACTGCAACAGTGCAGTGTGTATATATTTTTATTTGTTACTGAAATGCGCCTCTATATGCTTTCAACAGAAATAACTGCAACAGTGCAGTGTGTATATATTTTTATTTGTTACTGAAATGCGCCTCTATATGCTTTCAACAGAAATAACTGCAGAAGTGAAATGCGTATATATTTTTCTTGTAGTACTGAATAAGATACTAAGGCCTCTTTCACACTTGCGTTGTTGGGATCCGGCATGCACTTCCGTTGCCGGAGGTGCCTGCCGGATCCGGAAAAACGCAAGTGTACTGAAAGCATTTGAAGACGGAACCGTCTTCCAAATGCTTTCAGTGTTACTATGGCACCCAGGACGCTATTAAAGTCCTGGTTGCCATAGTAGGAGCGGGGAGCGGGGGAGCGGTATACTTACAGTCCGTGCGGCTCCCGGGGCGCTCCAGAATGACGTCAGAGCGCCCCATGCGCATGGATGACGTGATCCATGCGATCACGTGATCCATGCGCTTGGGGCGCCCTGACGTCACTCTGGAGCGCCCCGGGAGCCGCACGGACGGTAAGTACACTGCTCCCCCGCTCCCCGCTACACTTACCATGGCTGTCAGGACTTTAGCGTCCCGGCAGCCATGGTAACCACTCTGAAAAAGCTAAATGTCGGCTCCGGCAATGCGCCGAAACGACGTTTAGCTTAAGGCCGGATCCGGATCAATGCCTTTCAATGGGCATTAATTCCGGATCCGGCCTTGCGGCAAGTGTTCCGGATTTTTGGCCGGAGCAAAAAGCGCAGCATGCTGCGGTATTTTCTCCGGCCAACAAACGTTCCGTACCGGAACTGAAGACATCCTGATGCATCCTGAACGGATTACTCTCCATTCAGAATGCATTAGGATAATCCTGATCAGGATTCTTCCGGCATAGAGCCCCGACGACGGAACTCTATGCCGGAAGACAATAACGCAGGTGTGAAAGTGCCCTAAGACATAAGCCTTTAAAGGCTTTTCAACATAAGTCTTGCAGCCCAATAACAAAAAGCTTGAATGACAGAGCTGCGTAATGACTATTTGGATCCCCAAATAATCGTTCCCTGCACTTGTAAATCCCTTTCCTATCAATGTCCCTAGCGCCTTCTGACATCTCTCCCTGCACTAAGATGCTGTGAAATGATTCCTCCCTATCCTTTCCCTGCACTTATAAATCGTTGTTATGTCTTTTTTTTCCCTTAATCATTTTTCCAATAGCTGTCCCTAACGCCTTCACACATCTGTCCCTGCACTCTGAACGCTGGAAAATGGCAGAATCTAAAATGGCTGCCGTATTTATAGGGCTGTAACATCGCAGGGCTGGCTGCTGATTGGCTGCATGCAGGCAAGTCAATCAGGGTGATTACACCTTCCCAGTCCTCACACGTGTAGCTGCCATTTTAGGAAAAATGCGATTCATTACCAAGAAGCGCCAGGAAATTTGCATTCATTGCGAATCAAATTTTTCCTAAAATTCTAAACGAATTCCACTTCATCAGCTTTGATTCGCTAGGAACTACCAATACCAGAAAACAGAGAATATACATTGAACTAGAAAAAGATTAGAGTTAGGCCTCATGCACACGAACGTTTTTTTTCACGGTCCGCAAAAACAGGGTTCGTAGGTCCGTGATCCGTGACCGTTTTTTCGTCCGTGGGTCTTCCTTGATTTTTGGCGGATCCACGGACATGAAAAAAAAGTCATTTTGGTGTCCGCCTGGCCGTGCGGAGCCAAACGGATCCGTCCTGAATTACAATGCAAGTCAATGGGGACGGATCCGTTTGACGTTGACACAATATGGTGCCGTTTCAAACGGATCCGTCCCCATTGACTTTCAATGTAAAGTCCGGAGTCCCTTTTATACCATCAGATCGGAGTTTTCTCCAATCCGATGGTATATTTTAACTTGAAGCGTCCCCATCACCATGGGAACGCCTCTATGTTAGAATATACTGTCGGATATGAGTTAGATCGTGAAACCTCATTTCCGACAGTATATTCTAACACAGAGGCATTCCCATGGTGATGGGGACGCTTCTAGTTAGAATATACTACAAACTGTGTACATGACTGCCCCCTGCTGCCTAGCAGCATCCGATCTCTTACAGGGGGCCGTGATCAGCACAATTAACCCCTCAGGTGCCGCACCTGAAGGGGTTAATTGTACTATCATATCCCCCTGTAAGAGATCAGGGCTGCCAGGCAGCAGGGGGCAGACCCCCCCCCCCCCTCCCCAGTTTGAATATCATTGGTGGCCAGTGCGGCCCCCCCCCTTCCTCCATTGTAATAAATCGTTGGTGGCACAGTGTGCGCCCCCCCCCCCTTCCTCCCTCTATTGTAATAATTCGTTGGTGGCACAGTGTGCCCCCCCCCGCCCCCCCCTTCCTCCCTCTATTGTAATAATTCGTTGGTGGCACAGTGTGCGCCCCCCCCTTCCTCCCTCTATTGTAATAAATCGTTGGTGGCAATCATTGGCCCCCCTCCCTCTATAGCATTAACAACATTGGTGGCCAGTGTGCGGCCTCCCATCTTGGTGGCAGCGGGTTACTAGCAATAGTACAATAGTAAAAGATTCATACTTACCTGGGAGCTGTGATGTTCGTGTCCGGCCGGGAGCTCCTCCTACTGGTAAGTGACGGTTCATTTAGCAATGCGCCGCACAGACCTGTCACTGTCACTTACCAGTAGGTGGAGCTCCCGGCCGGACACGAACATCGCAGCAGCAGGTAAGTATGAATCTTCTACTATTGTACTATTGCTAAGTAACCATGGCAACGAGGACTGTAGTAGCGTCCTGGTTGCCATGGTTACCGATCGGAGCCCCAGCGATTAAACTGGGACTCCGATCGGAACTCCGCTGCCACCAATGATGGGGGGGGGGGGGGAGATGGGAGGCCGCACACTGGCCACCAACGTTGTTAATGCTATAGAGGGAGGGGGGGGGCCGATGGGGGGCGCACACTGTGCCACCAACGAATTATTACAATAGAGGGAGGAAGGGGGGGGGGGCGCACACTGTGCCACCAACGAATTATTACAATAGAGGGAGGAAGGGGGGGGGCGCACACTGTGCCACCAACGAATTATTACAATAGAGGGAGGGGGGGGGGGCCGCACTGGCCACCAATGATATTCAAACTGGGGAGGGGGGGGAGGGTCTGCCCCCTGCTGCCTGGCAGCCCTGATCTCTTACAGGGGGATATGATAGTACAATTAACCCTTTCAGGTGCCGCACCTGAAGGGGTTAATTGTGCTGATCACGGCCCCCTGTAAGAGATCGGGTGCTGCCAGGCAGCAGGGGGCAGTCTTGTACACAGTTTGTAGTGTATTCTAACTAGAAGCGTCCCCATCACCATGGGAACGCTTCTGTGTTAGAATATACTGTCGGTTCTGAGTTTTCACGAAGTGAAAACTCAGCTTTGAAAAAGCTTTTATACAGACGGATCTTCGGATCCGTCTGTATAAAAACTAACCTACGGCCACGGATCACGGACACGGATGCCAATCTTGTGTGCATCCGTGTTCTTTCACGGACCCATTGACTTGAATGGGTCCGTGAACCGTTGGCCGTGAAAAAAATAGGACAGGTCATATTTTTTTCACGGCCAGGAAACACGGATCACGGATGCGGCTGCAAAACGGTGCATTTTCCGATTTTTCCACGGACGCATTGAAAGTCAATGGGTCCGCGAAAAAAAGCGGAAAACGGCACAACGGCCACGGGTGCACACAACGGTCGTGTGCAGGAGGCCTAACTGAAAGAAAACATGGTCAACTGTATACCTGACCACCAGACTCAAGTGAGGCTTGTATTTAAGACTCACAATCAGCCCTCCACCTTGATCACTCAGGCAAGGCTAGATGATAACCAAACCAAGATCCAAGGCATTTGCATTGCAGCTTCCAAAGTTTGTAATTAGGTGAACTTAAAACAACAGGCAGTAACACACACAAGTATCCACAGAGTAACCACTGTTATAACAGTGTACATACAAGACGGTCAGCCACAGCAGTGTACATACAAAAATGTGCTCCTTTAATGCAACACACTTAACTCATTCATGGTTTTATGGTACAGTAACATGGGTTACTGCTGCAGTTTTTTAAGCCAACACCACACGTGAATTCAAAAAAGATTTAGCATCTGTCCTATATACTTTCTCTCATTTTATGATCCACTTATGATTTTGGCTTCCAAAACTGCATGTAGAAACCCGACCGCATGGCCGTAGTCTTATGTCGTCTGTCTTCTAAACTGGAAATTCTAATTAATCAATCAGACAATCAATCAATCAGCAGCCACTTAAAGTGGACCCATCTTCTCAGGTGACTTTTCAGAAAAAGCTGTCATCTATGTGTACATTATTAATAACACTATATCTGACTGTGATATGACTTGTATTGTGTATTTTTACCAATTTTGCTCTGCAGGCTTAATCTCTGCTTTTTTAGTTTTCTCTGCACTTGTGAGTGCAGAATAGCTGCTATGATGTCTCCCATAACCAACACACAGAGAAAAGGAGATTCTGCTTCCCTGTTTCTCTGTAGCAGCACAGAGAACATTATTTACCAGTACTAAGCATTGCAGTCCTGCTACAATTGCTTAGTATCTCACATTGTATATAGCATTACATGATTTGAGGACATATCCGCAGTGAAAACATTATGACACATCTGAATGTACTTTTATTTTACATGATAAATCGGACCTATGCCAGCTGATTAAGTAGACTCCATGATCTAAGCAAGTTTTCTATCGTTTATAAAATGCCAAGTAGTTTAGGTGCACATTTAGATTTTTAATATATATAGATTTTCTTGTCATTCTTTCTGGATTGACTCCTTAAGATTACTCATAGAGGTATTAGGCCCGCTCCAATATTCAATCCTATTTTATCCCTTGTGGCTTGAACACTAAGCAGGTGATACATTTCATGCTCATTTATTATTGCCAGTTTTCAAAAGCTGTAGCACTGTATGGATCCTTTCAATGTGCACAGCCAAGGAGGTCAGCTTTTTGCCATACATATGTTTCAGTTTGTACAGTAAAATGTATTATGAAAACTTGTTTGCTGACTTTTTCTATCTAAATAATGCAAGTTCATATCAAGTTCAAGCCTGCAGGTGAGGTTATATTTCTGGGAAGCTTGTCAGTGTAGTCTGCTTGAGGATTTATGGACAACAATGTCTAGGGAAAAAAAAGATTGTTGCTCTTCCATTATAAATTTTAGATTCCTGTCATTAGTTTTCATATAGATTTGAGATGAGCGAATTGATTCTGAATGAATCATATTCGTTACAAATTTTAAAAAAAATTAGGCTGCCAAACAAATCCAAAGTTTTCGTGATTCGCTTCAGACAAATGGTGCAAATTGGTGTCCATGCCATTTTACTGTGAAAATTAGCAGGTGACGGGGCAGGGAGGATCACATGAACTTGGGAGGGTGGGGGTGTCAGAATCCTGATGTATTTTTCTAATTTACCACTAGTGGCCGCTGTTTCTCTCACTCTGAACTATTGTGTTGCACTTCCACCCTTCACCACTGGAGGCTGCTGTGTTTGTCCTTGGATTTGCCTATAACAAAGATGGCCGATGTGTGCTGATTGGAAGCCATCTTGTTTCCTGTTTGGGCCTACATATACCCATGAGGCAATTCAATCATTGCTCGAGTATTGTGACTTGTTCCAGTCTCCTGCTCCTCAGAACTGTCTTTCCCAGACTGTTTCTACATTTTTGCTTAACCACCTGCCATCTGGGCCATTTGCCCCCTTCCTGACCAGGCCAAATTTAGCAAAACTGACATATCTCACTTTATGTGGTAATAACTTTGGAACGCCTTTATTTATCCAAGTCATTCAGAGATTGTTTTCTCGTGACACATTGTACTTCATGATAGTCATAAATTTGAGTCAAAATATTTCACCTTTATTTATGAAAAAATCCCAAATTTACCCCAAAATTTGAAAAATTTGCAATTTTCTAAATTTCAATTTCTCTGCTTTTAAAACAGAAAGTGATACCTCATAAAATATTTATTATTTAACATTTCCCATATGTCTACTTTATGTTGGCATCATTTTGGAAATGTCATTTTATTTTTTTAGGACGTTAGAAGGCTTAGAAGTTTAGAAGCAATTCTTCAAATTTTTAAGAAAATTGCCAAAACCCACTTTTTAAGGACCAGTTCAGGTCTGAAGTCACTTTGTGGGGCCTACATAGTGGATACCCCCATAAATGACCCCATTGTAGAAACTACACCCCTCAAGGTATTCAAAACCGATTTTACAAACTTTGTTAACCCTTTAGGCGTTCCACAAGAATTAAAGGAAAATGGAGATCAAATTTTTAAATTTCACTTTTTTGGCAGATTTTCCATTTTAATCAATTTTTTTCTTTAACACATCGATGGTTAACAGCCAAACAAAACTCAATATTTATTACCCAGATTCTTCGGTTTACAGAAACACCCCACATGTGGTCATAAACTGCTGTATGGGCACACGGCAGGGCGCAGAAGAAAAGGAACTCCACATGGTTTTTAGATGCCATGTCCCATTTGAAGCCCCCTGATGCACCCTTACAGTAGAAACTCCCAAGAAGTGACCCCATTTTGGAAACTAGGGGATAAGGTGCCAGTTTTATTAGTACTATTTTTGGGTACATATGATTTTTTGATCATTCATTATAACACTTTATGGGGCAAGGTGACCAAAAAATTGGTTGTTTTAGCACAGTTTCTATTTATTTATTTTTACAGCGTTCACCTGAGGGGTTCAGTCAAGTGACATTTTTATAGAGCAGATTGTTACGGACGTGGCGATACCTAATATGTATACTTTTTCTCATTTATTAAAGTTTTACACAATAATAGCATTTTTGAAAAAAAAATTATGTTTTAATGTGTCCATGTTCTGAGAACTATAGTTTTTTTTATTTTTTGAGAGATTTTCTTATGTAGGGGCTCATTTTTTGCGGGATGAGGTGACGGTTTTATTGGTACTATTTTGTGGGACATACGCGTTTTTGATCACTTGGTGTTGCACCTTTTGTGATGCAAGGTGACAAAAATTGCTTGTTTTGACACAGTTTTTTTTTTTTTTTTTTTTACGGTGTTCATCCGAGGGGTTAGGTCATGTGATATTTTTATAGAGCTGGTTTTTACGGACGCGGAAATACCTAATATGTATACTTTTTTTTATTTGTTTCACTTTAACACAATAATAGCATTTTTGAAACCAAAAAAATTATGTTTTAGTGTCTCCATGTTCTAAGAGCTATAGTTTTTTTATTTTTTGAGAGATTTTCTTATGTAGGGGCTAATTTTTTGCGGGATGAGGTGACGGTTTTATTGGTACTATTTTGTGGGACATACGCGTTTTTGATCACTTGGTGTTGCACCTTTTGTGATGCAAGGTGACAAAAGTTGCTTGTTTTGACACAGTTTTTTTTTTTTTTTTTACGGTGTTCACCCGAGGGGTTAGGTCATGTGGTATTTTTATAGAGCTGGTTTTTACGGACGCGGCAATACCTAATATGTATACTTTTTTTTTTTCTATTTTTTACTTTTTTTTTTCATTCCTTACTTGGGGACTTTTTTTTTTTACATGTGAAACTTTTTTAAATTTTTTTATTTTCAACCTTTTATTTTTATTTTTTTTATTTTACACTTTTCGTCCCCCATAAGGTCATACAAGACCTCTGGGGGACATTTGCTTCACTTTTTTTTTTCACTGTTGATTTCTCCTGTAACTGGGGCTGACATAGTAGCCCCAGTTACAGGACAAATACACCCCTAGAGAGGCTGTACAGCAGCAATCCAGCGCTGTACAGCCTCAGAGCAGGGCTGATCGAGGTCTCTGAGAGACCTCACACAGCTCCTGCACACTCCGGTCACGGCGGTCACATGACCGCCGGGCCGGAACAGGAAGCGCATAGCGCTTCCTTCTCTGCAGACACAGCGCTCGGTGAGCGCTGTGTCTGCAGCGATCCAGAAGGCAGGGACACCTGGGCACTGTCCCTGCCTTGTCTTAGGGTTGCCCTGCTGTCACTTACCTAATAAAAACCCTTTAAAAAAAAAAAGAAAATGCATCCCAAGACCCATAACTTTATTTAATATTTTTCTTTCTACAGAGCTGTATGAGGGCTTGGTTTTTGCAGGATGACTTGTAGTTTTAATAGGTATTATTTTTGGGGACATAACACTTCTTGATTGCTTTTTATTTCATTTCAGCCATTTTATTTTTATGGCGTTCACTGTGCAGGATAAATTGCTTGATAATTGTGTTCTGTGGTTTGTTATGGATGCTATAGTACTACATTTATGGAGGGGATTTATTTTTTGCAATTTTTTCGATTGAAAACCTTTCTTTCAATAGAAAAAAGGTATATTAAAAAAAAAACACATGTATGGTAAAAACAGAGCGCAAACAACCTGCTCAAACGGGTCCTGTTCCTCTCTGCAAACAGAACTTAAATGAATGACTACAAACCAAGTAAGGCCACAGAGCGCTACAGGTGAATCATAAAAATCTAAGCACACCACTGTTAGTTTAAATTAAAAAGGGTCTTTACATTGGTATTAATGGTCAGCAGTGCAGTTAGCGTCAAAGAGCCTGCTTTACTTTAAACCAACAATGCTGGCACTATCCCCTTGCTAGTCTCCGTGTAGCGTCCTCATTGACATTCCGTCCTGTGAAATTTTTTATTTTATTTAAGAAAAAATTTGCTTTTTTTAAACATTTACTAGTCCCACAAGGGGACTTTAACCTGTGATCTTTTGATCGCTTCTATAGTACTTTTACACTTGCGTTAAACTTTTCCGGTATTGAGTTCCGTCCTAGGGGCTCAATACTGGAAAAAACGGATCAGTTTTATCCTAATGCATTCTGAATGGAGAGAAATCCGTTCAGTGTGCATCAGGATGTCTTCAGTTCAGCCACTGTACGGTTTTTGTACAGAGAAAATACCGCAGCATGCTGCAGTATTTTCTCTGTCCAAAATTCCAAAACACTTGCCGGCATTATTTTCTATTGAAATGCATTAATGCCGGATCCGGCCCCAAATGTTCCGGAAAAACGGATCCGGTTTTGCGGTCTGTGCATGCACAGACCTTTAAAAATGCCAAAATGATAAATAATGCAAAAATGATAAATACCGGATCCGGTAATACAATGCATTTGTGAGATGGATCCGCATCTGGATCTGTCTACAAATGGTATCCGTTTGCATACACCGGGGATGGAACTGCCTGCCGGAATCCAACAACACAAGTGTGAAAGTACCCTAATACACTTGTACTGCTTTGCAGTATAACGTATTATACTGTCAGTCCTATACTAACAAACAGGACTGGCTGCTTAAGGCTACTTTCACACTTGCGTTCGGAGCGGATCCGTCTGGTGTCTGCACAGACGGATCCGCTCCTATAATGCAAACGATGGGGTCTGTTTCAGAAAAAATTCTAAGTCTGAAAGTTAGCCAGACGGATCCGTCCAGACTTTGCATTGAAAGTCAATGGGGGACGGATCAGTTTGAAATTGCACCATATTGTGTCAACTTCAAACTGATCCATCCCCATTGACTTAGGCTACTTTCACAACTGCGTTAGGTGCGGATCCGTCTGGTATCTGCACAGACGGATCCGCACCTATAAGGCTACTTTCACACTAGCGTTCGGGTGTCCGCTCGTGCGCTCCGTTTGAAGGGGCTCACGAGCGGCCCCGAACGCATCCGTCTGGCCCTAATGCATTCTCAGTGGAGGCGGATGCACTGAGAATGCATCCGCCTGCCAGCGCACAGCCTCCGCTCCGCTCAGTGAGCGGACACCTGACCGCTGCTTGCAGCGTTCGGGTGTCCGCCTGGCCGTGCGGAGGCGAGCGGATCCGTCCAGACTTATAATGGAAGTCAATGGGGACGGATCCGCTTGAAGATGACACTATATGGCTCAATCTTCAAGCGGATCCGTCCCCCATTGACTTTCAATGTAAAGTCTGAACGGATCCGCTCAGGCTACTTTCAGACTTAGAAAATTTTCTAAGTAATAATGCAGACGGATCCGTTCTGAACAGATGCAAACGTCTGCATTATCGGAGCGGATCCGTCTGATGAAACATCAGACGGATCCGCTTTGAACGCTAGTGTGAAAGTAGCCTAATGCAAACGCTTAGATCCGTTCAGAACGGATCCGTTTGCATTAGCATGAACAAAAAAAATAAAAAAATTTAAAAAATTATTTTTTTTTTGTTCACGATAATGCAAACGGATCCGTTTTGACTTTACATTGAAAGTCAATGGGGGACGGATCCGTTTGAAAATTGAGCCATATTGTGTCAGCTTCAAACGGATCCGTCCCCATTGACTTGCATTGTAAGTCTGAACGGATCCGTTTGCCTCCGCACGGCCAGGCGGACAACCGAACGCTGCAAGCTGCGTTCAGGGGTCCGTCTGCTGAGCGGAGCGGAGGACAAACGGTGCCAAACTGATGCATTCTGAGCGGATCCGCATCCACTCAGAATGCATTAGGGCTGGACGGATCCGTTCGGGGCCGCTTGTGAGAGCCTTCAAACGGAGCTCACAAGCGGAGCCCCGAACGCTAGTGTGAAAGTAGCCTTACATTGTAAGTCTGGACGGATCCGTTTGGCTCCGCACGGCCAGGCGGACACCCGAACGCTGCAAGCTGCGTTCGGGTGTCCGCCTGCTGAGCGGAACGGAGGTCAAACTGTGCCAGACTGAGGCATTCTGAGCGGATCCGCATCCACTCAGAATGCATTGGGGCCGTACGGATCCATTCGGGGCCGCTTGTAAGAGCCTTCAAACGGAACTCACAAGCGGAACCCCGAACGCTAGTGTGAAAGTAGCCTAAGAGAGGCACAGACTTGGTATACACTGCAGGCAGGCCTGGGGCCTTCATTAGGTGGAAGGCTGCCATGCAAATACATCAGTACCCTACAACCTCATTTGCAGGGTGCAGATGGGAGAAAGAGGGAGTTCCCTCTAAACCATTTAGATGATGCATTTGCTATGGACCGTGGTGGTTAACCGGCCCGGATCGGCACTTCTGCGGGTCCAGACAGTTAGATAAGGAGTCCGTCTCTCATGTGAGATCAGAGCTTCTGCTCTCTGCTGCACAAGAGACCTGTGCAGCCTAGAGTAAATTCCAGTAATGACTACCGGAAAAACATGTGGTCATTAAGGGTTTAAATACTATCTGCCCTCAATAAAGGACGATTTCTGGAACTTTTTTAATTTTAAAAAGAATAACAAATGCGACGTCAACCATGAATTTTCCCATAGCCACATAATAAAAAAATAAAGAAAAGACAGACAAAGGAGAAAAATATGAGTCCTAGGAGACCCCAGAGTGTCATACACCAATTTTCAGGCCGGTTGGAACACTTTTAAATTGGGTATAATCAATTTGGACCCAAATCAAATTTTTTTCACTAATTTGGTGAATCATACCCGAAACGAATTTCAAGAAATTCATTTATCTCTAATCTAGATGGTACATTTGGCTTTTTTATTTTCAAATTGGTCACTACCTTGTAACCATATTTTAACAGTATCCTATAATGTATAAGACATTTGATATACTTATGACTAGGGTTGTCCCGATACCGATACTAGTATCGGTATCGGGACCGATTCCGAGTTTTCTCGGCGGTACTCAGCCGCCGATACCCCGCCCCGATACATAAATAGAATACTTTTTTTTTTTCCCGCAATGAATATTTTTGCGGCCCGGCAAAGATGCAGCATCGGGAGAGAGGAGGGGCTGGAGTCCGTAACTATGGGCGGGGCCCGGTGCAGTCACTGTACTCTTACACCGGGCCCCGCCGCTCACCAAAGTATTTATAAACGTGAATCCTTATCCTGTTATTAAGTTGAACTAACGCTGCCCTCTCCCATGTTCCCCTGTATCCCCCTGTATCCCCACAGCACTTACTTAAGCTTCCATAGCAGGCAGAGCAGACAGCAGCAGTAACGTCACTCACTGACGTAGAGCGCCTGCTCCGCCCACTTTATGAATGAAGCAGGCGGAGCAGACGCGCGACGTCAGTGAGTGACGTTACTGGTGCCGTCCGCTCTGCCTGCTATGGAAGCTTAAGTAAGTGCTGTGGGGATACAGGGGGATACAGGGGAACATGGGAGAGGGCAGCGTTAGTTCAACTTAGTAACAGGATAAGGATTCACGTTTATAAATACTTCGGTGAGCGGCGGGGCCCGGTGTATTGGGGGACACTGTTATGAGGGGGATCTGTGGATGACATATAGCAGTGTCATCCACAGATCCTCCCCATAACAGTTCCATCCACAGATCCCCTATAACAGCACCATCCACAGATCCCCCACCAAATAACAATGCCATCCTCAGATCCCCCCACCCCATAACAATGCCATCCACAGATATCCCACCCCATAGCAGTACCATCCACAGATCCCCATAACAGTGCCATCCACAAATCCCCATAACAGTGCCATCCACAGATCCCCCATAACAGTGCCATCCACAGATCCCCCATAACAGTGCCATCCACAGATCCCCATAACAATGCCATCCACAGATATCCCACCCCATAGCAGTACCATCCACAGATCCCCATAACAGTGCCATCCACAGATCCCCCATAACAGTGCCATCCACAGATCCCCCATAACAGTGCCATCCACAGATCCCCCATAACAGTGCCATCCACAGATCCCCCATAACAGTGCCATCCACAGATCCCCATAACAGTGCCATCCACAGATCCCCCATAACAGTGCCATCCACAGATCCCCCATAACAGCGCCATCCACAGATCCCCCATAACAGTGCCATCCACAGATCCCCCATAACAGTGCCATCCACAGATCCCCCATAACAGTGCCATCCACAGGTCCCCCATAACAGTGCCATCCACAGATCCCCCACATGACAGTGCGTCATCCACAGATCCACAGATCCCCCAAAACGGTCACATGACATTTAAAAAAAGTATCGGTATTCGGTATCGGTGACTACTTGAAAAAAAGTATCGGTACTTGTACTCGGTCCTAAAAAAGTGGTATCGGGACAACCCTACTTATGACTCATCCCACACTGTAGGAACAATTTACACAAACAAAATCTAGATTTTAACATGGGCTCTCACAACAGATTAGGTAAAATGCTCAGAATGCTTTGAAATCTGCTAAAGTGTAAATTATTTTTATTGGTTTTAAAACAACGAAATTGTACACTAGTTGTTTGCCCCACCAGGGCAGCAGTATAAGAATACAACTGATGCAGTACAATCCAATGAGAAAAACAACTACAAAGAATAGGAGGGGGGGGAGGTCTGAGGGGGAAAAAAAGGAGGGGATGTTTTTCTGAAGCATGGTTTAGTGCTCTCATTAAGAGAAACAAAATAAGAGTATTGCAGGTTTGATACCTTTTAAAGGCTAACAAAAATAGAAGTAATGATGTTACATAGCAAGCTTTCGAGACATCACTAGTGCCTTCATCAGGCATACTACAAGAATATATGAAGAAACAGCAATATATATACAATAAGAACAGAGACATGGGGAAATGAATGGACATTTGAAAAACAACAGAACAACAGAATATCCAAGATTTTGAAAATGAGTCCTTAATTATCTTACAGATAAGGGGTGTGAAAGTTTTATGGTCTCTAAATTGATGTTATCCCAGAGACCTGGTGCCCCGACTATGTCTAGGGTTAGCGCCCAAGCTCTTAACTCAAATTTCTTAACTCATCGCGTTATCTTGAGACAAAAACCATTGAAAAGCAATTGAAGGTGTTTGCTTAACGCATTTAGTTTAGATAACACATCTCATAAAGACACTTTAGATCTTGTAGTGTGTCATAAATCCCAGGGACAAATTCAGTCCAGTATTCAAAGTGTCAAGCAGGGTTATAAATTTGTAATCCCAAATTCTTCTAGCTCTTTGGGATTTTAAGTTACCTTTTAATATGGGAACTTTGATGTGTTCTTCATTCTTCATTGTATTCTGGGCTACAGAAATGCTTAGACAAGGGAAAGGGTAGCTTCTTCTCATCCTTGCATTGAGTTTCTGTCCTGTTTATCCAACGTAGAGGCCTCCAACAGGACATTTAGTGCAGAGAATCAGATAAACAACATTAGATGTAGAACATGTGAATGTGCCAGGGATCTTATATTCCTGCTGTTTGTTGGGGATCCGGATCTTATCTGTTGTCATTATATGGGAACAGGTTTTTCATCTTCTTATATTACAGGGATGGGTTCCTTTTTCTGTGGTACATGGCATTGAACTTGATCTGATCAGAATATTCCTTAGATTTGGAGGCTGTCGGTAAGCTAGTAAGGTGGGATCTGTGAAGATTGTTTTAAGTCGGTCATCCTTACGTAGGACATGATGTAATTTTTGGCAGTTTTCCTCAGTACCTCTAGTTGTGGATTGTAGGTCACAACCAGAGGTACGCGCTGGTTCTGTTTCTTTTTATTGTATTGGAGAAGTTGACTTCTGGAGATCTTGGTGGCTCTTGTGATCTGATCTTCAGTTGAAGCAGGATGATAGCCCTGGTGTAAAAATGTCCTTTTCAGTTGTTGTAAATGCTCATCCCTTTCTAATGGGCTGGAACAGATTTGGTTATATCTGATGGCTTGACTTCAGATGATGGACTTTTTAATATGTTTGGGGTGGAAGCTGTCCCATTTGAGGTATGAAGGCCGATCAATAGGTTTCTGATACAGGGATGTCTGTATTGAGCCGTCTTGAAGTTTTATGGTGGTATCCAGAAAGCTGACTTCTGTGTGTGAATAGTTGAGGGTCAGGTTTATGGTGGGATGGAATTTGTTGAATTGTTCATGAAATTTTATCAGTTCATGTTCAGAGTCGGTCCAAATTATTAGGATGTCATCAATGAAACGGAAGTAGGCCAAGGTTTTTTTTTGAGGCAGGATACGAAAAAGTCATTTTCCAGTTTTTCCATAAAGAGATTTGCATATTGCGGTGCCATTTTACTGCCCATGGCAGTCCCAGTGCATTGTAAATATATCTCCTTGTCAAAAGAGAAATAATTATGGGTGAGGATAAACTCTTTTAGTCTTAATCTCCTAAAATATTCCTCCATGTCATTACAGAGTTCTGTTTTGTCAAGACTTTTGGTAGGGCAGAATGAGAGTCCTCTGTCTCTCTTCTTATTGTATATATTTATTTTTATTGTATGCACTTATATAGCACTACTATATTCTGCAGTGCTTTACAGACATTAGCATCCAACTGTCCCCAATGGGGCTCACAATCTAAGGTCCCTATCAGTATGTCTTTGGAGTGTGGGAGGAAACCAGAGTACCCGGAGGAAACCCATGCAAACACGGGGAGAACATACAAACTCCATGCAGATGTTGTCCTTGGTCAAATTTGAACCTAGGACCCCAGTGCTGCAAGGCACCAGTGCTAACCACTGAGCCACCGTGCTGCCCATATACTGTATATATTGCTGTTTCTTCATATATTCTTGTAGTACGCCTGATGAAGGGACTGGTGATGTCTCGAAAGCTCGCTATGTAACATCATTACTTCTATTTTTGTTAGCCATTAAAAGGTATCAAACCTGCAATACTCTTATTTTGTTTCTCTTAATGAGAGCACTAAACTAGTTTTTTATTTGCTAACACAGTACCAGACTTTTTCCTTTTTTTCTGAAGCATAGAAATGGGATTCTCTAAACTCCAATCACTTGCAATATACTATGGGGCACATTTATTAAGACCCGCGTTTTAGACGCGGGTCTTAATAAGCCCTATAGCTAGTGGTGGATCGCCGAAGTTATGTAGAGGTGCCGGCCTTTCCATAACTTTGGCAATCCAGCGCTGATTTTAAATGTAAGACAGCTTCCTAGCTCCCTTACACTTAGACCATTTTCTACGCCTAAACCAGGCGTAGAAAATGATAAATGAGACGGATCTGCCAGCCCGTCCCCTACACCATCCACACCACGCCCACTTTTTTAGACCTAGTGTGAGCGGGGAAAAGTCGCAGATTCTGCCGCCACAAAAGTGGCATATTGTGACTAATACCACACCTCGTGCCCGCTTGACGTCGCCTACGTCGAGCTCACGAGAGCGGTATGGTCATGGGTTACCAAAAACTTGATGTTACGCCCTCCAGAAAAGCAGGTAAGGTCAGCTTGGTACAGTTTACACACACACACCTCCTGTCAACGCGGGCACAGAGAGGCAACAAGCTGAGAGAGCCTTTTCACTGCCGCAGTGAAAACAGCGCAGTCTCATCCCGGGTATCTGCCACCAGCTCCTCTTTGATATAAGCCCAGTCCGCTAACGGGATTATATAGGGTGAGAAACCAACCTGCGGTAGCTTATAACTAGGCCAAAACACGGACGTGGGGATTCGTAATCGAGATACAAGACAGCACAAGATTAAATTATATATTTAATCGCCGTAAGGGCACACTAGATATAACACAATATATACAGAAACATAGAAACATAGAATGTGTCGGCAGTTAAGAACCATTTGGCCCATCTAGTCTGCCTAATATACTGAATACTATGAATAGCCCCTGGCCTTATCTTATATGAAGGATGGCCTTATGCCTATCCCATGCATGCTTAAACTCATTCACTGTATTTGCAGCTACCACTTCTGCAGGAAGGCTATTCCATGCATCGACTACTCTCTCAGTAAAGTAATACTTCCTGATATTACTTTTAAACCTTTGCCCCTCTAATTTAAAACTACAGTTACAAGAAAAAGTATGTGAACCCTTTGGAATGATATGGATTTCTGCACAAATTAGTCATAAAATGTGATCTGATCTTCATCTAAGTCACAACAATAGACAATCACAGTCTGCTTAAACTAATAACACACAAAGAATAAAATTTTACCATGTTTTTATTGAACACAGCATGTAAACATTCACAGTGCAGGTGGAAAAATTATGTGAACCCTTGGATTTAATAACTGGTTGAACCTCCTTTGGCAGCAATAACTTCAACCAAACTTTTCCTGTAGTTGAAGATCAGATGTGTACAATGGTCAGGAGTAATTCTTGACCATTCCTCTTTACAGAACTGTTTCAGTTCAGCAATATTCTTGGGATGTCTGGTGTGAATCGCTTTCTTGAGGTCATGCCACAGCATCTCAATCGGGTTGAGGTCAGGACTCTGACTGGGCCACTTCAGAAGGCGTATTTTCTTCTGTTTAAGCCATTCTGTTGTTGATTTACTTCTATGCTTTAGGTCGTTGTCCTGTTGCAACACCCATCTTCTGTTGAGCTTCAGCTGGTGGACAGATGGCCTTAAGTTCTACTGCAAAATGTCTTGATAAACTTGGGAATTCATATTTCCTTCGATGATAGCAATCCGTCCAGGCCCTGACACAGCAAAGCAGCCCCAAACCATGATGCCCCCACCACCATACTTCACAGTTGGGATGAGGTTTTGATGTTGGTGTGCTGTGCCTCTTTTTCTCCACACATAGTGTTGTGTGTTTCTTCCAAACAACTGAACTTTGGTTTCATCTGTCCACAGAATATTTTGCCAGTACTGCTGTGGAACATCCAGGTGCTTTTGTGCAAACTGTAAACGTGCAGCAATGTTTTTTTTTGGACAGCAGTGGCTTCCTTTGTGGTATCCTCCCATGAAATCCATTCTTGTTTAGTGTTTTACGTATCGTAGATTCGCTAACAGGGATGTTAGCATATGCCAGAGACTTTTGTAAGTCTTTAGCTGACACTCTAGGATTCTTCTTCACCTCATTGAGCAGTCTGCGCTGTGCTCTTGCATTCATCTTTACAGGACGGCCACTCCTAGGGAGAGTAGCAGCAGTGCTGAACTTTCTCCATTTATAGACAATTTGTCTTACCGTGGACTGATAAACAGCAAGGCTTTTGGAGATACTTTATAACCCTTTCCAGCTTTATGCAAGTCAACAATTCTTAATAGTAGGTCTTCTGAGAGCTCTTTTGTGCGAGGCATCATTCACATCAGGCAATGCTTCTTGTGAAAAGCAAACCCAGAACTGGTGTGTGTTTTTTATAGGGCAGGGCAGCTGTAACGAACACCTCCAATCGCATCTCATTGATTGGACTCCAGTTGCCTGACACCTCACTCCAATTAGCTCTTGGAGATGTCATTAGTCTAGGGGTTCACATACTTTTTCCACCAGCACTGTGAATGTTTACATGGTGTGTTCAATAAAAACATGGTAACATTTTATTCTTTATGTGTTATTTGTTTAAGCAGACTGTGATTGTCTATTGTTGTGACTTAGATGAAGATCAGATCACATTTTATGACCAATTTGTGCAGAAATCCATATAATTCCAAAGGGTTCACATACTTTTTCTTGCAACTGTATGTCCTCTTGTAGCAGTTTTTCTTCTTTTAAATATTCTCTCCTCTTTTACCTTGTTGATTCCCTTTATGTATTTAAAAGTTTCTATCATATCCCCTCTTTCTCGTCTTTCTTCCAAGCTATACATGTTAAGGTCCTTTAATCTTTCCTGGTAAGTTTTATCCTGCAATCCATGTACTAGTTTAGTAGCTCTTCTCTGAACTCTCTCCAAAGCATCAATATCCTTCTGGAGATATGGTCTGCAGTACTGAGCACAATACTCCAAATGATGTCTCACTAGTGCTCTGTAGAGCGGCATGAGCACCTCCCTCTTTCTACTGGTAATTCCTCTCCCTATACACCCAAGCATTCTGCTAGCATTTCCTGCTGCTCTATGACATTGTCTGCCTACCTTTAAGTCTTCTGAAATAATGACCCCTAAATGCCTTTCCTCAGTTACTGAGGTTAGGATTGTATCACTTTTTTTTTTATTCTGCTCTTGGGTTTTTACGCCCCAGGTGCATTATCTTGCACTTATCAACATTAAATTTTAGTTGGCATATTTTTGACCATTCCTCTAGTTTTCCTAAATCCTTTTCTATTTGGTGTATCCCTCCAGGAACATCAACCCTGTTACAAATCTTCATCAGCAAAAAGACACACCTTACCATCGAGGCATTCTACAATTTCGCTGATAAAGATATTAAACAATATGGGTCCCAGAACAGATCCCTGAGGTAACCCACTGGTAACAAGACCATGGTCTGAATATACTCCATTGACTACAACCCTCTGTTGTTTGTCCCTCAGCCATTGCTTAATCCATTATATAGAATATATACAGTGGTCTGAGGTTACAGATACAGGTTATATGGTTACAACAGGGTTAAGCAGAGTAAAAGTCAGTTACCGGGTAAGATGAAAGTTCCTTTGGGTTGTGAGGTGTTCTTTGCTGTAGTCACATGAAGGGCCGTGATTTCAGCTAGTTCCTGGGTCCCCCTAAACACATTACACAATGTGACCCTTCTTCAGAGAAAGACCCCGCCCTCTGGCTTGCATGGGCTTATGACCTGTAGCCGGCCGCTCCCCTCCCCGCCTATGGGTAGGGTCCACCCCTCCTTCTTTGGTGCTGGGAGCAAATGACCAATAAAACCCCTTAGGGCTCATAGCCCCAGACCAGAATGTCGCAGGAAGATGGTTCCGGGCCCAATTGATCCGCCTGGGTTCCGGCTACAACTAGAGTCCAAACATGGTACCGGTATTTGGTTTCTGTGGGTTGATATGGATATCTCCCTTCCCTGACATCCCCCCATCAAACAAAGACCATGGGCACGTACATCGTGGCCACGGGACACAAATATGTATCCGGTTTGCGCCTGCGATGGCCGGGCGATTCATAATTCCTCATGAAATGTAGCTGCCAACATGTCTGGGAGGTAGTATTGATCCTGGCAAGGGCTGATACCTCCTGCTGGGGGGATTTCCTGCAGGATTTAGCTTGCCTCCAAACTGGCTGATTGAGGTGTGACATTCCCCACCTGGGGCCTCCTTGAAGCCTGGACCCCTGGGGCTTTCTTCCTTGCTAGCTGACAATCAGATGGCTGGGGGGTGGGAACTTATTTTGCATGTACACTAATGTACATGCCAAAAGGTGAATCAAATGACCATCAGGCCTGTGTTCCCCCGTGCGCCCATCCGCACCCTCTCCTTGCCGGGATAGCCCATTAGCGTTCCCGTGGTCACGGCACTTTTTGTGGCGAATGGTCAATTGATACTGCTGGAGAGCTAGGCTCCAGCGTAGCAGCCTCCCATTCGTCCCGGATACGGTGTTTAACCAGCTGAGGGGGTTGTGGTTGGTCTCCACAGTGAAGCGGCGCCTGTATAAATACGGCTGCAACCGATGCAGTGCCCAGACAATTGCCAGGCACTCCTTCTCCATTGTGAAGTACGCCACCTCCCTCGGAAGGAGCTTCCAACTCAGGTACAGAATGGGGTGTTCCTGGCCCGTAGTGTCAATCTGGCTGAGTACGGCAATGAAGCCAAAATAACTGTCGTCGGTCTGTACTATAAACGGCCGCATGAAGTCGGCTGCCTATAGTACAGGGAAGCTCAGGAGGGTGTCCTTCAGCGCCCAGAAGGCCGTCTCGCAGTCGTTTGTCCAATCGACTGTGGAGGGCAGCTTCCCCCCACCTCGCTCATGCCCAGCTGGCACTTTTCTGGCTTGATGGTCAAGCCTGCCTGGTGGGTCCGCCCCAGCACCTGCGTCAGGTGCTGTATGTGATCCTCCCATGTGGGACTGAAGACGGCAATGTCATCCAGGTACGCGGCCGCGTACTCTTTGTGACGGACTGAACCGTCACTGGGGCTGCTGGAGGAGCCTGAGGGCCAGCCTCCTTCCTACAGACTATGGACCGAGAACTATGGAGACCCCCTCAGACCTTTTGGGGTTACAAGGAACTATGAACCCTGATTTATGTGTGTAATTTATATGCCACATATTTCCTATTGCCCATTAAAAAGGCATGGTGTGGATTCAGCAACACAAAAAGGGTTAACTCTGCACTGAGACTACCACTGATTGTGTTAGTGATGGGATTTAGATAGTTGATTATAATAGCAGCCGACTCCTATGATACACTCAGGAGATAATCCCATCACTTGTGTCTCCTCTTCACATTCATTCATTATGGAGGGGGTGAAGATGTCTGTTTGCATGTTCATTGTTGATTGCGTCACAGACAATGCCAGTGTGTTTGTTAATTGCGTCACAGACAATGCCATTGTGTTTGTTAATTGCGTCACAGACAATGCCATTGTGTTTGTTGAATAGGGTTAGTTTTGTGTTTAAACTGTACAGGATTGGCTGCTATGTCATGTCCTCAGTATGTCATGTGTATATAAGTCAATGCTGTGTGTTCAATAAAGAGTTCCTGTTTTACATTCAACATAGAGCCTCGTCTCATGTGTATGGGGATTGCTATACGCTGTATACTCCCCTGGCTATAACTACTAGCTCTTGTAAGAGATGTTCCTGCTCTCTGGATTTAGGAGAGGTTCACCCACTGGAGCCTGGAGCCTTGTCGTAGGTCCAGGGTGGGTAGGAGACGGTGAGACCTCAACCAAGCTTCGGCGGTTCGTGGGGTCTGCAGTGCTTGCGGTGTCAAGTGGAGTGCTTGGAGTCCTCGGGAAGCACTAGGAGCATCCATCGACGGAGGTACCCGGTCGGGGTGCCAGGAGATCCGTTACACTCTTCAAATCCCTTAACCAGTGTTGTGACCATCCGCTGAAAAGTGGCATAGGCATCCTTCATGCGGGCGAGAGGAAGATCGGGGTGTTTGACGCAGAGCGCGGCGCTGGGGGGGAGGGGGGGAGCACTTAGCCTTGCCTCTGGGAGGCGATTTAGCTGAACTTGGAGGAGTTCTTAGTTTTCAAATTTCGGCGGGCATGGCACTTCAGAGGGGCGTTCCTGGGCACCGTGGAGAAAGAATAACGCCCCTCTGGGCTCCTTACAGCTTCATTTGCATATCATTAGAAGCGTTTTTTTGAAGAAATGACAAGACTCACAATAAAAAGAACAAGACATATGGAAATAAGGTACTTTATTACACATGGATTCATTTAAAAAAAATGTTGCTAATATGCTAGTGACAGATTCCCTTTAATCCCAAATAAACCTTTCCACTGCATTTCATTGCTGTCATTAAAGGACCTGCTGAGATCATTTCAGTAATCGTCTTGTTAACTCAGGTGAGAATGTTGACGAGCATAAGGCTGGAGATCATTATGTCAGGCTGATTGGGTTAAAATGGCAGACTTGACATGTTAAAAGGAGGGTGATGCTTGAAATCATTGTTCTTCAATTGTTAACCATGGTGACCTGCAAAGAAACGCGTGCAGCCATCATTGCGTTGCATAAAAATGACTTCACAGGCAAGGATATTGTGGCTACTAAGATTGCACCTCAATCAACAATTTATAGGATCATAAAGAACTTCAAGGAAAGAGGTTAAATTCTTGTTAAGAAGGCTTTAGGGCGTCCAAGAAAGTCCAGCAAGCGCCAGGATCGTCTCCTAAAGAGGATTCAGCTGCGGGATCAGAGTGCCACCAGTGCAGAGCTTGCTCAGGAAAGGCAGCAGGCAGGTGTGAGCACATCTGCACGCACAGTGAGGCGAAGACTTTTGGAAGATGGCCTGGTGTCAAGAAGGCCAGCAAAGGAGCCAATTCTCTCCAAATAAAACATCAGGGACAGATTGATCTTCTGCAAAAAGTATGGTGAATGGACTGCTGAGGACTGGGGCAAAGTCATATTCTCCGATGAAGCCTCTTTCCGATTGTTTGGGGCATCTGGAAAAAGGCTTGTCCGGAGAAGAAAAGGTGAGCGCTACCATCAGTCCTGTGTCATGCCAACAGTAAAGCATCCTGAGACCATTCATGTGTGGGGTTGCTTCTCATCCAAGGGAGTGGGCTCACTCACAATTTTGCCCAAAAACACAGCCATGAATAAAGAATGGTACCAAAACACCCTCCAACAGCAACTTCTTCCAACAATCCAACAACAGTTTGGTGAAGAACAATGCATTTTCCAGCACGATGGAGCACCGTGACATAAGGCAAAAGTGATAACTAAGTGGCTCGGGGACCAAAACTTTGACATTTTGGGTACATGGCCTGGAAACTCCCCAGATCTTAATCCCATTGAGAACTTGTGGTCAATCCTCAAGAGGCGGGTGGACAAACAAAAAACCACTAATTCTGACAAACTCCAAGAAGTGATTATGAAAGAATGGGTTGCTATCACTCAGGAATTGGCCCAGAAGTTGATTGAGAGCATGCCCAGTCGAATTGCAGAGGTCCTGAAAAAGAAGGGCCAACACTGCAAATACTGACTCTTTGCATAAATATCATGTAATTGTCGATAAAAGCCTTTGAAACGTATGAAGTGCGTGTAATTATATTTTACTACATCACAGAAACAACTGAAACAAAGCTCTAAAAGCAGTTTAGCAGCAAACTTTGTGAAAAATAATATTTGTGCCATTCTCAAAACTTTTGGCCACGACTGTATATTCATCGGCCAGTGCTGCTGGTGCGGATGCCCCCTTTGGCTTCCGTTCTCAGAGGTACTGCTGTAAGTCCTCTGGGCAGTTCCACAAGAACTGTTTTGTGGCGATGAGTTCCTTCAGCTGCTGGACTGTGGTGAGCTCCAATCCGGTGGTCCATTGGTCGACTACTCTCAGCAAGGCCCGCATGTGATCGGCCCAGCTCTGGGTAGAACCCCGCTGCAAATTCCTGAGCTTTTTCCGGTACGACTAAGGGGTTAAGTTATACTGCCTGACCAGAGCCTGTTTGATGTCCTCATAGCTCAGGATGGTCTCGCTGGGCAGGTACCCGAAGATTTCAAGGGCTTTCCCCCTGAGTTGTGGCATGAGGAATCTGACCCACTGGTCCTCTGGCAGCTTGTACTGATGGCAGGCCGTCTCAAATGCCAACAAAAAGGTGTCCAGGTCCCCATCCTTGTCCAGTAGGGGAAAGTCCTCCGCCCGCAGTTTGGGAATCCGGACCTCTGGAGACTCACATCGGGCTGGGGAGGGCTGCTGGAATTGGAGCTTCAGCTGGAGCATTTGTAGCTGGTGCTCATGCTCTGCAGCTTCTGCTTTCTCCCGACGTTCTGCAGCCGCCAGGAGGAGCTCAGAGGCTGCCTGGTCTCCGGCCTGGAGACGGTCTAGGGCAGCCTGTAGGAGAGCAGCCAAGCCTGCCAGGGTGGGGGGATTGGCAGGTGGAGTGAGGCCCACCGCGGATCTCACCTCCGGCAACTTGCTCCTTGGAGAGCTTTGGCTGTGCTCCCCCTAGCCTTGAATAAAGCTGCCTTCTACCTCCTCTCGGACCCCTATCTGGACTGCGTCCTCCCTGCCATTATTCATAGCCTCGGCCATCTCCTTAGCGTTGCTTCGTGTGTAACTGGCCATCATTGCAACGGATGGTCACTGACACAGACTGCACCCTGATGCACACACACCTTATTGTATTTGCACTCAGACTGTCTAGTGTTGAGCTGATCTTAAGACTCCAGCAGCAAAATCTACTGCTGGTCGTCTTTAGTGTCTGGGAATATAGGTCCCACACTCACACACACTAGTATCTCGATCCCACTTTGCTGCCACCAATATGTGACGAATACCACACCTCGTGCCCGCTTTACGTTGCCTACGTCGAGCT
The DNA here is from genome assembly GCF_905171765.1 of Bufo bufo. Lineage (NCBI taxonomy): Eukaryota > Metazoa > Chordata > Amphibia > Anura > Bufonidae > Bufo > Bufo bufo. Next base: position 235,823,260 of record NC_053392.1, on the reverse strand, counting down.
CACAAGACGCGGTATGGTCACGGGTTACCAAAAACGTGACGTTACGCCCTCCAGAGGAGCAGGTAAGGTCAGCTTGGTACAGTTTATACACACACACCTCCTGTCCACGTGGGCACAGAGAGGCAACTAGCTGAGAGAGCCTTTTCACTGTCGCAGTGAAAACAGCGCAGTCTCAGCCCGGGTATCTGCCACCATCTTCTCATTTGATATAAGCCCGGTCTGCTAACGGGATTATATAGAGTGAGAAACCAACCCGCGGTAGCTTATAACTAGGCCAAAACAAGGACGTGGGGATTCGTGATCGAGATACAACAAGACAGCACAAGATTAAATTATTTATTTTAACCGTAAGGGCACACTAGATATAACACAATATACACAGAGAATATATACAGTGGTTTGAGGTTACAGATACAGGTTATATGGGTACAACAGGGTTAAGCAGATGCCATTTGTGTTGCATCCGTGTTTCATGGATCATTAGGAAGAGATGCTTTGAAAATTATTTTTTAGCTGTGCAGTGTCAGTGAAACACGGCGCACAGACAGCAAAAAACATACACACTGACCCAACACGGACATCTTCACGGAGGCATCACTGACAACCTTCTCACGGATTTGAGCACGGACGTGTGAATGAGGCATAAAGTAGAACTGGCTTAGTTGCCCACAGCAAGCAATCAGATTCTACCTTTCATTTTTGACAGCTCCTTTGGAAAATGAAAGTTGAAATCTGATTGGTTGCTATGGGCAACTAAACTAGTTCTACTTTATACCAGTTTGATAAATTTGTCTGAATTTACTCCTAGGCCAGATTCATAAATCCATGTTCTGACCATGTTATCCACCCTTATTTTTCTTGTGTTACTGCCCAACCATGGGTTTAACTGGTCAGTTAACTCCACAGTAAAGTCGGGACATGTACAAGAAATACTGATGTGTTAATCCGTCCTAAGACAACTGATGGACACTCTATAGCAACACATATCCTAAATGGTTGACCATGAAATTTAGTTTTCTAATAGTCAAGGGCTGCATTAAAATCTCCGATATTTCCTTATTTTCACCATGACTGATTTTTATCATATTTATTTAAACATTAAAAAGGCGTTCACACTAAACTCTCCGTTTATGACGTCCGTAAGTACCAGGCAGCTTAACCAAATAATAAATCATATTTATCCTTTCCATTCTGAAGTTTATTTAAAAGACTGGTAAACAAAGGCCTAAACCAAATCTGGGAATTTAATATTCAGATTTTTTTTTCAAGAGCTCCTGTTGTGATAATTTAATATGAGTTTTGCTGAAAATGTAATCTTGGCTTTGCACTCTGAGAGGTAAAATCCTGCTTTGTCTGCTAACTGCCAAAATCATTTGGGTTGGTGATGTTTTTACAAAACACAAAATATCCAGTTCTTTAATTCATAGAAGAATAAAAGAAAATAAAGCTCCAATCACAGAACTTTCTGTAAGTACAGTAAACATTAGTACAGCTCTGGGAGTGGCAAGAAACAGTCATTTTTATAAAGGTAGAGCTCTGTGGAATTTTAATATGCACGCAAGGATTTCTTTAATTACACATAGCCTGAAGACTGAATGGAATGAAAACATTCAGACAAAGGCCTTGGATTCCTTTAAAATACATATTTATTTTAGTTCTACACGGAAACACACATATTTTCCATCTCTTATATTAATGTATTAAATGTATTACTTTGCAATGAATATTGCATTTCAAATTAAGTATTATTGCAATATAAATGCAATAAAAATATTGTTAGTGTAACAAGCAGTAGATGTGGACCCCCAACCAACCAGTTTGGCATTGGGCTATTCCTAAGGGCATTATCCTTGCAGTCCCCTGGTTTTCACCTTTTAAGGCCTCTGGTCTTCACTGCAGGGGAGCCACCTCTTGGAATATTCCTGTTGTGGTTGACTGCTGACCCACAGGAGTCAGAGACATTGGAGCAGTACCACGGGATTAGGCTATACTTGTAGTCAGGAGACAGGCCGAGGTCAGGACAGGCAGAGTTTGTGAGAATCCTTGAAACTAATCTGAACAAAGGGTCAGTACAGTACACAAGTAGTGGTCAGATCAGGCAGCGGAGGGTCAGAATCTGTAAAAATTAGACAAGCAGAGTTTGTTGTATGGGCAGACAGACAGGAATATAACACCTTCACTAGAAACCTAGCAAGCAAGAACAACCTAAAGTTCGTGCACCTTCCCCTTGGGGAAGGCACCTTAAATACAAATAGGTGATCAGTCATAGGACAGAGGTAGGCACCATGACAGAAGGAGCAGGCCGTGGTCTGCACATGGGATGCCAGTGCGCAGGCCTGCTGCTGACAGCATGAGAAGGGTCAGTGGATCCAGACTGCTGGCAGAGAGAGGGACCAGCATGGCGACTGATGTGGCACCCGTGTCCTTGAAGGAGCAGGAAAAGACATGGGCCAACAGTTTTATTATGAATACTACATTTTCCTCTCTGCTGCAGATGGGGTGAGTAAAGAAGCTAAAAAGTGAAAATGACCCTGAAGAGCAGTGTTTTTTTGCATTGAAATAATTAAAACCTATTGTCTGTAGTTTAACTAACCTTTTAATATATTACTTGAAGCAGGAGAGGAAACAAGAGCTCCTAGAAGATAATAGAACATAAATAGAATACTATAGATCAGCCCAGGGAAGGACTGACCTTATACCCTACAACGTAAAGCTCCAATGGGCTGATGCCCAGGGGGCTGCCTGAGCTGCCAACACTCTTCTCATGGCCACATAACAACCAGACTCTCCCAGGTGAGCTGCAGGTTGCCCAACTGATTTCAACGGTTATGCCATCCTCAGGCCATTCAACCTCATGGGCCACAGGCCACTAGACCTGAAGCTTATTAGATAGTATATGAATGGTGCAGGAGATTGCGAAGTAAGGATATCATCACAACCGTCTAAGATGGGACACAGGAATCTTAGGTGGCAGGCTGGAAGAGTCAGGTGAGCATTTTAGTTTTTCTGGCACGCATCAAAAAGTCATTCCAGCTCTGTCTCTATCCCAGGATTTTAGAAGAGCAGAATATATATCTATATTTTTATAAAGGAGGATCTCATTTGTGACACCTTCTTAATAAAAGCAACTTTGAAATATTTAGTGTCTCTAAATATGCTGAATCTAATCACTCAACACACACCATAATCTGTGCTACCACTTTTCTGATGTGTGATGAAAGAGGAACTGGTGTTTGTTCTAAACTGTTGTGAGATAGCCATCATACACTGTTTGAGTTTTTGTCAAGGACTATTACAAGTGGATACTCTCATGGATCATTTATCAAAGAATACCTCAGCAACATAGTAAGTCACAACCTGCAGGGAAATAGGGAATATTTAATACTTAGTAACTAGGGTTGAGCGAACTGGAACTGTAAAGATTTTTGGACCTTGGACCCAAACCCGAACAGTTCAGTAAAAGTTCGGGTTTGGGTTCGGTGTTTGGCGATTTAATGGTGCTTTTTGAAATGCTGCAGAGCAGCCAATCAACAAGCGTTTAACTCGTGTGCCCTTAGAAGCCATTACAGCCATGCCTACTAATGGCATGGCGGTGATTGGCCAGTGCAGCATGTGACCCAGCCTCTATATAAGCTGGAATCACGTAGCACTGCACGTCACTCTGCTGTTGCTAGTGTAGGGATAGGATGCTGTTGCTGTGAGGGAGAGAATAGGAAAGAATCTTTAATCAGAAGTGCTTGTTAACTCAGCGATCTACCTAGATTTAGTTTTGCGGGTGCAGTGCACAAACTTTTTACCCTGCCATGAGCTCAGTGACACAGAAAAATAACTTTTATTCGTCTGTTACTTAGGTGGGTGGCGGCGGCCATTTTATGCAAGCTCATTGCCCCAGCACAGCATATGTGCTTTTGTGACATTCAAATTCAAGCTTGAAATACTGCAATAATCTGGGTTTCATTTTGGCAATATCCTACATCTGGTGCCTTTGCAGCATTTGTCAGTGTGCAATTTAAGCTAGAAATGCAGCAATAATTTTCTGGGTTTTAAAAAACACCCTTTTTGGGCAAAATACTCAATTTTACAGCTCTTGCTGCATCTGTACGTGTGAAATTCAAGCGTTTTATACTGCTGTCATATTCTGTTATTAAAAAAAACACCCATTTTGGGCAAAATACTTAATTTGCGGCCTTGTCTGCATCTGTACGTGTGAGATACACGCTTTAGATACTGCTGTGCTATTCTGGTATTAAAAAAACACCCATTTTGGGCAAAATACTTAATTTGCGGCCTTGTCTGCATCTGTACGTGTGAAATTCAAGCGTTATATACTGCTGTCATATTCTGTTATTCAAAAAACACCATTTTTGGGCAAGTACTTAATATTGCAGCCTTTGCTGCATCTGTGATTGTTAAAACAAGCTTGAAATACTTCAATAATTTTCTCGGTTTTAAAAAACACCCATTTTTTGCAATACCCTCCAGCTGGGGCCTTTGTCGCATTAGTCAGTGTGCAATTTAAGCTATACATTTTCTGGGTTTTAAAAAACACCCTATTTGGGCAAAATACTAAATTTTACAGCCCTTGCTGCATCTGTACGTGTGAAATTCAAGCGTTATATACTGCTGTCATATTCTGTTATTAGAAAAACACCCATTTTGGGGCAAAGTACTTAATATTGCAGCCTTTGCTGCATCTGTGATTGTTAAAAACAAGCTTGAAATACTTCTATAATTTTCTGGGTTTTAAAAAACACGCATTTTTGGCAATACCCTCCATCTTGGGCCTCTGCCGCATTAGTCAGTGTGCAATTTAAGCTAGAAATACAGCTATAATTTTCAGGGTTTTAAAAAACACCCATTTTGGTCAAAATACTCAATTTTACAGCCCTCGCTGGATCTGTAAGTGTGAAATTCAAGCGTTTTATACTGTTGTCATATTCTGTTATAAAAAAAACACCCATTTTGGGCAAAATACTTAATTTGCGGCCTTGTCTGCATCTGTACGTGTGAGATACACGCTTTAGATACTGCTGTGCTATTCTGGTATTAAAAAAACACCCATTTTGGGCAAAATACTTAATTTGCGGCCTTGTCTGCATCTGTACATGTGAAATTCAAGCGTTATATACTGCTGTCATATTCTGTTATTCAAAAAACACCCTTTTTGGGCAAAGTACTTAATATTGCAGCCTTTGCTGCATCTGTGATTGTTAAAACAAGCTTGAAATACTTCAATAATTTTCTTGGTTTTAAAAAACACACATTTTTTTGCAATACCCTCCATCTGGGGCCTCTGCCGCATTAGTCAGTGTGCAATTTAAGCTAGAAATACAGCTATAATTTTCTGGGTTTTAAAGAACACCCTATTTAGGCAAAATACTAAAGTACGTGTGAAATTCAAGCGTTATATACTGCTGTCATATTCTGTTATAAAAAAAACACCCATTTTGGGCAAAATACTTAATTTGCAGCCTTGTCTGCATCTGTACGTGTGAGATACACGCTTTAGATACTGCTGTGCTATTCTGGTATTAAAAAAAATACCCATTTTCGGCAAAAAACTTAATTTTGCAGCCTTTGCTGCATCTATCATTGTGAGATACACCCTTTAGATACAGTTATTCTATACTGCTGTCACGAGGGTGTCAAGAGCCACGCCTGACTCCGTTATACCCGGGGTCAGGAAGTTGCAGCGGGTGGCTGCGCGCTCTATGTCTAAAGACAGTGCTGTTTATTAATGGTAGCTTTCTGGGTTTGCCTTGCAATCCTTTTTGGCTCACTCAGGGATCCGTAGCTTCTCCTCCTCAGCTGTTTCTTGTCCAGCAATCCCAACCTCCTTATATTCCCATCTCTTACTTCTCTGGTTGCCAGATATAGAGCTTCCTGCCTAGACTTCTATACTGACCCACTGGAGCTGTGTGGCTGTGTTCCCTGGTTGTTGTTCCAAAACGTTACCCTCCGGATCCCTGTTGGGCCTTGGTGGTCTGCTGTTGTCGCCCACCTGGGATTATATGTTTGTCTGTATTGTCTGTCCTCTCCTTGGTGTTTTCCTCTTAGTGTCAGTGGTGCGGACTAGTGATCCCACCGCCCCGTTCACTACATAGGGCACATCTTAGGGAAAGCCAGGGTTTAGGCACGTGATCGGCGTACGGGTGAGGAACCCGTCTAGGGACGTCGGGGCAGTCAGGTGCCAGCCGCAAGGTGAGTCAGGGGTCACCATCTTTCCCTCTCCCTTGGACAGGGCCTTCCCATTTCCCTCCCTTTGCGTGACGCCGGTCATTACAACTGCTATTAAAAAAACACTCATTTAGTGCAATAATCTTAATTTAGCAGCCTTTGCTGCATCTGTCATTGTGAGATACACCCTTTAGATACTGTTGTTCTATTCTGCTATAAAAAAACCACTCATTTAGGGCAAAAATCTTAATTTTGCAGCCTTTGGTGCATCTGTCATTGTGAGATACACCCTTTAGATACTGTTGCTCTATTCTGCTATGAAAAAAACACCCATTTTGGGCAAGATCCTAAATTTGAGAAATATGAGGAGAGTGTCAAATAAGGGGCGTGGCCCCGGTCGTGGTGCTGCTGGTGGGGCTCCTGTTGCAGGGAGAGGACATGGTCGATCTGTGGCAGCTACACGCACAAGTGAAACACCTTCCTCAGGTGCGAGTAGGTGACAGGGCCTTCAGTGGTATTTGGTCGGGCCTAATGCGGCTCTACGAATGGTGAGGCCAGAACAAGTACAGGCGATAGTAGATTGTGTTGCTGACAGTGCCTCCAGTTCCTTTACATTGTCTCCCACCCAGTCTCCGGCTGAAAGATCAGAGTTGGCACCTGCAGCCGATGTTAATAAGTCTTTCACCTCATCCCCTTGCAAATCAGCCAAGCAGTCTGAGCCCCAAGTCATGCAGCAGTCTCTTCTGATTTTTGACGACTCTGCTAGCATGGTTTCCCAGGGCCATCCACCTAGCCCTGCCCCAGAAGTGGAAGATATTGAGTGCACCGATGCCCAACCACTTAAGTTTCAAGATGAGTGCATGGGAGGACCACCGCAGCACGTCTCGGATGATGACGAAACACAGGTGCCAACTGCTGTGGCTTTCAAAAGTGTGCAGACCAACAAGGAGGGCAGGGGTGAAGACTGGGTGGAAGATGATGTGGAGAACAATGAGGTCCTCGACCCCACATGGAATCAAGGTCATGCGAGTGACCTGTGTACAGTCGTGGCCAAAAGTTTTGAGAATTACATAAATATTGGAAATTGGAAAAGTTGCTGCTTAAGTTTTTATAATAGCAATTTGCATATACTCCAGAATGTTATGAAGAGTGATCAGATGAATTGCATAGTCCTTCTTTGCCATGAAAATTAACTTAATCCCAAAAAAAACTTTCCACTGCTTTTCATTGCTGTCATTAAAGGACCTGCTGAGATCATTTCAGTAATCGTCTTGTTAACTCAGGTGAGAATGTTGACGAGCACAAGGCTGGAGATCATTATGTCAGGCTGATTGGGTTAAAATGGCAGACTTGACATGTTAAAAGGAGGGTGATGCTTGAAATCATTGTTCTTCCATTGTTAACCATGGTGACCTGCAAAGAAACGCGTGCAGCCATCATTGCGTTGCATAAAAATGGCTTCACAGGCAAGGATATTGTGGCTACTAAGATTGCACCTCAATCAACAATTTATAGGATCATCAAGAACTTCAAGGAAAGAGGTTTAATTCTTGTTAAGAAGGCTTCAGGGCATCCAAGAAATCCCAGCAAGTGCCAGGATCGTCTCCTAAAGAGGATTCAGCTGTGGGATCGGAGTGCCACCAGTGCAGAGCTTGCTCAGGAATGGCAGCAGGCAGGTGTGAGCGCATCTGCACGCACAGTGAGGCGAAGACTTTTGGAAGATGGCCTGGTGTCAAGAAGGGCAGTAAAGAAGCCACTTCTCTCCAAAAAAAATATCAGGGACAGATTGATCTTTTTCAGAAGGTATGGTGAATGGACTTCTGAGGACTGGGGCAAAGTCATATTCTCCGATAAAGCCTCTTTCCGATTGTTTGGGGCATATGGAAAAAGGCTTGTCCGGAGAAGAAAAGGTGAGTGCTACCATCAGTCTTATGTCATGCCAACAGTAAAGCATCCTGAGACCATTCATGTGTGGGGTTGCTTCTCATCCAAGGGAGTGGGCTCACTCACAATTTTGCCCAAAAACACAGCCATGAATAAAGAATGGTACCAAAACACCCTCCAACGGCAACTTCTTACAAAAATCCAACAACAGTTTGGTGAAGAACAATGCATTTTCCAGCAGGATGGAGCACCGTGCCATAAGGCAAAAGTGATAACTAAGTGGCTCGGGGACCAAAACGTTGACATTTTGGGCCCATGGCCTGGAAACTCCCCAGATCTTAATCCCATTGAGAACTTGTGGTCAATCCTCAAGAGGCGGGTGGACAAACAAAAACCCACTAATTCTGACAAACTCCAAGAAGTGATTATGAAAGAATGGGTTGCTATCAGTCAGGAATTGGCCCAGAAGTTGATTGAGAGCATGCCCAATTCGAATTGCAGAGGTCCTGAAAAATAAGGGTCAACACTGCAAATACTAACTCTTTGCATAAATGTCATGTAATTGTCGATAAAAGCCTTTGAAACGTATGAAGTGCGTATAATTATATTTCACTACATCACAGAAACAACTGAAACAAAGATCTAAAAGCAGTTTAGCAGCAAACTTTGTGAAAACTAATATTTGTGTCATTCTCAAAACTTTTGGCCACGACTGTAGTTCGGAGGAAGAGGCGGTGGTTGCACAGAGCCACCAGCACAGCAGAAGAGGGAGCAGGGTGCTACTGCCCACCGCAGCAAGGGACTGAACAAACCAAAGCCAGCTCCAAGGAGTTCCCTGGCGTGGCAGTTCTTCAGACAATGTGCTGACGACAAGACACGAGTGGTTTGCACGCTGTGCAATCAGAGCCTGAAGTGAGGCATAAACGTTCTCAACCTGAGCACAACCTGCATGACCAGGCATCTAAGTGCAAAGCACAAGCTGCAGTGGAGTAGACACCTCAAAAACCAAGAAAGGTCTCTGGCTCCTCCTGCTTCCTCTTCTGCTGCAGTCTCGGCCTCTTCATCAACCTCTGGAGTGAGAGTGGCAACTGCCACCCCGAAACAGAGGATCTGCCAGCAACAGCACCACCTGGGTCACCAATTATCTCCACAATGTCCCACGGAAGCGTTCAGCTCTACATCTCTCAAACACTGGAGTGGAAGAGGAAGTACCCCCCTACCCAACCGCGATCCCTGGCCCTGAATGCCAGCATTTCAAAATTACTGTCCTTTGAAATGCTGTCATTCCGTCTGGTGGAGACGGAGAGTTTTAAAAGCCTTATGGCGGTGGCTGTCCCACAGTACGTTGTGCCCAGCCACCACTACTTTTCCAGGTGTGCCATCCCTTCCCTACGCAACCAAGTCAAGGACGTTCTATCTCCATAGCAGCACACTAGGTAAATGCAGTGGCGGCTGGGCCTGAGGCGGATAGCAGTTTGCCGCATGTCCTTCCCCCACCGAGGATTGCAGGGCACTTCAGTTTGCCTCCTGTTGCTTCCTCCTCCTACTCCACTTCCTCATCCTCTACCGGCTCCTCATCCGGTCAGCGTAACACCTTCACCACCAACTTCAGGAGACCATATAACTACTGGAGACCATATCTCCAGAAGGATATTGATACTTTGGAGAAGGTTCAGAGAAGAGCTACTAAACTAGTGCAGCATACGGGTAGGTTACCCGACACTGCTAGGTTTTATGTGTATTCCCCTTTAAGCCAGTTAGGCCTGTTGCAGGCAATCCTTGGTACAGTCAGCAGAGGGAGCTCCCAGTTCTGTATAAATAGGCAGGGCCTAGCCTAGGAAGGGAGTTCAGAAGTTTCTAGAGCCTGAGGAAGCTGAGAGAGAGACAGAGGCATGTCAAGGAAAGCAAGAGGTACTCAAGACAACAGAGGAGGTACTTGATAAAGATAAAACCAAGGATATACGCCAGAGCTAGGGTATTGGGCCTTGGAGAAGATTTTCTATGTTCCAGGATCAGTCAGGAATAGAGTGCAAGCTGCCTGTACTGCAAGTCCTGTGTTTAACACTCTGAAGTCACCTTGCTATACATATATTGCCTGCATCAACTGTACTGAAAATCAACTGTCTGCAAAGGAACTGCGTTTCCGTTATTGTCCCTATATGATGACTACTAAAGTTTGAGTTCTGCTTTAACATCACGTGGTTCCTCAGTTATTCCTGCTATCAGCAAACGGCGTGCCACCGTTTAATTGGCACTGGCGTCACGAACATTTCCTATCATCCCCTGCCCTTGCAGAGAGTCAGCCGTCTCAGGTTAGTGTCATGATTGCACTACAACACCCAGGAACATTTCTACACCTAACTTGAGTACGCTGCACCTCTCTTTTGGCGTCACGAACAGGATACGCACGCTTTCTAGTGCAAGAAGCGTGAACTTTGTGCCTTATACAGTTGCCCTGTGACCAAAGTGACAAATTGCCTGTTTATTTAAAGTGTACTTTGTGGACTGAAAATCATACCAAAAGTGTTCCTAAAACCTCTAAAAAGCGCTGTGCAGTGTTGCGCTACCAAGAGGAAGAAAATCGCCACATTGGAGTGTGGTTTTGTGGACTTTTTACAACCCTGCTTGCTGTCAGTGAATGGACAGCGTTTTGCTAAAGATGGCCACCGGCCGCCTGGAGTAAAGTTTCCCGCGCTGCTGAGGACCTTCGTGGGCGGATCCCTGCAAAGACACAGAGAATCCCGCCCCTCGTCATCATCGCACCGCCGCGGCCCTGCTTCTTCTACGTCACCGCGTACTCAGGACGTCCGGAATCTCTCGAGACTTGGCCTGCGCAAGCCCGGCGATACCGGTAAGAACTTGTAACCGGAGGGAAGGGGATTGTTCCAGCCCCTTTAGTCGCCAGCGGCCGCATCGCAATAAGCTAACATGTCAGAACCGGGAGTTCCCGAGCAGCCGGCCCCGGGAGAGCTTGCGGCTCCTAATCATTCTCTGGCCCCCAGCATGATGCCCTTTACCATGCCTTACTATTTCGGGGCCCCATGGTTTCCCCGCTATAAAGGAGAGACCCATACCCTAAGAGACTTTAAAGAAAAGTTGCTGGCATTATTCAAACTGTACCCCATAAATGCCGACCAGCAAATGGAAATCCTGCTAGCGCAACTGGAGGGACCGGCCCGCAGGGAGGTATTATCCTGGCCTGCTACTGAGCGGAGTACTCTAGAACAGATATTCACCCGCCTCAGGGCCACTTTTGAAACCAGGACTGCCTCAGAGATAAAGATGCACTTCTTTGGCAAGAAACAGAAGTCCGGTGAGTCCCTCCGTGACTATGCCCTATCACTTCAGGAGGCTTTAGGGGCTGTAATTCAGATAGATCACAAAGAGGCTGATAACCAGGACCAGACCCTGAGGGAACAATTTATCAACGGGGTGTCTAGTGAACAAATAAGGACCCAATTAAAGATGCTGTCCGCCCAGCACCCTAACAGTACCTTTCTGGACTTTAAAGAACTGGCTATAAAAATTCTGGGGTCAGCAGTATCTACGGAGTTGAGCACCCCACCTGAATCATCAGCCTGCAGGCCAAAACCGCTTATCTCTAACCAAGCTCAGGCCGGCCAAGCTGTTCAAGTGTCAGCTACCGATACTATTGCCATGCTGACAGAGCAAGTAAATCACCTCACTAAAAGTCTAGAGAAAGTGTGCAGAAAAATAGAGGAATGGGAAAAACCCATAATGACAGAAGAAGAATTCCTGTCACCTCCTAGGCCGTTCCCACCTCCTTACCAAGAGACTCACCCCAGGGATCCTGGGAGGCGTAATAGAGATCGCAAGCGGCCCGTGTGTACATACTGCAAAAAGCTGGGACACACAGAATCCACGTGCTGGCAGTTAAACGGGCAACCCCTGATGCTGAGGACCACCCCTCGGGAGGTAGAACACTAGGTCCAGAGGATCCAAATTGGATGCCACGTTATGTAGGATCCCATCCTAAAATCAATATAGAGATCAACGGGGTCCCCTTTGAAGCCCTATTAGATACTGGGTCTCAGGTCACTACTATTCAGCTGCCTGCCTTTGAAAGATTCTGGGACACCAACCAATTGACCCAGCCGCCTGAATCCTGGGTGGAAATTATCGCCAGCAATGGCAAACCAGTAAAGATTCATGGATACTGGGAACCCACCCTGCAGGTGGGAGAAGTAACCTTACCACAACAGGGGGTGATAGTAGTACAGGCCGGCGACAGAGGAGGACATCCTGTGATTCTAGGCACCAATGTCTTCAAAAACTGTTATTCAGAAATACTTGCCGTATTACACCAGACTTTGCCCACTGCTTCCTCTGCATCCAAGAGGGTGATTCAAAAGACTATTACTGTGTTAAGTGCCCAGCAGAGGTTTGCTAATGGGAAAGGAGAAATTTGTACTGCCAGGATTAGTGATATTAAGCCTGTGACTTTGCCTCCTAATTCTCAAACTCTTTTATGGTGTCGTGCTGTCCTGGGAGTCCAAGGCCGAGATTATCCAGCCCTGGTGGAACCAATCCAGATGGAGGATTACCCTTATGTGAGAGCTGCCAAGTGCCTGGTGAACGTCTCCCAAGGTAAAGTACCTGTCCGTCTGATTAACCTGAGTGATCATCCTGTTGCGCTTACTAAGCATTGCCGTGTTGCCCAGCTGTCCCAGGTGTCCTTCCAAGACATCATTCGTCTTCCAGTGACAGAAAAGCCGCCAGCTGCAGTCAGCGGATGTCCGTCGATGACCCAGCCACAAGTGCCCTGGTGGGAAGAGCTCCATGTGGGGGACGAGACTACCCCCCAACAACAACAAGAAGGGATTATACAGCTTGTCAAAGAGTACCACCAGGCCTTCAGTAAGCATGCTACTGATTATGGAGAGGTGAGTGCCATACAACACACCATACCTACTGGCTCTCATCCTCCTATCAAGGAAAGATACAGACCTTTACCACCTACTTCATATCAGACTGTAAAAGAAATGATCCAAGAGATGAAAGACTCTAATGTAATCCGGGACAGCCGTAGTCCGTGGGCTGCACCCCTAGTCCTTGTAAAGAAGAAGGACGGTGGTATCCGTTTCTGTGTGGATTATAGGAAAATTAATCAGATAACCCACAAAGATGCATACCCACTGCCCCGCATTGAGGAGTCACTAACTGCTCTGGGCTCCTCTGCCTATTTCTCCACCTTGGACTTGACCAGTGGCTACTGGCAAGTACCCATGGCCCCTGCAGATAGGGAAAAGACTGCTTTCACTACTCCCATGGGTCTGTTCGAATTCAATTGTATGCCGTTCGGGCTATGTAATGCCCCAGGAACTTTCCAGAGACTAATGGAACGGTGTTTGGGTCACAAAAACTTCGAAACAGTGCTGCTGTATCTAGATGACGTCATTGTGTACTCAAAAACATATGAAGACCATCTGAAACATTTGGCAGAAGTATTTGAAATCCTTATCAAATATGGCTTGAAGGTAAAGCCATCCAAGTGTCACCTGCTCAAACCTGCAGTAAGATACCTGGGGCATGTGGTCAGCGGAGAGGGCGTGCAACCTGACCCTGATAAGCTAGCGGCTGTCCGTAATTGGCCGGTTCCTACTACCGTCAAGGAAGTGAGGGGTTTCCTTGGTTTTGCCGGCTACTATAGACGTTTTATCCCCCATTTTGCTCAAATAGCTGATCCTATCCAGGAGCTCTTGAGGGGTCAACCCAAGAAAAGCCCTAGAACTCCGATGCCCATTGAGTGGAATGAGGAAAGAGAGATAGCGTTCCAATTGCTAAAAAAGAAACTGACCGAGCCTCCTGTGTTAGGTTATCCAGACTACAGCAAGCCCTTCCATCTGTATACTGATGCTAGCAAGCGAGGCCTGGGAGCTGTGTTAGCCCAAGTCCAAGAGGGAAAAGAAAGAGTGATAGCTTATGCAAGCCGCTCCCTGAAAGGGGCTGAGAAAAATGACCAGAATTATAGTTCCTTCAAACTGGAGTTCCTGGCATTAGTGTGGGCAGTGACGGAAAAATTCAAAGATTATCTAGCCGCCACCCCGTTCATTGCATTCACTGACAATAACCCTCTGGCACATCTAAATACAGCTAAATTAGGGGCCTTGGGGCAGAGATGGGCCTCTCGCCTCGCCAACTATGATTTCTCTGTAAAATATCGTGCTGGACGTACTAATGATAATGCTGATGCTTTATCCAGGCTTCCCACAGAGACAGCTCCTGATGATGTGCGAGATGCTTGGGAAGATGTAGAGATGCCGGCTTTCTATAACAAATTTGCTCAACAGGATCAGGCTCGAGCTACCAATGACAGAGCTGCAGTTCCTTCACCCTCCAGTAGGCCTGATCCTAAAGAAGAAAGGTGGGTGAAACTACAGTCTGAAAGCAGAGTGCTGGGTGAGTTGTTGGACTTCATTACTAGTGGCCGAGCCCCTGAGAGGATTCGGCGTAAGAGTGCAGATCCTGAGCTCATCAAACTGTGGAGACAGCGCCATCAACTCTTCATACAAAAGGGCCTATTGCTACGGAGAAGCCTAGACCCAGTGTCCAACGAAAGAGTACACCAGATTCTCATACCCCGACGAGATGCAGGTATGGTGTTGGAGATGTACCACAATCAATCCGGGCACTTTGGGGTCCAAAAGACTGAGGCTACTATCCGCCAGCGGTTTTACTGGGTGGGCATGAGAGAAGACATGGAGAAGTGGTGTCGGGAGTGTGTAGCCTGTGCCTTAAAACGAAGTGAGCACCATGATCAGAGGGCACCACTGAGACCCATTGTAAGTACTCGTCCTCTTGAACTTGTCGCCATCGACCATGTGAAACTGGAGCCTAGTCGCTCAGGGTATGCTTATGCCATGACTATTATTGACCATTTCACTAAGTTTGTTGTAGCGGTGCCTGTGAGAGACCAGACAGCCAAGACTACAGCCGAACTGTTCTGGAAGCACTTCCTCCTGCCCTACGGATGTCCAGAAAAGATCCTCACCGATCAAGGACCTGCTTCTGAGTCCCATCTGTTCCATGAACTGTGCCGCTTACACAACTGTAAGAAGATCCGGACAACGGCCTACCATCCTCAAGGTAATGGATTATGTGAAAAAATGAATCAGACCTTGATAGAGATGCTGAGGGCCGTGCCTCCTGAAACCAGAGGAGATTGGCCTAATCTGTTGCCACAGCTCATGTTCACATACAATCATACCATACATTGTTCCACCGGGTATACCCCTTTTTACTTGATGTTTGGGCGCCAAGGGACATTGCCTGCTGATCATTCATTGGACATACACGTTTCTGATTGCATTAACCCATTACCTAACACCGACTGGGTTGCTGAGCACCAAAGGCGATTGAATACAGCCAAAGCCATTGTTCAGGAACGTATGGACTATGCTAGGGACCGACAGCAGAGAGACTATGATCAAGCAGCCCATGCAGAACCCTTGACAATAGGGGCCGTGGTATGGTTAAAGAATAACTGCCGTACCAGTAAACTGGACAGTAAATGGGAGCGAAGTCCCTATGTTGTCACTGCAATCCCAAATGTTGGAACTCACACTTATGAGATCACCCGGGAAGGCAAGGGATCCCAAATTGTACACCGGAACCGGTTAAAGCTCTGCCTGACACTAGAACCCAGTGCCGAGAGTTCTGGATCTGAATATCCTGTGTCAGAGTCAGCAATACAGCCCGAGGATCCTATGCAGGCTGTCAGTAATCTAAGATATGACGCTGATCCCATGCATTGGCTTCTGACACCGTGGCTGAACTTGTTGGTGCCCGCTCCAGCACCTACTGTATCTTCACCTCCAGAAGAGCCGGTTCGAGATGCCCCGGATCCAGTTCCCCCTGTAGTGGATATTGTTGTTCCTGTTGTTCCAGTTGTTCCAGTTGTTCCTGTTGTTCCTGACCAAGGTCTCACTGATGGAGACCCTCCTGTTGCTCCTCTCTCTTCTACCTCGTTGCTAAGGGAAGAGGAGACCCCTGTATTGAGAAGGTCTACCCGGATGACCAGGGGACGCCCGCCAGTCCGTTTAGGGGACTTTGACTATTCTGGTGGTGTCTCCTCCCAAACAGTTGCTACTGGTAATACCTTGCTGGACATTTGTGCGCAAGAATGGACTCCTCCACGTGAGCCCTTGCCTGTGATACACCCACAGGAAACCCCTGGGTAGTTCTGTTATTATACTGCCACCAAAGACAAATGGACTAACCTGGTTCACCCCAAGTCCGCTGTACCAGGTCAGCGGCCGTGCCTAAGAAGCAAGAAGACGCCCCTTTCCCTTGCTTCACTTTTTTATGAAGTTACCAATGTTATGTTTTTTATGTGTGAAACAATTATTTATCATATTATAATGTAATGTCAATGTTATGTACCATGTTATGCCGATTCAGGAAGGTGTGTGTGAGTACGAGGGCTTACTCACGTTAAAGTCTGGGGGTGTGCAGCATACGGGTAGGTTACCCGACACTGCTAGGCTTTATGTGTATTCCCCTTTAAGCCAGTTAGGCCTGTTGCAGGCAATCCTTGGTACAGTCAGCAGAGGGAGCTCCCAGTTCTGTATAAATAGGCAGGGCCTAGCCTAGGAAGGGAGTTCAGAAGTTTCTAGAGCCTGAGGAAGCTGAGAGAGAGACAGAGGCATGTCAAGGAAAGCAAGAGGTACTCAAGACAACAGAGGAGGTACTTGATAAAGATAAAACCAAGGATATACGCCAGAGCTAGGGTATTGGGCCTTGGAGAAGATTTTCTATGTTCCAGGATCAGTCAGGAATAGAGTGCAAGCTGCCTGTACTGCAAGTCCTGTGTTTAACACTCTGAAGTCACCTTGCTATACATATATTGCCTGCATCAACTGTACTGAAAATCAACTGTCTGCAAAGGAACTGCGTTTCCGTTATTGTCCCTATATGATGACTACTAAAGTTTGAGTTCTGCTTTAACATCACGTGGTTCCTCAGTTATTCCTGCTATCAGCAAACGGCGTGCCACAGTTTAATTGGCACTGGCGTCACGAACATTTCCTATCATCCCCTGCCCTTGCAGAGAGTCAGCCGTCTCAGGTTAGTGTCATGATTGCACTACAACACCCAGGAACATTTCTACACGTAACTTGAGTACGCTGCACCTGTACATGGATTGCAGGATAAAACTTACCAGGAAAGATTAAAGGACCTTAACATGTATAGCTTGGAAGAAAGACGAGACAGAGGGGATATGATAGAAACTTTTAAATACATAAAGGGAATCAACAAGGTAAAAGAGGAGAGAATATTTAAAAAAAGAAAAACTGCTACAAGAGGACATAGTTTTAAATTAGAGGGGCAAAGGTTTAAAAGTAATATCAGGAAGTATTACTTTACTGAGAGAGTAGTGGATGCATGGAATAGCCTTCCTGCAGAAGTGGTAGCTGCAAATACCGTGAAGGAGTTTAAGCATGCATGGGATAGGCATAAGGCCATCCTTCATATAAGATAGGGCCAAGGGCTATTCATAGTATTCAGTATATTGGGCAGACTAGATGGGCCAAATGGTTCTTATCTGCCGACACATTCTATGTTTCTATGTTTCAGCACAGCCAGGGGTAAACGACAGCAGGCAGTTTTAAAACTTATCTGTTTGGGGGACAAACCCCACACCGCGCAGGAGCTGTGGACGGGCCTTGAACAACAGACCGATGAGTGGTTGGTGCCAGTGAGCCTCAAGCCCGGCCTGGTGGTGTGCAATAATGGGCCAAATCTCGTAGCAGCAACGGGACTAGCCGGTTTCACGCACATCCCTTGCCTGGCGCATGTGCTGAATTTGGTGGTGCAGAGGTTCCTTAAAAATTACCCGATATGTCAGAGCTGCTGCATAAAGTGCGGGCCGTCTGTGCGCGCTTTCAGCGTTCTCACCCTGCTGCTGCTCGCCTGTCAGCGCTGCAGCGTAACTTCGGCCTTCTCGCTCACTGCCTCATATGCGACATGCCCACAAGGTGGAACTCCACCTTGCACATGCTGTCCAGACTGTGCAAGCAACAGCAGGTGATAGTGGAGTTTCAGCTGCAGCACGCACAGGTGAGTCGCTCTGCGGAACAGCACCACTTCACCACCAATGACTGGGCCTCCATGCGAGACCTGTGTTCCTTGATGCGCAGTTTCGAGTACTCCACCAACATGGCCAGTGCCGATAACGCCGTTCTCAGCATTACTATCCCACTTCTATACCTCCTTGAAAAAACGCTGCTGGCGATGATGGAAGAGTATGTGGCACAGGAGGAGGAACAGGAAGAGGAATCATTTCATAGGGTTTCTGGCCAGTCATTCACAAGTGGCTCAGAGGGTGGGTTCCTACACTTACAAACGCCAGGTACACAATTGTCCAGCCAGGGCACAGTCCTGGAGGATGAGGAGGTGGAGGATGAGGAGGAGGAGATGGAGGAGGAGGAACCGTGTTTACAGCAGGGTGGCACCCAAACCAGCTTATGGCCATCACTGGTGCGTGGCTGGGGGGATACAGAGGACACAGAAGATACACCTCCCACAGCGGACAGCTTTTTGTTGCCTCTGGGCAGCCTGGCACACATGAGCGATTATATGCTGCAGTGTCTCCGCAACGACCGCCGAGTTGCCCATATTCTAACTTGTGCTGATTACTGGGTGGCCACACTGCTGGATCCCCGTTACAAGGACAACGTACCGTCCTTAATGCCGTCACTGGAGCGTGATCGCAAGATGCGCGAGTACAAGCGCACGCTGGTAGGTGCGCTGCTGGTGGCATTCCCACCTGACAGCGGGGGCACAGTGGAAACACAAGGCGAAGTCAGAGGAGGAGGAAGGGGTCGCCAACGCAGCTGGGGCACCACCAGCACCTCAGAAGGCAGGGTTAGCATGGCCGAAATGTGGAAAAACTTTGTCAGCACGCCACAACAACCAGCACCACCAGCTGATATGGAACGTCTTAGCAGGAGGCAGCATTTCAGCAACATGGTGGAGCAGTATGTGTGCACACGCCTACACGTACTGAATGACGGGTCTGCCCCCTTCAACTTCTGGGTCTCCAAATTGGGCACATGGCCTGAGCTTGCCCTTTACGCCTTGGAGGTGCTGGCCTGCCCTGCAGCCAGTGTATTGTCTGAATGTGTGTTTAGCACGGCAGGGGGCGTTATCACAGACAAGTGCAGCCACCTGTCCACAGCCAACGTGGACAAGCTCATGTTCATTAAAATGAACCAGGCATGGATCCTACAGGACCTTATGCAGAATAGACATGTATACCGGCCTTAACCAGCCATTGTTATACTACAGTGCAATTGCTCATTGTTGTATTTTGGATATTTCCCACTCTTTTGGAGTGTACCCTAATAAAAAAAATAAAAAAATAAAATACAGTGTTGGCTACCTCTTCCTTCTCCACCGCCGCTTCCACCTACACCGCTACGTCCACCGCCTCCTCAAACTCCTACTCCATATGTACCTCCACCTCATAAATCAAGTTTATTTTTTTTTATTTGTATGTATTTTATTTTATTTTATGTCATTTCACAAATTTGTCTGTTAAATTTTCTGGTGAAATTCACCAATTTTTGGGTGTGATATACCACTGCTATACCTAGTAGACAGGTAAAAAAAATTCACTAATTTGTCTGTTACATATTCGGGTGTAATTCACAAATTTTTGGGTGTGATATACCCCGGCTGTACCTAGTAGACAGGTAAAAACTTTTCACTAATTTGTCTGTTACATATTCGGGTGAAATTCACCAATTTTTGGCTGTGATATACCCCTGCTCTACCTAGTAGACAGGTAAAAACTTTTCACTAATTTGTCTGTTACATATTCGGGTGAAATTCACCAATTTTTGGCTGTGATATACCCCTGCTCTACCTATTAGACAGGTTAATAAATTTCACAAATTTTTTGTTACATTCTTGGGTGACATTTTACAATTTTTGCCGTGAATAAACTCCTGCTCTGCATAGGTAACAGGGACCGAAATTTTTTAAAATCATCTGTTCCATTGGTGGGTGACATTAACCCATTTCTGGTGATGAAAAACCCCTGTTCTGCATAGGTGACAGAGAATTAAATTTGTAAAATTTGTCTTTAATTGGCCCTTTCATTCGATCCTTCTGCTTTAATAATTTGTCCCACATTTCAGCTCGATCACATTGCAGCCATTGACCTCCCTTGGGTATGGTCTCCCTATCTCACGGTCCCTCACCGGCGTGGAACCCTGATTCCCCGCTAACCTTGATCCCCATGGTAGGCGTAGAAAAGAACATCGAAAGTTGATATAGCAGATATCCAATTGAATCGTGGACATCACGGGTACGTGCGATATGGTGGAGCAGTATGTTTGCACACGCCTACACGTACCGACTGATGGGTCTGCCCCCTTCAACTTCTGGGTCTACAAATTGGGCATTTGGCCTGAGCTTGCCCTTTACACCTTGGAGGTGCTGGCCTGCCCTGCAGCCAGTGTATTGTCTGAACGTTTGTTTAGCACGGCAGGAGGGGGTTATAACAGGTTATATTTCCCAATGTTTTGGGGTGTACCCTAATTTAAAAAAATAAAAATAAATTTAAAACCAAAAAGCAGTGTAGGCTACATCCTGCACCGCCGCTTCCACCTACACCGCAACATCCACTGCCTCCTCAACCTCCTACTCCATATGGACCTTGTCCTCCTAGATCAAGATTATTTTTTTTAATTTTTACGTAATTTATGTTATTTAAAGTAATTTCCCTATCCACATTTGTTTGCAGAGCACTTGCCATACTCTTAACCATGCAACCCTCTAGCCCTTTTCATGACATTTTTACAGCCATTTTAGTGCTCAAAAGTTCGGGTCCCCATTGACTTCAATGGGGTTCAGGTTCGGGGTCAAGTTCGGGTCCCGAACTCGACCTTTTTTGTGAAGTTCGGCCAAACCCGTCGAACCCGAACATCCAGGTGTCCGCTCAACTCTATTAGTAACTCCTCCTCATGTATTTTACCACGGATTAAAAATTCGGTTTTACCACGGATTAAAAAAGCCGCTCCTGGTCTTCCGGCTCTTCCTGCGGCGCACTGTGGTGTTACCCGACGCACACAGCATGAGGTAATAGCACGCTGGCGTCCTCACGCTGTGCACAGTCACAGCATAGCGAGCGGCAGAGGACCAGGAAGCAGTGAGTACAGAGCCCAAGGAGGGCTGCATTCACCGCTTCCCGGTCCTCCTGTACTAATAAATTCTTCCTTAGGCCTTTTGCCTCTTTTTTTCCGTTTACGTTCCGTTTTTTGCGTTCCATATACGGACCGCATATGGAACCATTCATTTCAATGGTTTGCAAAAACAACGGAAGGTACTCCGTGTGCATTCCGTTTCCGTATTTCCGTTCCACAAAAAAGTAGTGCATGTCCTATTATTGTCCGCAAATCACGGTCCGAGGCCCAATTCAAGTCAATGGCTCCGCAAAAAATACAGAACGCACAAGGAACACATCCGCTTGTCATCCGTATTTTGCCGATCCATACTGTAGAAATGCTATGCCCAGGCCATATTGCTCATGTGTTTGGTGATTAATAAGTTACTGTTTCCGTTTCCGATCCGCAAAAAACGGATCGCATCCGAAAACCATACGGATATGTTTTGTGGAATAACGGAACGGAAGAGGACTTAAATCAGAGAAAAAAATAACTCAGATACGGAACAACGGATCCGTGGAAAATGGACGGCAAAACAACAACAGTTGTGTGCACGAGTCCTTATAGGGCAAAAAATACAGTAGATTGTAAGCTCTAATAGAGACAGTGAGTAATGACAATCTATGACAATCTACGTACAGCGCTGCGGAATATGTTGTCCCTAAATAAGTAAGTAAAATAAATAATTAAAAGTAAATATGCATCCTTAGGACTGGTATCAAAACTTAGTGACTGACATGGGGTAACATGGCTGGCATAGAGGGAACTAGGGAAATTTACCTGGCATGGAGGACACTGTGGTTATAATGGAGAATTGGTATTATCTTAAGGGGCATTATGTCTGGGCCCTGATTTATCAAGACCGGCATGTGCTATATGGTTTTTGATGGGCCATGCGCTGCCAGATCAGGCATCTAAGATATGAGGAGATGCAGGTCTGTGCCAGGTTTGATGCCCCGCCCCACACCCCATCCTCACCACATCCCATTTTCAGAAACTGGTGAGGGTGGTGTAAAAATGATAGTTGTGACCTTGTAGGCCTTATCATAAAATAAAAACCATCTTTGGCAGTCCTTGTGTCAGACTGAAATCTACTCCAGCTCATAGCAGTTGTAGATTTCACTCATTATTGACGCCAGTTTCTGGCATAAAGGATGACAAATGTCCCTCACCACGCCCCCTTTTCAGAAACTGAAACTTGGATCAAGTAGTCATGTTACATTGGTATTATCTTTTGAACAACTTAAAGGGGCTATCCTGGAAAAGATAATGATGACTTTTCCTCAATTAGGTCATCATCACATCAGCGGGGGTCCAAGTGCAGACACCCCCACCGACCAAATGTTTCAGGGAGCCACTGGGCCCACCGGAGCTCTGGTGAGTGATACAGGCTCCAGGCAGCTTTCCAAGAACAGCACCGTACATTGTATAGTGGCAGTGCTTGGTATTGCAGCTTAGCCCCATCGACTTGAATGGGGCTGAGCTGCAACTAGGCCACATGACCGATGTACAGTTTAGTCACTGGCATAGGAAGAAGATGTGACGCTCAAGGCCTCTTCTGACAGCAGCTAAGTGGGGGTCCCGGGTGTTGCACCCCTGCAGATCTGATACTAATGACTTATTCTGAGGATATCATAAATATATTTTCCTGGATAATCCCTTGAAGGGTCACTTACATGTAGGACTCTGAGATTGCCATCTTCTGGGTAAGGCCTCTTTCACATGGGCATGTGCGCCCCATTGCCGTATTGCGGTTCGCATTTGCAAATCCGCAATACACGGGTACCGGTCCGTGGGCATTCCGCATCACGGATGCGGATCCATTCACTTCAATGGGTGCGCAAATCCGGAGATACGGAATGGTGCGGAACAGAAGCACGGAACGGAACCCTACGGAAGCACTACGGAGTGCTTCCGTGGGGTTTCGTCCCGTACTTCCGTTCCGCAAAAAGATACAACATGTCCTATCTTTTTGCGGAACGGCCAGATCGCGGACCCATTCAAGTGAATGGGTCCGCGATCCGCTGCGGCTGCCCCACGGACTGTGCTCGTGCATTGCGGCCCACCCACATGTGAAAGAGGCCTAAGACAGCTGTCACAAATTAAAAAGCTATTCTTGCATTGGCTGCAAACTAGGTGAAAATTGACTGCAACCAGCTTTATTTTTCTTCATCCACAAGGCAAACCAGTGTATACTCTAATTCACACACAGGAGACAGCAGAATCCTAGGCCTTCTGGCCACTAACTACACAGCAGTTCTCTTCACTACCAAGACCCACGACTACCACCCAGTTATCCCAAAACATCAGTCACAGTTCAAAGTATACCTATCGTCCGGTGTCTCACATAGGCTTAGCACTGCCTATCTCCTCCCCAGACTGTTGGAAGAGCTCAGCCCTTATTTTACGTTTTTTATTTTTTTATTTTGATGACTAGTGTTGAGCAAATTAAAGTTCATAAAGTGGACTTCGATCCGAATTTCAGAGAAAATTAGATTCACTGCGAAGCCGAGTTTCCTCATACTTCATGGTAACAAACCAATTTTCCCTAAAATGGTGGTAAAAAAAAAAATTCATGCTCACCTCATCCATTTACATGTGAAAAGTCCAACGCAGCCATCTTGATTGAAGATCCAGCGCAAAATCTTGTGTGTGGTTATGTATGATTAGCGAGATTTTGTGCTGGATCTTCAATCAAGATGGCCACGACGGACTCTTCATGATCAAATGGATAAGGTGAGTATTTTTACTGATATCAGATGCCGCGATCAGCGATGATCAATACTCACGAAGAAATGCAGCAAATTTCTTTGTGAAATCCGTTGAAGCAGCAGTGCCGTTTCTAGGGGCTGGCGGGACGGGCGGCCGCCCGGGGCGCTGTCAGAAGGGGGGCGCCAGCAGGGGCGCCCTCTTGTCGTTTCTCTGCCGTGCGTACTGCCTCCCTCCCTCTGACATCTCGCCTGACCTGCGCCCGAGTGCCGGCCCGAGTCCTTTCACTCCTCAGACAGTGCGGGTGGCACTTACTGACGTCACGCGCCTGCTCCTCCCACTAGGCATTAATTACAATGGGGGGGCCACTGTGGGAGACATGAAAATGGGGGCCACTGTCACTGTGGGGGACATTAAGTTTAATAAGGATCACTATGGACATTATTTAGAATGGAGGCTGCTGTGGGTGTCATTACTCATTATAACTGTATAATGTCTGATAGGCCTAGTCCTGAGCTGAGTTATATTACCCTGCCCATGCCCTGTATAATAATGTACCCATCCCTGATACCCCTTAGTTATATTACCCC
The DNA here is from genome assembly GCF_905171765.1 of Bufo bufo. Taxonomy (NCBI): domain Eukaryota; kingdom Metazoa; phylum Chordata; class Amphibia; order Anura; family Bufonidae; genus Bufo; species Bufo bufo. The sequence goes on along the minus strand of NC_053392.1, from coordinate 235,798,707 downwards.
GCTGGGGTAATATAACTAAGGGGTATCAGGGTACATTATTGTACAGGGCAGGGTAATATAACTCAGGACTAGGCCTATCAGACATTATACAGTTATAATGACACCCACAGCAGCCTCCATTCTAAATAATGTCCATAGTGATCCTTATTAAAAATAATGTCCCCCCACAGGCAGGCAGTGCGGGCGGCGGCGCTCACTCACTGTACGTCACGCGCCGCGTGACGTACAGTAGTGAGGTGAGCACCGCCGCCCGCACTGCCTGCCTGTTACCGCCAGCCCGGAGCAGTGCTGAGAAAGAAGCCTGCTGTGAGTGAGAGCCTGAGACTGTGGGACAGTGGGTCACTGGATGCGTCACTGTGACCGTCCGTGCAATGTGGTTACACATTTTTTACAATGGGGAGACACTTATTTCATCGAGCAGTTTTGAGGGGGGAGGAGTTTTTTTGACACTCGCCCTGAGAGAAATTTTACCTAGAAACTGCACTGTGAAGCAGCCACATTGAATTTTTGAGAACTTCGCTTATCACTATCCTCCAGATAGGTCATCAGTATCTGATCGGTGGGGGTCGGACCACAAATTTAAAGGGCTTCAGAAAAATCGTTATGTAGCTGGCTGACATTAGCGATGTGCTATTGTCAGCAGAACATAACTGTATGACTTATATCTCCCTGGCTGCCGCCGTTCGCGCTAAATAATGACTTTTCTAATATGCAAATGAGCTAGTGGGGTGTTGCTGCAGCACCTAGAGGCTCCGTCCTATCACCGTTTGGCACGCCCTTGTAAAGGTGATTGACATCCTCGGTCTACTCCGTGCCCCGCAAATCCCACGCCTGCGCCGTCCATTTTAGTATTAGACGCAGGCGCAGTGAGGCAGCAGGCGAGCGTCCTTCACTCACTGCACCTGCGCCGAATACTAAATGGGACGGAGCACGGGATTTGCGGAGCACGGAGGAGACCGAGGATGTCAATCACCTTTACAAGGGCGTGCCAAACGGTGAGAAGACGGATCCTCTAGGTGTTGCAGCAACACCCCACTAGCACCTAGAGGCTCATTTGCATATTATAAAAGTCATTATTTAGTGCGAACGGCGGCAGCAGGGAGATATAAGTCATACAGTTATGTTCTGCTGACATTAGCACATCGCCAATGTCAGCCAGCTACATAACGATTTTTCTGATGACAGAAACCCTTTAAAACTCACCTGAAGAACTTTATTCCCATCTGTGCTCACCAAATATATCCCCAGAGATACATATGGTATGTGATTGCCCCCACAATTTCCTTCTCTAGATTTCTATGAATTTAGAAGTAGGCATGAATGAAAGATGGCTGGGTTGCTTTAACTGCTTTAACTTTTTGGCCGCATGCACACGACCGTGGTGTGTTCTGCGGTCCACAAACCAATTTGCGGAACGGCACGGACAGCATTTACATATAACTGCCTATTCTTGTCCGCAAAGCGCTGACAAGAATAGGACATGTTATATTTTTTTGGTGGGGCCATGGAACGGAGCAACGGATGCGGACAGCACATGGAGTGCTGTCCGCATCTTTTGCGGCCTCATTGAAGTGAATGGGTCTGCATCCGAGCCACCAAAACGGCGGCTCGGATGCGGACCAAAACAACGGCCGCGTGCATGAGGCCTTTCTCTGGGAGATCACTACTTCGGCACTGAGGGGCAGCAAGTATACTACTGAGCATGTTAGTCCACCTCTGAATGCAGGAGGTGGACCAGAAGAGGGCTCTCCTAAAAAGGAAAATGCAACGTATATTAAATAAAGTAACAATTTTTTTAATTGTATCTATATTGCAATAATAATTATTTTGAAATGCCCTATTCATTTCATAGTAATACATATCATGGTATATTCCCTTTAACAGCCCAGTTGGGTCAGACATGCCATTTTAGTGGCACAAATATGACACTATGGCAACCACACTATATTTACAGGTATGCTATATACCTGTATATGTACTTATGATGGGGCAAATTATTTTGGGGTGGAGCTAAAACATGATACATATTTATGGGAAGAAATTGTGCTCCATGGTTATTCTACCTAGCAAAGCCAATCTAACAATGCCCCTGATATCGTCCAGACACTTAGAGTATATTACTTCCATTATGATGGTTAGAAGGCGTAAAGCAGCTTTCTCTGATTTCAGAATAGCCGCAAAGCCTTTTAGTCCAATGTCTGCATCATTTAACATTTCTCATGTTCACAAATTCCAGGATATATTTATCTGCTGTCCGGTGACATAAGTTACAGCATACACTTTCCAGGGTTCGAAAAAAGAACAGGTCATGGACACCAGATTTTTAATACAGTACCTCAACAGCTCTCCTTACTATAGGAGATGGGATTGGCTAAGCCAGGTTCCTGCTGTGACAAATCAGACAACGTCCAGAACTTCCAAGTCAACTCTTTCCTGGTAACTGCATTTCAATCTGTGCACTTACCTCATCGTTTTATTTAACAGCCTCCTGATCACATCAGAAAGATATTTCACTTACACCGAGCTTTTCACAGACGCTCCAGCTCACAACTGTCTTCTGTGTTACCAGCAAATGAGCACACGTTATACATTGCCAACACATATTCAATAGGAAAACGCATCTATTGAAGAATTACTAGTATATATGTATATGATGCAGAGTCGGTTTTATGTGGATGTTTATGGGGCTTTTGTAAAAGAATATTGTGTAAACCCTCCAGGGATATAACTAGTGTTGAGTGAATCGAAGTTAAACGGACTGACTTCAATCCGAATATCAGAAAAATTTGATTCGGCACAATTTCCTAGCGCTTCGTGGTAACGAATCAATTTTTCCTGAAATGGCGGTAAAAAAAAAACACATACTCACCTCGCAAAGTGACAAATCTCGTGCACGCGGATGTCATTATGTCATCAGTGATGACGTCACCTTGTCCTCCCAGTGTGATGACGTGATGACATCACGTCAGCGCACGCAAGATTTGGCAAGTGTTCTTCAAACAAGATGGCTGGGACGGCCTCTCCGAAAGCAAATGGAAGAAGTGAGTATGTTTGTTTTTTTAACCCCTGAAAGGCCTCAATCTGACTGTTTGATGTGCAATCAGCGTTGAACGTGGCATCTGAGGGGTTCCTTGACAGGCGCGGGGGGGGGGGGGGGGGGGGGGCTGTGCCGTTTCTCACCATTGCACCAGCTACATACAATAGAATGCGATTCTTGACAAAGTAATTCATAATTAATCAAAGTTTTTTGTGAAATTCGGAAAGCAGCCAAATCAAATGTATGATAACTTTGCTCATCTCTAGATGAAACAATAAGGGCCCTATTACATTGTCCGATGTTTGGGCATGACAAGTGCCGATCAATGATAAAACACGTCGATCAGCACTCGTTTGCATTAGTCTATTACACATGACGATGCATGAATGGGGAAGGAATAATTGCTACTGCAATGGCTACAAATACATCAGACACAACTTATGATGATGTAGTGATGACAGGTCCATAGCCTGATAGCACTCCAGGTGTGGTAGAACTACAACTCCTAGCATACACACTTGCTTGGCTGTTCTCATAACTCCCCTAGAAGTAAATGGAGCATGTTGAGAGTTGCAGTTTCACAAAAGCTGGAGTGCTGGAGGTTGCTGACCCCTGTTACAGTTACTCTAATACAATGTAGTTTGCATTTCACTTTCTTATACAATGCCGACACATTCTGCAGCCTTTTACAGATATTATCATCACTCACTGTCCCCAGTGGGGCTATATAGGAGTGTACCTGGGAGGAAACCAGAGTACCCAGATAAAAACCATGCAGGACATAGAAATCCCATATAGATGTTGCCCGTAGCTGGATTTGTACCCAAAAGCCCACTGCTGTAAGGCATCAGTGCTAACCACGGAGCCACCATGCTGCCAAGTAGTTAAAGCAGTGTTACCACATAAAATTATGACATACCCCTTGAAAATGAAGCACCACAATGGTGGTAAAGCACAGCTGGTCCCTCACAGTTTTTTCCTGCTCAGTGATGCTCCCAACTCCCACTGTGCAGGGAATTGCAGGACAGGCCTATTCACTTAAATGGAATAATATCACAGTTCCCTGCACAATGGCTTGTCAGACATGCAGCTGAAATGATATTCTGCTACTACCTAAAGATATGTCCCAAAACTACAAGTTGGGAATACGTCTTTAAAAGAAATATAAACGTATAAAGAAAACAAATCCATAGTTTTCATGCTTGAGTCCATGGCAACACTTGATGCAAATTGTTGAAATTCAGTGATTACAAAGAATACCTGTATAGGGTGAGGCAGGGAAGTACCAAGGTGTGGCAGTGTAGGAAATAAAAACATCCACTCATTTGCGCAACCCTCATGAATAACACCCTTCCTTCCATGTTCCAAGTCTACGACGCTATCATTTTTTTATGGGAATGGGAAAGAATAAGTATTTTAATGCCTGCTCTGCCACAGAAAACAGGTTTTTACAACATATATTAACTAGTCATGAAAACAATGGAAACTCTTACATTTATAGGAGTGCAAAAGTTGGTTCTAGCATCTGTAGATCACAGCAAATACAATAATTTGAAAGCTGTCTGATACAAAACACATGTCAAATGTTAAAAGTCAGTGATTATATAAGTTAAATATTCTTCTATGTAATTATTATACTCCCATTTACTTTAAAGTTAAACAGTTACTAAGCTTTCATACAACTTTGCATAAATCAATTGTATGAATATAAGAAATATAAGAAATAAGAATTTAAGATTTTTGTATATTATATAAGAAACTTGGTAATATATCTTATGAGAGTTAAACACATCTTTCACTAATTATCAGCTCTTTTTCTCCCCCGATTCCTAAACTAACATTCAATCAGAAATCTGTGTTAAATCTCTGTTGAGATACCAAGTCAGCTCAAAGAAGGATCAAATTACAACTACCCATAGAAGTCTAAGGAGAGGGGAGGAGAAGTGAGATGTAGTACACAGGTACATGCACCGAGGTTGCTGCAGCTAATAGTAAGTGCTTTAGTCATATCAAAACTGTTCAGTACTTCTCTGTAATGTCATATACAGGGAGTGCAGAATTATTAGGCAAGTTGTATTTTTGAGGATTAATTTTATTATTGAACAACAACCATGTTCTCAATGAACCCAAAAAACTCATTAATATCAAAGCTGAATATTTTTGGAAGTAGTTTTTAGTTTGTTTTTAGTTTTAGCTTTTTTAGGGGGATATCTGTGTGTGCAGGTGACTATTACTGTGCATAATTATTAGGCAACATAACAAAAAACAAATATATACCCATTTCAATTATTTATTTTTACCAGTGCAACCAATATAACATCTCAACATTCACAAATATACATTTCTGACATTCAAAAACAAAACAAAAACAAATCAGTGACCAATATAGCCACCTTTCTTTGCAAGGACACTCAAAAGCCTGCCATCCATGGATTCTGTCAGTGTTTTGATCTGTTCACCATCAACATTGCGTGCAGCAGCAACCACAGCCTCCCAGACACTGTTCAGAGAGGTGTACTGTTTTCCCTCCTTGTAAATCTCACATTTGATGATGGACCACAGGTTCTCAATGGGGTTCAGATCAGGTGAACAAGGAGGCCATGTCATTAGATTTTCTTCTTTTATACCCTTTCTTGCCAGCCACGCTGTGGAGTACTTGGACGCGTGTGATGGAGCATTGTCCTGCATGAAAATCATGTTTTTCTTGAAGGATGCAGACTTCTTCCTGTACCACTGCTTGAAGAAGGTGTCTTCCAGAAACTGGCAGTAGGACTGGGAGTTGAGCTTGACTCCATCCTCAACCCGAAAAGGCCCCACAAGCTCATCTTTGATGATACCAGCCCAAACCAGTACTCCACCTCCACCTTGCTGGCGTCTGAGTCGGACTGGAGCTCTCTGCCCTTTACCAATCCAGCCACGGGCCCATCCATCTGGCCATCAAGACTCACTCTCATTTCATCAGTCCATAAAACCTTAGAAAAATCAGTCTTGAGATATTTCTTGGCCCAGTCTTGACGTTTCAGCTTGTGTGTCTTGTTCAGTGGTGGTCGTCTTTCAGCCTTTCTTACCTTGGCCATGTCTCTGAGTATTGCACACCTTGTGCTTTTGGGCACTCCAGTGATGTTGCAGCTCTGAAATATGGCCAAACTGGTGGCAAGTGGCATCTTGGCAGCTGCACGCTTGACTTTTCTCAGTTCATGGGCAGTTATTTTGCGCCTTGGTTTTTCCACACGCTTCTTGTGACCCTGTTGACTATTTTGAATGAAACGCTTGATTGTTCGATGATCACGCTTCAGAAGCATTGCAATTTTAAGAGTGCTGCATCCCTCTGCAAGATATCTCACTATTTTTGACTTTTCTGAGCCTGTCAAGTCCTTCTTTTGACCCATTTTGCCAAAGGAAAGGAAGTTGCCTAATAATTATGCACACCTGATATAGGGTGTTGATGTCATTAGACCACACCCCTTCTCATTACAGAGATGCACATCACCAAATATGCTTAATTGGTAGTAGGCTTTCGAGCCTATACAGCTTGGAGTAAGACAACATGCATAAAGAGGATGATGTGGTCAAAATACTCATTTGCTTAATAATTCTGCACGCAGTGTATAGTTCTGAGTGAGTGAGAGTCAGGGAGAAGTATCTCCTGCTTTCTTCATGTGTAGGCTATGGGAGGCATCATAACAGCTAATCTATACCCAATAGTTCAGGGACAACTGAAAATTAAAGATGGAGCCTGCAAAGGGGTAAACTGCTAAATTGTAGGATACTAGTCATATATTGTTCTGAAATACTGCTATTACCGATGTACACATATATGACAGTTTATTAGGAAAAGTTATCTAAACTGTAGGTACACTTTAAGCCCCACCTTTGGGGAAACTCTACAGGAAATTGACACTCCGAAAACAATGGAAATTGTGCAGATGATATCAGCTGTGTGGCTGAGCCAGTCTAACTCTGTAAATCCAAATAACTATGCATATTACCTTATAATCGATCACCACATAAATTAAAAACATCTGCTATTCAGGTACCAAGATAGGTGACATAGCGCAATAAAATTAAGCAGCTTATGAAAGTCATACTTAAGAGAAAGTGCTTAACCCGTTTTCATCTAGTATGACGTGTATTTTCAGCATATAAAAAGTATTTTCTGTTGTGGATACTATTCATCTTGAGAAAACATGAAATGTATCTACACTTTATACAAATGTAGCATCTCATCTGTGTCTGACATCTATTACATATACATAAATGAGTAAAAGCAGAATATTATACAGTAGTATTTTTGTGTAACGGTAAAGATTTCTTCTACTTTAGTGCACCAGCACTCAGGACTTCCCCTTTGCTATACAAAACAGGTGGCCAGTGGGAATTTCCTCCAATTTCCCCAAAACACACAAAATTACATTGTTGTTCAACTGACAGAAAAAAAATATCTAAAAATGCATGGTAACTTATCGAACATTGTAATAAAATGCAATGATTAGGACAACGTGAATATTAAAGAAAGCAATAAAACAACAGTTCGTGTTTTCATTCAATATTATAGATTTTATGAGGGAACCCAAGGCTCACTGATGCTCTTGGGAAGCCTACTACAGCTAAATAAGATGATAGAAAGGCGTCAGAACATAGTAATTTGCTGTGTATGAGGCTGCATAGCTGCAGACAGGTCGGAAGACCCATGCTGATTCCTGCATGCCAAAAACGTCTACAATAGGTACGTGAGCATCAGTGAATCATGCAGATGGTGACCTGGCCTGATGAATCACACTTTTATATATCATGTGATTGACTATGCACATGCGTCACTTATCTGGGGGAGAAGATGGTAGCAGGATGCATCATGGGAAGAAGGCAAACTGGCAGGGTAGTGAGATGCTCTGGGCAAAGCTCTGAGAAACAGTTACTGGCTTTCATGTGGATATTACTTTGGCAAGAACCACTTACCTAAAACCACTTACCTTAGTGCAGACTAAGTACACTACTTCATGGCAACAGTATTCCTGAATGGCAGGGGCCTCTTTCAGCAGCATAGTGAAATCTGCAACACTGTAAAAAATGTTCAGGAATGGTTTGAGGAAGATGACAAGGTGCTGACAAGGTGTTGAACTGGTCTCCAAATTTCCTAGATCTGAGGTTGAGTTCACACTTTAGTTTTTCGGTCAGTTATTTTGATCAATTATCGTGAGCCAAAACCAGAAGTAAAGCCTACACAGAGATAAGGTGTAATGGAAAGATATTAATCTGTTCTGTGTTTTTGGCCCGCACCTAGTTTTGGCTCACAATAACTGATGGAAATAACTGACCAAATAACTGAAGTGTGAACTCAGCCTTAGGCCTCTTGCACACGACCGTATGCCCTCCGAGACATACGGTCGGTGAGCTGGCCATATGTCCCAGAGCAGCATTGATCGTGCACACGGGAGCACACAGCATCATAGACTGCAATGATGCTGTGCACGTCGGGCCGCCCGCGGGGCTATTGTCCTGCACTCATAAGATCATATGAGTGTAGGACAATAGCCCCGCGGGTGGCCCGATGTGCACAGCATCATTGTAATCTATGATGTTGTGTGCTCCCGTCCGCACGATCAATGCCGCTCCAGGACATATGGCCAGCTCACCGACCGTATGTCTCGGAGGGCATGCGGTCGTGTGCAAGGGCCCTTACAGGGGTTTTCCAAGATTTTTGAACTGATGACCTATCCTCTGGATCCTCTGGATAGGTCATCCGTATCTGATCGGTGGGGATCTGTCACCTGGGACCCCAGCCAAGCAGCTGTTTACGAATGCACCAGCCCCTTCTCACAGCTTACCAAGCACCGAGCTGTACATTGTATAGTGGCAGTGCTTGATATTGTAGTTCAGCCCCTTTCACTTCAATGGGGCTGAGTTACGCCTAAGCCATGTGACGATGAACGTGAAGTCACTGGCCTAGGGAAAGCTGTAAGAAGGTAAATGCGCTTACAGGAGCAACAGTGCTTTCTAAAACAGCTCATCAGCAGGTGTCCTGGGTGTCGGTCCCCACTATCAGATACTGATGACTTATCCAGAGAATAGGTCATCAGCTAAAAATCCTTTAACCTATTGTGTAACCTAAAAATGGTGCCAAAACAGCATGGGTTTCACGAGACATCTAAAAATGTACTGTGGTACTATAGTCAAGACATTAACATAATATTATTTTACACCTAAAAGCTGCAAGGTGGGACCTCCATGGATTGGGATTGTTTTATTTAGCACATCCCACAGATGCTTGAACTTCTGGATAGGTCATCAGTATCTGATTGTGGGGGTCCGAAACCTTCGACCCCAGATGATCACTTGTTTGAGGAGGCTGTGGACTTCCTGTAAACACTGAGATCTTCTCAGAGCTTACTCTAGGCCAGTGATGTCACGTTCATTGGTCAAGTGGCCTTGGCGCAGCTCAGTCCCAAAATGAAAGGGGCCGAGCTGCAATACCAAGCACAGCTGCTATACAATGTACAGCACTGTGCTCGGTAAGCAGTGAGGAAGCAGCGCCACACACCGGCTGGGTTTCCAGATAAAAAGGTTGGAAAACCCCTTTAAAGTAGCATCCACACAGATGCCAGAATTCAATATTTAATAGCAGAACATTGCTCAGGGAATCACACTGCATTCACTGGTCATAGACTGGCCTCAATAAGGTCCAACACCAAGCAGTACATGAATGTGAAACATTAAATACAGGGCTTATCAAATAAGCCTGTAAGCTCTATGTGGCACCACCCAGTGGAATAACAGCAAGGGTTGGTGCCTTGCATTTCTACCTACCATAGTTGTAGGAATGGAGTTTTCAAATTTTAATCTGAACTCTAAAGGGAAGATGACAGGCAGAGAGGATATAGAAAAGAGGAGGGGAGTACGAGGAGGATGAGGAGAAAGGTAAGGTTGGAAGATGGGGGAGGAGAAAAAGAATGAAGAGAAGGGGGGAAAAATAAGTACAGAATGAAAGAGAAATAAAGAGATGAAAGAGGCAAGAAAAAATGCAGTATAGTGATAACAGTATACTACATAATTGTTCTTGGATATTATTTCTTATTATCAACAAGAAGCCAATCTTTCCAAATGTGTGTGTATATTGCAAGCAATACAAATTATGTATAGTTTTTACATTGTTTTTCAAAATGCCTATTACGTCCTGAAGGCCTGAGGGCGATACTTTAGGCTGCCATGCCAACCCCTAGGCATCAAACAATCAAATTTTGGGTGGGATGGCTAAGGGGTGAGAGAGGAACCACCTCACTCTCTCTAACCACTTAGATTTCAGCCATTAGAGCGAGGTATCAGCTGTGCAACATAGCCATCTCCTTCAAGTGATTGAGTAGGCAGAGCTCCTAAGCCTGCATCATCACAGCATTAATAATGGCACTGACAGTTAACTACCTTCCTGCTATTATGGTGCAGAGTGTGAAGGGGTTAAGGGTGGGAAGAACCAATGTTAGCATTCAAAGTCCAACAGATGTATGCCCTTTGCTAAAAAGCTGTAGCTCTGGTTCAGCTCTGTGGAGTTTTGCCTTCCCTTCTATAGGAAGTGCTAATTGTCTCCTAGCTATGCACAAGTAGGTGATCTGTCTTCAAGAAACCTTCAGCCCAGAATAGTTAAATCTTAAGACCTTTCCCTGAATAAGGTGGGATTAGGTCTGAGATCTTGCAGAACCATCTTCTGGTTAATATTAGAGAAGGAGGGGCACCTGGGCCTTAAAGAATGAAAGCAGAGTCCTCAAGAAAAAAGACATATATAGCTCCTTAGAGGATAAATCCTGTAGCTTGCTATCCAATTTGGGCAACATACTCACCACTAAGAATGCCATCTTCTAAGGTTTAGCAGGTCTCTCAAAATCTTCTTTAGTGATGGCTCTCATATAGATTTCTGATAAAGTCTACCTTTCTATCATTTGAGTGAATACCACTGGGTGAAGAGACAACTCATCTGCAGGTTGAAACCTACTCAATGTGAATCCACACATTGGGACAGATTTACTATTGAAAATGTGCCAGTTGTTTGACTTATCTTGCTGCAAAAAAACTGGTGTTCATGTTTAGCATCACATTTACAAATTATTTTACACACTTTTCCAAGCTTTTTATGCCTTGTCTGACAAAGAGATTGGGTTCCGTGGAAAAAGGTTAGCTTCGGGGAAAGGGTGTGTGGCCTAACTGCAATATGTGGAATAAAAATGCTCCAAAGTTTTGGTGCATTTTTCTAGCAAAACTAGGCCAACCTATAAGTGGAATAACAGAGTGAACAGTTTTTTTGGTGCACAAACACTTTTTTTTGGCAAACTGACACATTTTTGGTGCACAGACAGAATTTTGGTACACGCATGGCCGGCGGCAAACTGGGCAATTGCCCAAGGCCTCGATCCTCTAAGGCAGTGTTTCCCAACCAGTGTGCCTCCAGCTGTTGCAAAACTACAACTCCCAGCATGCCCGGACAGCCCTCGGCTGTGCGGGCATACTGGGAGTTGTAGTTTTGCAACAGCTGGAGGCACACTGGTTGGGAAACACTGCTCTAAGGGGCCCCCTGCTTCAGTCCTGCCCAGCAGATCACAGAAGGTTGAACAGTCCGACTCCAGAGTGGGAAATTTCCCAGCTTAGGAGTCCCTGCTCTGACTCTATGTATGCATATGTCCATATATGGAGTCAGTGTTATAAACATGAAAGGGGTATTCCCAAGCATTGTCATTATATAAAGCTAATTTAGACTCCATTTTTTAAATGTCTCTGTGGGAATTTGAACTCACAGCCTTCCACATTAAGGGCAAGAATCTTAACCACTGGGCTATAGAGCTCAGTACTGAAAAATCTCATAGTTTCTCTTGTATGATATATGCAACATATATTGTATAATATAAGAGAAACTTCTATGCTATTTTTAACAGAAGAGAAAATTCTATGATGTTTTTCACATCTGAGCTCTGACATAGCATTGAGCACTATAGCCCAGTGGTTAAGTGTCTGGCCCTTAATGTAGAAGAAATAACCTACATAGAAAAATGCCAGACCGCTTATACTAATTAAAGGGAGTCTGTCACCACATTTGAGCCTATTAGACAGATCCAATAGCGTTAATAGTGCCACCCAGAAGTTTAAAACGGTACCTTTGTTGCATATACCGGAGTCTTGTTTGAGCCAAAAATGAACTTTGTAGGTTCTGTAAATGCGCCGTCTCAAGTGCCCAGGGCGGCGTCTCAATCTTCCGAGCCCAAGACCGGACCTCCCCAACGGCTCATAACCCCGCCCTCCTTGTGCCTCTGCCCGCCCGTTTCCACTCCTCCTCTCTCCTGCGTATTAACCTACAACTATTTTAACTTGTGTAATCAGTATTTTTTAAATGTTTCTGTGGGGATTTGAACTCACAACCTTCTACACTACAAGTAAAAACCTTAACCACTGGGTTATAGAGCTCAATGTCAAGATACTGCTGAAAAACCTCACAGAAGTTTCTCTTATATAATACAAGAGACACTTCTATGAGGTTTTTCAGCAAAAAAAAACACAGTTTTGATCTCTACAGCCGAGTGGTTAAGGTTTTTGCCACTTAATGTAAAAGGTTGTGAGTTTGAATCCCCACAGAAAAAGTTAAAAAAATAGAGGCTAAATGAAACTTAAATACACAAGGTGTCACGCACAGTCAAAAGTTAGATTTTATTGAGAAAAAAATGGAGCAAAACGTAAAATAGGAGCAAATAACACCCGTATTAACCCTGTATGTTGGGAAAGGTGGCAACCCTAACAGCCCCCCACTCAGGACTTCTATAGGCCCGCTCACTGCAGCAAGGTAAGCCTTATCAGGACTCACTTCGTAAAAATGTATTTTAGTTTTTTTCATCACGTTATTCTGACCGTCATAACTTTTATAGTTATGTCCAGTGAGATGTGTGGGGGCTCATTTTTTGCGGGACGATCTGTCGTTTTTGACAATACCATTTGGGTTGTGTATGACTTTTTATTCAATTTTCTTGGGAGATAAAGTGATGAAAAAAACTCAAAACGGCCTTTCTTCAAAAATTTCTAAAACGCCATTCACCATATGGGCTAACAATTTTTTAATATTTTAATAGTATGCGCGCTTTTGCATCCGGTGATGCCCATAATTCTATTTTTTTATTTTACAATCATCAGATGTAAATTGCTCCATTATTCTGTATAGAAATCACTTTATCACAGTTCAGTGCTGCCATCTAGTGGCCTGAATTGGGATATACTAACAATGAGCCTGGAAGCCTAGTACAGGCTGCGACTCATTTTCAGAACAAGCTGCTTACCCTGATCTCCTCTGGGGGAAAGCGCGCCTAAAGAGGAATCCCGCGCTTCTGGTTTTTAACACTCTCAGATGCCGTGAGTAAGGGGAACTTATTGCTGTGAGGGGAGGAGGCATGTGGCATATTCTGGGGCCATGAGGATGAAGAACTGTGTGAGGAGCTTTACGGGGGTATAAATCTGTGAGGGAGGGCCGGAATCGACAGAATGTAACTGTGTTGTTAGTACATTATTACAAGATTTGGGGCCCCACTTTTGATTTTGCCCAGGGCCACATTTTGTCTAAAACCGTCCCTGGGTACATGGACAAATTTTTGGCCATGGATAGACTGTAAATCTGGTGCAGGATTTACAATACTCCAAATTGACTAAGGTTCATGTGGCAGAATAGTACATTTATCTAATATTTAGACTGTGATTCATATTTTTAGACAGTTCGCAACACTATTAGTTAAATCTGTCCCAATGAGTTATTCTTGAATAAAGTTGATTTTTTTTTCTTGTACTCCTCTGTCCAGTTCAAAACCCTCATGACTTTTATTAGAAAGCTTGGGGATTGGTTCCTCGTTTCTAATTTATGTAGACTTCTTTGGTGGAAACATGGACACCCTATCAACAGATGCATGTATTAGCAGTCAGGATTACTCATTGAGGAGCAACTATATTGCACTGCTAAGTTTCAGGTTTATCTACCAGAGATGAAAGACATTGGTTTGCTGGGATAGGATATATCTGCTCATGTTTCCTTAGCACTGTGGCTGGTCCAGCCTTGTAGCAAACAGTCCAACACAACATTTTATAAGAAGTCACTGTATATTACATGCAGACAAGGATCCCGCATTGCTTCTCAGCCAGTCTCATAAAAATGGCACAGCACGCAATGCTGAATGTAGAATTCTTATTTGTATTGTTATAATTTTATAGACATAACAAGAACATTGTCACGGCCAGTGGTTTGTTTTGTGACACTTTCCTTCACTTGGTTGCCCGTGGCAACGTGTGGTGTTGTGTGCATGTGGTGGCAGTGTCTCAGCATTATAGCTGAGCCCCAGGACATGATTGCCACGCATGCCGTTGCCCGTGGCAACAGGTGAAGTGTGTTTGTTTATGTGTGTATTCCCCTTTAAGAGTCCGTCTTCCCTTGCCTGGTGTTGGAAGGGTTAACCTCCTTCCTAGTGTGTGTGTGCACTGGGTGTGTCTGACTGTGGGTGTGGCTACTTGGGCCTATAAAGCCTCAGTGTATATCACTTGTCTGAGGGGTACTTCAGCCATGGTTAGCTGGAGCAGCCTCCTGTGTATTCCATCTGCCAGTGGGTGCCACCCTTGTGGTCATAGGTTTATGTATGGTGTTAAGAAGATGTTTGTTTGGTCTTTGTTTATTGCAGTATATGGTTTCCTGGGTTCCCGTGTGATGTCTGTGTGTGCGGTGTCCTTTGTGTTGTTTGTGGACAGCAGCACTTGCACGTGGGTTCCAGGTTGTGTGTCTGTGGCAGGTAAGTGTGGTACTAGTCTCACTTACCTGTCACTGCCATATGTCTGTTTATGTTCCCTTTTCTTTATAGCTTGGCCATTTTAGACTCCTGTTACTCCGTGTCCAGGAGGAACGGGCTGTCTACCCAGCTCCTAGTACAGGGATCGATGGAGGGTCAGAAGGGATCCAAGGTTCCTGAGCATGAGCCCTCCTACCTTCAAGGGCGGCTCATGCAGCTAGGAGTCAGGGTCAGATTAGGGAAGCTTTAGGAGGTGACCTGCTCCCTAATTCTGTGGTACTGGTCAAGTAGCGACCTTCCATCTCCTGATACCGCACGGCTGAGGGTTTTCCCCATCCTCAGCCGTGACAAACATCCATTTTGTTATAAGCGATATTCCCAGCTGAGTCCACACAGGAGGTGGATGGAGGGCGAACACATACTACCTGCAATGTTTCAAGGGAACTCCACCCTTTTTCTTATTCTCCTCCTCATGCATGGAATCTGCTGGAAATATGGCTTATACCAAAACTATGGACATCTGGGTGGACTGGTAATTTTTCTACTGCACTTTGGGTGAAGTGCTTGATATGGCTATAAAATTTTGATAATATTGAATTTTGGATTAGGCCTTGTCTGCGATGCCATTTTTATAAGACTACAGGGAGTGCAGAATTATTAGGCAAGTTGTATTTTTGAGGATTAATTTTATTATTGAACAACAACCATGTTCTCAATGAACCCAAAAAACTCATTAATATCAAAGCTGAATATTTTTGGAAGTAGTTTTTAGTTTGTTTTTAGTTTTAGCTATTTTAGGGGGATATCTGTGTGTGCAGGTGACTATTACTGTGCATAATTATTAGGCAACTTAACAAAAAACAAATATATACCCATTTCAATTATTTACTTTTACCAGTGAAACCAATATAACATCTCAACATTCACAAATATACATTTCTGACATTCAAAAACAAAACAAAAACAAATCAGTGACCAATTTAGCCACCTTTCTTTGCAAGGACACTCAAAAGCCTGCCATCCATGGATTCTGTCAGTGTTTTGATCTGTTCACCATCAACATTGCGTGCAGCAGCAACCACAGCCTCCCAGACACTGTTCAGAGAGGTGTACTGTTTTCCCTCCTTGTAAATCTCACATTTGATGATGGACCACAGGTTCTCAATGGGGTTCAGATCAGGTGAACAAGGAGACCATGTCATTAGATTTTCTTCTTTTATACCCTTTCTTGCCAGCCACGCTGTGGAGTACTTGGACGCGTGTGATGGAGCATTGTCCTGCATGAAAATCATGTTTTTCTTGAAGGATGCAGACTTCTTCCTGTACCACTGCTTGAAGAAGGTGTCTTCCAGAAACTGGCAGTAGGACTGGGAGTTGAGCTTGACTCCATCCTCAACCCGAAAAGGCCCCACAAGCTCATCTTTGATGATACCAGCCCAAACCAGTACTCCACCTCCACCTTGCTGGCGTCTGAGTCGGACTGGAGCTCTCTGCCCTTTACCAATCCAGCCACGGGCCCATCCATCTGGCCCATCAAGCCTCACTCTCATTTCATCAGTCCATAAAACCTTAGAAAAATCAGTCTTGAGATATTTCTTGGCCCAGTCTTGACGTTTCAGCTTGTGTGTCTTGTTCAGTGGTGGTCGTCTTTCAGCCTTTCTTACCTTGGCCATGTCTCTGAGTATTGCACACCTTGTGCTTTTGGGCACTCCAGTGATGTTGCAGCTCTGAAATATGGCCAAGCTGGTGGCAAGTGGCATCTTGGCAGCTGCACGCTTGACTTTTCTCAGTTCATGGGCAGTTATTTTGCGCCTTGGTTTTCCCACACGCTTCTTGCGACCCTGTTGACTATTTTGAATGAAACGCTTGATTGTTCGATGATCACGCTTCAGAAGCTTTGCAATTTTAAGAGTGCTGCATCCCTCTGCAAGATATCTCAGTATTTTTGACTTTTCTGAGCCTGTCAAGTCCTTCTTTTGACCCATTTTGCCAAAGGAAAGGAAGTTGCCTAATAATTATGCACACCTAATATAGGGTGTTGATGTCATTAGACCACACCCCTTCTCATTACAGAGATGCACATCACCTAATATGCTTAATTGGTAGTAGGCTTTCGAGCCTATACAGCTTGGAGTAAGACAACATACTCATTTGCCTAAAAATTCTGCACTCCCTGTAGCTGGCCCAGCTTTGATCAGCTAATTATCTAGATATGGCACAATCACAATACCCTCTAGGTATAGACAGGCAACTATAGTTAGAATAATTCTGGATATATGTGAAAATCCTTAAGGGAAAGACTTGGAACGGAAAATGCTACATTCTTGATCCCTGCCTAATGGCTAGTCTCAGGACCTTGGCTATGGACATGTCTTTGAAGTCCTGATTCACCAAGCAATCAGCCTGAGTCCCAGAAAATCACTATCTCTGAGATATTTGCATCAAGAAAGCCGTCTCTAAATTACAGTACTCCAACGAGAGAATAAAAGAACTAGTAGGTTCAGAATCTGCAAGGCCGAGTATTTGAGTTAGTCAATAAGGTATTCGCTGTTTAAGGATGATAAAGACTTTACTGCAGTGAGAGTGACATTGTTAATACGCCCTTCCACATGTTGACATGTCCTGGCAGCCATATCTTAATCCTGTAATCCTGAGATGCTTTTGCAAGAATCTCATATCCATACATTGCTGTTGGTGAAGATTTGCACTGTGAATTGCTTGGAACTGTGTTTTGATACTGGTGGATGTACCACAATGCCCAATCTTCACTTTAGTAAAGATAGACTTGTCTATTTTCAAAAACTGACCTGGTTACTGAATTTAGCATCATTTGCCGGCCACAGCACATACAGTACATCTCCTGCCTTGCACCCATGCCAAACTCATAACACCAAGGGTACCCCAACTACTATCAGGCAGGAACCCTCACAACAGGGTGTGCTCTGAGAGACAAAAGAGTGCGCCCTCCTGTCATTGCCTGGCCCTAGGGAACATCAGTGTGAGGACTGCTACTGTGATGCAAATAACTGTTGCAGCCAGAGCCACAACCACTCCCATTATCGGCTCCTCTGTTCCTGGGCTTGCATTGCTAGCAGACATCAGGCTTTTCTCTTTTTGTCTCAAACATTCTCCATTAGTTAATTGAGCTTACAAGCAAACAACCTCTCTGGTTGGAACTCCATAACACATACTGTGTTCTTAAGACATCCCATCTGTTACCCATGGGTTTAATCAATCTAACGTGCCATATGCAAAAGAAAGGGCCATCGATCTTGTCAAAAATTTGATTGCTTGTTCAGTCATATTACAGTGGAGGTCTTAAGAAATAGATATGGACTTGAATTGCCTAAAAAGGTCTTCTCTATGGACTATATTATGTATATCATCTTGCAGACATACAGTTGCAAGAAAAAGTATGTGAACCCTTTGGAATTATATGGATTTTTGCACAAATTGGTCATAAAATGTGATCTGATCTTCATCTAAGTCACAACAATAGACAATCACAATCTGCTTAAACTAATAACACACAAAGAATTAAATGTTACCATGTTTTTATTGAACACACCATGTAAACATTCACAGTGCAGGTGGAAAAAGTATGTGAACCCTTGGATTTAATAACTGGTTGAACCTCCTTTGGTAGCAATAACTTCAACCAAACGTTTCCTGTAGTTGCAGATCAGATGTGCACAATGGTCTGGAGTAATTCTTGACCATTCCTCTTTTTTCTGTTTCAGTTCAGCAATATTCTTGGGATGTCTGGTGTGAATCGCTTTCTTGAGGTCATGCCACAGCATCTCAATCGGGTTGAGGTCAGGACTCTGACTGGGCCACTCCAGAAGGCGTATTTTCTTCTGTTTAAGCCATTCTGTTGATTTACTTCTATGCTTTGGGTCGTTGTCCTGTTGCAACACCCATCCTCTGTTGAGCTTCAGCTGGTGGACAGATGGCCTTAAGTTCTCCTGCAAAATGTCTTGATAAACTTGGGAATTCATTTTTCCTTCGATGATAGCAATCCGTCCAGGCCCTGACACAGCAAAGCAGCCCCAAACCATGATGTCCCCACCACCATACTTCACAGTTGGGATGAGGTTTTGATGTTGGTGTGCTGTGCCTCTTTTTCTCCACACATAGTGTTGTGTGTTTCTTCCAAACAATTCAACTTTGGTTTCATCTGTCCACAGAATATTTTGCCAGTTCTGCTGTAGAACATCCAGGTGTTCTTGTGCAAACTGTAAACGTGCAGCAATATTTTTTTGGAACAGCAGTGGCTTCCTCTGTGGTATCCTCCCATGAAATCCATTCTTGTTTAGTGTTTTACGTATCGTAGATTCGCTAACAGGGACAGTGGCGTAGCTATAGGGGTCGCAGCGGTCACAATTGCAACCGGGCCCCTAAGTCAGGGGGGCCCACGGGGCCCCCTAGGAGAGACGAAGTGAAGCCCTGGTCCCTGATTTACAGACTACAGTACAGTAACTTCACAGGGGGGGCGACGGCAGAGCCGTGCGTGCAGCTGTGCAGGCTCAGCCAGGAGAGGGAGTGGTCCCGTCTGGCAGTACTGGCCGGAAGTGGAGCGGCAGAGGAGAAGATGCGTGTCGCCCGAGTGAGTGAGGTGAGGGCGGTCGTGGCGACGTGACTAGCAGAGACTCGGAGACAGTTTTTCTTAGGCGGTTTGATGTTTCATAAAATAGTGTCCATGCCTGCCTCGGTCTGTCGATGTGCTTTCCAAATGGGGGTAGTACCAGACGCGTTTCGGGGTTTTAGAGTAGTGACCCCTGGTTTGGAATAGAGTTTTTCGGATATCCCTGGATCTCGATTTTACCTAATGAATCTTCACATATTTATTCCAAACCAGGTTTTCTCACTTATTTTGACCACTATAAAGGTGGGGCATGAACAGGGGGATGTCAACCACTGATGAAGGGGTCACTACTCTAAAACCCCAAAACGCGTCTGGTACTACCCCCATTTGGAAAGCACATCGACAGACCGAGGCAGGCATGGAC
Organism: Bufo bufo; assembly: GCF_905171765.1. Taxonomy (NCBI): domain Eukaryota; kingdom Metazoa; phylum Chordata; class Amphibia; order Anura; family Bufonidae; genus Bufo; species Bufo bufo. The sequence goes on along the minus strand of NC_053392.1, from coordinate 235,778,875 downwards.
ACTATTTTATGAAACATCAAACCGCCTAAGAAAAACTTCTACTGCACGAACGATATCCAGCATCACTACAAGATCACGTGTGTTTAGAGGTTTGGCGCGGAATTCAAAACCAAAAAAAAAAGCCCTTGAGACCAGAACCCTCATCCTCAAAGAAGGTACACCGTGTCGAGGGCACGAAGTCCATTCAAAAGACCTCCCGGTAAGACTGTGCTAATTCCTTTTGAAAATAGGCGATCACATTTTGTTGTAAACACAGCGGGACGCCGCTGTCTGCATTTAGTGAGTGGGACGCCGCTCCATATGCTACTGACTTTCATTGGTGCTTTAAATCGAATAACACCTGACTATTAACTTGTGCTAAAAATTGGATCCTGATACATAGTTTGAAGACTTGAAAAACCTGATGCTCTATTTTCTTATGATTTTTTATTATCGAATTTTACCAGCCAACTCCACTTTCGAATATTTATATCGAATATCGTATTTGGTCGATTATTTTACCACTTGTCTTATTGCGAGATTCCACAGACTGTTGGTTTTTAGGAATAGTATTATCAATTGGGATCTATTTATTTATGTATAAGACTGTATTGTTTTTATTCTAGAGATTAATGACCACTCTTAGTATATTAATATTGTCACTCATTGTTGCTATTTATTTTGAACTGTATTATATCCTCGACTCTTGAACCATTTATTGTCAAAAGTTTTATCCGATTATCAATAAAGATCCCATTACTATAGAGAGTGCCCCACTACTATTTATTTATTTACATTTTGCCAGACTGGGTGTCGTCTGTCAGTGGGAGCACCTCTGAGAGATCCCCTCTCACTCTAGTGCGACATATCTCCGTATTTATTCAATAAAAACATGGTAACATTTAATTCTTTGTGTGTTATTAGTTTAAGCAGACTGTGATTGTCTATTGTTGTCACTTATGAAGATCAGATCACATTTTATGACCAATTTGTGCAGAAATCCATATCATTCCAAAGGGTTCACATACTTTTTTTCTTGCCACTGTATGAGCATATGTCCATGTGGCAGGGCCTGGGTTGCCCTTGCCATGTAACCTCTTCGCAGGGCACAGTTTGGCACCATTTTAACAACAATAATGCTACATTTAAAGAATTTTAACATTTACTTGAGCTGTGTGGGGAATTCTTTTTGGCAAAACAAATTGTAGTTTTCATTGACATTCATGACTTTTGATCACTTTTTATTGCGTTTTTGGTAGGTGGAATAAATTTAAAAAAAGAGCATTTTTTCCCCTGCACATTATAAATCATGTCTTATTGTACAGATTGTTACAGAAGTGGTGATACCACTATATAGTTTTTTTAACTTTTTTTTTTTTACAAAAAAGCAACCAAACCAAACCAAAGCAACCAGATTCCACCTTTCATTTTCCAAAGGAGCTGTGAAAAATGAAAGGTAGAATCTGTCTAAGGCCTCATGCACACGACCGTGGTGTGTTTTGCGGTCCGCAAATCGCGGATCCGCAAAACACAGATGGCGTCCATGCGCGTTCTGCAATTTGCGGAACGGCACGGACAGCCTTCAATATAAATGCAAAGCGCGGACAAGAATAGGACATGTTATATTTTTTTATCGGGGCCACGGAACGAAGCAACGGATGCGGACAGCACACGGAGTGCTGTCCGCAACTTTTGTGGCCCCATTGAAGTGAATAGGTCCGCATCCGAGCCGCCAAAACGGAGGCACGGATGCGGACCAAAACAACAGCCGTGTGCATGAGGCCTAAGTCAGTTCTACCTTAAACCAGTTTCATAAATCTCCTTTATTTTTATTTTTCAAAGCCCTTTTTTGAACTTTTTTTTTTTTTAAACCCATTAGGGGACTTGTGATCCTCTCATCGCTCATAAAATCACTGAAATACATTTGTATTTTAGTATAATATGTCCGTAACTGTAAATCTGATAAGCTTCCAATTAGGCACACATACAAAGCAGGCGCTCAGGTCCCTGGCAACCATGGCAATCCATCGACACCCTGCAGCGATGATTACAGCGATACAAAATATATAATACGACTTGTAGATTTCATTGGTACCATTTTGGGGTACATAACACTTTTTGATAGCTTTTATTTCATTGTTTGTGGTAAATACGCAGAAAATAGCAATTCTGGCATTTTTTAGGGCATTCACACGTGAATAATTATATAATGCAGGTCTTTAATGGAAGTAGCAATACCAAATATGTGGAGGGGATTTTATTTTTGCTATACTTTCCCTTAAAAAGCAATTTTTCAATTGAAAAGGCACATTTTTTTAACTTGGAGATTTCTTTTTTAAAATAGAACTTTATTATTATTTTTTACCTCTAATTAATCCCACAAGGGGACTTTGACATGATACTTTGATCGCTTCTACAAAAAAATGTGTACTACTTATGTAATACAGTGTATTATACAGTCATTATACTGTCAGTAGGCTAACCCTGATAGACATACACTTCATTAGGCTTCTGGCTGCCATGTGCCTGAGAGAGAGAGTTCTCTCCCTCTAAACCACTTAGATACCTTGATCGCTATTGACTGCAGCACCTAGGGTTAAACAGCCCAGATTGGTCCTTCTGCCAGTCAGGGTCTTTAGAGAAGGAGCCTGGCTGTCATATGAGAGCCAAGCTCCTGATCTCCTCTGTAAGGCCTCCTGCACACGAACGTTTTATTTTTCCATTTCCGTTTAGTTTTTTGCGTTCCGTATACAGACCATTTATTTCAATGGATCTGCAAAAAATACGGAAGGTACTCCGTATGCCTTCTGTTTCCGTATTTACGTTCAAACATAGAACAACTATTATTGCCCGCAAATCACGTTCCGTGGCTCCATTCAAGTCAATGGGTCTGCAAGAAAAACGGAATGCATCCGTATGTCTCCCATATCCGTTCCCTTTTTGCGGAACCATCTATTGAAAATTTTATGCCCAGCCCAAATTTTTAATGTACTTACTGTTTAAACATTATTGTATGCTTCCTTTTTCCGTTTGCGATCCGCAAAAAACGGATCACAAACGGAAACCAAGCAGAAAAACAGAATGGCAAAAAAGAACAGAAACGGAAACACTGCTGAAACAAAAAAACTGAAAAAATGATCAGTTTAAAACGGACCGCAAAACCAAACGGTCGTGTGCAGGAGGCCTAAAAGGGAAAGCCTTGCAGTGTGTATTCCGTAAAAAGGTGGCAGCCTAGAATAAGGCTTGTTAATGACCATCATGAAAAGACATATCGATGGTCATTGAGGGGTTAATTAGCCGAAATAGAACTTATCTCAAATCTTGGATGTTAGAATGTTTCATCTGTGTAATACACGCACACATACAAAAATATGTAAGTTAATTTCCTTTATGTTTTCTATGCAAAAATAAATGAATACTAATACTTACCATGTGCCACAACATTGTAATATATTTTGTACATGTACATACTGTTGATTTATTTATTACAAATATATTATAATGCCTTAGACAAGGGGTAAATGAAGGCAGGCATCTATCTAAGGCTACTTTCACACTGGCGTTTTGGATTTCGTTGGTGAGATCCGTTCAGGGCTCTCACAAGCGGTTTAAAACAGATCAGTTTTGCCCTAATGCATTCTGAATGGAAAGGATCCGCTCAGAATGCATCAGTTTGCCTCCGTTCTGTCTCCATTCCGCTTTGGAGACAGACACCAAAATGCTACTTGCAGCGTTTTGGTGTCCATCTGGTTAAACTGAGCCAAACTGATCCGTTCTGACAGACAATGCAAGTCAATGGGGACGGATCCGTTTTAACTGACACAATCTGGCACAATGGAAAACGGATCTGTCCTCCATTGACTTTCAATGGCGTTCAAGAAGGATCCGTCTTGGCTATGTTAAAGATGACGGATCCGCACAAAACGCGAGTGTGAAAGTAGCCTAAGGCGTGACCTCACAGCAAAGATTGGAGACACAATTGTGCAGAGTTTTTTATTGCATTTATGCAGTGAACCACAATGTGCAATTATATATACCTAGAGCACAAATGTGTGGAACCTGCAGTCACACGAATATCTGAGGTCCTGAAGCCGGAGAATGTAGCTACAAAGTTACAAAAAGCTGTGTGCTGCTCTGAATAAGTGTCCAGGATCTTTATTTCTTTATGGGGTCTGTATTTAGGGGATCTGTAGTCTGTATTTCTTTAGGGGCATGATTATTATTTATTTTAAAACATCATTAAATAAAAGGTGCCTTACAACTAAAGTGAGACTTACAACTAAAGTGGGAGTAATCATACACAAGTACAATGAATAAAATAAGCCCCACCACTGTGAATGGTGAATATGAATACCAGTAGCATACAAGGTGCGTATACACTGTTAATTAGAGACCAAGGGAGGCATAAGAGGTGAAAATGGAAAAGATACAGGATCAGGTCTCTCAGACCTATTGTTGCCCTGCATCTACCTCATAAACAACCCCCTCAATCTCACCCTCAGACTGTCCCTGCGTGTGGCGCCAAGGTGGGCTGCCCGATCATTCGCCCAAAGCAAAAAGAGGGACAGAAAGATGGTAACAACACTGAGGCGTCAAGGCCTTGATGCTCAGGTACACTAAACAGTGAACAAGTTACATCCCAACGCGTTTCTTAAGCTGTAAGCCTATTCATCGGGGGACCATAGAGACAATACAGTAAACACTTAAATAGAGCGCGCCTGTAATGGAAAGATAAGTAGAGAACAGTCAGAGGTTAAGGCCTAGTTCACACAAACGTTTTTTTTGCGAGTGTACGGGCCGTTTTTTTTGTGTTCCATATACGGAACCATTCATTTCAATGGTTCCACATTAAAAACGGAATGTGTTCCGTAAGCATTCCGTTTCCGTATTTCCGTTTTTCCGTTCCGTTGAAAGATAGAACATGTCCTATTATTGCCCGCAAATCACGTTCCGTGGCTCCATTCAAGTCAATGGGTTCGCAAAAAAAAGGAACACATACGGAAATGCATCCGTATGTCTTCCGTATCCGTTCTGTTTTTGCTGAACCATCTATTGAAAATGTTATGCCCAGCCCAATTTTTTCTATGTAATTACTGTATACTGTATATGCCATACGGAAAAACGGAAAGGAAAAACGGAACAGAAATGGAAACACAATGGAAACAAAAAATGGAACAACGGATCCATGAAAAACGGACCGCAAAAAACTATAAAAGCCATACGTTTGTGTGAACTAGGCCTAAGTCTCTCTTAAATACTTATCAGTAAATCAGCAACGGTAGGTTGCCGTATGCAGCACAACAGGCGCCTCCGGTGTACTACCGTTGAGGCGCCGTGAGCGCATTTCATCTGGACATTGCTTCCCTGTTGTGCATCACATGAGAGCTCGGCCTGGGATTTACTGATAAGGTAAGGTAAGGTACTGACGGAGGTCAATTTCAGAATAGCACTGACTTTAAAATGCAATGCACTATAGGGATAGTGCATTGTATTTTAGAAGAAATCAAAAGATTGCCTGTTGTAGTCCCCTTGTGGAACTATTAAGTGGTAAAAAAAAAAAAGGGGGGAAAAATATTACATTTAAAAAATTCCAATTAAAAATACGCTTTATTTTCCATAGAAAACATGCTTTTCAATTAAAACATTTGCAGAAATAAAACCTCCCGCAAATGTTTGGTATCGCTGCATCCATAACGACCCGCACTCCAAGAGTATCATGTAAATTTTCCCATACGGTGAACGCCGTTAAAAAAAAAATGCCAGACTTGCTCATTTATTCTTAGTCGCCACCGAAAAAACTTAATAACAAGTGATCAAAAAGTGTTATTTACCGCCACAAAATACCAACAAAAACTACAAATCATCCCAAAAAAGCCCTCAGACAGCTAGATAGAAAGAAAAATAAAAAAAAAGATGGATCTTGGGATTCAGTGATGTAAAAAGATTTTCTTGTTTTAAAAAAAGGGGTTTTATTGCACAAAAGTAGCAAAATGTAAAAAGCTACGGGAGTCATTTATTATACTGAAATCCACCTATATTAGGCGTATTTCAGGCACAGATGGAGGTGCAACAGTCTAAAAGTGGCATGGGCGGGGAAGGGGAAGGGTCGGCAGGCCAGTCTGAATTACCATTTTCTATGCCTGTTTGAGGGGTAGAAAAAAGACTAAATGTAAGACAGCTCGGAAACTGTCTTACATTTAAATCTGGCAGAGGATCCACCGGAGTTATGAAGAGCCCGTCACTTGTTCATAACTTTGGCACAACCACAGCCAGCTTAGAGGTTTATTAAGACCGATGTCTAGAACGCCGGTCTTAATAAATGTGCCCATATATGTATTTGGTATCCCTGTAATCATACTGACCCAGAGAATAAAGATATTATGTTATTTATGCTGAAAAATGAACGCCACAAAATTTATAATGTAAAAACGCAGTGGCAGTATTGCTGTTTTTTCCCATCTCCCTCCCAGGAAGAGTTATTAAAAGTTAATCAGAAAGTTATGTTTACACCCAAAAAAGCATCAATAAAAAAATTAAGGCGTCAGACAGCTACATAGAGGAAAAAATTAAAAGTTATAGCTCTTGGAAGGCTACGATGAAAACAAGAAGAAAAACCTGGTGAGTAAGGCCCAAACCTGGTCACTAAGGGGTTAACAGACTGGTACAGAGGGGGAGAAGGCCCTGCCCAGAAGGGCTTACAATCTACAAGAAAAGGGGAAAGAAGACAGTAGGTGAGGGTAAAAACTGTTTATATGGCTGTGTGGTGGCAGCATGCTTATTGCAGAAAACTTTACTGAAAAAATGTTTTTTTTAGTTGCTTTTGAAGGTTTGGATGTTGGACAAGAGTTTGATGTGCTGGGGTAGTTCTAAAGTATGGGGGATGCATGCAAGAAAGTATGTAGGCAATTGTATGATGAACACTCAAGAGTGGAACAAAGGAGGTCTTGTGAGGATCAGAGATTACATGTGGGGATGTATCAGGAAAGAAGGTGTAAGGGTACATGCGCGCGACAGTTGTTATTTGCGTCCGCAAATTGTGCGTCCGCCCAAAAAAACGGATGCGGCATCTGTTTATTTTGGAGGATCCGTTTTTTTCCACAGATGCCTTGTAATAAATGCTTATCCATGTCCGCAAATGTGAAAAAAGTAGGGCATGCACTATTTTTTTTTGCTGAAGGGAAACACGGACAACGGACGCGGAACACAAACGGATGAACTACCAGCATTTTTTGCTGACCCATTGAAATGAATAGGTCCCCATCCTATCCGCAAAAAAAAAACGGAACGGAGGCCGAGAAAAACAACTGTCGTGTGCATGAGGTCTAAGGAGGAGACAGAGCTGAGGTCTGCATTTATGCGGTCCAGGGTTTCTGTTTTTATTTCTAAAGTCTGGTCCTGGGTCTTTAATCAGGGAGTCTGTATTTATGACGTCTGGTCTGTGGTCTGTATTTAGAGGGTCTGGGGTCTTTAGGCAGTCTGTTCAAGGGTCTGTTTCTATTTCCGAGTCTAGGATCTGTAGTTATTCTGGAAGTCTATTTATTTTAGGGTCTTATTTGAGGTATTTATTACGGGATCTCTTGCTATGGTCTGAGGCCTGTATTTATTTAGGGGGTCTGGTTTCTGTAGTTATTTTTAGAGTCTATTTGTTTTGGGGTCTGCTTTTGGGTCTGTATATTTTTGGGGCACATATTTATTCAGGGGTCTCTTTTATGGGGTACATATTCAAGAGTCAACTTATTTAGGGGGTTTTGGATTGGGGTCTTACTTTATTTTGGAGGTCTGTATATATTTCAGGGTTTGTAATTAAAATAAGGTTTTATTTTTATTCAGGGGTGTGGTCTTTGCATTTTTGGGGTTCTGGCCTGTTTTTTTTTAATTTTATTTAATTTCTTTGGTTCTGCATTGACATGTAATCTTGTCTAAGGTCTGTATAACTTTGAGATATGTTTCTTGATTCGGGAGTCTGTTTAATTTGGGGTTTGGTCTGGCATCTTTATTAATTTTGGGGTATGATAAAGGAAGGATGTATCCACAGCTTGTGATTGGAATTCAGTAGGCTGTTAGGCTAGTGGTGTTTGGGGCATGACCTATGTAAATGAGTGGCATATGTTAAAATTGTTAGAATTTAACTTTTATCACCTCTTCTTGGAATCTCAGAACCTGACGTTTCTCCTACCTGCATTGTGGACCATTCACTGGCTCACAGACAGCGCTGGAGACTGAGGAAGTGAGAAAACACTGAACACCAGGTACTTTACTGGGAAATGTGCCCATTAACCAATTCACATACTCAGACCACCAGTGCTCTTCCCCTTAGCCTCTTTGCTACCAAAGACCCAATTACTAATCATTTTGAACTGATTTTATGATTTGGGAGGAAGAGGTAGGTGCAATTTTACTTATCTGTCTAGAACAATAGAACACATAGACCAAGCTGTGCTCACTGACAGGGTCAGTTCACATTACTGTTTTTTGTGTGTATTTTGATGCATATTATACATGTAATACACCTGGAAACTGCCTCTTATTAATTTCAATGGGAGTCAGCAGTTGCTTTTTTACACGTGGAAAGAAGCAGCACATAAAAATGCTGGCAGCATGCCCTATCTTGGGGCAGAATCAGAGCTGATTTTCCCATTGTAATTAATGGGAAGCAGAAAAATACACATAAAAAACCACACCTAAGGGCTCATTCACACGGCCGTTGCCCCTCTATTGCAGTATTGCCACCCGCATACGGCGGGTCCACAATACACAGGGCACCGGCCGTGTGCATTCCGCATCACGGATGCAGACCCATTCACTTGAATGGGTGTGCAAATCCGGAGATGCGGGGCGGAACGGAAGCACGAAATGGAACCCTATGTAAGCACTATGGAGTGCGTCCGTGGGCTCCGTTCCGTGCCTCCGCACCGCAAAAAGATAGAACTTGCTCTATATTTTTGCGTAACGCACGGATTACGGACCCCGTTCAAGTGAATGGGGTCACGATCCACCTGCGGCAGTCCCACGGCCGGTGCCCGTGCATTGCGGCCCGCCAATTGCGGTCCACAGCATGGGCACGGAGGGGCAACAGTCGTGAGAATGAACACAAATTTTGAGGCAGATAAATCTGCTTGGATTCAGAGCTGATTTTTTACAGGTGTATGTTAGAAATCAGCTGTGTGAACTGACCCATATCTGTTTCTCTGCATCCACGGCTGGATAACCTGGCTGACATAAAGATATCTGACATAAAGAATGAGTCAGGCCCTGGTAATATGCCAAGTGGTTGTACAGTGCATAGATGAGGCACACAGTGATCATGATCATAGAGAATCACACATATGGAAGAATAATGCAAAATGTGATGTCACAAAGCAGGTATAACAGACACTGTGATGTCACTGAACATGGATAATAAACACTTTGAAATCAAGCAAAGGGTTAGGGCTTATTCACACGGCCATAGGTGGGCCATTCCGTGCATTGGGGACCGCAATTTGCAGTCCCCAATGCACGGGCAACATCAATTTGCGGTCCCCAATGCACGGGCAACCTCCGTACGGTCGCCGGGATAAATCCAGACCCATTCAAATTGAATGGGTCTGCATTCGTCCGTTCTGCAAAAAGATAGAGCAAGTTCTATGTTTTTGCGGAACGGAAGTACGGAAAAGAACCCCACGGAAGCACTCCGTAGTGCTTCCGTAGTGTTCCGTTCCGTGATTCCGTTCCGCATCTCCGGATTTGCGGACCCATTAAAGTGAATGGGTCCACATCCGTGATGCGGAATGCACCCGGAACGGTGCCCGTGTATTGCAGATCCGCAAATGTGGTCCGCAATACGACAATGGGCATCACGTGTTCGTGTGCATGAGCCCTTAATGTCACGGTACAGAGGTAATTAACACCATGATCTCACCGTACAGGGATAATAAACAGTGTTGTCACAGCAAAGCGATAATTAAACGGGTTGTCTGAGTTCAGACATTTTAATTGTAAAAGCGATGGCAAGATATTAAAATAAAGTTATACCTTTCCAAACAACCTATGCTCCAACTCAGCTCTAATCCTCCCCATCATTTTTTTATTTTATTATTTTATAACATTACCTGGTACCTTACTGTGTATACCATCTATTTTATTTGTATTTTTTTATGAGACAACTTCATTAATGCAGTGATATTACAGTATGGAGAATTGAAACACAGGTCTGAGCTAATGTAGCATAGACTGATTTCCCTTTTGCAAAATGTAATACTAGTGATAATCGAATTTCAGTCATGACCTGTCCTTCAGTGCTATAAAGTAACATAGGCACTGGAAATGAAAATTATTTTTCAGCATATATTTTAGAGATTTTTCCTATAAAACATTCTTTCTTTATAATCGAGACAAACGTTCACAAATGATCAAGTTCAGAATGGGTCATTGTAAATTCACTTACCATCTTTATAGAGTGCCAGCTACCTGTAATTAGATCTTGTTTAAGTCTTAAAAGGAATGTGTCATCAGAAAATGATCTATTGTTTAAAACACGTTTTATGTTTAAACATAGTTTTAAATAATTTTGTATAATGTTTTTTTTTTCTTTTTTCTTGTCAATGTCTATATTTAAACAAAAAACATAAAATCCTGCAGTTTTCGCACTGGCCACTAAGTCTAATAATAGGCCCCACTTCTTAGTCTGTACAGATCATTTAACTGCAGTTATCTCCTCATCATTACAGGCAGGTTTAGAATGGCATATATAACCTCTGTGTATAGATAAGACAAGATCCATCAGTCACAATAGGTGAAAGGTCAAAGCTCATCTATTCTTTTCTCCTACAATGACCTCTGCACATGCCTAGAAAACTCTCCCATACAAGTCAATGAGGTCCTCTCCAGACCATTGTGCCTATGGTCCATGGGGCTGCCGTAAAGCAATTTTTTCTTCTAAATGCTGTTAAGAACAGCTCAGGCATGAGTAGCCCCCATAATCATGTACAGGAAATAGAATACAATAATCTATAATCAGAAAATAAAAGCAAATTAGAAAAAAGGACATGTTACTATCCGGTGACACGTTTCCTTTAAGGGACAGAACAAACCCACCATTAAAAGGTAGTTTCTGACCTCTTGAAAACCCCCAAAATAATAAAACCCTAAAAATAAATCGGCAAATAGACTTGAAATCACCCAGATGTCCCATGTCGGTGGTCCCCAGCTCATCTTTGTTTAATCGGTGTACAGCAATGACATGGTGTACTTAACTCTGACCACAGAGGCAATGTCAGTATGTAACATAGTACATAAGGCCGAAAAAAGACATTTGTCCATCCAATTCGGCCTGTTATCCTGCAAGTTGATCCAGAGTATGGATATGTGATTGGCTGCCAAGATCACAAGTCGATGGTTATGTACCTATAATTTATTCTTAGCCAGCTTAAACAGGTTTTGCGAAACAGTTGAAAAGTTATTTTGACATTACTTACGTTGTCAGCATACTGTCAGTTTGCATAAATTGCCATGCACCAGATCCCGTGTGAAATACACCACACCAATATGTTTGTGTGTAACGGTGCTTAAAATATAGGGAAAATTCCCTGCAAATAACAGATGCAAAATCAATTAACGGATCTATAATTAATGTTGTAACTGATCTCTTTTGTGTACCCCTTATTGTCTTGCAATTTACTCATGCTGTCATCCAAAGTATTTAGGTTGGCGGACATTCAAGACTTCAAGTTTACAGGATTCACAATTCACAGATGTTCAGGACTATCAAGCAGTCTGTGGGTGGAGAATGTCAAGTTTTAAATAGCATTCTGACCACTCTGGCACATACACAGCAGAGTTAAAGAATTTCCACATGGCACTTTCTACAAGACATAAATGATACACAGTATCCGAGGGTGTCTCATAAGTGTGGCATTTCTGCTGATGTTTCCATCATAAAGGTGCACTCTAGTTGCCTAGATTCCCTAATTCTAATTTTTCTTCTTGGAATCAGTTTTAAATTAGATCCTGATTCATATTTTCTTCGTTCTACAAAACCACAAAACCTGTATCAGCTTACAGTACAATGTTTGGGTGGGAGTCTCTGTAGGAACCAAGTAAGAAGAAGGACACAGCAACCGTTACGGTTCCTCTCTGCTTCCTTAGTAGTTGCTATATACTGGAAAGTTGTCAGTGCAGGATAATGCAGCTATCAGTAAGTGAGTGCCATTTTTATGTATTCCAGTATACATTGATGTTGTTGTTTATGTTGTCTGTGTTCACATTTTTTATTTGATCACAGATTGATCTTTATGAAAGTGGGATTATACTGCTGAGAAGAAGCATTCTGACTTCAGCATCATAACAACCGATAAATTGCAAAAATGATCTTGGGAGTACGAGTACACTGTATCTGATGTAAAGGAATTTCCCTGCATTGACAGCCTTACCACAAGACAGTTGTTGTGTATTAAGGACGTAAAAATTCCCCTCTAGGTTTTGTGCTTCAACGTAGGCTTCTAAACCAGCTTAGCCTCGACTAAAGTCCACAAAGACATGGCAGCACAGGAAGAACAGTCATAAAGTGCAAACTGATCAATGGTTACAACCTAGAAAGTCTAAAATTATACTCATACGCTAGCCACAAGTTGGCCAATTGCAGATCAGCTATGTATCATGTATGCCAAGATTGACTCAAGCACCAAGCAAAACAAATAAATAAGTGGAGGTGCCCAGTTGGAAAGAATCAGTGCCACTGACACTTGGTAGATTTCATTGGCTCATCCAGTCAAAGTCCCGCCTATTGACAAATGTGAAAAACTTTTATCACTTCTGCCAGTTGTCACTATAGTTGAGGTGTTCATACTTTATATCTACATGTACATCTCTACTAGATATTTATTTCTCTATTTATATCAAAAGAAGCTGAAGGAAATGAATTTTGAACCCTCACCTTGTACAGCTCTGTCATATCATCCTGATCCACACATATCACGGTGAGTCAACCTGCTTCATTTCTGGTCTACTTTATTTCTTGTTTGGTACTTTTCAAATATAGATTATTATTATTTTTTTTGCAAGCTTTTGAATCTTTTTAATGAATCTATTTACAGTACTGGTCACATTATTTAGCAATGTACTTGCATTTTATGGTAAACTGTACACTGGAGGGACTTATTCTGTTGAGACACATGCATGGGATAGGATTTTGTCCGAAATGTGTAAACCTGGCTGATCGGTTCTTTTGTACGGAAAACCAAAAAATACTTTTGGTTTTATTTGCATATCGCTCTGGTGCTTGATTTCTTTGTTCCAATGTACAGGAAAAGTACTGATTAATTTGGAGTTTGAGACAAAGATCGTAGAAATATCTGAGAAATAAAAAATGATATCAAGCTATTCTGATGGTCAGTGGTGGTATGATTTGTTAGCCCGTTATAACTTCATTCATTAACATTCACAAAGAACTACATCATCTGTTCTCTTTATATATTAATATACAATAAACCATTGAATAAACCAGTGCATAAAGGTGCATTATTATTTATTGTAACCTACTAAAGGAGATTGATTGGAAGTAGACATACTATATGCATTGTATGATGAACAGATTTCATCATTATTTATTCATTGTATTGTTTACTATATAGACAGGGAATATATTACATTTCTTTGTTAAGTTTCATGGTCAAAAATGATCGGATTGACATAATTTGTATTTTCATATTTACTGTATCATTAAAAAAAAAAGAAGCCAAATCACATAACAGGGCAACAATAAGATCAATAGGTATGTTTCCATTTAGCGCCTGATCCAAAGCTTTTTTCATTTGATAAATGTGCATACCAGCTTTCTGTAGCGCATACCACTAGTGATAATAATGCATCTTCAGTGATAGTAATATCAGAAAAATGCCATGTCAATGAATCAACTATGTAAAATCTACATTCCGAAAAGTATTTTTCATCTGCTTGCTGCCAGCAAATAGAAGGATAATTGAACATTCCACCTGTACATGATGATTATTTCTCATCGTCTTCTATTCATTATTTGTTTTTGCAAAGGGATTGGGGGTTGGCTGTTAGGGAGTTCCCTTTAAGAACAATGGGGGACAAAAAGTGGAAATCAGAAATTTTCTTCTTATTGTATTTCACATACAACAAGCAGCTATATCATCCTGTGTGTACTGTTACTTTTTGGCATAACTTCACTTTCTATTGTGCCTTCATGCCTGATTAAAAAGTGTGCTGAAAGGAGATCTGAAGAAACATGTTCATGTTTACATCTCTTATAGCACCCTTTCCATATGTATACACATACAATTTCAGATAAACAGATTCAGAAACTGTTATCAATTTAGCTATGATCACTATTAGGGTTGAGCGAATTGAGCTTCTGATCATAAATCCGAAGTCGATTCTCTGTTTCCGTTCAGCATTTACAATGTATTTGCTTTGTGTAGGAAAACTTTGTCTTGTCCGAAATTGCGCAAGACTTTGGTAAATGACTTTGGTATACCTTTCTGCGGATTTGAAAACATTTTAAAATTGGAATCCGAAGTCGACTTCGGGAATGGCGGGTACCTCGGTACTGAAGCCGACTTCGGATTGCTATTTTAAAATGTTTTTAAATCCACAGATAGGAATACTGAAGTCATTTACTAAAGTCTTGCGCAACTTCGGACAAGACGCAGTTTTCTTACACGGATCACATACATTGCAAATGCTGAACAGAAGAACATTGCAAATGTTGTATAGAAACAACATTACAAACAAAGTTTTTTAACAAATTGACTTCTGATCTATGATCAGAAGCTCGATTCGCTAAACCTTAATCACTATAGCAGGAACAGTACAGTAAAGAGGTCATGTTACTGGGTAACCACACTGAATCAATTAGGATTTAATACGTGCTGACACTGATGTTGACCCTGATAAACAGAAAACACTGTCCAAGTGAACAGAAATCTGTACCAAGAGATGAAAATGTTGTAATAATTGCATGTTAGTGGTTGCAGTCTGTGTACAGCGTAGTCAAATATGTTGACGATATACCATATACATTCAACAGGAAATAATCAAAAAAAAATTATATAAAATCCTTGACTGCATATCTATTAACCCCTGCAGGTTAGGATTTTGTATAGGCACAATGGAAAAATGGCAACAATTACTGCCTTGCGTCTGGGTAGACAGGTCTCCATCAGCTTTCACCCATTGCCATCTGTTAGGTTGCTTTCTGAATATGAGTGAACAACTTTTCATTTGGATTAAATGGGTTGTCCAGGTTTTTTCATTTGACCCCCAGCCAGCAGCCCTTATGTAGAAATCCATACTCACCTGTTTCCTGTCACTCCATTCCAGCAAATTCGCCCCAGGACTCTCTTCACTGGACTTTTGATCCCCATGTGTCAACTTTCACATGGACAGGGCATGTCCACCACTGAAGTCAATGACCAGTGGTAATGTGTTCCCAAAGACACACACTGCGGCCAGTCACTGGCTGCAGCAGCAAACACGTGATCTGGTCCATGCAGAATTTAAAGGGGTTATCTGATATCTAAAATATCCCCCCAATGCCCGGTCCCCCTTGCATGGATTATACTTACCTGCTCCACGGCACTCATGTCGCTCCGGATCCCTGGAGGTTGCAGCTGCATCTTCCCATCGTTCGGATCAAAACATCTGGTGATGGGGGGAGCGGCCAATAGCAGGCCACGTCGGGCACAAGCCCCCTTCAGCTTTGTCACTGTCACGGCCTGATATTGGCTGCTCCGCTGTTGCTGGATGTTTTGATCTGAGCGACGGGGAGATGCAGCAGTGCAGCAGTGCAGGGATCCGGAGTGATCCGCGTGTCGGGGAGCAGGTAAATATAATCCATATTAGGGGCCGGGCATTGGGGGGATATTTTAGATAACCCCTTTAACAGACTGGGACTGGAAATTTTGTGAAGACAGCCCAGAAGGGGAGCCAGAATTGGAGTGGCAGGGAACAGGCGAGTATGAATTTCTCCTTAGCTGGAGAATAAATAAATATTTTTTTTTACCAGATAACCATTTAAAGTCTTGACTAGTTTGTCCACTCCAGGAAGTAAGTTTACACTGCCCCCACCGTACAAACTCTGAGATCCATAACAGTAACCAGTATTTAAGTATAACTATGTGTTTAAAAATACAAATTCCATCTTTTTAGAAAATATTTTTATTAGTATTTTTATTAGTGATATGACAGCTCGCTAAACCTAAAACACATTCTATTTATTATGCTCTCACACATAGGTCTGTGAAGTCCAGTTCGATATGGAGTAATTACATTTTAACTGTTTCCTAGATCATCATGAAAATGTACATCCGTTTCCTGCAACTCCATATACATGTAAATAATGGTGATTAGTACTAACATCTGGGATTGGAGAAACCAGCCAGTTCTAGGATATACATATTGATGACCTATTCTCAGTACAGGTCCTCAATATGAGATTGGTGGGGGTCTGACAACTCACAACTTACCAAGCACAGCGCAGTACTTTATATAGTGTCTGTGCGGTATTGCAGCTCAGCCCCACACTTGAATAGGTACTAAGCTGCGTCTAGACCATGCGGCCAGTGAACATCACGTCACACAGCCTAGGAAGAGGCCTAAGCTCTCATGAAGCTGATTGGTGTGGGGTCCTGGAATTTGGACCCCCGCCAATCTCATATTGATGACTTATCTTGCAGCTAGGCCTTCAGTATAAAAATCCTAGAAAACCTCTTTAAGTATAACAATTAATGCTGATCATTATGCGAACAAAGGGAGGGTAAATGAGACAGCCAAAAACCTCAGGTATGCCCTAAAAGATGCCTTTGCATTTTGCATGAACAGGCAGCAATGTACTGTTATACACAATGGACATATGATGGTACATTTTTGAAAAAACATTACATGCTTGAAAAAAAAAAGTTAAAATGGGACTAAAAAATGGAAAAATATTACCGTAAATATATTAAAAGATTAAATAAATAACAACTCATTACAAAAAATACAATAAACACAATTATTTTAAATCATTTTATTTAATTAAAGTGACAAGAACATATAAAACATACTTATATATCCACACATTTGTCTTGAGTCCAGACCCATACCATTCATTTTAACGATAAACACCATAAAAAAGGGAAAAAATACTTTTTTATGTATTCCCCATACTAAAAATCATGTAAATTAAGTGTTACCATATTTTTTACCTAAACAAATCTGGAAAGAACAAGGCCTCAAATAGGTATGTAGCCATATTTTTTCTCATGATACATTGTACTTCATGTTAGAGGTAAATTTGGGTCAAAATATTTTCTTTTATTTATAGAAAAACTTAACATTTACAAAAAATTCTCCGTTTTTTAAGCACCAATTCAGTTATAAAGTGTTGAGGGGCTTATATAATAGAAACCACCCATAGATGACCCCATTTTCGAAACTACACCACTCAAATTATTCATAACTGATGTTAAAAACTTTGTTAACCCTTGAAGTATTCCACAAGAATGAAAGGAAAATGGAGGTGAAATTTCAAACTTAAATTTTTTGTGCAGATTTTCTACCATTTTTTTTCATGCAACACAGCAATGTTTAACAGCAAAACAAACTGCAATATTTATTACCCTGATTCTGCAGTTTACATAGGGTAAATACCACATATGTGTTAGTAAACTGCTCTATGGGTTAGGAGAATGGATAAGGAAAGTTCAGGAGATATATAGGATGGAGGAACTCTCCAGTTGGGAATCGCACGTACATGACAAATTTCACAAAATGTGGTCCCCCTGGACCATATGGTTAGAAAATATGAACAACCCATCAGATATGCTTTAGCCCGCTTGTTTAGTATAGCACTCTACCCCCTCCCACACCCCCCATGCTCAGCAGCCAATTTCTGTCAATAGGAAAAAAGAAGCCGACATACCAGTTCCTTTATACAGTCCTGATCAAAAGTTTAAGACCACTTGAAAAATGGCAAAAAATCATATTTTGCATTGTTGGATCTTAACAAGGTTCCAAGTAGAGCTTCAACATGCAACAAGAAGAAATGAGAGTGAGACAAAACATTTTTTGAGCATTCAATTAATTGAAAATAACGATTAAACTGAAACAGACTGTTTTTCAGCTGATCAAAATTTTAGGACCACATGCCTTTAAAAGGCCAAATCTGTGCAAAGATGTGGATTCATTGTCATTTTCTGTCAGGTAGTCACACGTTGTGATGGCAAAGGCAAAAAAAACTCTCCCTTTTTGAACGTGGTCGGGTTGTTGAACTGAATAAGCAGGGTCTCTCACAGTGCGCCATCACTGCTGAGGTGGGACGCAGTAAGACAGTCATTTGGAATTTCTTAAATGATCCTGTGGGTTATGGAACAAAAAAGTCAAGTGGAAGACCCAAAAAAATGTCATCAGCACTGAGCCAGAGGATCCAATTGACTGTCTGTCAAGACACTGGAGAATCCTCGACCCAAATTAAGGCCCTTACTGGTGCTGACTGCAGCCCCATAACCATCAGATGGCATCTGAGACTGAAGGGCTTCAAAAACAAAAAACGTCTTCAAAGACCTCGTCTCCTTGAACGCCACAGAACTGCTCGTTTGGACTTTGCAAGAGAGCACCAAACATGGGACATTTAAAGGTGGAAGAAAGTTTTATTCTATGATGAGAAAAAATTTAACCTTGATGGTCCTGATGGTTTCCAACGTTACTGGCATGACAAGCAGATCCCACCTGAGATGTTTTCTACGCGCCACAGTGGAGGGGGCGCCATAATGGTCTGGGATGCTTTTTCCCTCGGTGGAACAATGGAGCTTCAGGAAGTGCAGGGGGTCAAACGGCCGCTGGCTATGTCCAGATGTTGCAGAGAGCATTCCTCATGACTGAGGGCCCTCGTCTGTGTGGTAACGACTGGGTTTTTCAACAGGACAATGCTACAGTACACAATGCCCGCAGGACAAGGGACTTCTTCCAGGAGAATAACATCACTCTTTTGGCCCATCCTGCGTGTTCCCATGATCTAAATCCAATTGAGAACCTTTGGGGATGGATGGCAAGGAAAGTTTACAAAAATGGACAACAGTTCCAGACAGTAGATGGCCTTCGTGCGGCCGTCTTCACCACTTGGAGAAATGTTCCCACTCACCTCATGGAAACGCTTGCATCAAGCATGATGAAACAAATTTTTTAAGTGATAAACCATAACGGCAGAGCTACTCATTACTGAGTTCATGTTTGGAAGTTGTATTTCTGTTTTGGGGGGGTTTATTTTTTTTTTGGAGGTGTGGTCCTAAACTTTTGATCATCTGAAAAACAGCCTGTTTCAGTTTATTTGTTGTTTTCATTAAATTGAATGCTCAAAAAATGTTTTGTCTCACTCCCATTTCTTCTTGTTGCATGTTGAAGCTCTACTTGGAACCTTGTTAAGATCCAGCTATGCTAAATATGATTTTTTGCCATTTTTCAAGTGGTCTTAAACTTTTGATCAGGACTGTATTGTTTATTTATATTTTCATCAGTATATATCCATTTAGCAGTCTTTTGACAAATATGACAATCTGTACATCATTGACATGTGATTGTAACTTGCTGCTCCTAAATGTCATATATTTGCAATGTATGCATGTAAAGCATCATAAGACAATTGTTACCCAGTTGGCTTTGTAACCACCTTTTCTTACATTGTTTCGGCTTTTCTTTAATATTGGAAAACTAAATAAAGATTGTTGAAAAAAAAAACAGCTCTATGGGCACATGGTAGTTGTCAGAAGGGAAGGAGTGCCATATGGTTTTGGAGGGGAGATTTTGTTGAAATGGTTTTTGGGCACCATATTTTAAGGGACCCTGACGTACCCGCTACAGTGGAAACCCGCAAAAAGTGACCCTATTTTGGAAACTACACCCCTCAAGGAATTTAGTAAGGGGTGTATTGAGCACTTTGACCCCACAGGCGTTTTACAGAATATAGAAACACTTGGCTGTGAAAATTAAAATCTGTCATTTCTTCCAATAAAATGTTCATTTAACCCCAAATTTATAATTTTCACAATGAGTAACAGGAGAAAAAGCACCCCATAATTTGTTACCCATTTTCTCCTGAATACGGCAACGCCCCATATGTGGATATAAACTGCTGTGGGGCACACCACAGGACTCAGATAGGAAGGAGTTTCATATGGGTTTTGCAGCGTGGATTTTGATGGACTGGTTTACGGGCAGTTTATTGAACAGTTTCTAGGGTACCATTCCACAAATTTTCTGACAAGGATACATTTTTATCTGTGTAAGGACTTATTTTTTTGCGGGATAAGAGAGAGATTCCCCTCCCTCTGCAAACTCTGTACATGCCATGGTCCGTGATGAACGCAGCATACAAGGAATTAATGCTCCGGCAGCGATGTATTCACTGATGTCGACGTATAAAGCAGGAGGTTGACTGTCAAGAACAGCCTGGCCCCTGCAGTTGATCAAGCGAGCGGAGCTCCTGCACTCGCCCAATCACAGCACCGTAAATGGCGCAAGTCACGTCCCGCTGTATTGTACATGTATGGCGCTGGTCAGGAAGGGGTTAATGTATAATTTTTGGGGCTTGAAATGTGGTGATGCAAAACATTTTCTTTTTAAAAAGGGTTTTTATTGTACAAAAGTAGAAGAAAGAAAAAAGTGAACATTGCAGTTTATCAAAATGTCCCGCAAAAAAACAAGCCCTCATAACAGCTGCATCAACGAATATATAACAGTTGTAGCTTGGAATGCAACATTGGAAAAAGGAAAAAATTGCTTGTCACTAAGTCCCAAAACAGGCTGGACACATACTGTATGTGAAACGTGCCTTACTAAACCAACACTGTGATCATTGTACTGTTCAAACAGTAATTGGAAAGGGGCCCCATCATAATTTTTTTCTCAATTTCCATGTCCCCCATCCTGTTGACCTAGTAGAGTACTGTGTGTCCACCTCTCCCCTTGTTTCTCCTCTGCCTCCCCCCTCTGCCAATCCCTTCATTGGCACCCCACTGCCCGGCAAATTCAGTTTAAAATACTAACAGCTACATATAAGGCTGTTCACAACCTTTCCCCTCCCTACATCTCCCATGTGCTTTCCTGATACATCCCCACATCTCAGGTCCTCACAGGACCTCCTTCTTTGTTCTCCACTCCTCTGTTCTTCACACAATCAATTACAGGATTTCTCACATGCCGCTCTCTAACTCTGGAACTCTCTGCCCCAGCACATCAGACTCTCCCCCGACATCCAAACCTTCAAAAGTAACCTAAAAACCCACCTCTTCAGGAAAGCCTACCACCTGCAATAACCTTGCTGCCACCACACAGCCAGATGAGCAGCCTTTACTGTCACCTACTGTGTTCTTCCTCCTTCCCTTGTAGATTGTAAGCTCTTGCTAATGGTTTATAATTGTCTTTGCAACATATGTACTATGCGATGACTAAATGACAACTCAAAATTTCACTAACAAGGACTGTAGCTGTGTTCTAGTCCTGCAGCGCTAAGAAGCAGCTGAAGAAGCAAAATAGCAAGTAAGCATTCCTATACAGTGGATATACAGTCTACACAACCCTGTTATGTCAGGTTTCTGTGATGGAAAAAATTAGACAAAGATAAATCATTTCAGAACTTTTTCCACCTTTAATGTGACCTATAAACTGTAACACTCAATTGAAAATCAAACTGAAATCTTTTAGGTGGAGGGAAGAAAACAAAAAACAAAAAAAATAATGTGGTGCATAAGTGTGCACACCCTCTTATAACTGGGGATGTAGTTGTGTTCAGAATTAAGCAATCACATTCAAAATCATGTTAAATAGGAGTCAGCATACACCTGCCATAATTTAAAGTGCCTCTCATTAACCCCAAATAAAGTTCAGCTGCTCTAGTTGGTCTTTCCTGAAATTTTCTTAGTCGCATCCCACAGCAAAAGCCATGGTCCACAGAGCGCTTCCAAAGCATCAGAGGGATCTCATTGTTAAAAGGTATCAGTCAGGAGAAGGGTACAAAAGAATTTCCAAGGCATTAGATATACCATGGAACACAGTGAAGACATCATCAAGTGGAGAAAATATGGCACAACAATGACATTACCAAAAACTGGACGTCCCTCCAAATTTGATGAAAAGACGAGAAGAAAACTGGTCTGGGAGGCTACCAAGAGGCCTACAGCAACATTAAAGGAGCTGCAGGAATATCTGGCAAGTATTGGCTGTGTGGTACATGTGACAACAATCTCCCGTATTCTTCATATGTCTGGGCTATGGGGTAGAGTGGCAAGACGAAAGCCTTTTCTTACGAAGAAAAACATCCAAGCCAGGCTACATTTTGCAAAAACACATCTGAAGTCTCCCAAAAGCATATGGGAAAAGTTGTTATGGTCTGATGAAACCAAGGTTGAACTTTTTGGTCATAGTTCCAAAAAATATGTTTGGCACAAAAAAAGCTGAACATGAGGAGGAACTTCATCTTTCAGCATGACAATGACCCAAAGCATACATCCAAATCAACAAAGGAATGGCTTCACCAGAAGAAGATTAAAGTTTTGGAATGGCCCAGCCAGAGCCCAGACCTGAATCTGATTGAAAATCTGTGGGGTGATCTGAAGAGGGCTTTGCACAGGAAATGCCCTCGCAATCTGACAGATTTGGAGTGTTTTTGCAAAGAAGAGTGGGCAAATCTTGCCAAGTCAAAATGTGCCATGCTGATAGACTCATACCCCAAAAGACTGAGTGCTGTAATAAAATCAAAAGGTGCTTCAACAAAGTATTAGTTTAAGGGTGTGCACACTTATGCAACCATATTATTTTATTTTAATATTTTTTCTTCCCTCTACCTAAAAGATTTCAGTTTGTTTTTCAATTGAGTTGTACAGTTTATAGGTCACATTAAAGGTGGAAAAAGTTCTGAAATGATTTATCTTTGTCTCATTTTTTTACATCACAGAAACCTGACATTTTAACAGGGGTGTGTCGACTTTTTATATCCACTGTAGGTAGTGACTTGCGTGTAGTTTTAAAATCATGTCTGTTTTAAAAATAGGGTTGCCATCAGGGGCATAACTACAAAACTAGAAATGACTGGGCCCCATAGCAAATTTTTGACTTCTCCCGCAGCAACTTTCCTGCAACCCCCTCCTCCCGTGCAGCATGTGACTCGTCACCACTATGGCTAGTCATTAGCTACAGTAGTCACATGCCTCAATTCAAAATGGATGTTGATGCGGGTAGACCCGGGATGTGCAGAGCAGGCATCAGGTAAGTATGATCACCACCATGGGTCTCGGAGGTCTGAAAAAAAGTGGACAACCCGTTTATTAATATAATCTCTTAACAGGTCCCACACAGCAGTGAAAACACCCCAAAACTCAGTCAGCTGTGTGACAGAGTTTTGGGGTGCTGTCAGCGGCACTTTCAGGCCAGCAGGCCTAGGCATTATTCATGAGCTCATATACAAAGTGTCCCCCCACCTCCCCCTGAGCCCCCCTTCTCTCCCTTCCCGCTCCACTCCTTTTGTCTCCTGGCACTGAGCTACAAGTCAATGACAGAGACAGTGATATGCTGACCTGAGTCCTCAGAGACTCAGTCCCCTGATGCCCAGACTCTGCACTTCCCTCAGGATGCACAGGACGAGCATGTGCTGCCACTGTGCTCCTCTTCCAATCCTAAACTGTTTCCGAACGTGGCAGTGCAGCGGACCGGACCGGGGGTAGTATGTGAGTGCACAGTGGGCTGATGGGGGTAGTAGTCGTACTCACGGTTTTGCAGCTCCCTGGGTCGGCATTCAGTGATGAGGAAGATAGCACTAAAAACTCCGGGGCACTCTCTATTGCAAGGAACACCAGCCAGATGGAAGTTCAGGTGCCCTTGATGGTAATGGGTATGCTTAGGGTGCTTTGGTGGCTGGGCCCCTGTGTTTGTGACGCCAGCACCATGAGGTGCAAATAGGAGATGATGTGGAATAAGGAGACCAAGTTTCTTAACAAACTCCCAGTACTTTACTGAAGCTGATCCAAAGGTCATCAATGTATGCAAAAGTCATTTACAGCAAGGCAGCTTTTACAGTCATTCAGATTAGATCACAGAAGTTGCATAAGGGGCAGTTTTCTATGACAATCAATCTTTCTCCTTTGTTTCTCCAGGCTGGAGGGATGGACTATCTCTGCTATACTGTATAATCATATACGTCTGTATCCTCTTTAGGAATACTATATTCTGAAAGATGGCCTTTCTGTCCTTGGTTATGGTGGGCAGCTTGTAGCTTAGAATCTCTCCACCTAATGCAAAGGAGACTAGAGCCTGATAAACGACAGTTAACTTCCTTTGCCAATATTCTCACTCCCTCTCTGAGTTGCCTGGTTCTTCTGTAATCTTTCCCTTCTATGGGCTGGCACATGGAACTAACTTTGGAGTTTTTGTAACTCTCCAACATGGCTGCTGAGGTGCAGCTTTGTCCTCAGACATCACACACACTGACCTCCTTCTCCTCTGTACTGTGTGCAGGGTGGAGTCCGCCCTGGGAGGCTTGTTAGAACCTCCCCCTCCCTATGCAACTTTATTGGAACTCATATACAAGCACGATTTACATAAAACACAATCATAGTAGGAGCATTCACACGACCGTAAGTGTTTTGCGGTCCGCAAATTGCGGATCCGCAAAACATGGATTTTTTGCGGGGCCACGGAACGGAACAACGGATGCGGACAGCACACGGTGTGCTGTCCGCATCTTTTGAAGCTCCATTGAAATGAATGGGTTTGCCCCCGTTCCGCCAATTTGCAGAACGGATGCGGATCCATTTATACGGTCGTGTGAATGCTCCCTTATTAAGCAGTGTGTTTCAGGATACACTTTAGGTACTGAGAAAAGACTTGAAAATAACGTTTCAAAAGAATCAGAATAAACACATTCTTCCATCAATGTTCATCACTTTGCTACTAATCACTTCCCTTAAAGTTGTATATAGGTGAATCTCTGTATACAACTGAAATGCACTAAGTGAATCCGCATGGATGTTTGAAGTGTCCTGGTTAATCCACGATAAAAGGTGGATCAGCAAAGTGCACAATGACTTCTTGGCTGGAGGCACCAATGCGTAGAGCTTTGAATGTAATTGCCGCTGTAAACAGCTGGGTGTAACCAGGATGTAATTAGGGACAGGAAAACTGATATGCCGCTTTTGAAGCTAATATGTTTTAAAAAGATCATAATGTGTTGTGACACTTGGTCAATAGTCCAAGTCTGGAAATGTGCTCCATGGTGTTTTAGAGACTATAAATTTAATAATGGCTTTACACACACCTGCAGAATTCCCACTCCTGAGAATATGAGTCTTCCATGTTCTATAGGATCTACATGTACACAGTTCAGAGTGGTCCTAGTTCTGAAATGCAAAGTCCTGAGAAATCAGCATGACTAGCCTGTCCCCTAACTTGAATATGGTTCCTCAAAACACTTAATTCCACAGATATAACGGGAGCCAGTGCAGGGTTGTTATACCTTCTAAGACCAGGTCTACATGTTCTGGCTGCCACATGCTGTAATCCTGCCCATTTGTTGCAACCAATTCCTGCATAATTTTTAAAGGAAGACCCGCAAAACTGTGTGCCTGTTGGCCGTATGCAACACGTGGTACATGTAAAAATGGCCTAAAGCAAACAGCAAAGACAAATTCCAAAGACTGCTGCACCAGATCATGTATATAGTTTCTCTCCACAGAAAAATGCAATGTGGAGCTGCAGTATGCTGAACTGGAAGTACTAAATCCATCTAAACAGCTCAGGTCTAGCTGTGTTAAATGGGTTTTCCCACAATCAATATATGTCAGGGTAGGTGATAAATGTCTGACTACTGGGGGCCCACCACTGATCTTTCTTCCTTTTGTGGACAATTCGCTGAACGATTTAACCATAGGACAAGACATTTTTACCTTTTTACATTTAAAGAGATGGTCCAAGTTCAATGGAAACTCAGGTTGTTTCTGCAAAAAAGAGATCAGCAACGTCTGGCACTCCAGCTGTTCTGAAACTACAACTCCCAGAATCCTCCTTTCACCTCTATGGACGATATAAGATAAGCCAAGTAAATGTGCATGTTGGGAGTTGTAGTTTCACAACAGCTGGAGTGCTGTTACTGATACCTGGTCTAAAATAGCAAAAGGATCGATACCCCTTTTCTCCCCTGCTGCTTCCTGCACTGCGCTCCAGTCCTCCCCACTTCCGTTTATTTTCCTAGTTGCAGCAATAACATCCTGTTTACTGCTAAGACCTGTGACTGACAGCATGGTGATCTGAGTGCATAGAACATCATTATTACAGCCAGGAAGATGAGCGGGGAGGATGGAAGTGCATCGTTGGAAGAAGCAGAGGAGATAAGGGGTGAGTATTGATTCTTTTTCTTATTTTAGACCATTTCTAGGGCTGCCCAAGTTTTTATTTAACTCGGGCAACCACTTTTAAAGAGACTGTCTCATCTGGACATTTATGGCAGATATATGCTATAAATGTCTGATAGTTGTGGGTTCCTCCTTTGAGACCCGCTCCTTTATCAAGAACAGTGCCCTGCCATCAGGGCCGGCTTTAGGGGGGGCAAACTGGCAATTGCCCTGGGCCCCCATCACCAAAGGGGCCCCCTTCAGTCAGTGGCAGATGACGTTCGGGTCGGCAGCCCTGGGCCCAGCACCGCTGGGGGGCCCAACGCCGACCCGAACACCCACATACTGCGGCGGGGCACGGGAGCGCATAGTTCCTTGCCCCGCCACCGATCCCTGCCATAGGCTTCAGGCCTAGTAGGCCTGAGGGAGGCCTATGCAGTAGTGAAATCCCTACACAGGCGTGCGTGATGACGTCATCGCGCGCCTGTGCCGGGACGCAGTGCAGGGAAGTGTGCGCACCTGGACATATGTGAGTAATTAGCTTTTAGATTTTTTTTTTCTATGTTCTTTTCTTTTATGTGCCAACTTCGGGGGACACAAGAGGACATGTGAAGAGACAGTACATCGGGGGGAAATTGCAATATGGGGGAAAATTACTATGTGGGGGAAAAATATGGTGGGATTACTGTGTGGGGGCAAATTATTATGGGAGGGATTACTATGTGGGGACAAATTACTATGTGGGGCAATGTGGGAGAAAACTAGTGTGTGGGGCAGTGTGAGGTAAACTACTGTGTGGGGGCAAACTACTAATATGGGGGAAGTGTGGTGGAAATTACTGTGTGGGGCAGTGTGAGGCAAATAATTATGTAGGGGAAATTACTGTGTGGGGGGCAAATTACTATGGGGGTGGCAGTGTGGGGGAAATTACTATGGGGAATTACTTTATGGGGCAGCGTGGGGGCCTTGCTATTCGGGAGGCACTGCAGGGGCAATTCTATTATTTCTGGGGACACTATACAGGGATTATTGCCTGGAGCACAATATAGGGTGTTATTATTACTGGGGGCACTCTAGGAGGGGACATTATAGCTGCTATGGGCACTATAGGGACATTTGGGGTAATTTATCAAACTGGTTTAAAGTAGAACTGGCTTAGTTGACCATAGCAGCCAATCAGATCTCGCCTTTCATTTTTGACAGCTCTTTTGGAAATCCAGTTCTACTTTACACCAGTTTGATAAATGACCCCAATTATGTCTATTAGGGTCACTATTCTTTCAGCAGTATAGTACCTGAGGCATTAGGAGGCACAACAGGCAAAGTATTGGGAGTGGCAGCAGGATGACACTGTGGGGACACCAGGATGGGGAGGTTGATGGAAAAATTTAGAAAGCTAACGTGTCTGTGTTACAAACTCTGTAGAGACAAGATGCGGCTGAAAGAATTTGTCATGGCGGTCTGGGTCAAACGGAGGAGAAGAGGAAAGAGAAGGGCTACATGATAGGGGATGTCCCTGGATGTAAGAGGTATGTGGTCACTATGACATGTAGAAAGTTTTTGTTTGTCTTTCCAACCTGCTTCTTGTTTTTTTTCAGTTAAAAGGTTTACCTGGGAATTTGATATGGATGGTCTATCCTCAGGATAGATAATCAGTATTAGATCAGTGGGGATCCGACTCCTGACACCCCTGCTGATCAGCTGTTTGAAGAGGCCACGGTGCTGACAAGATCTCCGGTGAGCACTGCGGTCTCTTTATAGTTTACCAAGCACAGCGCCGTACATTAGACAGCAGCAATGCTTGGTATTGCAGCTCAACTCTTTTCACTTGAATGGGACTCAACTGCAACTAGACCATGTGACTGATATACAGTGACATCACTGGCCTCCCAACAGTTGATCGGCAGGTGTCCCGGGAGAGGGACGCCAGACGATCTGATATTGATGACCTATACTAAAGATAATCTTATACACCTTGTGGTACTGTATTACACTGCAGTTTCTCTGCACAAGAAAAACCATGTGTAATCCGCAATCAGTGCAGGCAGGCTATGTGTGAATGTGTTGTTTCTGCAAAATTTCTTTTAAGGCCCCACTTAAAATGTTGCCCAGGGCCTCACTTTGTCTAAAATCGGCCCTGCCTGCCATGAATGGAGAGCATACTCAGTACTCACAGCCAGAAGACAAAAGCATTTCAAAGTATATATTATTTTTTAGAATGGGAGCAAGGGAGCTGGGCGCAGCCTGGGCGTAGTGCTCTTTGACTTGGGGGGAAGTCCAGGCAGCTGAGGGTTAAGGTTAGGTCGTGGGGAGGGGTCTGGGTCAGCTATTTTCCCGGGCAGTATATAAAGGGAATGGGGGGCGGAGTTTATCAGTCAGGAGCTTGTGAAGAAGCAGGAAGGTTTTGCCCGCCCACCCGCCCAGTATATCGGCAGGGGGTTGAAAGGGTTTGTTGTGGCGTGGTAATGGAGGGTCCTGGAAGGCAATGATAGGTTTAAGAGGTGCATGCCAAGGTGGAGTGTGCATCTCAGGAGGTTCGGTAAGCTTGTGCATGGGGCTCCTGTGGGCAGATGGGCCTACAGGGGAGACTAATTACAGTTGGAGTATTCGGTGCTCTCGGGTCGGTGACCGCGGCCGAGGGTAAGACGATATTACATGTGGAGGTGAATGGTGGAGAACACAGCTTACCTGTTGCCTTCTAGGATCCTATTCAATGGTTCAGATGTTATGATAATTGTTATGGTAATTGATATGTTATGCGTGTTATTACGTATTTTCTGTGAAGTGCTAATTAATGTTGTTGAATAAATTGGCCGAGAAGGCTCTTTTCCCAAGAAGATGTCTCTGTGTGTTAATTGGGGAACAGGAAGGGGCGGTAAGGTAGATGGGTGGTTTATTGCCTGGGTATCTTCCATCCTTTAAGTCATAGAAATCTATGGCAGATCGATTCACACATATTGGTATGGATATGTGTTTTGATCAGCTGAAGAATAAAAAGGGAGAAAAGCAAAAAAAAAAGATCAGTGGGATGAATTGCAACTTTATGCAACTGTATACTGACCGTATAGTTTTATTATATAGGTTTCTTTTCTCTTAAAGGTGTACACATGTGATGCAAGCTTAAGTGCGTTTATTCTTTGTCTCCCTTTTATGCATTTAACCCCTTAACGCCCAACGCCGTACATGTACGGCGCAAGGTCCGCAGGGCTCTGGGGAACGATCGGGGGGGAGTCGTGGCACCATGCCTGCTCTTACCGGCAGGCAGCCATGCCGGGTAAGGGCAGCATGGTGATGCATCGGCACATCGCAGTGCAGGAAGCTGTCAGAGGCATTGGGGAGGGTCGGGAGGAGGTCAGGGGGAGGTGGCAGGTGCTGAACAAGTCAGCATCAGTCACCTATATGGTGAGGCAGGGGACACCAGTGTTTTGGGTCCCCTGCCAGCGCTGCTATTTGCTGGAACAATGCTCCAGCCAATCGCAGCGCTATAGCTGCACAGGAAGAGGTAGAGCTTCCCTGCATGCAGCCATTCTAGCTGGTGACTGCATGCAGAGAGGTTCTGTGCTTCTCTGTGCTGCTTGTTGGCTTGCTGGGACTTGTGGTGCACACCACCACACCTGCTGAAAAGAAGAAAGTAGAAAAGAAGAAGAACATTTGCAATAGCTGCACAATTTTTTTTTGCTCATTTGCAGCTGTTCCAGATCCCTAAACCACCCTCCATCCCTGTCCCTTCCCGCCCCCCCCTCCCTCCCCACCAGCAGCTCCCCCCATCCTTTTTTTTACAGACGCCATTTGGTCCGTGCACTTTTTAGTAATTTTTTTTTACCATTTTCCAGCTTTGCACCACTTTTTCTGTGTGCGAGCTGTGACCGCCAAGTGTTGTTCAGTGCATACCTGCCTGATCAGCACCTGCAGAATATTTGTGCAGATTTTTTGGAAACTTTTTCATTTATTTATTTTTGTTAAAAAAGAAGAAAAAAGTAGTTAGGGCTTTATATAAATATATATAGAGTTCTATATTGATATAGATATATATATATATATATATATATATGTTACATTTTTAGCCAGTGTTCTCTGTAGTGAATTTTTATACTACAGTTTTTGCACGTACGATCTGTGTGTGTGCGTGCTGCAGAGCACCGATCAGTAGTGTGCTCCGTAGCATCTGCACGTTTTTGAGGTTATTGTTTTTTTTTTGGTGTGAAAAAAGAGTTGCAGTTAGTGGTAGTAAGTTATATATATATATATATATATATATTTCAGTTAGTGTGTGTGTGTGTGCTGCAGAGCACCGATCAGTAGTGTGCTCAGTAGCATCTGCACATTTTTTTATTTATTTTTTGGTGTAAAAAAAGACCTACAGTTATATATATATTTCAGTTAATGTGAATTTAGATTTTTGCACAAACGCACCATCTGTGTACGTACATTTTGCAACCACTGAGCACCAATCAGTAGTGTCCATTACTGATTGTGTCTGCTCATTTTGCACTGCAAGGTTCTTTTGTTGCAGAAAACACTTTTTTTGTGCAGAAGGCTTTTTTGTGCACAAAAGACTTTTTTTTGCAGAAAAAACTTTTTTTTTTTGCAACTTTTCTTCTAAATTTAATTTCTAATTTATTACAAGCCCCTTCACAGGTGAAAACACTACACACACCCCACACTAAATAAATGTTTACATGTTTCACACATCATACCCCAATAAAATAAAAATGGTCCTTTCATTCCAACGTGTATACTCAGCTGAAGAGGCATACGCCATGCTTGCCTCCGATACCGAGTCTGTCAGTGAGGGAGAAGAGGATGCCACTTTCCTCTATTCCTCTACCCCTCATCATCCGCTGATGAGGGGCCCTCTAGAAGGCGCCACAGGGTAGCAGAGGAGGCCGCCCCCCAGAGTGACCCCTTATGGACCCCACCCCCTGACGATTATCAGACCCAAATTGACTGCACAGACTTCACAGAAATAAATTATTTCAAAATCTTTTTCTCAGAAGATTTTATAAATTTGATGGTGACCCAAACAAATTTATATGCCCAGCAATTTATTTCCCAGGACCCTACTTCGCCATATGCTAGACCCCTAGGTTGGACCCCAGTAAGTGCAGCAGACATGATGACATTTTGGGGACTCGTGCTGCAAATGAACATTGTAAAAAAAACAACCATTAAGCAATATTGGAGTTCGGACATTTTCTACCATACTCCAAATTTACAGTCAGACCATGACCCGAAATCGATTTGATTCAATTCGGAAATTCCTACACTACAATGACAATGCACAGTGCCCACCCCAAAACGACCCAACATTTGACCGTCTGTTAAAATTTAGGCCTGTCATTGACCACTTCAGCACCAAGTTTGCTGAGATGTACAACCCTGATAAAAATGTATGTGTAGATGAGTCCCTATTACTTTTCAAAGGGAGGATTAGATTCCGCCAGTAGCTGCCTAGCAAACGGGCAAGGTACGGCATAAAAATATACAAACTTTGCAAGAGCAGCTCCGGGTACACCCACAAATTCCGGGTTTATGAAGGGAGAAATTCCCGGATAGAACCCCCAGAATGCCCCCACCCCATCCTAGGAGTTAGTGGGAAGATTGTGTGGGAGTTACTGCACCCACTGCTGGATAAGGGTTACTACCTCTATGTGGATAACTATTATACCAGAATACCCCTATTCATGTCCCTAACTTCCAGAGGTACTGTGGCTTGTGGCACAGTCCACAAAAATCAGAGAGGCCTCCCTAGATCCCTGGTAGGGCAACCACTGAGAATGGGTGAAAGTAGGGCTCTCCTCCATGATAACATGTGGGTGGTTAAGTACAAGGATAAGAGGGACGTCCTTGTACTGACCAACATTCACACTAACGCCAGATCCCCTGCCCCTGTACGTGGTGCCACAACCACTACCCCCAAACCAGTTTGCATCCTGGACTACAACAGGCACATGGGAGGGGTGGATCTTGCAGATCAACTTATGAAGCCCTACAGTGCTACATGAAAAACAAAAGTGTGGTACAAAAAGCTGGCCGTACACATTGTACAGATGGCTATATGCAATGCGTATGTGCCATTTCATTCTGCAGGCCACAGAGGAACTTTCCTTCAGTTCCAAGAGGTGGTAATCAAGGCCCTAAATTTTTCAAACCCAGATCAGGGAGGGTCCCAGTACTTCAGGAAGTTACGGTGCCCTTGTTGTACCAGGGCAACAATTTCCAGGTCAAGTCCCCCAGACAGCAAGGAAGGGAATGGACCCAAAAAAGATGCAGGGTGTGTTCCAAAAGGGGAATAAGGAAAGACACCATTTACCATTGTTTCAGAATCTACCACACATCCATGGAGTATTAATTAAATTTCATCCTTTATGCTCCCTGTAATATTTCCACTTTATATCTCTGATTTAGTCCACCTTGCTTGCATATACACTTTCCAACAACCGATACATATTTTTTTGTGTGACAACCCTGCCCTTTACACCTCTTAAAATGTTCGTACGGGGGTGCACTTTCCAAAAAGGGGTCACTTTGTTTTTTTTTATTTCTGGGGACATCAGGAATTTTTTAAATGCGACATGGCACCTAAAATCCATGTCTGTTTATTCAGGCCCACAAAAAACAGTTTTTGCACTTTGCCTCTAGAGACCTGCTGTGTGCCAATATAGCAGGCTACAAACACATATAGGGTGTTTGCAAAAAGGGGAGAAAATGGGGAACATATACTAGGGGGCATTTTTTCCTTTAACCCCTTGTGAAAGTGAAAAATTGGAGTCTGCTAGTAATTTTTCATTTTTACAAATGTGTGCTATGAAATCCTTTCTCTAGTATTTCTGCCTTCTGTGAGACACCTGTTTGCTGAAAAGTACCCTTTCCACCACTTAAAATGTTTGTCCGGGGTGCTCTCTCCGAAATGGGGTCACTTGGGGTTTTTCATTTCTGGGGACCTTTAGGAATTTATTTAATGCGACATGGCACCTAAAATCCATGTCTGCCAATTCAGGCCATACAGCATGATATAAGCACATATGGGGTGTTTCCTGAATGGGGAGAAAATGGGGAGCACAACCAAGGGTGAATTTTCTCCTTTAACCCCTTGTGGGGAAAAAATTGGGGTCTGCTAGTAATTATTATTTTTTCACAAATATGTCTTCTGTGAGACACCTGTTTGCTGACAAGTGCCCTTTCTACCACTTAAAATGTTCGTAGGGGGCTGCTCTTTCAGAAATGGGGTCACATTTTGTTGTTTTTTATTTCTGGGGACCTCAGGAATTTATTTAAGGCTACGTCTACACAACGACATTTGTCGCGCGACAGGGCACAACTACACTGCAACATTTGTAGCGCAACATTTTGTTGCACTAAAGTCGCGCAACAATTTTTATAATGGCAGTCTATGGTGTCACACTGCAACATGCAACATGCTGCGACTGCGACGCAACAGTTGCAGAAAAATCCATCTAAAATGGATTTTCTGCGACTGTCACGTCGCAGTCGCAGCATGTTGCATGTTGCAGTGCGACACCATAGACTGCCATTATAAAAATTGGCACGCGACATTAGTGCAACAATATGTCGCGCGACAAATGTTGTCGTGTAGACGTAGCCTAAGGCTAGGTCTACACGACAACATTTGTCGCGCAACATTTTGTTGCACCAATGTCGCGCGACAATTTTTATAATGGCAGTCTACGGTGTCGCACTGCAACATGCGACATGCTGCGATGCAACAGTCGCAGAAAATCCATTTGAGATGGATTTTTCTGCGACTGTCACGTCGCAGTCGCAGCATGTCACATGTTGTAGTGCGACACCATAGACTGCCATTATAAGAATTGTCGTGCAACATTGGTGCAACAAAATGTTGCGCAACAAATGTTGCAGTGTAGTTGTGCCCTATCCGTCGTGCGACTTATTGTTGCGCGACAAATGTCGTCGTGTAGACCTAGCCCAGTGATGGCGAACCTATGGCACGGGTGCCAGAGGCGGCACTCAGAGCCCTCTCTGTGGGCACTCACACCCTGGAAAAAGTCTATGGTGTATCAATATGCCTTAGACCAGGGGTGTCAAACTCAAATTCATCGGGGGCCACATCAGCAGTTTGGTCACCCTCAAAGGGCCGGAAAACTTACAGTTACTTGGCTTGGCCCTTGGGGATCTCGGACGCCACTTCCACACTTTGGCCGGGGGCTCGGTGGAGCTGATGTTGTGTTTTATCCTAATGAGAAAGATTTCATAATAAGTATTTGGAGAAGGTGCAGAGGGATAGCAGAGCAGGGAGAGGCTGGTGCTGCTACTAGGGGGTCATACCATGGGAGAGTAATAAAGCCCACCATAATGCCCCCCCCCCAGTAGTAATAATTCTCCTTATAATGTGACAGTGCAAAAAATACCCCCTTGTAATGCCACCATTTGAGCTAATGTCCTCATAGTGCCCCCATAATGTGCCAGTATAAAATACCCCTATATAGTGCCCCTAGTAAATGACCCCATAGTGCTCCACACCCTCCTTCCTCCTAGTGCCCCCCATAATGTACCAGTATAAAATGCTCCAGTAGATGCCCTCAGTGTCCCCCATAATTTGCAAGTATAAAATACCCCTTCTTAGTGTCCCCCGTAGATGACCCCATAGTACTCCTCTCCCCCCTTCCCCATAGTACCCACCATGTGTCCCAGTATAAAATTGTACTGTACAGAGAGCCCATATAAAATACCCCTTCTTTGTGGCCTCAGTAGATGCCCCTATAGTGCCCCCAATCATGTGCCAGTATTAACAGCCCCCCCCTGTGCCAGTAATAGCAGCCCCCAGTAATAACAGCCCCCAGTAATAAGAGCCCCTCTGTGCCAGTAATAACAGCCCCCAGTAATAAGAGCCCCTCTGTGCCAGTAATAACAGCCCCCAGTAATAAGAGCCCCTCTGTGCCAGTAATAACAGCCCCCAGTAATAAGAGCCCCTCTGTGCCAGTAATAACAGCCCCCAGTAATAAGAGCCCCTCTGTGTCATTAATAACAGCCCCAGTAATAACAGCCCCTCTGTGCCAGTAATAACAGCCCCAGTAATAAGAGCCCCTCTGTGTCAGTAATAACAGCCCCCAGTAATAACAGCCCCTCTGTGCCAGTAATAACAGCCCCCAGTAATAAGAGCCCCTCTGTGTCAGTAATAACAGCCCCCAGTAATAAGAGCCCCTCTGTGTCAGTAATAACAGCCCTCTGTGCCAGTAATAACAGCCCCCCCCAGTAATAACAGCCCCCCTTTGCCAGTAATAACAGCCCCCCTTTGCCAGTAATAACAGCCCCCGCCAGTAATAACAGCCCCCCCTTTGCCAGTAATAACAAACAGCCCCCCCTTTGCCAGTAATAACAGCCCCCCGCCACAATGGAAGCGCTCATCTCCCTGTGCCCAGCTACCGTCGCCAGCTCGCTCGCTGCGCGGGCCACATGACGAGGTCTGGCGGGCCGGATTCGGCCCGTGGGCCTTGTGTTTGACACCCGTGCCTTAGACTTTTCCTGCCATTCAGCAGCGCAGGGCGCACTATGAACAGCACAGGCAGCGCACTGAATGTAGGCAGGATATTGTAAATAAATGATAAAGTACATGGAAGATATTCTATATTGGACTGTAGTATTCAAGGTAAATTGCTGTGTTGGCACTTTGCGATAAATAAGTTAGTTTATGTTGCAGTTTGGGCACTCGGTCTGTAAAAGGTTCGCCATCACTGACCTAGCCTAATGCGACATGGCACCTAAAATCCATGTCTGCCAATTCAGGCCTGTCAGCAAAATTCATATATTGCCGTTTGCCTGCTGTGCGCCCATACAGCAGGCTACAAGTACATATGGGGCGTTTCCTGAATGGGGAGAAAATGGGGAACACAACCTGGGGTGCATTTTCTCCTTTAACCCCTTGTGAAAGTGAAAAATTGGAGTCTGCTAGTAATTTTTAATTTTTACAAATATGTGCTTTGAAATTCTTTCACTAGTATTTCTGTCTTATATGAGACACCTGTTTGCTGAAAAGTACCCTTTCCACCACTTAAAATGTACGTACGGGGGTGCTATTTCCGAAATGGGGTCACTTGTTGGGGTTTTCCATTTCTGGGGACCTCAGGAATTTATTTAATGTGGCATGGCACCTAAAATACATGTCTGTCAATTCAGGTCAGCAAAATCCATATTTAGCTGTTTGACTCTAGAGCCCTGCCATGCGCCTATACATCATTTTTGAGCACATATGGGGTGTTGGCGTATTCAGGGGGAAATAAGGAACAAAATTCAGGGTGCATTTTGTCCTGTTACCCCTTGTGAAAGTGAAAAATGTAGGTGTAAAGCAACATTTCTGGAAACAATTAAAATTTTTCATTTTCACAGCCAAGTGTTTCCTAATTCTGTTTAAAAACGCCCGATGGTCAAAGTGCTCACTACACACCTTGAAATATTCCTTGAGGGGGTTGTAGTTTCTGGAATGAGCTAACTTTTTGGGGGTTTCCACTGTAAGGCCACCTAAGGGGTGTCTTCACATGCGACACCAGCTCCCAATTACCATTCCAGTTAAATCTGCTCACCTAACACCATATGATGCTCCCTCCACTCTGAAGCCTGCTGTGCGCCCATACTTAATTTTTCAGCACATATGGGGTGTTGGCGTATTCGGTGGGAAATGGGGAACAATTTAGTGCTCTTTTCCTTCTGACCCCTGTGGTACGCCTATATAGCAGTATACAAGCACATATGGGGTATTTCTGTAATCAGTAGAAAATGGGCAATAAATTAGGGGATATATTTTCTCCAGTTCCCCCTTGTGAAAGTGAAAAATTTGGACCTAAAGTTCATTTTTCTGGAAAAAAAAATAATTTTTCATTTTCACAGCCAATTCCATGAATCACGGTTGAGGACAAAGATCTCACTACACACCTTTAAATATTCCTTGAGAGGTGTAGTTTCTGTAATGGGCTCACTTTCTGGGGGTTTCCACTTTAGGGGTACCACAGGGTGTCTTCATATGCAACATAGCTCCCAAAAGCCAATTCTGCAAAATCTGTCCTCCAAAAGCCCTATGGCGCTACTTCCCTTTTGGACCCTGCCATGCATCCATACATCATTTTTTGAGCACATATGGGGTGTTGGTGTATTCAGGGAGAAATAGGGAACAAAATGTGTCGTGCATTTTGTCCTGTTTTCCCTTGTGAAAGTGAAAAATGGGGGTGAAAAGCAACTTTTTCTGGAAAAAATTAAAATTTTTAATTTTCACAGCCAATCGTTTCCTAATTCTGTGAAACGCCTGATGGGTCAAAGTGCTCACTACACACTTTGAAATTTCCTTGAGGGGTGTACTTTCCGGAATGCGGTCACTTTTTGGGGGTTTCCACTGTAAGGCCACCTCAGGGTGTCTTCATATGTGACATAGCTCCCAATTACCATTCCAGCTAAATCCACTCTCCAAAAGCCATATGGTGCTCCTGCTGTGGGCCCATACATCAGTTTTTGAGCATACATGGGGTGTTTATGTAAACTCCAGATTCAGGGTAATAGATTTTGAGTTTTTTTTGGGCTGTTATCCCTTGATGTGTTGCAGAAAAAATAGATACAATTTTAAAATCTGCAAAAAAAAAAGTGATATTTTATTCCCATTTTCATTTAATTCTTGTGGGGCACCTAAAGGGCTAACAAAGTTTGTAAAAATCCATTTTGAACAGCTTGAGGGGTGTAGTTTCTAAAATGGGGTGCTTTGTGGGTGGTTTCTAATATGTAAGCCCCAGAAAGTGACTTAATAACTGAACTGGTCCTGAAAAAATTGGGGTTTGGAAATATTCTTAAACATTTTAAGATTTGCTTCTAAACTTCTAAGCCTTCTAACGTCCCAAAAATATAAAATTTCATTTTCAAAATGATCCAAACATGAAGTAGACATATGGGGAATGTAAAGTAGTAACTATTTTTGGAGGTATTACTATCTATTATAAAAGTAGAGAAATTAAAATTTGGAAATTTGGAAATTCTTTAAAGATTTTGGTAAATTTGTTGTTTTTTTTATAAATAAAAATGAAATTTTTTTACTCAATTTTGCCACTGTCAAGAAGTACAATATGTGACGAGAAAACAATCTCAGAATGGCTTGGATAAGTAAAAGCGTTTTAAAGTTATTACCACATAAAGTGACACGTCAGATTTGCTAAAAATGGCCTGGACAGAAAGGAGAAAAATGGCCCGGTCCTGAAAGGGTTAATGTATCGTTGCAACGCATTAGCTATAAGTCACTGTGTGCTTGGTAATTCATTTGTGATGTCACCATGTTAAAAGCGTGATAGCAAAATTAGGTTTTGAATGGTAACAGCTAAAACAGGGTGTGGAATAATTGCTTTTGCCTTAGGCTAAAGCATTGCATTGTTCTGAGACAGAATTTTAATTAGTGTTGCGTTTATGTGTTTTATTCCCCATTTTTTATTCAAAGAGAGATTTTTGTTCTATCTTTTTTTAACCCCATCATTGCCATCCAGAGTATTCTAACCTTCTGCAGACTTTTTAATCCTATAAAACATGGGTGTCAGAGTGCAGAACATGATCTGCATGATTCTAGAGGAACCTCTAAACTTTCCCTCCATACCTTTATAAAATGGATTATGACAACTGAACGAGACCAAAGTTTTGGGGCACATACACATTATACCTACAGGAGCTTTTATCACATCCCATTCTAAATACATAGGCATTAATATGTCTAAGCATTAATTCCCTGGATATGACATGTCATAGGTATTAATTCCCTGGATATGCCATGTCATAGGTATTAATTCCCTGGATATTGTTTCTCAAAACACTTCATTCCCCAGACAAAAAAGGGAGCCAGTGTAAGGTTGTCTTACTTTCTAAGACCAGGTCTGCATGTTCTGGCTGCCACATGCAGCTGCAACCCTGGCTACAGTATTTGGAGTTGGTCCTCCATTTGCAACTAAAACAGCTTACTTGAAACCTATCTTGCAATCTCCTTTATAGTTCATCCCATAGGTGTTTGAAGGTTTTGAGGTCAGGGCTTTGTCAAGTTCTTCCACACCAAACTCACCCAACCATGCCTTTATGAACCTTGCTTTGTGCACTGGAGCAGGAACATAAAAGGCCCTTCCTCACACTGTTCCAACAATGTTAGAAAGAAAAAGGAAAAAGTCTGGTACCGTGTTAGCCAATAGAAAACTAGTTTAGTGCTCTCATTAAGAGAAACAAAATAAGAGTATTGCAGGTTTGATACCTTTTAATGGCTAACAAAAATAGAAGTAATGATGTTACATAGCAAGCTTTCGAGACATCACCAGTCTCTTCATCAAGCGTACTACAAGAATATATGAAGAAACAGCAATATATATACAATAGGAACAGAGACATGGGGAAATGAATGGACATTTGAAAAAAAACAAAACAGAACAACATAATGATGTTACATAGCGAGCTTTCGAGACATCACCAGTCTCTTCATCAGGCATACTACAAGAAAATATGAAGAAACAGCAATATATATACAATAGGAACAGAGACATGGGGAAATGAATGGACATTTGAAAAAAAAAAAACAGAACAACATATTAAAGATCTTGAGAATGAGTCCTTAATTATCTTACAGATAAGGGGTGTGAACGTTTTATGGTCTCTAAATTGATGTTATCTCAGAGAGGTACGAGCTGGTTCTGTTGCTTTTCATTGTATTGGAGAAGTTGACTTCTGGGATCTTGGTGGCTCTTGTGATCTGATCTTTAGTTGAAGCAGGATGATAGCCCTGGTGTAAAAATTTCCTTTTTAGATATTGTAAATGTTCATCCCTGTCTGATGGGCTGGAGCAGATTTGGTTATATCTGACGGCTTGACTATAGATGATGGACTTTTTAATATGTTTGGGGTGGAAGCTGTCCCATTTGAGGTATGTAGGCCGAGCAATAGGTTTCTGATACAGGGATGTCTGTATTGAGCCGTCTTGAAGTTTTATGGTGGCGTTCCAGAAAGCTGACTTCTGTGTGTGAATAGTTGAGGGTCAGGTTTATGGTGGAATGGAATTTGTTGAATTGTTTATGAAATTTTATCAGTTCATGTTCAGAGTCGGTCTAGATTATTAGGATGTCATTAATGAAACTGAAATAGGCCAAGGGTTTTTTGAGGCAGGATACCAAATATTCATTCTCCAGTTTTGCCATGAAGAGATTTGCATATTGCGGTGCCATTTTACTGCCCATGGAGGCCCAAGTGCACTGTAAATATATCTCCTTGTCAAAAGAGAAATACAGTTATGTAGGTTGAGCATGAATTTGGTCAGTTGTAGTACAGACTCTGAGACTATCCCATTCGCCTCCAAGTATACTCGGCAAGCAGTTAATCCATCATTGTGTGGGATATTTGAATACAAGGATTCCACATCCATGGTTGCCAAGATTGTGCCTTTAGGGAGGGGATCTATGGTTGACATTTTGTTCAATAAGTCAGTGGTGTCCTGTAGATAACTTGTTCTGTTCCTCACTAATAGTTTGAGGATGCCCTCTACCCAACCTGAGATTTTTTCAGTGAGGGTTCCCACACCTGAAATGATCAGTCTCCCTGGATTCCCTGCTTTGTGTATTTTGGGAAGCATGTAGAATACTCAGATCCTGGGATTCTCAGGTACCAAGTCTAAAAGTTGCGTGGATCCTGCAGGAAGACCCCTGATGACCTTTTTCAACTCTTTCCAATATTTCTGAGTTGGGTCTCCCTCCATTTTGATATAGTATCATGTCTCTGTTCTTATTGTATATATATATTGCTGTTTCTTCATATATTCTTGTAGTATGCCTGATGAAGGGACTGGTGATGTCTCGAAAGCTCGGTATGTAACATCATTAATTCTATTTTTGTTAGCCATTAAAAGGTATCAAACCTGCAATACTCTTATTTTGTTTCTCTTAATGAGAGCACTAAACAATGTTAGAAGCATACAATTGTCCAAAATGTCTTGGTATGCTGAAGCATCACTGACACTTAGGGGCCTATGCTAACCCCTGAAAACCAACCCTATAGCATTATCCCTCCCACACTAAACTTTACAGTTGGCACAGTGTAGTCAGGCAGTAATGTTTTCCTGGCATTCGCCAAACCGAGACTTGTTCATCAGACAGATATAGAAGCAAGATTTGTCACTCCGCAGAACTCTGCAGTTATTGAGTCAGCAGAGCGTTGGTGACTTTTATGCACTATGCTCCTCAGCACTTCCCCACTCTTTACGTTGTTTGCCACTCTGTGGCTGAGTTGCTGTGGTTCCTAAACTCTTCCACTTTACAATAATACCACTCACAGTTGATGCGGAATATCTGGGAGAGAAGAAATTTCACAATCTGACTTGTTGCAGTGGTGATATCCTATCACAGTACCATGCAGGAATTCACTGAACTCTTTAGAACAACCTATTTAACGACCAGACTGCATGGCTAGGTGCTGGATTTTATACACCTGTGGCAATGGGAATGAATGAAAAATCTGAATTGAATGATTAAGAGGTTGTCCCAATACTTATGTCTACATATGAGTGTATGGGATTCTCTGTAGACAAATACAAAAAGCATCTACCAAGGGTTCAATGTAAGGATGCTTCATTTGGACCTTTAGTCAGTGTGTTGAGGACGATCTAGATCAACCAAGCTATGACAAATAAGAACAAAAAAGGTGTACACTGACTTACCTCAATAAAAGTGTGAACTAGTACTAGTAGTACTAATATGCCAAGGTCCATTTGGTTCCTAATTGAGTCAGGTTTATGTTAAAATTCCAGAATTTTTATGGCAACAGGGTGGCAAACTGAAGCCCCTGACACAAAGTGAATAATAGTTGTGCAAACAGTGGCTAAAATATTATTTGATATATGATTTTTTTTTATGTTTTTTTTTTTTTAGGAAATATTCAACATCATTTTTCAGTGTAATTGGGTTTGAGTTTTTTTTCCCATCTCTGGCATCCTCACTGATCAAGAGAACCAGGAGTCCACAACCGTTGTTATGCGGACTCTGATGGGTACATCCAGTATGAAACTAAGCAGTGAGGAGTAAACACATTTGCCTAACTCTCTCCATTGTAGACTATGGGAGTTTTGGACGGTCATTCTCCTCTAATATGCTTTAAATATGGGAAACCCTTTGTTATGGACTGCAATTTCTGCTAATTTCTGTATGTTAATGATTTAATGATTTTTTTTCTACTAGTGTTGGATTTCCTTAGTTTTTCTGGTCACAAATTTAGAGTACAAGAGAATTTACAGTACAAGGGAAGAGCCAATTAAAATCTTAACTTGTCTCGAAAGAAATACATGTGTTAAAGAGGACATGTTAGGCTACTTTCACACTTGCGGCAGAGTGATCCGGCAAGCAGTTCCGTCGCCGGAATTGACTGCCGGATCCGGCAAAACGAACATTACCGGACGTTTTTCATGCAACGGATCCGTCGTTCCGTCGATGGAAATTCAAGCCAGATCCGTCAATCCGTTTCATACTGTAGACAGTTTTTGACGGATCCGTCTGCCGGATCCGTTGTAATAGCGGATCCGTCTATTCCGTTTTCTTCCGTTTTTAAACGGAAAGACGGATCCGGTATTCAAATTTTTGAGATAAAAAAGATGCAATCTGTTAAGCAAATACTACAGTGGCTATAAAAGACAACCAAAGGTCACTTACCACTAAGAAGCTCCCTTTGCAGATTGCAAAGATATTGCCGGACCATATTCGTTTTGGATTTCAGGCTCTAATTCTGTTTTCACACTGGAGAAGACGTCTTCGAGCCAGACGGCATCGTAAGCGTCGCTATTGGGTGCATCCAATAACCTCTGCAGGAATAAGAAGGGGAGTTTTTGAAACTCTGTTTTCTGAATTGAGGGATTATCCTGAATTTTTTTTTAATTACTTACGGATGACCGTAGAAAGTTTTGATGATCTGTTAAAACGTGTGTCACCTCACATTCAAAGACAAGACACCACTTTCCCCCGCTGTGTTTCCCCAGCAGAACACCTATTGCTGACCATAAGGTAAAGAACATACTTATTATATATAGTAAAATTTATTTTGAGTATAAATTTTTTACAGATGATATTTTAGGTTTTAGTGTGACACCATAAATCTTTTTGAACCCAAATTTGCTCTGTTATTCTGGCATCACTGTACAAAAAGCATAATTTTGGCAATAAATGATGCTCAGCATTATTATTTTGACTTCTACATCTTGTATGCTAAAGTTTTCATCCATATAATGGTCATTAACGATGTAGAATGGTAGATTCTGTCAGGCCTGTTATGGAGACTCTTGTTAAATCTCACCACGCTAGAGGAGCGACACATACTTGTGTCGCTCCACAGGCGCTGGTAGATTTTATCAGGCCTGTTATGGAGACTCGGGTTCAATCTCCCCACGCTAGAGGAGCGACATATACTCGTGTCGCTCCACTGGCGCTGGTAGATTCTGTCAGGCTTGGTATGTAGACTCAGTTTCAATCTCCCCACGCTAGAGGAGCGACACATACTTGTGTCGCTCCACTGGCAATTGGACATTTGTAAAGGCCTGTTCTACATACACTAAAGTTATCTTCCATCGCTGTTGGAGCGAACCGAGTATAGGTCGCTTCAAAAGCGATGTGAGATGTTAAATTTTATTAAACACTTTTTTAAAAAAAATACAAAACAAATTACATTTTTCAAACCAAAAATATTTTACTGTAAAACATAAATATTTTAAATGATATAAATAGAATTTTTATTAGAAAAAAAAAGGCTACAAATGCCTGTAAGTAGGACCTGTGGGAGTAGAAGTTTGGGTGGTGGAGGGCCGAACACTGGTTGGTCCCCCTCGGTCCTGTTCCTGTGCCCCTGTGGACATATAAGTGTGTGTTGGGGCAAGCACAACAGAGGGAGTATGCAATCTGGAGGGGGGAGCAGGAGAAGGAGTTGACTGAGCAAGAGTAGAGGGAGTGTTGAAACTGGTTGCAGGAAAATAATGAGGAGGAGAAGGAGAAAAGTGTTGAGTAAAGTGCTCGGTGGATTGGGAATGGGGATGGGGAGGCTGGGATAGGGGCTGAGGAGGTTGGAAAGGGGGGTAGGTAGTTTGGGAAGGGGCTTGTTGAGATTGTGATGGGGGATAGGGCATGGATGGGGAATAGGGCATGGATGGGGATAGGGCATGGACGGGGGATAGGATGTGGGGCGGTGCTGTACTTGCCACAAGACACTGTCCACCTGTCTTCGGGCCTCAAACAGCTGGTCGGGCGTAAATCGTTCCATCACGGGGAGCAACGATAACCAATAGTGATGCACCGAACCCAACTGTGACGCATGCACCGCCCCTCCTGCAGACGTCGCACTGTGTCCTCCAAAGCGGCAACTCTATTGGTGAATCCCATCAAGGA
Organism: Bufo bufo; assembly: GCF_905171765.1. Classification (NCBI taxonomy): domain Eukaryota; kingdom Metazoa; phylum Chordata; class Amphibia; order Anura; family Bufonidae; genus Bufo; species Bufo bufo. The sequence continues at coordinate 235,734,153 of NC_053392.1, read as the reverse complement.
CTCGTAAACGAGCCTTGTGAGATCCTCGTAGGCTGCCTGACGGCTCCTACCGGTCCTCTGGCGACGCATCAATGCCTCAAAAACTGGTGCCATTGTGGCCATTGTTGAGTCGCCAGAGGGCACAGGTAGGGGAACATTGAGGTCCCGACCAGCTGTTGGAGTGGGACGAGAGGGACCCGCGGTGGGCGGCTCTTCGGGGACCGCCTCTGGTGCTCCAGCCTCTGGAAGGACTTCACGAGGAGGTCCGGGCGCCCGAGTACTGCTTGATGTGCTGTGAAGGAAACAAAAAAAATTATTAATGAAAAAATATAGAACTATATGTGGATGTCCCGGACAGAGTGTCAAATGACAGTCTGCCTGGGCCACACACATAGATTGGAAATTAACATTCATAATTATTATAAACATTAAAGCTTACCTTCGCAGCTGTAGGGTTCTACGAAGAAAACCTAATGCGGCCGCATACCGGTACGGCCGCTTTTGGCTTGCTTTTGAACCACTCGGGCGCTTGACCTCCTCGTTATAGTCCTTCTTATAGCGGTCCCTCATTGACCGCCACCACACCAGGATTGTCGTCCCTGTCCACAATAAAAAAAATGGTTTAGTATTTGATTGAACCTGCCACAACAACAATAAAAAAAATATTGATGTTCACTATAGGTAGCAGTGACCAACTTCAACCAGACACAAAACCAATTTTGACTAAAAAGTAAACATAAGCAGTATACAACTGTATACTCCCGTTGACTTTCATTGAGGTCGTCCCAATTTGGCACTATGCCTCACATATCTCGAGCCAGAGGAGACGGGTAGCATGATGGTCTGCGTGGTGGCGGTCGGTGTGGTCCCACAGTGGTGGTCTGTCGTCCACCATCTGGATGAGGAGTTCATTGTCGATAATCAAACCACCGAAGTCCTCCTCATCCGTTCTGGTGGAGCCTCTGGAACCCTAAAAATAGAAAAAAAGATATATATTAGAACCTCATGTTTGACAGATTTCAAATTAAAAACACTCATTGAGAAATACTCACACGAACACGACCGCTCCCCAACTTCCTCTGGCTTTTGCTTGACGACCTCTATTAGAGTCAACGGAACGAGCTGCCTGTAATAGAAATAACAATAATAAAAAAAATTCAAACATACAAATCGTAATATTGAGCTTAAAAAAAAAAATGTAAAAAAAAAAAAAAATTTACCGCTTGCTGTCCTCCACCACCGACTTCCCCCTCTCTTGCGGTCTCTGGGCCGGGAGGCCTCTCCTCCGCAGATGATGACTGTGAAATAAAAAAATGAAATATTTAAAATGCATTCATAATATTATAATGCTGAATGCTTCAAACATTTGCTTATCGTATCATGTCTACGATGACGTCTTGGAGGAGAGCTCCCGGCCTCAGTAGAAGATGATGAGCCTGTAGAAAAAAAAATATAATAATTAGATTTGAACTAATAATACAACAAACCCACACAAATAATACTTACTTTAAAATATTAAAATCATGTCTGGCTGGCCTGTTTGGGTTTCCCTGATCTTGCGAGCAAGGCAATTTTTAAGGAATTTTTTTTCTCCAGGAAAAATATTTCTTTGTATATTTTTTTGACTACATGAGAAAAAAAAGAGAGTTACCATGTTGTAGGAGTACTACCCATAGCATCCTCTATGTACTTGTACCACATGCAGTGCCTATGTAGTTTTGCATAGGCAATGCATGTGGTGCAAGTACATAGTGGATGCTAGGAGTGGTAGTCCTGATGACTACCACCCCTAGCATCCACTATGTACTTGCATCACATGCATTGCCTATGCAAAACTACATAGGCACTGCATGTGGTGCAAGTACATAGTGGATGCTAGGAGTGGTAGTCATCAGGACTACCACCCCTAGCATCCCATCCACTATGTACTTGCACCACATGCAGTCCCTATGCAAAAGTACATAGGGCCCCACAGGTGGTACAAGTACATAGTGGGTGCTAGGAGTAGTAATCAACAAGACTACTACTCCTAGCATGACCTATTTACTACAGCTCCTATGTATAAATACATAGGAGCTGCTTATATTTCTTTATACTGCAAACAAATACCAAAAAAAACTAACTTTATACTCACCTCTAATGGCGTCCACCCTTCTCCCTCGCAGGCAGGATCGAAGAGAGTACAGGAAGTAGACGGCGCCAACAGCTCCTCTTATTTGATTGCGCAGGCGCAGAAAGAAAAGCCGGATCCGTCGATCAGACAAACAACGGAAATCTTTGCAATGGATCCGGCTCTAATGCATTCCTATGGAGAAAAACGCCGGATCCATCATTCCGGCAAGTCTTCCGTTTTTTTCGCCGGAGAAAAAAACGTAGCATGCTACGGTTTTCTTTTTTGCCTGATCAGTCAAAATGACTGAACTGTAGACATCCTGATCCATCCTGAACGGATTACTCTCCATTCAGAATGCATGGGGATATGACGGATCAGTTGTTTTCCGGTATAGAGCCCTTTTGACGGAACTCTATGCCGGAAAAGAAAAACGCAAGTGTGAAAGTACCCTAACATCTCCTTACCTGTCTGTTTTAACAACTATTTCCATTAACAATAAATTCACAATTCTGGAGCATCTATTCTTATGACTCTGTGATGTGCCATTCATTTATTATTCCTGCGCGAAGTTCTGAATGAATTATTAGCAGTTTGTAATGAAGGTCCAGATGAGTGTTACCAGTTGGGGGGGGGGGGGGGGGGTCCCTGCCCATTATGACAATATCTGATCAGTGCTGCCAGGAGTTAGGGCTCCTGTCTGGTATTATTTGGGGTGCCCTTGATGTCTGGGTGCTAGGCGGGAGTATGGATGCGTATGCGGCCAGTGAATGATGGAGACAAAAACTAGGGCACAGCTTATAATGAATTTTTTTTTTCCCTTTACTGTAGTTAACATGGCAGAAAGCAAAACGGCACAGTTTCAATATATGTCACATAAAAAGCCTCTCTGAATAGCGGTGTATGGGCAGCAATAAATGATGGTAGCTGTAGTACTCCCTCTCTCTCTAAAGTCACTTTTCAGTCTCTCAACAGAACGAGAGGCATATTGCCTTCTGCAGTTCCTGGGCTGAGGGGAGCAGAACTAAGATACGAGTGGCCAATCCGTCTTAAAGTGTGGTAGGATATTTTTACAATATTCTGTTCCACAGCAGCAAAGTCTTTCCGCCTTAGATTTGCACAATACCTTGCTGTCTGAATCCAATGTGCAGTCTGGATAAGGTTCTGGACCTTCTTATCTCCTACTCTCAGGGGTACTCTAATAGTAGAGTTACTTCCTTTGCAGCTGAAGTCTCAGAGACAATGGTTCTCTGAACTTGGGCATAGATAGCATCAGCTTTCTTACTCGTCTTCTCTCTTGCTCAGCTCAGAGTAGACTCACTAAATAACCAGGGGGTGGACCCAGTCAATTTCCTAGCAACCTAAACAGTCTGCCAATGTGTTAACAGTTTGGCTGTCCATACATTGCTATTAATTGCTTATACATAACAAATCACATTATGTAACTGAATAACGCTGCATTAACTCTTATAGTAGTAATTAACCAGTTGAAGTAGTTCTTCTGGCGTAGTATACAAGTAGTTACTAAAACAGACATGTCAGGAGAGGTGACAGGTCCTCTTTAACTGCATCCTGGATTGTCATTTATCCTTATAGTGTGTGTACATTGAGATAGTTTGTGTCTATTTTGTGATCATTGCATGGGCAAGGATCAGGAATGAGGAACATTCCTTCCCAATAATTGCCCGCTTGTTGAACTACATACAAGAACATGTTGATCTTTGTAACCGCTATTTCTGATCTCAGTTGTCTATTCCTGCACCACATGTATCATCCAGCCTGGGCCCTTGTGATAAATCTGATGCAGGTATGGACAGCTGGTCCATCCTGTTCATGCCATCTACAGTCTTAGTAGAAATGGTAATATAGAGTCCAGGATTAGGTGGCACTACGGCAAACTTTCGCTTCACCACTGGTCACATGGAGAAAACAGGGGTCGCGGTCTCTCGCAATCTGGTGGTGCACAGCTTGTCAAGTGCAATACTGGCAGTATTGGCCAGATGAAGCGGTGATACGCGAAACGGCCGTCGCCATGTTCTTGTGATTGCACTGTTTTGTCATCCCCCTCTCTGTACCCAGCATAAAACAAATATTCGCATCGAATGGTGAGTGCCGCTTATTTATTTCTATTTGTGGAATATAGTCTTAGTAGATCTGGGACACTGTGCAGTCTTAAAGAGGTTTTATGGAACGCAGATACCGAGACTTATCTTCAGGCTGCAGAACTTATGAAATACAGCAGTGTCCAATGAATAGTAGTTGTGTTTGGTATTGCATTCACTTGAATGGGACTGAGCTGCGCCTAGGCTGTTTGACCGATGAACTGTTGCTTCTTCAAAAAGCTGATTGGTGGGGGGTGCTAGGTGTCAGACCCCACCAATATGATATTGATTACCTATCGTGAGCATAGATCATCCAATATAAAAATCTCACACAACCCCTTAAAAATGTGCAGTCACATGTCCATAGCTCCCAACATTTAAATTCCCATTTGATGGACATTTCAAGCCTCACCTGACCCAAGAAACCAACAAAATCTCCCAGAAATAAACATGTTAGGCCATATTTGCATAAGCCCTGTCCCCTTTCAGGTCTCAGGGACAATCGTGAGAAAAACTAAATGTTGTGGAGCTATGGTGCTTCTGTCAATCAACTTCTTCTTGCTAACCTATTGAATAGATGTAAGCAGATGGGTAATGTGTAATGAAGCCGAATATATATTTATTTTAAAGTAAAACAGTAAAAAAGCAATCATTTTTTTTTTTTGTTTTCCCTTAGTGATTTGAAGGAGATAGGGGGTCCTGTTTTCAGGGAGGGAAATTCCACAATATATTTCTTGCCAAACTCAAGTCTGCTTTTGGCAGTGAACGCCTCCCCCTGCTCCCTGCGCAGCTGTGCCCTGCTGAGTAAGGATGGCTACCAAGTTGTGCTGTGTTATAATGCATGGGGAATTCCAGAACACAATACTCTGCCAAGTGTCTGGAGTTTAAGAAGCATATTCACAAATGGCCCTCTCCTCTCATAGGCAAAATTACTTCTTCTGGTAATATTATCTCTAAATGGCCTTTGTGTGGTTATTGCACTTTGTAAAATAATAAGGATTTTCCATCCTGCCCTAATTTGGCTTAACATTATTAAATAAGTAGTTGAAATTTCTATCTTCAAAGCACAACTCTATGTATAGCTGTGGGTGAATAAGTGTAAATGTTAAAGGGGTTTTATATTGATGACCTATCCTTAGGTCATTAATATCTGATCAGTGGGGGTCCCACATCCAGTACCTTCCCCGATCAGCTGTTTGAAGAGGAGGCGGCGCTCCATGCGAGCTCTGCTTTCTCTCCATGTCGGAACCCCGCTGATCAGATATTGATGACCTATCCTGAGGATAGATCTACAATATAAAACCCTTGCACAACCCATTTAAATATTGATAACAATGTGTTCACAAAGTCTTCAGACTCTGACTTTTTTCACATTTTGTTATGTTTTGTGCTAAAATTAAAATAAAATAAAAAATCAAGTTTTCCCCATCCTTCTGCACTCAATAACCTACAACGAGAAATTGAAAAGATAATTTTAGAAATGTTTGCAAATTTATTAAAAAAATGAAAAATTAAATTTTTGCCTGGGCATAACTAATTCAGACCCTTTGCTGAAACACTTGAAATTTGCCTCTGGAGGCCTCCCATTTCTTATGATCATCTTTGAGATGTTTCTACACCGTGATTGGAGTCACCTGTGGTTAATTCCATTGATTGGACGTGATTTGGAAAGAAACTCACACCTGTCTATATAAGGTCTCACAGCTGATAATGCATCAGAGCAAAAACCAAGCCAAGATGAGGAAAGAACTGCCTGTAGAGATCAGAGACAGAATTGTGTGGAGGTACGGATCTGGAGAAGGGTACAAAAAATGTCTGCTGCACTGAAACTTCCCAAGAGCACAGTGTCCTCCATAATTTTTAAATAGAAGACATTGGGAACAACCAGGACACTTTATAGAGCTGGCTGCCCCATAGGGTTGCCACCTTTACTTCAAGCCAAACACGAACAGAAGTGAGGGAGGGCCCGCTTCCAGGCCCCACCCAAATCCTGCCTCCAGCCACGCCCGTGTCCCGCCGCCAGCCACGCCCATGTCCCGCCTCCACCCCTGGTCACTGTCGCACCATGATCGTTACGCCCCTGATCCCGTCATTACAGAAATGCAGCGCCCCATACCTCTTACATCCAGTGACGTCTCCTTTGATGTAGATGTTCTCTTTCCTCATCTTTTCCTTTCAGACCTTCAGACCAGACCACAATTTTTTCGCCATTTTTCGTCTCTGCAGTTTGACAACAACAAAAAAAAAATCTTAGTTTACTACTTTTCCATCATCCTCCCATCTTCTGGACAAATCATCCTTATACCCCCAATACTGTGCCGCTGTGCTCCCCAATACTATACTGCAGAAACAGATAAACCCCCTGATAACACTAGTACCACACAGAGCCCCCCATATAAAATACCCCTTCTTTGTGGCCTCAGTAGAAGCCCCCAAATAATGTGCCAGTAAGAAGTGCCCCCCATAGATGCCCCCTCATGTGTCAGTAAGAAGTGCCTCTTTTCTCCCCCCCAATGTGTGCCAGTATGAGGTGCCTCTTCCCCCCCTTCCCTTATATGTGCCAGTATCAAGTGCCTCATTTCCCACCCCCCCAATATGTGCCAGTATAAGGTGCCTCTTTCCCCCCCTTCCCCCCATATGTGGCAGTTTCAAGTGCCTCATTCTCCCCCCCCCCAATATGTGCCAGTATGAGGTGCCTCTTTCCCCCCCTTCCCCCATATGTGGCAGTTTCAAGTGCCTCATCCCCCCCCAATATGTGCCAGTATAAGGGTGCCTCTTTTCACCCCTTCCCCCATATGTGGCAGTTTCAAGTGCCTCATCCCCCCCCAATATGTGCCAGTATAAGGTGCCTTTTTCCACCCCTTTCCCTATATGTGCCAATTTCAAGTGCCTCTCCCCCCCCCCAAATATGTGCCAGTATAAGTTGCCTCTCCCCCCCCTTCCCCCATATGTGCCAGTTTCAAGTGCCTCATTTCTCCTCCTCCCCAATATGTTCCAGTATAAGGTGCCTCTTTCCACCCCTTCCCCCATATGTGCCAATTTCAGGTGCCTCTCTTCTCTAAAAAAAAAACAAAAAACTTTTACTTACCTCCAACGATGCGATGCAGGCCTCTTCCCGGCCTGTGTACCGTCCTGTACGGCTCAGGCGGCGTGATGACGTCATCGCGCCGCCTGCAGCGGCCTCTGATAGGCTGCAGACACAAGGCCCGTAGCCTATCAGAGGAACAGGGGAGGGAGACGCCTCTCCCTCCCCTGCCGCAGCACAGCCGTCTGTATCGCTGTCCTGAGGACGGCGATACAGATGACTATGGAGATGACCGCTTCCACAATGGAAGCGCTCATCTCCCTGTGCCAGTATAAGGTGCCTCTTTCCCCCCCTTCCCCCATATGTGGCAGTTTCAAGTGCCTCATCTCCCCCATTATGTGCCAGTATAAGGTGCCTCTTTTCACCCCTTCCCCCATATGTGGCAGTTTCAAGTGCCTCATCCCCCCCCAATATGTGCCAGTATAAGGTGCCTTTTTCCACCCCTTTCCCTATATGTGCCAATTTCAAGTGCCTCTTCCCCCCCCCCCCCCCAAATATGTGCCAGTATAAGTTGCCTCTCCCCCCCTTCCCCCATATGTGCCAGTTTCAAGTGCCTCATTTCTCCTCCTCCCCAATATGTTCCAGTATAAGGTGCCTCTTTCCACCCCTTCCCCCATATGTGCCAATTTCAGGTGCCTCTCTTCTCTAAAAAAAAACAAAAAACTTTTACTTACCTCCAACGATGCGATGCAGGCCTCTTCCCGGCCTGTGTACCGTCCTGTACGGCTCAGGCGGCATGATGACGTCATCGCGCCGCCTGCAGCGGCCTCTGATAGGCTGCAGACACAAGGCCCGCAGCCTATCAGAGGAACAGGGGAGGGAAACGCCTCTCCCTCCCCTGCCGCAGCACAGCCGTCTGTATCGCTGTCCTGAGGACGGCGATACAGATGACTATGGAGATGACCGCTTCCACAATGGAAGCGCTCATCTCCCTGTGCCAGTATAAGGTGCCTCTTTCCCCCCCTTCCCCCCATATGTGGCAGTTTCAAGTGCCTCATTCTCCCCCCCCCAATATGTGCCAGTATGAGGTGCCTCTTTCCCCCCCTTCCCCCATATGTGGCAGTTTCAAGTGCCTCATCCCCCCCCCAATATGTGCCAGTATAAGGTGCCTCTTTTCACCCCTTCCCCCATATGTGGCAGTTTCAAGTGCATCACCCCCCCCCCCAATATGTGCCAGTATAAGGTGCCTCTTTCCACCCCTTTCCATATATGTGCCAATTTCAAGTGCCTCTTCCCCCCCCCCCCCAAATATGTGCCAGTATAAGTTGCCTCTCCCCCCCTTCCCCCATATGTGCCAGTTTCAAGTGCCTCATTTCTCCTCCTCCCCAATATGTTCCAGTATAAGGTGCCTCTTTCCACCCCTTCCCCCATATGTGCCAATTTCAGGTGCCTCTCTTCTCTAAAAAAAACCCAAAAACTTTTACTTACCTCCAACGATGCGATGCAGGCTTCTTCCCGGCCTGTGTACTGTCCTGTACGGCTCAGGTGGCGTGATGACGTCATCGCGCCGCCTGCAGCGGCCTCTGATAGGCTACGGGCCTTGTGTCTGCAGCCTATCAGAGGAACAGGGGAGGGAGACGCCTCTCCCTCCCCTGCCACAGCACAGCCGTCTGTATCACTGTCCTGAGGACGGCGATACAGATGACTATGGAGATGACCGCTTCCACAATGGAAGCGCTCATCTCCCTGTGCCCAGCCGTGGCCATCATTCACAGCTGATCCTGTGCCCGGGTCTGAGAAAGGCTTGTACCCGGGCACAGGATTGCAAACCCGGACTGTCCGGGTCATTCCCGTACGGGTGGCAACCCTACTGCCCCACCAGACTAAGTAATTGGGGGAGAAGGGAGGTGATGAAAAATCCACTTGTCAGTTTGGCTGAGCTCCAAAGATTCTGTGTGCAGATCGGAGAATCCTCCAGAGGGACAACCATCACTGCAGCACTCCACCAATCTGGGCATTATGGAAAGTAGCCAGAAAGAAGCTTCTCCTCGGTAAAAGACACATGAAAGTTAAAAAAACACCTAGAGGACTCAGACTGTGAGAAACAATATTGTATGGTCTGATGAAACCAAGATTGAACTTTTTTGACTTAATTCTAAGCATAATGTTTGGAGGAAACCAGGCACTGCTCGATACCTTCCCTACATTGACTCATGGTGGTGGCAGCATCATGCTGTGTTGGGACAGGGACACTGGTCAGAGTTGAGGGAACGCTAAATGGAGCAAAGTATTGATATTCTTAATAAAAACCTGATCCAGAGTGCTCTGGACCTCAGACTAGCCCAAGGTTTACTTTCCAAAAAGACAATGATCCTTTTCTTTTCAAAGTTCTTTTTATTGAAATATATGACAGAACAAGAAATGCGGTACATCCGAATATAAACCAAATACAGGCGTATAGCAAAGTATAGCAAACACAAACGTATTCCAAAAAGACAATGATCCTAAGCATGCATCCAAGACAACGCAGGAATGGCTTAGGGACAACTCTGTGAATGTCCTTGAGTGGCCCAGGAAGATCCCTGACCTGAACCCAATGGAACATCTCTGGAGATACCTGAAAACTTCTGTCCTCGGATGGTCCCCATCCAATCTGACAGAGCTTGAGACATCATACTCAAGAAGACTGGAGGCAGTAATTAGAGATGAGCGCATTTTTCAAACGTTCGATTCGGCTGATTCGTGGAATTTTACAAAAAAAGTTCACTTTGTGACGAATTACTTTGTCACGAAGAGCATTTTTTGCAAGTAGTGGGTGCAATGACAGGGAGCTGCGATAGCGCGGCCCCCCGCCATTGTACCCCTCAGATGCCGCGTTCATACATGATCGTGGCATCTGAGTGTAAAAAAAAGTGTGAAATTAACATAAATATTTTTTTTTATCAAACTTACTGCGTCCATTTGCTTACGACAGGCCGGCCACCGCCATCTTACTTGACGATCTGGCGCGAAATCACGGGCTCGAGATTATGTCATCACGCTGGCCGACGTGGTGAGGTCATATGTCACCACGCATGGGATTTCAGCTGAGATCTTCAATCAAAATGACGGCTGGCGGCCCATTGTGAGCAAATGGAGGAGGTAAGAATGAATTTTTTTGTTTTTTATACAATTTCAGGTTAAATTGATTCTCTCACACGAAGCACGAGGAGATTTGGCTTGAAGGTGAATCAAATTTTACCTGAAATTTGGATCGAATTCCACTTCGTGGGATTCGATTCGCTCATCTCTAGCCGTAATCACTGCCAAAGGTTCTTCAACTAAGTACTGAGTAAAGGGTCTGAATAGTTATGTCAATGCAATATTTTCGTTTTTCCTTTTAAATAAATGACCAAAGATTTCAAAAATTCTGTTTTCACTTATAGGCGACTGAGTGCAGAATAAGGCCTCTTGCAAACAAACATTTTTCTTTTTCAGTTTACGTTCCGTTTTTTGTGGACCGTATACGTAACCATTAATTTCAATGGATCCGCAAAAAAAAACGGAAGGTACTCCGTATGCCTTCCGTTTCCGTATTTCCGTTCCGTTCAAAGATAGAACATGTCCTATTATTGTCCGCATAACGGACAAGGATAGTACTGTTCTATCAGGGGCCAGCTGTTCGGTTCCACAAAAAACAGAATGCACACGGACGTCATTCGTATTTTTTGCGGATCTGTTTTTTGCGGACCGGTCGTGTGCAAGAAGCCTAATGGGAAAAACATATTTTTTTTTATTTTAGCTGCAACATATTGTCTAATCAGTGGTGATCTGATATCTGGCACTCCTTCCAATTAGCTGTTTGAAGAGGCCACGGTGCTCTAGTGATCCCGCAGCCTGCGTGCAGCTTATAAAACACAGCTGTACATTAAATAGTGGCTGTGCTTGGTATTGCAGCTTGAATGAGACTGAGCTGCACCTAGGCCATGGGACTAGGGTGGCCAGACGTCTGGTTTTAGGCCAGACAGTCCGGTTTTTAGATTCCTGGTCCTCCATCCAGCACGAGGCCAGGACAGATGGCCAGAAGTCCTCCTTTTTGTAGTTAAGTCGGGACTCACATTGGGATGTCGCTTTAAATTTTCATAACAGGTTCACGACCTAGCAGCACATCTGGAGCGCTGTATGGCGAGACGTCCCGTCATCAGCGCTGCTGCATGAGTGCGGACACACCGCCTGAGCCAACTGTTATGTGCAGCAGGTGGGAACTGAGTGTGCAGATGCTACACTATGGAGGTCCTCCTCCTTGGGCTATGACTTCATCCTCAGCCCCAGAGCTCCCCATCGAACCCAGCATGGCCCCACCATCTCCCCGCTGGAAAATTAATATTTATCTGTATTTACGGTAAGAGGGCCTGGGAAGGTGTAATGGGTGACAGTGTGTACAGGCTCACCCTGCCCCTTGTGCTGTACGAGCCGCCTCACACACAGGCCCAGCGAGCGGGGTTTGCTCAGTGCTTTATCCCCATGATGTGCTGTCTTCACAGGTGTACTATCCCCAGGGTAACACCAACTGTAATGTAAGGTAACCCCCGACATAATGTATCAGCTGCCCCCTCTCCCACATGGCACAAGAAACCCCTGCATTCATATCTGCTGGAGGTTCCTCATCCTTGTGTTTAAATGACTGTGGTGATGCTGCCAGCACCGCGCTCCCTCATAAATCCCTTATGTATTATTGTACGTGGAGTGTCAGCTCCAGAGCAAAGAAGATATATATAATTCTTCCAAGTGGCTGGCTTTTACACTGGGTTGTGGGGTACTGTATCTTAAACGGGGGGCATGTGTAGCAGTGAGCTACTGATAGGAGTCCTCTTTCATTGTGAATCATTTGACAATATAAGTCTTTGCTCACATTATGTATTATAGATCAGGAAAACTGGATGGAAAAGTGTAGTATACAGCGCTTTTCCATCCCGCAGAGTCCAGTAAAAAAAAAAAAAAAAAAGCGCTTTGGTGATGTATTTTTTCTTTTGCCGGGCACCTACTGAGAGAGGGGCGAGGTTTAGCAGGTTGGGGGTGTGGCCTAGAATGTCCTCCTTTTTGGGGTAAAGCAAGTGGCCACCCTACATGTGACTGAGGAACGTGATGTCACTGGCCTAGGAAGCAATGCTCTGTGAGCTGCATCTTCAAACAATTGATCGTCGGGGGGGAGGGGGTGGGGGCACACATACATCTGCCTAACCCTACATTAACCCTTTCCTGCTTAGCGTCGTACATGTATGGAGCAGCCCCAATCTTTATAGATGGCGTCCGCTTGCAAGCACCATAGCTGCCTGGTGCTTGCTGTTTTATAACTTCGATCACACACCATTACCCCCTCAGATGCCATGGTCAAACGTAACCACTGCATCTGGGAGTGCAAAAACCCAGAAGCACACTGGTGAGTGCGGCAGCCTCAGGCTCCCGCACATAAGTTCTTATGGAGTACCATTTTTGATTTGGAAGGCGTTCGATAGGGTCCCATTGACCATCACTCTCGCAGATGGTGCTGAGTACAAAGTAAAGATGGCCCTGATAAAATCCTCAGGAATGCCAAAAGCACTTAAAGCCCTTTCCATATAGTCCCAGCTAACCCTATTGAACGCCTTCTCAGCATCTGTGCCTAGGAGCACAAGGGGGGACTTAGTTTTGATAGCGTGCGTGATCACGTGTATCACTCTACTAATGTTATGTCTGCCCTCTCTGCCCGCAACAAAACCCTTGGGACCCTATCGAACGCCTTCCAAATCAAAAATGGTACTCGCCAGGGATGCCCGTTGTCCCCCACCTTGTTTGTCCTCGTCCTTGAGACGTTACTTCTAAAGTTTCGCCAATCCCCTATGATCAAAGGGGTGAAAGTGGGGAAATTTACCCATAAGATGGCGGCCTTCGTGGACTACCTTTTGCTCTTGATGACAAATCCTGAGGAGGCTCTGCCGGAGGGTTATGTAGATATTTGAATCTTTTGGGCTAATCTCAAATTTCAAAGATTAACTTTGATAAGTCGGAAGCCTTGGGTATTTCTCTACCGCCTTCCATGCGTACTAGGGTCAAAGCCCTTACTCCATTTAAATGGCCTCCACAGGCAATTAAATATCTGGGTGTCATGATCCCAATGGATCCTAGACTTTTATTTAAGCTCAACTTCCCTCCTTTACTCTCCAAAGTCACCTCCATCATCTCAAAAAGCTCCTCGCCGTTCCTTACCTGGCTAGGCAGGAAGAATGTCTTAACCGCCTACATTCTCCCATTGCTTATGTATACTCTTAGAGCTCTTCCTATTTTAATACCTTGCAACTTTATAAATAACAAAAACAATCCATTATGAGCAAGTATCTCTGAAATGGAGGTTGCCCTAGAGCAGTGATGGCGAACCTATGGCACGGGTGCCAGAGGCGGCACTCAGAGCCCTCTCTGTGGGCACCCACACCCTGGAAAAAGTCTATGGTGTACCAATATGTGTACCAATATGCCTTAGACTTTTCCTGCCATTCAGCAGCGCAGGGCACACTATGAACGGCACAGGAAGCGCACTGAATGTAGGCAGGCCATTGTAGATAAATGATAAAGTACATGGAAGATATATTATATTGGACTGTAGTATTCAAGGTAAATTGCTGTGTTGGCACTTTGCGATAAATAAGTGGGTTTATGTTGCAGTTTGGGCACTCGGTCTGTAAATGGTTCGCCATCACTGCCCTAGAGTATCCCTCCGCCTGCTCTCTCGCAGGAAAAAACAAGGAGGTATTTCTCTTCCGGATATTCCGACCTATATACAGGCTATTAACCTGGAAAGGTGGCTTAAGCTGACCAGACAAGAGTCTCACTGTATGCATGTAGATTTAGAACTGGCCCTCCTAGGCAAAGATTTATTTCATAGGTTGTGGTTGCCTGGGAAAGCAGGAGAGGGGGCCAAAATAGACAGTGAACTTACCAGGGGAATGCTGCATGTCTGCCACAAATCAAAAGAACTTAACTCGGGGCAAACTAAGATCCCTCCTTTGACTCCTATTTCAGTTATACCCGTCCTTATGTGCCCACAAATTAAATATCTGTCACTACCAGAGCTTTGGGACGTTCTCACAGCTCTGTTTCTCCACCCCTGTGATGATGTCACTACTAGAGCTGGGAGGAGTTCTCACTGCTCTGTTTACTTTTGGTTTCCTTCCTCTCAGCTGTTCCTCATGCGTTTGATTTCCCTCTCTTTATATCACCCCTCCTCCTATTGTAGGGCGTGGATTATAGTTCTCATTTCAGTTGTAGCTCTTGCTTTAGTATCTTCACTTGTAGCTATCAGTTCACTGGACCTGTGTTCTGCTGCAGCAAGCACTCCGGATATTGCCAGCTGTCCTTGGATCCGTCTTCTCTGCGGCTGCAACACCTTCAGCTAAGTGTACAGACATTGTTGTGTACCTGATTATTTTCTGACTGGATCTGAGGTGGCCACGGTTCCCTCCATATACTGAGTAGGGCACCGGTGGCCGTGCCCCTTCCACTATTGTAGGGGTTACAGTGGTCATCAGTCTTAGGTACGTGGGCATGCCTCGTTCCGCCATTTGGATCCGGGCATGTGCTTTAGCAGCATAGGGAGAGCTTTGAGGGTCTGACAGGGGTCACCCTTTATCCTCCCTAGTTTGGGTCCGGTCAGTAGCTCTTTTACTGTGTATACTATTGTTGCTCACATACAGCCGTGACAATATCCATCTGATGTTTGGCTCTCAATGTCTAGCCACAGATTAGGGGACTTTTTAGGGCTTAAGGCTCCTGCTGATTTTTTCACTACCCTCTCAGAAGATATGGTCCCTGGGAAAAATTTCATCCAAAGGAATGATTTTGAGACCATATGCAGGCAATTTAAGTCCTCCAAGTACGTCCCATTATCAGATCCGACGTGGTTGGAGAACTTTGTTCTACTTCCGTGTTTGCCTCACAAGTGCACCACTGTCATATATAGACAAATCCTCAGCGCTAGGGACTCAAATTTGCCACCATGGGTTGCCGATTGGGAGAGGGAACTACACCTTACATTAAATGATGCTGACAGAAAATGGATCCAAAAGTGTTCACACGGTTTTTCCAAGTGTATAAAAATACAAGAAAACTCTGTAAAGGTAGCGTTAAGATGGTATAGGACGCCTGAATACCTTTTTAGAATTAAACAAGAATTTCGCTCCACGACCCTGAGACCCAGTTAATATTACTTTGGCTGCCCACCCCAGATTTTCGTCCGGGGAAAAATAATTTGACCACACACTTGCTCATGGCCGCGAAACTTCTGATTCCCGTAAAATGGAGATCAGTAGATCCACCGACCTTAGACATGTTGCGAGACAGGGTCCACCAGATGTGCCAAATGGAAGAATTGATTGGGTGGACACATCACAGTAGAGACCGTTTTCTACAGCTTTGGCAACCCTGGCTACATTACAGAACAAGCCACCTGAATTCCCCGCAGCCAGGAACTATTTAGAACTACATGACGAAAGGTGTTCCTTTATGGGGCCTTTGAGAATGCCTTTCCACCCCCCCCCTCCTACCCACCCTTCTACGCCCTCCTATAGGGGTGTCTTGATTAAAACCTGCACATTTAAGGACCTGGTAGGCGTAAATAGTATTTTTATTATTAATCCTGAGCGGAATGTAGACTATAATTTAGGATGACACAATGTTAGGGCTGATAGCTCTGATTACTTGTTATGTATATAATTTATGTTCTTTACTTATGATTGTAAGATAATTTACCTAAGTGACTCTTTAGTCCTAGATGAGTGGTTGCCTCGTACCTGCCTGTATTGTTAGGCTATGCCTTCGAAGATCTATGTCTTGCTTTTAATATGATGTAATACACTCAACATTGTACTTCTGTACTCAACTATGATCTTTGTCTGTCTAATAAAAAGAGATTTTAAACATAAGTTCTTATGGAGACCATGTCTGGGAATTATAAGAAAAAAGTGTAAAAATTATTATTTTTTTAAATATAAAAAAAATTACAAAAATATAAAAATTCTAATCACCCCCCTTTCCCCAAAATCAAAATACATAAACAATAAAAAAATAAACATCATGGGTATCACTGCATGTGAAAATGCCTGTACCATTAAAATATACAAATATTTATCCCATGCAGAAAATGGTGAAATGGAAAAAAGTCAAAATCGCCTTTTTCTGTTACTTCACCTCACACAAAAATTTAATTAAAAAAGTGATCAAAAAGTCATACACACCCCAAAATAGGATAAATGAAAAGTACAGATCGCCCTGAAATGAGCCCTCATACAGCTCCATACACATAACTACAAAAAAGTTATAGGGGTCAGAATATAGTAATGAAAAAAATAAAAATAAAATTTCAACGTTTATTTTTTTTCAGTATTAAAACGCAAGAAAAACTATATAAATGTGGTATCGCCGTAATCATACTGACCTGATGAATGAAAGTAACAGGTCAGTTTTACCACATAGGGAACGTCGTAAAAACCAAAACCCATAAAACTGTAGCGGAATTCATTTTTTTTTTCCCATTTCACCCCATTTGTAATTTTTTCTAGCTCCCCACTACAGCATATGCGATATTAAATGCTGGCATTAGAAAGTAAAACTTGTCCTGCAAAAAAACAAGCCCCCATACAGCTATGTGAACGTAAAAATAAAAAACTCATGGCCCCATAAAGGCAGGGAGTGAAAAACAAAAGCGCAAAAATGAACAACCATCCGGAGGTGAAAGTTTTCAAAGCCTTAGATATCCTCAGGATTGGCCGAGGTCCGAAACCCTGCCCCCCTTCCAATTAAGCTATTTCAGGCAGCAGCTGGAAACTATACGGAGCTGGAAGCAGACAGCTCTATGCACCAATATAGTGGCCACCCCAAGGTACTACGGCAAATCCCCCTTTTATAAAAAAATATGTTATGCACTTATATATCGCTACTATTAGAGATGAGCGAATAGACGTTGACGAAGTGGAATTTGATCTGCTGCACATGTTAGGTCATAAAGCAAGGAACTTTGGAAATGTGGGATCACCCACAATGCCTTGCATGCAGCCAATCAGCAGCCAGCCAGCCCTGTTATGTCACAGCCCTATAAATAGCCTCAGCCATTTTCTAGACATCAGCAGGCGCTAGGGACAGTGCTAGGAAAGACTTTAACACTTTTATTTTGCTGTATACAAGTTCAGGGAAAGGATAGGGAGGAATCATTCCACAGTATTTATGCAGAACAGGGTTCAGTAGCGGAGTTTACAGCCTGAGTAATAGGAACAATCCTATTACACCTTGCGGCACTGACCGGTGATCCAAATTGCCATTATACAGCTTTGTAATTCCAGCAAATCATTCTTGTTATTGGGGTGCAAGTGCTGTTTGATACAGCCATTAACAGGGTTTACTACAAGAAAATAGTTCTACGTCTTATTTGCCCTTGTGCGGTGCAGTTATATGTTCTAAAGCATTTTTTTGGCTTGTATTAGTGGGAAAAAAGGGCTTATTAGCCGGTGTGTGGTGGAGTGAGGAAATTACAGCCCTTTTGACGTGTATTAGTGGCACAAAAATATATATTATGTGCCGTTCAGCAGTGCAGTTATATGTTCTACAGCCTTTTGTGGAGTGTATAAGTGGAAAAAAGTAAGGGCCTATTTGCCGTTCAGAGGTGCAGTTATATGTTCTAAAGCCCCTTTTTGTGTGTATTACTGGCAAAAAAATATATATTATTTGCCGTTCAGCTGTGCAGTTATACAGTGCCTTGTAAAAGTATTCAACCCCCTTGACTTTTTTTGTATTTTGTTACATTACAGCCTTAAGTTTAATGTTTTGTTAATCTGAATTGTATGTGATGGATCAGAACACAATAGTCTAAGTTGGTGAAGTGAAATGAGAAAAATATATACATAAAACTATTGTTTAGAAATAGAAAACAGAAAATTGGCATGTGCGTATGTATTCACCCCCTTTGTTAGGAAGCCCATAAAAAGCTCTGGTGCAACCAATTACCTTCAGAAGTCACATGATTAGTGAAATGATGTCACCTGTGTGCAATCTAAGTGTCACACGATCTGTCATTACATATACAAACCTTTTTTGAAAGGCCCCTGAGGCTGCAACACCTAAGCAAGGGGCATCACTAACCAAACACTGCCATGAAGACCAAGGAACTCTCCAAACTAATAAGGGACAATGTTGTTGAGAAGTAAAAGTCAGGGTTAGGTTATAAAAAAATATACAAATCTTTGATGATCCCCAGGAGCACCAGCAAATCTATAATAACCAAATGGAAAGAACATGGCACAACAGCAAACCTGCCACGAGACGGCTGCCCACCAAAACTCACGGATCGGGCAAGGAGGGAATTAATCAGAGAGGCAGCAGAGAGACCCAAGGTAACCCTGGGGGAGCTACAGAGTTCCACAGCAGAGACTGGAGTTTCTGTACATAGGACGACAGTAAGCCGTACGCTCCATAGAGTTGGGGTTTATGGCAGAGTGGCCAGAAGGCCATTACTTTCAGGTAAAAACAATAAGGCACATTGTGAGTTTGCGAAAAGGCATGTGGGAGACTCCCAAAATGTATGGAGGAAGGTGCTCTGGTCTGATGATACTAAAATTGAACTTTTCAGCCATAAAAAAACCCTGCTATGCCTGATGCAAACCCAACACATCACATCATCCAAAGAACACCATCCCCACAGTGAAACATGGTGGCAACATCATGCTGTGGGGATGTTTTTCAGCAGCCAGGACTGGGAAAGTGGTCAGAGTTGAGGGAAATATGGATAGTGCTAAATACAGGGATATTCTTGAGCAAATCCTGTACCACTCTGGGTGTGATTTGAGGCTAGGACAGAGGTTCACCTTCCAGCAGGACAATGACCCCAAACATAATGCTAAAGCAACACTTGAGTGGTTTAACGGGAAACATGTAAATGTGTTGGAATGGCCTAGTCAAAGCCCAGATCTCAATCCAATAGAAAATCTGTGGTCAGACTTAAAGATTGCTGTTCACAAGCACAAACCATCCAACTTGAAGGAGCTGGAGCAGTTTTGCAAGGAGGAATTGGCAAAAATCCCAGTGGTACGATGTGGCAAGCTCATAGAGACTTATCCAAAGCAACTTGGAGCTGTGATTGCCGCAAAAGGTGGCTCTACAAAGAATTGACTTTAGGGGGGTGAATAGTTATGCATATTGACTTTTTCTGTTATTTTTTCCTATTTGTTGTTTGCTTCACAATAAAAATAAATAAATAAAAAAAAAACATCTTCAGAATTGTGGGCATGTTCTGTAAATTAAATGATGCAAATCCTCAAACAATCCATGTTAATTCCAGGTTGTGAGGCACCAAAATACAAAAAAAGTCAAGGGGGTGAATACTTTTGCAAGGCACTGTATGTTCTAAAGCCATTTTTGCCTTGTATTAGTGGCACAAAGTATTTGCCGTTGTGTGGTGAAGTGAGAAAATTACAGCCATTTTAGGCGTGTATTAGTGGAAAAAAAATATATATTTGCGATTCAGCGGTGCAGTTATATGTTCTGAAGCCTTTTGTGGAGTGCATAATGGGAAAAAAGTAAGGGCCTATTTGCCGTTCAGCGGTGCAGTTATATGTTCTAAAGCCCTTTTTGTTGTGTATTAGTGGCACAAAAAAAGTATTTGCCGTTGTGTGGTGAAGTGAGAAAATTACAGCCCTTTTCGGTGTATTAGTGGCAAAAATATATATATATATTTGCCGTTCAGCGGTGCAGTTATGTTCTAAAGCCCTTTTTGGTGTGTATTAGTGGCAAAAAAATATATATTTGCCGTTCGGCGGTGCAGTTATAGGTTCTAAAGCCCTTTTTGGCATGTATTAGTGGCACAAAATGATATATTATTTGCCGTTCAGCAGTGCAGTTATATGTTCTAAGGCTACTTTCACACTAGCGTTTTTACTGGATCCAGCAGGGTTCAGCAAAAACACTTCCGTTACTGATAATACAACCATCTGCATCTGTTATGAACGGATCTGGTTGTATTATCTTTAAGATTGCCAAGACGGATCCGTCATAAACTCCATTGAAAGTCAATGGAGGACGTATTGGTTTTCTATTTTGGCAGAGAAAACGGATCCGTCCCCATTGACTTGCATTGGGGGTCATGCTGGATCCGTCTTGCTCTGCATCCCAGGACGGAAAGCGAACTACAACATATTGCGATTTGCTATCCGATATGGGAACGCAACTGAACGGAACAGAATGCATTTTGGAGCATTCCGTTCTGTTCAGTTTTGTCCCCATTGACAATGAATGGGGACAAAACTGAAGCGTTATTTTCCGGTATTGAGCCCCTATGATGGATATCAATACCGGAAAACTAAAACGCAAATGTGAAAGTAGCCTAAAGCCTTTTGTGGCGTGTATAAGTGGAAAAAAGTAAGGGCCTATTTGCCGTTCTGCAGTGCAATTATATGTTCTAAAGCCTTCTTTGGCGTGTATTAGTGGGAAAAAAGGGCTTATTAGCCGTTGTGTGGTGAAGTGAGAAAATGACAGACTTTTTTGGGGTGTTTTAATTTCCTTTTTATTTATTTATTTAATCTAACAGTATGTCAGACAGAGAAGTGCCAGGCCCTGCACAGGGGAGTGGCAGAGTCCTAAATGTTTCTGGCGCAGGCACAGGTCGCAGCAGATTAAGGAGGTGTGGCAGCAGGAGTCGCAGCGAGAGGCCTGAGCTTCCAGTGTCATCTAGCGGTCGTGTCTTGACCAGCAACCCAGCAGTTCTTGAATAGTTGACTCGGTCATCCACTTCGTCCCAAGTGACATCAGACACCCCCAGCCAAGAGTCAGTAGGTTCGTCAGACACAACCCTTAGTTGGCATGGCCCGGGAGAAGGCCCTGTGCCCTCACCTGTTCTCAACCTGCCTCTGTCCTTTTCTGTTCCCTCAGCCAGACAAGTATTATATGCTGTGGGCTCAGCTCCACTATACAGCGAGGACGAGCTACTAGAGGACAGTCAGCAGCTACTGGCCAGCCAAGATGTGGAGGAGACATCCGCCGCTTCCTCTGCTAGGCGGGCAAGTAGTGATGAGGAGAGTGGCGTGGGAGCTGGTGTTGCAAGCGGTCAGGCTCCTGACCCAGAGACCGTTGAGGAGGACATCAGTAACGTGCAGACAGTACTCGATGATGATGTAGCTGATCGTACTTGGGAGCCGGATGAATTAGGTGTTTCATCATCAGCGGGAGAAGACGGTGGCAGCTTGCCCGTGAGGCAGCGGTGGAGCCAGCAAGTCGCTATCGTGGCCGGGAGTCAGCAGGGTGGCAGCAGTGAGAGGTCGGGAGCCAAACAAGCCCATGGTAGACCACCCGCTTCGCAGGAGCCTACCTGCCCAGAAAGTAGTGGTGCAGGGGTTCGCGGAAGCAGCGGCGGTAGCAGTCCGTCAGTGTGGAGTGTTGGGGGTAAAAATCACCTACTCGGCAGTGTGGCAGTTTTTTGTTAAGCCGTCGGAGGTGGACATGGCCATTTGTAGAATCTGTGGGCGGAAAGTGAAGTGTGGCAAGGGTGCCAATGTTGGCACCACGGCCCTGCGTCAACATATGCAGCGTCACCATAAAGTGGCCTGGGAGAACTGTAGCTCCGATGTGGTGGTCCAGCCTGCCGAAGCAACCCCTGCATCACCTAGTGGCACACACCCGATTTCAGGCAGTCAAGGCTCCACCACTTCAGCCACAGGGAGCTGTCTGTCCTTCCCATCATCTGCTGGTCCTGATGCTCCTGCTCCTCCTCGTCAGTCATTCCGTCAGCAATCGATCACCGAGGGGATAGCCAAGAGACAACAGTACAGGTATGCGTGCACTCATCCAACGGCACAGAAGCTGAATGCGCTCCTGGCCAAGTTGCTGGTGCTGCAGTCCCTCCCTTTCCAAGTGGTGGACTCTGCACCTTTCAGAGAACTGATGGTGCCGAGCCGAGCTGGAGAGCCCTAAGCCGTCATTTCTTTGCCAAAAAGGCAGTACAAGCCCTGCACACGTATGTAGAACAGAAGGTGGGCCAGTCCTTGAGCCTGTCGGTGTCTGCCAAAGTGCACGGCAGCGCCGACGCGTGGAGCTGTAACTACGGTCAGGGACAATACATGTACTTACGGCCCACTGTATGAATGTGGTTCCTGCACAGCCACACCAGCAACTTGGCCAAGTGACGCCGCTTTTGCCTCCACGTTCTCACGCCGTTGGTCCTGCGACAATGTCCGCCTCTGCCTCCTCATCCTCCACCGTGTCCTCAGCCTCCACTGCAGGGACAATTCACAGTGCCCCTCCAGCATACCACATGTCTAAGGCACGGCGGTGTCTCGCTGTTCTGCACATCGTTTGCCTGGGCGAACAGAGTCACACAGGGGAGGAACTTCTCCATGTCCTTCATCAAGAAATCGAATCATGACTTTCTCTGCGACAACTCAAAATCGGAACCATCGTGACCGACAGTGGAAAGAACATGTTGTCGGCGCTGCGTCAAGGAGGGCTGAGCCATGCACCCTGCACGGCACATGTGTTCAATCTGGTTGTCAAGTGGTTGCTGAAGTCTTCCACCTATCTGCAAGACATCCTAAAAATGGCCAGGAAACTTTGCATGCATTTCAGCCACTCGTACACAGCAAAGCATACCCTCCTTGAGCTGTAGCGGCAGAACGGCATCCCCCAACATATGCGACGTTTTCACCCGTGGGAATTCCACCCTCCATATGTTGGACCGACTATACAGAGAAATGCCATAAACGATTTCTTGATGATCCAAGCGGACAGGAGTACTCCCCTGTGTAACTTCGATATTAGCCAGTGGCAGCTCATGCGTGACACCTGCCGTTTTCTCAGGCCCTTTGAGGAGGCCACGTTATTTGTCAGTCGCCAGGACTGCTTCATGTCCTGGAACAGATGCTGTTAAATCTGTCTGGTCAGGGGACTGGAGATGTGGTGCCTAGATCTCACGGCCACATGAGCCCTATGGGGACTGAACTGGAGGAGGAGGAGGACATTGGAGCACAAGCACAAGTGCACAGGTGACAGGAGAGGAGGAGCAGGAGCAACCAGAGGAGCTACAGGGTGATGAGGAAGACGAGGCAGACGACCCAGACACACCGTGGCAGTATGCAGTGGAGATGGAGGCAGGGAGTCCCTCCGAGTCACTTGCACAAATGGCCAGATGCATGCTCATTTGCTTGCGTAGTGACAGCCGAATTGTTTGCATTCAGCAGAGGAATGACTTCTGGATTTCCACCTTGTTGGACCCTCGCTATCGGCCCAAAATGGGGGCCTTTTTTTTACACCTGCTGAGAGGTAGGATAGACTGAACTACTATAGAGACATCCTATGTAGTCAGTTGGGCGCTGCCTATCTGCGCCATTGTTCACCCTCTCTCAGGTCTGACTGGGGGGGCCTCTGCGCTCACGTTCCTCTGCCATGGCTGCTGTGGCAGGGTAGGAGCAGTTCCAGCTCCATTAACAGCAACTTGAGTCTAGAGTCGCTGATGAGCAGCTTTCTTTACTCGCCTAGTGAAGAAATTACTCACCACCAGCAGCAGCAGCTAGACCTGGAGCAGGACCTGAACCAGCAGGTGGTGGCATACTTGGACAGCACCCTGTCACCCCACATTGAAGATCTGCTGGACTACTCGGCAGCCAAACTGGATTTGTGGCCGCAGCTGGCTGACATAATTTATTTGACCCTTCTTCTGATCGGTCAAAAGGAAGGAAAAACGAGACGCACAACAGATTCTGTCTATGTAACATCTGTAAGGCCGGCATGACATGGTCCCTATTTTGCATAAGAATTGGCTTATGATTTGGTAGCCAAAAGCAGGAGTGGGTACAAAACACAGAAGACATGCAAATATTACATTCACGTGTCATCTCTGTTTTGGATCCACTCCTGTTATTTTTTAGCTTTAGCAATACTGATGGATTACTGACCAAATGCTGACCGAGTGAAGGCGGATGCTGAACAGACAGGATCCGTTTTTTGGGGGTTATTGTTCTGATGGATCAGAGAAAGGGCAAATTAATCAGTGACGTCAACACAAACTTATTGCTGACACCCTCTCCACTCTGTCGGGGGGCTCTACTTGTGTACGCCTTTAATAGAACAGATTCTGTAGACATCTACAGGTGAAACTCGAAAAATTTGAATATCGTGCAAAGTTCATTTATTTCAATAATGCATCTTAAAAGGTGAAACTAATATGAGATAGACTCATTACATGCAAAGCGAGATATTTCAAGCCTTTATTTGGTATAATTTGGATGATTATGGCTTACAGCTTATGAAACCCCAAAGTCACAATTCTGAGGTCCCCTTTGCTCAGGGGGTATGGATTAATTAGCTGACTAGAGTGTGACACTTTGAGCCTAGAATATTCAACCTTTTCACAAAATTCTTATTTTAAGCTGCATTAATGCAACTCATTTTAACCACCTCCGGACCGCCTAACGCAGATTCGCGTTCCGGAGGTGGCAGCGCTGCGCACAATCACGCATATACGCGTCATCTCGCGAGACGCGAGATTTCGCTCAAAGCCGGCCCGCGCATCGCGGGCCGGCAAAATTAAAAGAACAAGTTCGTCACCAGCCTGCCAGCAACGATCATTGGCTGGCAGGCTGGCGATTTTCAAAAAATCCAATAACATATTAGTAAATATGATCTGTTATATGGCTTGTCTGCTCCTCTGCTGGTCCTTTCGTCGGTTGGATCCAGCAGAGGAGCAGACTGAACTGTGAGTACACCAAACACTACACCTTAGCCCCAGATCACCCCCCTGCACCCCAATTAACCCTTTGATCACCCCTTTGATCGCCCCTGTCAATCACTATTGAAAGGAAAAAAAGTGATCAGTGTAAACTGTCACTTTTTTTTTTTCACTAGTATTGGCTGTTAGGTTTTAGGGATAGTTTAGGCCCCTTTGGTAGGTAGTTTAGCGTGAGTTAGCGCCCAGCCCACCGCACCGCAGTCACTTATTCGCTGTTTAGCGTATCGCTAATCAGCATTTGTACTTTTATAGTATCTATAAGTGATCAAAACTGATCACAGTCAGATCTATAATAGTATTAGTGTCACCTTAGCTCGCCCTCCACCCAAAACGCAGTGTTTGCCCGATCAGGCCTGATCAGTCGCCCACACGTGCGTTCACCCACGCCCGCCCCACCGCAGTGACAAAAAATATATTTTTTTTTGATCACTGCACATTCATTTTACACGCACTGCGGCGATAAAAAAAAATCAGTTTTGATATTTTTTATCAACCGCAGCGGCCTCCGGTACTTCGCTAGCCTCCCCTTTGTAAGACAGGCTTGCTTTTTTTCTTGGGTAGTCTCAGGGAATACCACTAAATTTAGTAGTCCAAAATGTCAAACAGGGGGTATTCTTCTGAAGAGGCCTACAGGATTCTGACCCAGTCGGATGAGGAGTGGGAACTCTCATCTGACAAATCTAGCGGGTCAGAATATGAACCTGTAGAAAGCAGTGGCTCTCTGACCCAAAGTTCGGACGAGGAGGTTGAGGTCCCTGGCAGCACCAGGCGTACCCGGCCCCGTGTCGCTAGACCACAGGTTATGCAGGATCCGCTTCAAGAGCAGCAGAGTGGGTCTGTCGCTGCCGGATCACGTGGTGAGGCATACACCAGCAGCGCAGCCCTTCCTGGACCTAGTACCAGCACTGCCGTACAACATGGTGACGTGGCGAGCACCAGAAGGGCAGTTGAAGCTGGTACAGTGGCACGTGCAGTAGTTACCCCGTCGCAGCCACCGCACAGACAGGCCCGTAGAGCCCCTAGAATCCCTGAGATGCTGGCAAACCCTGATTGGCAGTCACCAACTTCAGCTGCACCATTAGTTCCCCCTTTCACCGCCCAGTCTGGAGTTCGGGTTGAGACGGCTCAAATCGGTTCGGCCCTGGGATTTTTTGAGCTGTTCTTGACTGCGGAGCTCTTGGACTTAGTCGTGGCAGAGACAAACCGGTATGCCACACAATTTATATGGGCCTGACAAAAAAGCATGAATTGCGGTCATATTGGTCCACGAACCCGATTCATCACATGCCCATGTTCTCTGCTGCTATGTCCAGGGCACGATTTGAGGCCATCCTCCGTTTCCTGCATTTTAGCAGGACAACACCACCTCCCGTCCCAGAGGCCACCCAGCTTTTGACCGGCTCCACAAAATTCGGCCCCTCATAGACCATTTCAACCAGAAATTTGCAGATTTGTATACCCCCGAGCAAAACATCTGCGTAGACGAGTCCCTAATACATTTTACCGGGCGCCTTGGCTTCAAACAATACATCCCAAGCAAGCGTGCCCGGTATGGGGTCAAATTGTATAAGCTCTGTGAAAGGGCCACAGGCTATACCCACAAATTTCGGATCTATGAGGGAAAAGATCAGACCCTGGAGCCGGTCGGTTGCCCTGACTACCTGGGGAGCAGTGGGAAGACAGTCTGGGACTTGGTGTCACCCTTATTCGGCAAGGGGTACCATCTTTATGTGGACAATTTTTACACAAGTGTGGCCCTCTTTAGGCATTTGTTTCTAGAACGGATTTGCGCCTGTGGCACCGCGCGAACTAGTCGCGTGGGCTTCCCCCAACGGCTTGTAACCACCCGTCTTGCAAGGGGGGAGAGGGCTGCCTTGTGTAACGAAGAACTGCTCGCGGTGAAATGGAGAGACAAGCGTGACGTTTACATGCTCTCCTCCATTCACGCAGACACGACAATCCAAATTGAGCGAGCAACCCGTGTCATTGAAAAGCCCCTCTGTGTCCACGACTATAATGCGCTCATGGGAGGGGTGGACTTCAATGACCAGATGTTGTCTCCGTATTTAGTTTCCCGCAGAACCAGACGCTGGTATAAGAAGGTGTCTGTATATTTAATTCAATTGGCGCTGTATAATAGTTTTGTTCTCTACAGTAAGGCTGGGAGAACAGGATCCTTCCTCAAATTCCAGAAAGAGATCATCGAGAACCTCCTTTACCCAGGAGGTTCCGTGGCCCCATCCACCAGTGTAGTTAGCCGTCTACACGAGCGACATTTCCCCAGTGTCGTTCCTGGTACCTCAACCCAACCGTCACCCCGAAAAAGATGTCGTGTCTGTAGCAGGAGTGGAATAAGGCGTGACACCCGCTATTTCTGTCCTGACTGTCCTGACCACCCTGCCCTATGCTTTGGTGAGTGTTTCCGGAAGTACCACACACAGGTACACCTAGCATAGGGATTGCATCTCACAGGACAGGCACACAGGGCTATTAGGGCCCTTTTACTCACAGCTGCTGCAAACCTCTCCTTTCACCTGGGATAAAGTGCATAACGTACTTCGCCACATCTTTGGGCGATTTGCGCTTTGCACATTGTCCCATGGGGAAGGAGAGGTTTGTTCTATAAAGGTAAAAAAAACGAAACAAAAAAAAAATTACCGGTAAGTAAAAAAGTTAAAAAAAGTTAATATGTTCTGTTCTAAAGTTAATAAAGTTATTGCGTTGCGGCCTGGTTTTTTCTTTTTTTTTTTTTTACCTTCCAGGTGGACCAACCGATCGACCAGCTGCAGCACTGATGTGCATTCGGACAGAAGCATTGCGCTGCTGTCAGATTACACGCAAGTCGGTGTATGCGGCGCTGCAAGACGAGATTTCTCCTCTGCAGTAAAAGATACGTTTGCCGAGGCATATGAGCTGAGGAGGTGGCGGTGTTCATATACTTTGGCAAACACTTTGTATATATAAAAAAAAAAATCTGTGCTGAACGGAAAAAAAAAATCTCATTACCTGTATGCTCAATATAAGGAGAATAGCAGAAACTCCTAATGCTGGGCATACATGTAATGATTGCGGAGACCCTCAAATGCCAGGTCAGTACAAACACCCCACAAATAACACCATTTTGGAAAGAAGACACCCCAAGGTATTCGCTAAGGGGCATATTGAGTCCATGAAAGATTGAAATTTTTGTCACAAGTTAGCGGAAAGGGAGACTTTGTGAGAAAAAAATCAAAAAAATCAATTTCCGCTAACTCGTGCCAAAAATTTTTTTTTTCTAGGAACTCGCCATGCCCCTCATTGAATACCTTGGGGTGTCTTCTTTCCAAAATGGGGTCACATGTGGGGTATTTATACTGCCCTGGCATTTTAGGGGCCCCAAAGCGTGAGAAGAAGTCTGGTATCCAAATGTCTAAAAATGCCCTCCTAAAAGGAATTTGGGCACCTTTGCCCACCTAGGCTGCAAAAAAGTGTCACACATGTGGTATCTCCGTATTCAGAAGAAGTTGGGGAATGTGTTTTGGGGTGTCATTTTACATATACCCATGCTGGGTGAGATAAATATCTTGGTCAAATGCCAACTTTGTATAAAAAAATGGGAAAAGTTGTCTTTTGCCAAGATATTTCTCTCACCCAGCATGGGTATATGTAAAAAGACACCCCAAAACACATTCCTCAACTTCTCCTGAATACAGAGATACCAGATGTGTGACACTTTTTTGCAGCCTAGGTGGGCAAAGGGGCCCATATTCCAAAGAGCACCTTTCGGATTTCACTGGTCATTTTTTACAGAATTTGATTTCAAACTCCTTACCACACATTTGGGCCCCTAGAATGCCAGGGCAGTATAACTACCCCACAAGTGACCCCATTTTGGAAAGAAGAGACCCCAAGGTATTTCGTGATGGGCATAGTGAGTTCATAGAACTTTTTATTTTTTGTCACAAGTTAGTGGAATATGAGACTTTGTAAGAAAAAAATAAATAAAAATAAAAAATCATCATTTTCCGCTAACTTGTGACAAAAAATAAAAAGTTCTATGAACTCACTATGCCCATCAGCGAATACCTTAGGGTGTGTACTTTCCGAAATGTGGTCATTTGTGGGGTGTTTGTACTGTCTGGGCATTGTAGAACCTCAGGAAACATGACAGGTGCTCAGAAAGTCAGAGCTGCTTCAAAAAGCGGAAATTCACATTTTTGTACCATAGTTTGTAAATGCTATAACTTTTACCCAAACCATTTTTTTTTTTTACCCAAACATTTTTTTTTTATCAAAGACATGTAGAACAATAAATTTAGAGCAAAATTTATATATGGATCTCGTTTTTTTTGCAAAATTTTACAACTGAAAGTGAAAAATTTCATTTTTTTGCAAAAAAATCTTTAAATTTCGATTAATAACAAAAAAAGTAAAAATGTCAGCAGCAATGAAATACCACCAAATGAAAGCTCTATTAGTGAGAAGAAAAGGAGGTAAAATTCATTTGGGTGGTAAGTTGCATGACCGAGCAATAAACGGTGAAAGTAGTGTAGGTCAGAAGTGTAAAAAGTGGCCTGGTCATTAAGGGTGTTTAAGCACTGGGGGCTGAGGTGGTTAATTTGCATTACTGAAATAAATGGACTTTTCCACGATATTCAAATTTTTCGAGTTTCATCTGTATGTGGAATCAGCTGACGACGGTGTAAAAGGAGTGCGTTTCTTCTTGACGCTAACATCGACCTGTAAGGTTGAGTTCATAGTTTAGTTATTTGGTCAGTTTTGGCCCCGTGACTGCCCTAATAAGTGAAGTGTGCAGTGATTCTAAGAGCGACGCCTGTCATCTGCATGTCATATGGACTCACAGTATTATTTCACTACAAAAGCAGACTCCCTATGCGTGTTACTGCAAGGCACAGTGTTCTACACCACTATAAAGGCTCTCTGCAGCCAGGAAATATACTTTTTTGTAACGCGATTCGCCACGAATAAATCCGGATCGAACCAGATTTTTTCAAAATATTCGGCGAAATTGAATTCCGCATTAGTATCAAGCTGTCCTCATAGGGCTCACAATCTAAGTTCCCTATCTGTAAGTCTTTGGAGTGTGGGAGGAAACTGGAGTACCCGGGGGAAACCCACAGAGAACATACAAACTCCATGTAGAAGTTGTCCTTGGTCAGATTTGGACCTAGGTCACCAGAGTTGCAAGGCACCAGTGTTACCCACTGAGCCACCGTGCTGCCCTCCATGTGAATGGAAGATGAGCTGCAGTACCCCAGCACCAGAAAGTACAGCTTTTTGTTCCCCCTCCATCCTTGACGTGTCAGACCCCCACCAATCTGATATTAACGACTTTTCTTGAAGGGAAAACCCCTTTAATAATAGATGTGGCTCCCTTGCTAGGCAGGTTAAAGGTAGGGGTAACCCCCATTTATGGCAAATCCTTTGAATATGTTACCTAAGGCCTCTTTCACACTTGCGTTGTCCGGATCCGGCGTGTACTCCACTTGCCGGAATTACACGTCGGATCCGGAAAAACGCAAGTGTACTGAAAGCATTTGAAGGCGGAGCCGTCTTCAAATTGCGTTCAGTGTTACTATGGCACCCAGGACGCTATTAACCTCCTCAGGACCGCCGTACGCAGGATTGCGTCTTTGCGGCGGTCCTGTTGTTCTGGGTGGACGCGCCGGTGCGTCCTCTCGCGAGACGCGAGATTTCCTGTGAACGCGCGCACACAGGCGCGCGCGTTCACAGGATCGGAAGGTAAGCGAGTGGATTTCCAGCCTGCCAGCGGCGATCGTTCGCTGGCAGGCTGGAGATGTGATTTTTTTAACCCCTAACAGGTATATTAGACGCTGTTTTGATAACAGCGTCTAATATACCTGCTACCTGGTCCTCTGGTGGTCCCCTTTGTTTGGATCGACCACCAGAGGACACAGGCAGCTCAGTAATATGTTGCACCAAGCACCACTACACTACACCCCCCCCCCCCCGTCACTTATTAACCCCTTATTAGCCCTTGATCACCCCTGATCACCCCATAAAGACTCCCTGATCACCCCCCTGTCATTGATTACCCCCCTGTCATTGATCACCCCCCTGTAAAGCTCCATTCAGATGTCCGCATGATTTTTACGGATCCACTGATAGACTGATCGGATCCGTAAAAATCATACGGACGTCTGAATGCAGCCTTACAGGTGAGTGATCAATGACGGAGGTGATCACCCCATATAGACTCCCTGATCACCCCCCTGTCATTGATCACCCCCCTGTAAAGCTCCATTCAGATGTCCGCATGATTTTTACGGATCCACTGATAGACTGATCGGATCCGTAAAAATCATACGGACGTCTGAATGCAGCCTTACAGGGGCGTGATCAATGACTGTGGTGATCACCTCATATAGACTCCCTGATCACCCCCCTGTCATTGATTACCCCTCTGTCATTGATCACCCCCCTGTAAAGCTCCATTCAGATGTCCGCATGATTTTTACGGATCCACTGATAGACTGATCGGATCCGTAAAAATCATACGGACGTCTGAATGCAGCCTTACAGGGGCGTGATCAATGACTGTGGTGATCACCCCATATAGACTCCCTGATCACCCCCCTGTCATTGATTACCCCTCTGTCATTGATCACCCCCCTGTAAAGCTCCATTCAGATGTCCGCATGATTTTTACGGATCCACTGATAGACTGATCGGATCCGTAAAAATCATACGGACGTCTGAATGCAGCCTTACAGGGGAGTGATCAATGACTGTGGTGATCACCCCATATAGACTCCCTGATCACCCCCCTGTCATTGATTACCCCTCTGTCATTGATCACCCCCCTGTAAAGCTCCATTCAGATGTCCGCATGATTTTTACGGATCCACTGATAGACTGATCGGATCCGTAAAAATCATACGGACGTCTGAATGGAGCCTTACAGGGGAGTGATCAATGACTGTGGTGATCACCCCATATAGACTCCCTGATCACCCCCCTGTCATTGATTACCCCCCTGTCATTGATCACCCCCCTGTAAAGCTCCATTCAGATGTCCGCATGATTTTTACGGATCCACTGATAGACTGATCGGATCCGTAAAAATCATACGGACGTCTGAATGCAGCCTTACAGGGGCGTGATCAATGACTGTGGTGATCACCCCATATAGACTCCCTGATCACCCCCCTGTCATTGATTACCCCTCTGTCATTGATCACCCCCCTGTAAAGCTCCATTCAGATGTCCGCATGATTTTTACGGATCCACTGATAGACTGATCGGATCCGTAAAAATCATACGGACGTCTGAATGCATCCTTACAGGGGAGTGATCAATGACTGTGGTGATCACCCCATATAGACTCCCTGATCACCCCCCTGTCATTGATTACCCCTCTGTCATTGATCACCCCCCTGTAAAGCTCCATTCAGATGTCCGCATGATTTTTACGGATCCACTGATAGACTGATCGGATCCGTAAGAATCATACGGACGTCTGAATGCAGCCTTACAGGGGAGTGATCAATGACTGTGGTGATCACCCCATATAGACTCCCTGATCACCCCCCTGTCATTGATTACCCCTCTGTCATTGATCACCCCCCTGTAAAGCTCCATTCAGATGTCCGCATGATTTTTACGGATCCACTGATAGACTGATCGGATCCGTAAGAATCATACGAACGTCTGAATGCAGCCTTACAGGGGGGTGATCAATGACAGTTGGGTGATCACCCCATATAGACTCCCTGATCACCCCCCTGTCATTGATCACCCCCCCCTGTAAGGCTGCATTCAGTCTTTTTTTTGGCCCAAGTTAGCGGAATTTTTTTTTTTTTCTTACAAAGTCACATATTCCACTAACTTGTGACAAAAAATAAAATCTCACATGAACTCACCATACCCCTCACGGAATCCAAATGCGTAAAATTTTTTAGACATTTATATTCCAGACTTCTTCTCACGCTTTAGGGCCCCTAGAATGCCAGGGCAGTATAAATACCCCACATGTGACCCCATTTCGGAAAGAAGACACCCCCAGGTATTCCGTGAGGGGCATATTGAGTCCATGAAAGATTGAATTTTTTGTCCCAAGTTAGCGGAACGGGAGACTCTGTGAGAAAAAAATAAAAAATATCAATTTCCGCTAACTTGTGCCAAAAAAAATATTTTTCTATGAACTCGCCATGCCCCTCATTGAATACCTTGGGGTGTCTTCTTTCCAAAATGGGGTCACATGTGGGGTATTTATACTGCCCTGGCATTCTAGGGGCCCCAAAGCGTGAGAAGAAGTCTGGTATCCAAATGTCTAAAAATGCCCTCCTAAAAGGAATTTGGGCCCCTTTGCGCATCTAGGCTGCAAAAAAGTGTCACACATCTGGTATCGCCGTACTCAGGAGAAGTTGGGCAATGTGTTTTGGGGTGTCATTTTACATATACCCATGCTGGGTGAGATAAATATCTTGGTCAAATGCCAACTTTGTATAAAAAAATGGAAAAAGTTGTCTTTTGCCAAGATATTTCTCTCACCCAGCATGGGTATATGTAAAAAGACACCCCAAAACACATTCCCCAACGTCTCCTGAATACGGCGATACCAGATGTGTGACACTTTTTTGCAGCCTAGGTGGGCAAAGGGGCCCACATTCCAAAGAGCACCTTTCGGATTTCACTGGTCATTTACCTACTTACCACACATTAGGGCCCCTGGAAAATGCCAGGGCAGTATAACTACCCCACAAGTGACCCCATTTTGGAAAGAAGACACCCCAAGGTATTCCGTGAGGGGCATGGCGAGTTCCTAGAATTTTTTATTTTTTGTCACAAGTTAGTGGAAAATGATGATTTTTTTTTTAATTTTTTTTTTTCATACAAAGTCTCATATTCCACTAACTTGTGACAAAAAATAAAAACTTCCATGAACTCACTATGCCCATCAGCGAATACCTTGGGGTCTCTTCTTTCCAAAATGGGGTCACTTGTGGGGTAGTTATACTGCCCTGGCATTCTAGGGGCCCAAATGTGTGGTAAGGAGTTTGAAATCAAATTCTGTAAAAAATGACGAGTGAAATCCGAAAGGTGCTCTTTGGAATATGGGCCCCTTTGCCCACCTAGGCTGCAAAAAAGTGTCACACATCTGGTATCTCCGTACTCAGGAGAAGGTGGGGAATGTGTTTTGGGGTGTCATTTTACATATACCCATGCTGGGTGAGAGAAATATCTTGGCAAAAGACAACTTTTCCCATTTTTTTATACAAAGTTGGCATTTGACCAAGATATTTATCTCACCCAGCATGGGTATATGTAAAATGACACCCCAAAACACATTCCCCAACTTCTACTGAATACGGAGATACCAGATGTGTGACACTTTTTTGCAGCCTAGGTGGGCAAAGGGGCCCACATTCCAAAGAGCACCTTTCGGATTTCACTCGTCATTTTTTACAGAATTTGATTTCAAACTCCTTACCACACATTTGGGCCCCTAGAATGCCAGGGCAGTATAACTACCCCACAAGTGACCCCATTTTGGAAAGAAGAGACCCCAAGGTATTCGCTGATGGGCATAGTGAGTTCATGGAAGTTTTTATTTTTTGTCACAAGTTAGTGGAATATGAGACTTTGTATGAAAAAAAAAAAAAAAAAAAAATCATCATTTTCCACTAACTTGTGACAAAAAATAAAAAATTCTAGGAACTCGCCATGCCCCTCACGGAATAGCTTGGGGTGTCTTCTTTCCAAAATGGGGTCACTTGTGGGGTAGTTATACTGCCCTGGTATTCTAGGGGCCCAAATGTGTGGTAAGGAGTTTGAAATCAAATTCAGGAAAAAATGAGGAGTGAAATCCGAAAGGTGCTCTTTGGAATATGGGCCCCTTTGCCCACCTAGGCTGCAAAAAAGCGTCACACATCTGGTATTCCCGTACTCAGGAGAAGTTGAGGAATGTGTTTTGGGGTGTCTTTTTACATATACCCATGCTGGGTGAGATAAATATCTTGGTCAAATGACAACTTTGTATAAAAAAATGGGAAAAGTTGTCTTTTGCCAAGATATTTCTCTCACCCAGCATGGGTATATATAAAATGGCACCCCAAAACACATTCCCCACCTTCTCCTGAGTACGGAGATACCAGATGTGTGACACTTTTTTGCAGCCTAGGTGGGCAAAGGGGCCCATATTCCAAAGAGCACCTTTCGGATTTCACAGGTCATTTTTTACAGAATTTGATTTCAAACTCCTTACCACACATTTGGGCCCCTAGAATGCCAGGGCAGTATAACTACCCCACAAGTGACCCCATTTTGGAAAGAAGAGACCCCAAGGTATTCGCTGATGGGCATAGTGAGTTCATAGAACTTTTTATTTTTTGTCACAAGTTAGTGGAATATGAGACTTTGTAAGAAAAAAAAAAAAAAAAAAAACCATCATTTTCCGCTAACTTGTGACAAAAAATAAAAAGTTCTATGAACTCACTATGCCCATCAGCGAATACCTTAGGGTGTGTACTTTCAGAAATGGGGTCATTTGTGGGGTGTTTGTACTGTCTGGGCATTGTAGAACCTCAGGAAACATGACAGGTGCTCAGAAAGTCAGAGCTGCTTCAAAAAGCGGAAATTCACATTTTTGTACCATAGTTTGTAAACGCTATAACTTTTACCCAAACCATTTTTTTTTTACCCAAACATTTTTTTTTTATCAAAGACATGTGGAACAATAAATTTAGAGCAAAATTTATATATGGATGTCGTTTTTTTTTGCAAAATTTTACAACTGAAAGTGAAAAATGTCATTTTTTTGCAAAAAAATCGTTAAATTTCGATTAATAACAAAAAAAATAAAAATTTGAGCAGCAATGAAATACCACCAAATGAAAGCTCTATTAGTGAGAAGAAAAGGAGGTAAAATTCATTTGGGTGGTAAGTTGCATGACCGAGCAATAAACGGTGAAAGTAGTGTAGGTCAGAAGTGTAAAAAGTGGCCTGGTCTTTCAGGGTGTTTAAAGGGTTTCTATCACTTTGTTTCACCTATTTAGCTTTCAGACACTAGCGATCCGCTAGTGTCTGCTTTATCTAACCATCCTAATATAAGAGCTTATTGTCCTGCCGTTTAGCTAAAAAAATAACTTATATAGATATGCAAATGAGCCTCTAGGTGCTATGGGGGCGTGATTAGCACCTAGAGGCTCCGTCTACCTTAACAAACTGCCGCCGCCCAGCGCGTCCCTCCAGCCCGCCCATCTCCAGCTGAAGCGATCCTCTCCGTGCGCGTCTCTGTTCTGCGCATGCGCAGTGAATGTCTGATCGCTTCCCTGCTCAGACATCTCCACTGCGCCTGTTCCTCGGAGCACTATGACGTCATCGGCGCAGGCGCAGTGGAGATGTCTGAGCAGGGAAGCGATCAGACATTCACTGCGCATGCGCCGAATACGAGGAGCATCGCATTCCGGAGGAGATGGGCGGGCTGGAGGGACGCGCTGGGCGGCGGCAGTTTGTTAAGGTAGACGGGGCCTCTAGGTGCTAATCACGCCCCCATAGCACCTAGAGGCTCATTTGCATATCTATATAAGTTATTTTTTTAGCTAAACGGCAGGACAATAAGCTCTTATATTAGGATGGTTAGATAAAGCAGACACTAGCGGATCGCTAGTGTCTGAAAGCTAAATAGGTGAAACAAAGTGATAGAAACCCTTTAAGCTAGGGGGGCTGAGGTGGTTAAAGTCCTAGTTGCCATAGTAGGAGCGGTATACTTACAGTCCGTGCGGCTCCCGGGGCGCTCCAGAATGATGTCAGAGCGCCCCATGCGCATGGATGACGTGCCATGCGATCACGTGATCCATGCGCTTCGGGCGCCCTGACGTCACTCTGGAGCGCCCCGGGAGCCGCACGGACGGTAAGTATGCTGCACCCCTTTACCATGGCTGCCAGGAATTTAGCGTCCCGGCAGCCATGGTAACCATTCAGAAAAAGCTAAATGTCGGGTCCGGCAATGCGCCGAAACGACGTTTAGCTTAAGGCTGGATCCGGATCAATGCCTTTCAATGGGCATTAATTCCGGATCCGGCATTGCGGCAAGTCTTCAGGATTTTTGGCCGGAGCAAAAAGCGCAGCATGCGGCGGTATTTTCTCCGGCCAAAAAACGTTCCGTTCCGGAACTGAAGACATCCTGAACGAATTTCACTCCATTCAGAATGCATTAGGATAAAACTGATCAGGATTCTTCCGGCATAGAGCCCCGACGACGGAACTCTATGCCGGAAGAAAAGAACGCAGGTGTGAAAGAGCCCTTAGCTATTATTTTGCATATTTGTTATATTTTATTATATTTCTGTAACTTTTAAACAATTGGTGTAGAGCAAGCCTAGAGAAAACCCAGTCAAGATGGCAACTATTAATTCGCCCTTCCCAACCGGATCTTCCAGCCCTCTGCCTATTCAGCCACTAGGTCCTCAAACCCATTGACAAATGCATGGTACTGGTTCTATATGGACTGGTTCTGTCACACCGGTCGCGTATGCTCACACATTGTGGTTTTATAGCGAATTGGCGCAGTTTTGCAGTTATTGGCAGTGCAGTCGTTAGAGGTGAAATATGTAAAATAAACCTTTCCCCTGTAAAAGTGCATGGTGGGATGTAACCTGAATCACTGCACTCAGTGCAAAGCCATGCTTGAGGGCCCTGGAAACAATGGACTCCAGGGGGCAGAGAGAGGGCGATACAGGCTGTGGAGGGATGGGGGAAGGGCAACAAGTGAAGCACGTGATCAGGGAATTGGCGGGCTGGAGCGTCTGACGAGCCAGGTGAGAGGAGTCACTCCGGCCTAACCACTCAGTACATGGCGCCCATTCTCTGGACGCTCTGTCTAGGGGTGGGCAGGCTGCCATTTCTACGCCAGTTAGCAGGTCTAGTGCTGCCTCATGAGCGCCATGGTCGGAAATCCTTCCGCTGCCTCCAGACAGGGGAGGAATCTCCGCTGCCCCCAGCAGGTACAGTGAGAAGGAGCTCCTCCAGCAGTCTGACCCACCCCCACGGTGCAGCGCTGGAAGACGATGGCTTCTCCCGCTGTACGGATTTGTGATGTACGGATTTGTGAAGCGCCAGAATGAGAGCTGGGAGAGGCCGCTAGCCACCTAGTGGTGCTGCTGTTGTACTGCAGGCACCACTAGTCTGATCGGGTCAGTCGGCATCTATTTACAGGCTGGCAGCGCAGGCTACGTTAAAAGTGCTACTGCGCTCCATTGCTAAGCTCTGGCTGTAGGCTCGGGCCTGGCAACATGTCCGGAACGCCCATAGACCTGTGCGAGGTGACGTCACAGGCAGCGCTGCTGCGGGCGTCCATTACTTCAGGCGGGAGCAGAGGAGCGCGGTGGGTGCCCTTTTCTTAGTCTCTCCAGTCTCTGTGCTCACTCACTGCACTGGCACAGATTCCAGGGTGTCAGTCTCTTCAGCCTCCGGTCCTCCACCAGCAGATTCAGTCAGGAAGCGGCACTAGGCCAGCCCAGGCTAAGTGCAGTTAAAGAACTCTTAAAGGGGTTCTGCAGTTTGTTTAACTGATGATCTATCCTCTGGATAGATCATCAGCATCTGACTGGCGGGGGTCCAACACCCGGGACCCCCGCCGATCAGCTGTTTGAGAAGGCAGCGGCGCTCCAGCAGTGCCGCGGCCTTCTCATTGTTTACCGTTAGCCCAGTGACATCACGACTAGTGTTGAGCGAACTTGTGTTTTAGGTTCGGCGTCTAAAGTTCGGGTTATCGAAGAATCGCCTTATGGATTCCGCTCCCACGGACTATAACGGAATTTAGAATCCATAACGCGATTCTTCGATAACCTTAACTTTAGACGCCGAACTTAAAACACAAGTTCGCTCAACACTACTCACGGCTAGTATCAATTGCCTGGGCGGGGCTAAACTCTGTTCACGTGAATGGAGCTTAGCCCCGCCCAGGCCAGTTGATACAAGTCATGACGTCAGTGGGCCTGCGGTAAACAATGAGAAGGACGCATCGCTGCTGCCTTCTCAAACAGCTGATCGGCGGGGGTCCCGGGTGTCGGACCCCCGCCGATCAGATGCTGATGATCTATCATCAGTTTAAACAAACTGCAGAACCCCTTTAAGTTAAAAATACAGACAGTATGGCAGGCCTATACAGCTGCATTGTGCGTGTGTATATATATAACTATGCTCAGTGCTGTTACTGCATATATAATTATACTCTGTCTCAGATAATGCACTGAGTATAATTATAATTTATATGTACAGTAACAGTGCTGAGCATAATTGTACATATGTACTATGCAGCTGTATAAGCCTGAGATTTATATACACACACACACACATATGGATGCTGCATAGCTGACACGTATATTGTCACATAAAAATATATATCAGCTATGCAGAATACATACATGTCACATTATATTTATGTGTATATATATATATATGGAACAGCACCTCCAGAGACAATCGCAGGTGCAAGCTACCATAGCAACTATGTAGAAAAACAAATAAGTAGCAGCACACCACTAAATGCACCAGGGGTGGGTAAACAGGTGAATGTGTGAACAGGGTCAAATACATGACTACCATACTTCCTATTAAGCGGAGTAGAAACTTTGGAACTTAGCACTTTAGACGGCCCCAGCCGTTTGTGCACCGCATCACGAATAAAAGGTGTGGTGTAGAACGGAGGCACGGAACCACACAGGAGCTCTATGGAGTGCTTCCGCACCATCAAATAATAGAACATGTTGGTAAAATTCCCTAGAAACGGCCCTGCTTGTTAGGGTCTGTTCCCATAGACTCTTCCTAGTGGTAAAATCTGCCACTCATTTTGAAAAAAATTAGCTGCAAGGTTTGCATGAGTTTTGCAGAGAATTACAGCCATGCATTGAAAAGGGTGAAAGCTGCAGTAAATTGACACAATCTGGATTTAAAGGCAAAGAGCACCTTTCGGGCAATTTTTCATCATTTAATTTTACTCATTTTGGGCTAATAAGCATAATTTTTTTTATGGAATGGCTTTATAAAATATTCAACAGTTTTTCCTGTACAGCATTTGCAGACTGTTGCTTTGGTCAGAGGACAGCTGTCACCGCCTGGATCGGCAGCCCTTATCTCTGAACTCCGGACACTTAAGAAACATTCAGACTAGTAACAATTGAACCATCAAGCTGTCAGAGCAGCCACCTGTCTGAGCGAATTCAGTGAGCAACAGAAGCAATGGTCTGCAGATGCACGGAAAGTAAAAGCTGTAAAGGAAAAACAGTTGAAAATTGAAAAAGATTTTTAGTCCAAAATGAGTAGAATAGCCCCCAGATGTGTCCATAGTCTTTAACCCCCTCCGAACTATAAAAATGGCACCTACTTGCAACCACAGCGGGCACCATAGCCACCAAATTATTGCTGTTTCATACAGCAGACACCCAGGGCTAATGTCTGTGATCAGCGGTCATGCCGATCACAGGCATTTAGGCCCCTTTCACACGGGCAAGTTTTCCTGCGCGGGTGCAATGCGTGAGGTGAACGCATTGAACCCACACTGAATCCGGACCCATTCATTTCTATGGGGCTTTGCACATGAGCGGTGATTTTCACGCATCACTTGTGCGTTGCGTGAAAATCGCAGCATGCTCTATATTGTCCGTTTCATAGAAGTGAATGGGGCTGCGTGAAAATCGCAAGCATCCGCAAGCAAGTGCGGATGCGGTGCGATTTTCAAGCATGGTTGCTAAGATGACAGTCTATTCACTGTATTACTTTCCCTTATAACATGGTTATAAGGGAAAATAATAGCATTCTTTAATACAGAATGCTTAGTAGAAGGTCAATTGAGGGTTAAAAAAAAAAAAAAATTAACTCGCCTCCTCCAATTGATCGCGTAGTTGCCGATCTTTTCTTACTTCTTTAATCATGAGCTGCCGGCTAAAGGACCTGTGGTGACGTCATATTACCATGGTGATGGACCATGTGATCAGCTCAGTGACGTCACCACAGGTCCTTTGACAGGTCCTGAAGAAAGACCAGGAGACCGGCAGCTACGTCGAGGAGGTGAGTTAATTTATTTTTTATTAACCCTCAATTGACCTTGTACTAAGCATTCTGTATTAAAGAATGCTATTATTTTCCCTTATAACCATGTTATAAGGGAAAATAATTACATCTACACAACACCGAACCCAAACCTGAACTTCAGTGAAGAAGTTCGGGTCTGGGTACCACATTCAGTTTTTTTTAATCACGCGCGTGCAAAACGAATTGCACCTGTGCGATATAAACGGAACAACGGAACGCAATCGCCGTCAAAACTGACTGCAATTGCGTACCTACTCGCGCGGGTTTGCCGCAGTGCACCCGGGACGCATTTGGACACACTCATCTGCAAGGGGCTTTAAACTCTCAGATGACATGGTCAAATCTGACAGCTCAAAACCCAGGAGCACTCTGCTTCTGGGCTTGGAATGGCTCCCCAACGCAGCAATCAGTGGAGCCATCTGCTGAGGCGCTCCTATGCCTTTCACAGGTATTTTCCAATTTAGGCCTGCAGGTGGCAGCACTTCATTGCAATATACGTCATTCTGGAGCTCTAAGCGCAGCACCATATATTGGATGGTGGCTGTGTTTGGTATTGCAGCTCAGTCACATTCACTTGATTGGGACAGAGCTGTGCCTAGGCCACGTGACCAATGAACGTAACATTACTGGCCTACGCCGAAGCCTAAGCGCTCATGGAGTGCAGTGGTCTCTCCCCAGCTGATCTCATGCTGAGGATAGGCCATCAATATCAAAATCCTGTGATAAATCTCCCTCTGTATGTTCAAGTATTGCAGCTTTGACCGTTCTGCGATCAATAAATGTGACTGGAGTCGCTTATGTCCCTGTACTTTTCTACATTACATGATCCACCAACCCTTTCATAGCTTTTCCTGCCATATGAGTAAAGGGTTTTGCCCTTTTAATTCATTGATTGGAAGCCATGGAGGGCTCTGGTGGCTTCTAAAGTGATGACAGATTCTAATGGAGGGCTGTCTTGTAGCAAAGCCCCTGGCTCTCCGCCTACTGTGATTAGGAAGTTTAGAGTTCTTGCAGTAGGTCATAGTGCCTACTAGATAGCCAAAGGCCTTCTCGGGCCAAAGCGAGGGGTCATGTAACAAAAGCTTTCTAACCCTGCAAGGATTTTAAACTGCCCCAAGAAAAGCTAAAGTGTCAAGCGTGGTTTTACCAGGTCTAGATTGATGGGAGGGGGTATTGAAGGATTTGTTTGAAAACTTTTATGTTGTAAAGTAAAAAATAGACTGGAATATTTATCGTACAATTATTATATATGTCATTTTTTATCTCTTCTATTTCAACTCTGCATTTCAATTACAAAACCCCCATAGTTATCCGGCACTTTTCAGTGTATCAGTTTGGGAAGTCTTCTGTGACCAGAAGCCAGTAGCACAAATCTCTTTATTGTCCAGGACTTTCAGTTTATACAGCTCAATATGAGGGGTGCATCACAAATCCCCAACTCTGCATATCTTATCCTATCCTCACTCACCAGCAGCAGGGAAATGAAAAGGGGCACAAAGCTTTTAAACTTGGCCAAGTGCCGCAAATCTGTTTGACTGAGGGCAAATGTTCTGAGGTCTATAGCTGAAGTGTACCCTCAAAGTCTGTACACTGCACCTCTTCCAAAGCTGTATACAGGTCACAGGAGTACACTGGAGCCTCTGGCAACCAAAGGTGACTGGTACAGACCTTACCCCATCAACAGTTTCAATTGAACTAATGCTTTCACTAGAAAGCAAAGGAGGAGCAGGCCTACTTGTAGCGCTGCCATTCTTCTAGAACACGTTTAGAGGAACCGGATAAGGCCCCATGAACACGACATTATGTATTTTGAAAATGGATGAGGATAGGGCATGGTCTATAATTTGCAGAACTGCCGCACGGATGAGATTCTCACCTTTAAGGCCTCTTTCACACGACCGTTTTTTTTTTTTCCTCGTTTACAGGCTGTTTTTTGCATTCCGTATACAGAACCATTCATTTCAATGGTTCTGAAAAAAAAACTGAAATGTACTCCATATGCATTCCGTTTCCGTATTTTTCCATTCCTTTGAAAAATGGAACATTTCCTATTATTGCCTGCGAATCATGTTCCGTGGCTCCATTCAAGTCAATGGGTCCACAAAAAAACGGAACACATACGGAATGTACTCCATATGTCTTCTGTTCCGTTTTTGCGGAACCATCCATTGAAAATTTTATGCCCAGCCCAATTTTTTCTATGTAATTACTGTATATGCCATACGGAGAAAACAGAACGGAAACAAACAAAAAAACGGAACAACGGATCCGTGACAAACGGACCGCAAAATACTGAAAAAGCCATACAGTTGTGTGAAAGAGGCCTAAAGCTAAAATTATTAGTCATGTCATTAAGGGGTTAAATTGCACTCCAGTTACCAGATTTGTGAGCTGACTGTATTTACTTCAAACATAAATTCAAAATCTGGATTTTTTTTGGCAGTCGTCCCCCCCCCCAATTTTAAAAGGGGTTTCTGAGATGTTAATACTGATCGGTGGGGGTCCAACACCCAGGACCCCCGCTGATCAGCTGTTTAAGAAGGTAGTGGCTCTCCTGTGAGCGCCGCGACCTTCTCCCTGCTTACCAAGCACAGCGCCGTACATTGTATAGCGGCTGTGCTTGGTATCGCACCAGAGTCACAGGTGCACATCCATAAAGCTAACATACAAACAGCAAACAAAACATGTCAGCACACTGGTATACATGCAAACAATAGAACTAGGGATTAGGGATTGTTCTGGATTACAGTGGTACTATACATGAAAAATGGAAACTCTTCAAGAACATTTTTGATCAAACGTGAGGGGATTAGGGGTTTTCTCAGTTTATAAAATTATAGAAAAGTACCTGCATGTTTGAATGCACACTATAGATCCAAAAGATCTGTTTTTATAATGTTGCATCTTTGTTTTGATGCTGCCAGGGCTGTCTGATCACAGGATTACAGTGTACATTATTCTTCTGCTGCCCGCATGCACCTCCATTACAAGGTGTAAGATAGCACTCAGGGTCTTCACACACAACACCCTTGCCACTGAGACATTGTTCTGCTTTTGTGCTGCTCACCAAACACAACACAATCTTATGCCCAAAATATAATATTTGCAACTACCAAAGAGAGAGAACAAGGTGAGTGCTAGGGATCTTCTTAGATATGAGGCATGCAGTGTGTGACACCGCTTACCATAAGGCGATAACCCAGAAAGTGGAGTAAAATCCCAAGATAGAAGTGTTAGACTTGAAGGAGTTAAAAGCTTTTTAATAATTTTGTTACCTACTCAAACATCAATTGACCTTCTACTAAGCATTCTGAATTAAAGAATGCTATTATTTTCCCTTATAACCATGTTATAAGGGAAAATAATACAGTGAATAGACTGTCATCTTAGCAACCATGTGTGAAAATCGCACCGTGTCCACACTTGCTTGCGGATGCTTGCAATTTTCACGCAGCCCCATTTA
This sequence comes from Bufo bufo, assembly GCF_905171765.1. Lineage (NCBI taxonomy): Eukaryota > Metazoa > Chordata > Amphibia > Anura > Bufonidae > Bufo > Bufo bufo. The sequence continues at coordinate 235,689,648 of NC_053392.1, read as the reverse complement.
CTTCTATGGGGCCTGCGTTGCGTGCAAAACGCATAGTATAAAGCATGCTGCGATTTTCACGCAACGCACAAGTGATGCGTGAAAATCACCGCTCATGTGGACAGCCCCATAGAAATGAATGGGTCCGGATTCAGTGCGAGTGCAATGCGTTCACCCCACGCATTGCACCTGTGCGGAAATCTCGCCTGTGTGAACCCAGCCTAATAAATTTAGCAGACTCCTGCTAAACTTAGAATTTCCCCTCATGATATTCTCCCTCTATAAGATTAAGTTTATTAGCACTTTTTTACCAAACTGGCAAAACTATAGGTACAGTATGAAACCATAAAATTTAAGTGCACCTGAGGGGTTAACTGCTGCGGATCGCAGCTACCGCTCATAGAGGTCGGGTGCGGCTATATAATTCTGCAGCCAGCACCCGCCTCCTGTATATGAGTTAATGGGCGATTTATCTTCATTGGTGGAGCAGTGCGCCCCCCCAACCCAACCCCAGTATTAAAAACATTGGTGGCGCAGTGCGCCCCCCCACCCCAGTATTAAAAACAATGGTGGCACAGTGCACCCCCCCACCCAAAACCCCCAGTATTAATCATTGGTGGTCCCCTGTCCCCTCCTCATTGGTGGCAGCTTCTGATCGGAGCAGTGTAATCCTGGGGCTCCGATCGGTTACCATGACAGCCAGGACACTACTGAAGCCCTGGCTGCCATAGTCAGCTCCCTGCTGCTGTGTGCACAAAGCACAGAGCAGCAGGGAGAGTGTGAAGACCTATTCACCCTCATAGAGCTCTATCAGGGTGAATAGGACAAGGGTTCTAGCCCCTAAGGGGGCTAAAAGTTAGTTAAAAAAAAAAACCACAAACACCAAAATATTAAGTATAAATTAAAAAGAAAGATTTACAAAAAAAAGGCTACACGTTAACAATAAACATGTTCATTTTCAGCAGATTTGTGTAGGAATTTTTTGTTTTTAAAAAAATGAAAATGCACAGAATATCGGTATAAATTTTTGGCTATCGGCCTGAAAGTTTACAGATTATCGGTATTGGCTCTAAAAAATCTATATCGGTCGATCATTCGTTTGCAGGTGACCAAAATTGGAAAAATTTACTTTTTTTTTTCCTGGTCTGGCATTCACGAAACATGATAAATATATTTTTATAGTTTGGACATTTTTGGACACTGTAATACCTGTTTATTTTTTTTATATGTAAAATTGGGAAAAGGGAGTGATGTTAACTTTTAATATTTCAGTGTTTCTTTTTATTTTAACAATTTAAAAAAAAAATGTTTTTTACTGTAATTCTTTTGTCAACTTATGGATATTTGAACACCCCATTGTCATATTGCTTATACAGTAGACTGCAGTAGTATACTGTTGCTGTATATGGGATTTTTACAGGCTGTCTTTCAAGCCCTGCCACAGAAACAGCTTAAAAAACAATTTTCTTTGGCAGGCCATCAGAAAGCCCCAGGCTGTCATAGCAACCCATCACAGCCCTGCAATATTACCATGAGTCACCGATTACATTAGTGGACAGAGAGAGCCTCTAAGTGGATAAATAACTGGATTGGAGTTATCTTCAATCCTGGTCATTGCAGCCAGGTGTCAGTTGGCACATGCTGTATATGCTTGTGCAGACCCTTTTCAAGAAGTCTTAAATACACAAAAGAAATCAGGTTTTTGGAAACAGTTGATTTAGTAAAAAAAATTAAGCACATCTAAATTACGATGTTCTCCAAATTCTGATTGCAGCTGTTGGAATGTCTTAAAGGCCATCTGTCAGCAGATTTGTAGCTATGAAACTGGTTGACCTGTTGCATGTCCACTTGGCACCTGAAGGCATCTGTGTTGGTCCCATGTTCATATGTGCCTGCATTTCTGAGAAAAATGAAGTTTTAACATATGCAAATGAGCCTCTAGGAGCAATGGAGGCATTGCCTAGAGCAGTGAAAATAGGGCTGCAGTAAACGATTATTTTAGAAATCAAGTATTCTATCGATTATTTTTACGATTAATCGAATATTCTAATAAGAAAAAAATGAATTAATAGACTGTTTTCCTTTTATAAATACTCATCAGACCCCCTGCCATCAGTCCCCAACACCCTTCGTTCCCCCCTGTGTGATCAGCCCAAGTGCGTCAGTTCCCCCCAGTGCCATCAGCTCCACTATCACCCAGTGCCTTCAGCTCTCCCCCACCCCAGAGCCATCATCTCCCCCCCCCCCCCCCAACTTGTGCCAGCAGCTCTCCCGCTGCTCCTCCTGACACCCGGAGTGCACAGCGTCATTGGTTGCTATGACGCTGTGCACTCCGGGCGCCCGGCCTTTAGTCGCACCAACTTACCTTTCCAGCAGGGGCGCCGCTGACACTCCATCGTTCCGCGCTGCTCTGCGTCTGACGTCACACAGCACGTCAGGTCACGGTGTGCGTACGTCAGGTGGTCAGTGCAGCAGTGCTGTGGAGTGTCCAGAGGCCCCCTGCTGGAAAGGTGAGTATTGCGGCCCAGCGGGAAACCACGGAGCGGGAGTAATAGCAAGCGATTCGCTCCCGCCCCCTGGTCACGTGACGCAAACGAATCTTCAATGCAAAAAATTTGCATCAAGGATTTTTTTGTGTCGAATTACTCGATTCAATCGAGTAATCGTTTCAGACCTAAGTGAAAACATCATTACACCTGGCTCTGTCAATCAAAGTGGAGAAGGCATGGCAGATGCAGAGAGCAGAGCCTTTCGGTGTATCGTCAACACCCCATTGCTTCTAGAGGCTCATTTGCATATATTAAAACTTCATTTTTTCACAGCAATGCGGGTACATATGAACATGGGACTAGTGTTGGGCGTTATACCAGTGTTCACGATATTCCACGGTATTAAGAAACGGCGATATCACCATTTCTTCTTTACTGTTGTATTTTAGTGACGTCATAGGGGCGGTTGTACTTGGGTTGACCGCTTCTATAACGTCCGCGTACGGCCGACTGACGTCAGCAGTCAATAAGAGAGAGATGGCGAAAAGATGGCGGCATCTTCACAGGCCAGCTGCGAGCCAGCCCTGTACCATTGTCCATGGCGGGGGAAGACACATGCGGTCTGGGGTACTGACAAATAAACTTGTAATAATATCTCCTATTAACATTTGTTGCCAGGCTCCTAATTCTTTCAGCGGCCATGCACATGGCAATGCCATCTCTAGCACTGGCCAATAGCAGCTGCTTATAAAAGTGACACTATAAATGGAATATACTACTTACTGCCTCCCCTGTATACAGTGGGGGAAATAATTATTTGACCCCTCACTGATTTTGTAAGTTTGTCCAATGACAAAGAAATGAAAAGTCTCAGAACAGTATCATTTCAATGGTAGGTTTATTGTAACAGTGGCAGATAGCACATCAAAAGGAAAATCGAAAAAATAACTTTAAATAAAAGATAGCAACTGATTTGCATTTCATTGAGTGAAATAAGTATTTGAACCCCTACCAACCATTAAGAGTTCTGGCTCCCACAGAGTGGTTAGACACTTCTACTCAATTAGTCACCCTCATTAAGGACACCTGTCTTAACTAGTCACCTGTATAAAAGACACCTGTCCACAGAATCAATCAATCAAGCAGACTCCAAACTCTCCAACATGGGAAAGACCAAAGAGCTGTCCAAGGATGTCAGAGACAAAATTGTAGACCTGCACAAGGCTGGAATGGGCTACAAAACCATTAGCAAGAAGCTGGGAGAGAAGGTGACAACTGTTGGTGCGATTGTTCGAAAATGGAAGGAGCACAAAATGACCATCAATCGACCTCGCTCTGGGGCTCCACGCAAGATCTCACCTCGTGGGGTGTCAATGGTTCTGAGAAAGGTGAAAAAGCATCCTAGAACTACACGGGAGGAGTTAGTTAATGACCTCAAATTAGCAGGGACCACAGTCACCAAGAAAACCATTGGAAACACATTACACCGCAATGGATTAAAATCCTGCAGGGCTCGCAAGGTCCCCCTGCTCAGGAAGGCACATGTGCAGGCCCGTCTGAAGTTTGCCAATGAACACCTGAATGATTCAGAGAGTGACTGGGAGAAGGTGCTGTGGTCTGATGAGACCAAAATAGAGCTCTTTGGCATTAACTCAACTCGCTGTGTTTGGAGGAAGAAAAATGCTGCCTATGACCCCCAAAACACCGTCCCCACCGTCAAGCATGGGGGTGGAAACATTTTGCTTTGGGGGTGTTTTTCTGCTAAGGGCACAGGACAACTTATTCGCATAAACGGGAAAATGGACGGAGCCATGTATCGTGAAATCCTGAGCGACAACCTCCTTCCCTCTGCCAGGAAACTGAAAATGGGTCGTGGATGGGTGTTCCAGCACGACAATGACCCAAAACATACAGCAAAGGCAACAAAGGAGTGGCTCAAGAAGAAGCACATTAAGGTCATGGAGTGGCCTAGTCAGTCTCCGGACCTTAATCCAATCGAAAACCTATGGAGGGAGCTCAAGCTCAGAGTTGCACAGAGACAGCCTCGAAACCTTAGGGATTTAGAGATGATCTGCAAAGAGGAGTGGACCAACATTCCTCCTAAAATGTGCGCAAACTTGGTCATCAATTACAAGAAACGTTTGACCTCTGTGCTTGCAAACAAGGGTTTTTCCACCAAGTATTAAGTCTTTTTTTGTTAGAGGGTTCAAATACTTATTTCACTCAATGAAATGCAAATCAGTTGCTATCTTTTATTTAAAGTTATTTTTTCGATTTTCCTTTTGATGTGCTATCTGCCACTGTTACAATAAACCTACCATTGAAATGATACTGTTCTGAGACTTTTCATTTCTTTGTCATTGGACAAACTTACAAAATCAGTGAGGGGTCAAATAATTATTTCCCCCACTGTACATTAACCCCTTAAGGACACAGCCTTTTTACACCTTAGGACCAGGCCATTTTTTGAAAATCTGACCAGAGTCCCTTTAAGTGCTGATAACTTTAAAACGCTTTGACTTATCCAGGCCGTTCTGAGATTGTTTTTTCGTCACATATTGTACTTCATGACACTGGTAAAATGAAGTCAAAAAAATTATTTTTTTTGCACCAAAAAATACCTAATTTAACAAAATATTTGGAAAAATTTGCAAATTTCAAAGTTTCAGTTTCTCTACTTCTGTAATACATAGTAATACCCCAAAAAATTGTGATGACTTTACATTCCCCATATGTCTACTTCTTGTTAGAATTGATTTGGGAATGATATTTTATTTTTTGGGGATGTTATAAGGCTTAGAAGTTTAGAAGCAAATCTTGAAATTTTTCAGAAATTTACAAAAACTCAATTTTTAGGGACCAGTTCAGGTCTCAAGTCACTTTGCGAGGCTTACATTATAGAAACCACCCAAAAATGACCCCATCTAAGAAACTACACCCCTCAAGGTATTCAAAACTGATTTTGCATACGTTGTTAACCCTTTAGGTGTTGCACAAGAGTTATTGGCAAATGGGGAGGAAATTTGAGAATTTCATTTTTTTGTCTAAATTTTCATTTTAACCCATTTTTTCAACTAACAAATCAAGGGTTAACAGCCAAACAAGACTGTATCTTTATTGCCCTGACTCTGCCGTTTACAGAAACACCCAATATGTGGCCGTAAACTACTGTACGGCCACACAGCGGGGCGTAGAGTGAAAGGTGCGCCGTTTGGTTTTTGGAGGGCTGATTTTTATGGACTGGTTTATTTACACTATGTCCCATTTGAAGCCCCCTGATGCACCCCTAGAGGAGAAACTCCCTAAAAGTGACCCCATCTAAGAAACTACACCCCTCAAGCTATTCAAAACTGATTTTACATACATCGTTAACCCTTTAGGTGTTGCACAGGAGTTATTGGCAAATGGCGATGAAATTTGAGAATTTCATTTTTTTGCCTAATTTTCCATTTTAACCCATTTTTTCCACTAACAAAGCAAGGGTTAACAGCCAAACAAGACTGTATCTTTATTGCCCTGACTCTGCTGTTTACAGAAACACCCAATATGTGGCCGTAAACTACTGTACGGCCACACAGCGGGGCGTAGAGTGAAAGGTGCGCCGTTTGGTTTTTGGAGGGCTGATTTTGCTGGACTGTTTTTTTGGCACCATGTCCCATTTGAAGCCCCCCTGATGCACCCCTGGAGTAGAAACTCCATAAAAGTGACCCCATCTAAGAAACTACACCCCTCAAGGTATTCAAAACTGATTTTACAAACTTTGTTAACCCTTTAGGTGTTGCACAAGATTTAATGGAAAATAGAGATACAATTTCAAAATTTCACTTTTTTGGCAGATTTTCCATTTTAATATTTTTTTTCCAGTTACAAAGCAAGGGTTAACAGCCAAACAAAACTCATTATTTATGGCCCTGATTCTGTAGTTTTCAGAAACACCCCATATGTGGTCGTAAACTGCTGTACGGGCACACGGCAGGGCGCAGAAGGAAAGGAACGCCATACGGTTTTTGGAAGGCAGATTTTGCTGGACAGTTTTTTTTTTACACCATGTCCCATTTGAAGCCCCCCTGATGCACCCCTAGAGTAGAAACTCCAAAAAAGTGACCCCATTTTAGAAACTACGGGATAGGGTGGCAGTTTTGTTGGTACTAGTTTAGGGTACATATGATTTTTGGTTGCTCTATATTACACTTTTTGTGCGGCAAGGTAACAAGAAATAGATTTTTTGGCACGTTTTTATTTTTTGTTATTGACAACATTCATCTGACAGGTTAGATCATGTGGTAATTTTATAGAGCAGGTTGTCACGGACGCGGCGATACCTAATATGTATACTATTTTTTTTATTTATGTAAGTTTTACACAATGATTTCATTTTTAAAACAAAAAAAATGTTTTAGTGTCTCCATAGTCTAAGAGCCATAGTTTTTTCAGTTTTTGGGCGATTATCTTAAGTAGGGTCTCATTTTTTGCGGGATGAAATGACGGTTTGATTGGCATCTATTTTGGGGTGCATATGACTTTTTGATTGCTTGCTATTACACTTTTTGTGACGTAAGATGACAAAAAATGGCTTTTTTTACACCGTTTTTATTTTAATTTTTTTACGGTGTTCATCTGAGGGGTTAGATCATGTGATATTTTTATAGAGCCGGTCGATACGGACGCGGCGATACCTAATATGTATACTTTTTTTTTATTTATGTAAGTTTTACACAATGATTTCATTTTTGAAACAAAAAAAATCATGTTTTAGTGTTTCCATAGTCTAAGAGCCATAGTTTTTTCAGTTTTTGGGCGATTATCTTGGGTAGGGTATGATTTTTGCGGGATGAGATGACGGTTTGATTGGTACTATTTTGGCGTACATGCGACTTTTTTGATCACTTTTATTACCTTTTTTGGGAAGTAAGGTGGGCAAAATTTCAATTTCATCCTAGTTTTTTATTTTTTATTTTTATGGCGTTCACCGTTCGGGTAAAGTAACATAAACGTTTTATAGATCAGGTCGTTACGGACGCGGCGATACCAAACATGTGTAGGGAATTTTATTTTTTTCATTTTTAATCAGTGATAAATGTGTTTTTTGATTTTTACTTTTTTTTCACTTTTTTTAACTTTTTTTTTGACCCAGACCCTCTTGGTTCTTGAAGATCCAGTGGGTCTGATGTCTGTATAATACAGTACAGTACAATATATATTGTTCTGTACTGTATTTTACTTACACTGAACAGATCTATGCTTTTAGCACAGATCTGTTCAGCACCATGGACAGCAGGACGCCTGAGAGGCGTCCTGTTGCCATGGGAACCTTCCCCGTCTGCTCAGAACTGCGCAGACGGGGAAGGGTAAGCACAGGGCTGAGGGGGGCTCTCTGGGGGCTCTCTCCCATCGGGGGGCTGCAAAGGCACAGCAGCCCCCCGATGGGAGAGGGAGGGAGCTCCCTGCGCTGTTAACCTTTTCCATACAGCGGTCCGTACGGACCGCTGTATGGAAAGGGTTAACGGCTGACATCGCATCGCAGATGTCAGCCGTTTATACCAGGGTGCCAGCAATGTGCTGGCACCCTGGTATCCCCACTAGAAACCAACGATTATACAAGGGGAGGCGAGCGGGGGATCGCGATCCCGCCTGCCGCACCGCCCGCCTCCCGCACCGCCCACACTGCCCGCAACCCTCCCCCTGCACCTCCCACCGGGCTAAAATCACTCGGGGGGTGCAGGGGGAGGGATACAGATCTATTTTAGGAATACTAAAGTTTCTGATCCCCGCGGTCAGGGACCGCAGGGATCAGAAACTGCAGAAATCGCAGCAAACCGCAGGTCTGAATTGACCTGCGGTTTGCCGCGATCGCCGACATGGGGGGTCACGGGACCCCCCCGCGCATTTAGCCTAGGTGCCTGCTCGATGATTTGAGCAGGCACCGGGTTCCGATCACTGCCGGCCGGGCGGCAGTGATCGGAACAACACATGACGTACCGGTACGTCATGTGTCCTTAAGTACCAGGACATCATGACGTACCGGTACGTCATGTGTCCTTAAGAGGTTAAGTACTCCATCCCTGTATACAGTATACAATACCCGACCGACTCTCCCTGTATATAGTGGGCACTTGACCAACCCCCTCCCTTATACAGTGTACTTAGTATAGTGCACATATATCTGGATGCAGGAGGTGGGGGATGTACTAGACCCAAGGGGATTACACAGGTCATGAGTCCTATCAGTACAAGCCCCATACAGGAGCAACAAGGAGCCATTACTGTATGGGGGCAACAAGGAGACATTATAATGTATGGGGGCCACATTTGTGGCCCCCATACAGTAATGTCTCCTTGTGGCCCATACAGTATAATGTCTCCCTGTGGCCCCCTACAGTATGATGTCTCCTTGTAGTCCCCATACATTATAATGTCTCTTTGTGGTCTGAAGTCCAATGTCTCCTTGTGGCCCCATAGAGTATAATGACTTCTTGTGGCCCCCATACAGTGTAATGTCTCCTAGTGTCCCCAAGTGTTTTTTCTTCTAGATGGGTATTTATCGCTATATATATATATATATATATATATATATATATATATACACATACATACAGTACAGACCAAAAGTTTGGACACACCTTCTCATTCAAAGAGTTTTCTTTATTTTCATGACTATGAAAATTGTAGATTCACACTGAAGGCATCAAAACTATGAATTAACACATGTGGAATTATATACATAACAAACAAGTGTGAAACAACTGAAAATATGCCATATTCTAGGTTCTTCAAAGTAGCCACCTTTTGCTTTGATTACTGCTTTGCACACTCTTGGCATTCTCTTGATGAGCTTCAAGAGGTAGTCCCCTGAAATGGTTTTCACTTCACAGGTGTGCCCTGTCAGGTTTAATAAGTGGGATTTCTTGCCTTATAAATGGGGTTGGGACCATCAGTGGCGTTGAGGAGAAGTCAGGTGGATACACAGCTGATAGTCCTACTGAATAGACTGTTAGAATTTGTATTATGGCAAGAAAAAAGCAGCTAAGTAAAGAAAAACGAGTGGCCATCATTACTTTAAGAAATGAAGGTCAGTCAGTCAGCCGAAAAATTGGGAAAACTTTGAAAGTAAGGGCTATTTGACCATGAAGGAGAGTGATGGGGTGCTGCGCCAGATGACCTGGCCTCCACAGTCACCGGACCTGAACCCAATCGAGATGGTTTGGGGTGAGCTGGACCGCAGAGTGAAGGCAAAAGGGCCAACAAGTGCTAAGCATCTCTGGGAACTCCTTCAAGACTGTTGGAAGACCATTTCAGGGGACTACCTCTTGAAGCTCATCAAGAGAATGCCAAGAGTGGGCAAAGCAGTAATCAAAGCAAAAGGTGGCTACTTTGAAGAACCTAGAATATGACATATTTTCAGTTGTTTCACACTTGTTTGTTATGTATATAATTCCACATGTGTTAATTCATAGTTTTGATGCCGTCATAGTCATAAAAATAAAGAAAACTCTTTGAATGAGAAGGTGTGTCCAAACGTTTGGTCTGTACTGTATATATCGTTATTGTGATACATTTCTTAATACCGTTATCGTGGGAATATTTTAGATATTGCCCAACCCTACATGGGACCAACACCGATGTCTTTAGCTGCCAAGCGCACATGTAACAGGTCAGCCAGTGTCATAGGTACAAATCTACTGAGAGGCCCTTCACTACACATATTTGACTCTTTGTACCCATTGATCAAATCCCTCCAATCCATTACCGCATAACGGCATATATTTAGTACACCCCATCAGACCCAAGATCTTCTTGCATTTCCACCACAATTTATGCAGTGGTGTGAAAGAAGTCTCTTCTGATGCTCCTCTATAGATGCATAGTCCATTGTCTAGAATGATCCCAAGTGTCTATCCCCCATCCTTGCAAGTGCTGCTACTAAGTGGCCAGGGAGCACATCCATGTATTCAGCACTCTCCTCCTTGGCATTTGTAGCTTGTATAATTTGTTTCAGGGTCCCCCTAAACAACCAGTTAATCGTCTTAAAATGGTGTGCTGGGACCCTCACGTTGGAATTATATACAGTAATACATATAGAAGCGACTATATCGGGGTAATTCTTTGTCACATTCGCCTGATCCAGCACTGAAGAGGTAGCATGCCAGATTAATTACTGATTATATTTCCTTCTACCTCTTCTTCAAGGAGTTTGGCCGTAGGTTGATCATCATTGATAGGATATAAAATTTAGAAGGAAAAGATGTCATGTGCCAGTCTATGACCCCATCCTTCCATCTCTGTAGCTTATTTATTGTGTTTATACTTTGCAGTCAGTGGCGTGGTGTGGTATCATATTGCTATAACTAAACCACATCAGTCTGCTTCACCTCCCCCATTTCCTGGGTCACTGCCTCGACTTCACTCAACACTCTCACAGGAGTGCTACTCTTCAATCAATCACTCATTGCCGCCGAAAACCCTTGTTTCCTTTATCAATTTGACGTTCTCTTCTCGTTTTCCTTATTTATTTATGGTTTTCTATCTATTCCTTTATCTTTTATAAAGATTTTCTGTCTTTTTAGTGTAGATCTAATAGACAAGCAGGACCAAGGCCTCCAGATTGTTGTGTCAGTAGAGTACTATATGTGGCTACAATGAAAATGATTATATCATGATAAAAAAATATCAAGCTGAGCCTCTCATTTAATTTTTATCTTAGGTTTGTGGACACGTCAACCCATTTTTCTTGTAAGGAACGGTATTATCGTACAGCCATGTCTCAGACTTCGCAAGGTTCAGACAACAGAAGCCCTGGTGTATTTGATCGTCTCTGGGAGTTTCTAGGGTGAGTATGCTGTGTAAATTTTTGCTTTCTTTATCGGTAGTTCATAACTCTTCTAGACATAATATCAGCATGGTGCAGCAGCAGGGGTGAGTACTTAGGTGACCTTGCTGGCGGACATGGATTGCAGACATTACATTCTACCATCTGAGTAATTTCAGCCATATACAGTAACAGTGTCCAGAGGGTTCTCATAATTTGCTTGCAGCCCTGACTCCTGCTAAGCTCTTTGACTAACACTTTCTGGGATCATTTTGTGAGATCATTGCTGCCTCATTATATAGCCTTTCAAAGGACATCCCACAGATGCCCTCAGCTGAAGCAAACCTGTATTAGTGACAGAATCTCTGCAAAGAACATGGCATGTGTTGGATATATGTCTTAAGGAAACCACATTCACTTACAGTTAAAATAATTGTATTTTAGTTACCGTAATTTAAAATCTGCAGCCTGGGTTATTGTGCTATGAAAGTGACCTAGCTTTTGCTGTGGATTTTACCAACTGTTAGACTCTACACCTTAGCTACTTGTCAACTGAATTCTTGTTCGGCTACCAGTTATCTCACCCTACCCATCCATACACCCTCTTACTTCCCAGAGAACAGAATTATTGAGCAGCGAGATCCAACTCGCTGGTTTATATCTCCCCAAACATCTGCCATCGGAGAGAGTTGGCTGATTCCCATACACATTAGATGATTGGTCAGTTCTGCCAACTTTAGCGGATTTGGAAAACATTAATGCCCGTGGTCATTTTAATAGTTAAAATTTAATTCAAATACAAGGTAAGATCTGCATGCAAATCTGAAGTGCATTTGAAAAGTCTTCAGACCCTTTCACTTTTTTCAATTTTGTTATGTTGTGGCCTGTTATGTGCTAAAATACGAAAAAGTTCAAATTTTCCTCCATCAATATGCACTTAATTCCCCATAATGAGAAAGTGAAAACAGAATATTCAGAATTTATTGAAAAGGAAAAAGTTAACTCTTGCACTGACATAAGTATTCCTACCCTTTACTCATTACGTAGTTGAAGCAGTTGACTTTCTGGATTCCCCCATCTGCGCACAGGATCTTTGGAGCTCATTCAGAGTCACCATGGGGTGCTGGGTCACCTCTCTTACTAAAGCCCTTCTAAAGGAAGAGTCCTGATTATTCCAAATGTCTTCTATTTAAGAATTATGGAGGCCACTTGGCTCTTGGGAACTTTCAGGGCAGCAGAAATTTTGTTGCACCATTCTCTAGATCTGTGCCTCCACACATGCCTGTCTCTGAGCTCTACATGCAGTCCTTTCTTCCTCATGGCTTGGTTTTTACTCTGATATGCATTGTCAGCTGTCATACCTTATAGGGATGTTATGCGTTTTTCCAAATCCTGTCCAATCAACTTCATTTACTACAGGTGGACTCCTATCAAGGTGTAGAAACATCTCAAAGATGATCAAGAGAAATGGGGGATCCCCACAGCCAAATTTCAAGTGTCATTTCAAAGTGTCTGAATACTTATGTCCATTCAAATTTTTTGTTTTTCCTTTTTCAATAAATTTACAAATTCTAAAATTAGGCTTTCTTATTATGCAGTATTAAGTGCAGATTGATGGGGGTAAAAATGTGTTATGGCTGGCCATGCCCTCTTCCCACCTTAACCACGCTTCCATTTGGAAATGTGGCGAGGGCGGCGTAAAAAAGCCACTTGCAACTATCTTTTCAACGTGTGCTTGTTCGGTTTTGTTAACAAACGTATATTCTTAATTCCTTTTGCAGACCAATGCATTCTGTACAACCCATTGACTTGAATTTTTCCAGTGATCCAACAGAGAAAGGTCCTACAAATAAGATTGAAATTAGCATGGATTGCATCAGGATGCAGGATTATGACCTGACTGACCCAATGTGGGTGAGTTTTATGACTTATATAGAGGGTTTGTGCACAGAACTTTCCAATAACGACTGATCATAAGACATGTTCCCTTTTCCTGCTTCATTCAGAAGATCGTGACTAGAACTCAGCCTCTCGAAGAAGCATTTCTTTCATTCATGTTCATAAAATATTAAGGCACACAAACACACCCAAGTTATTGAATTAGGTTAGTTCCTCGGCCGAGTAAACAACAAAAGCTTCAAATCCTTTCCCTTATGACAAAAGAGCTGAGTGTTTTAACTTTCTCCAATAACACTTATGTTTTCACAGTCTTTTGTGATAAGGTACACTTTAGTCTAACTAGCGCTGGTCACCAGTGCCGACTGATTCCTGTATCAACAATAAAAAAGATAAATAGGAAAAAAGGTAAGACACGTCAATAAAATTATAATGCTCGTGGAGTCTGGCTCGGATATCTTACATAAACACACGCAGCTTGTTTAGCCAGTTGCACTAGGTTGGAGGATGATATAGTAAAGTGTTTTCCGGGATCATATAAGTAGACCTATATGGAAAGATAATAGCAAAGTAAAAAAATGAAACTGGGTCTTGGTTTATTTCTTGATCCTCCATAGATATTCAGAGTTAAAGGAAAAGAGAAAAACCGCCATGGCATTTGGATGAAATTGTAGACACGCAAACCCACAGTAGAGGATTCATGCACCTTTAAGGAGGCCATGCAGAACATAGTTTCAGCTTTATGACTTAATTGAAATGGCCAGAAACTGAAGTTTTAGGTACAGCAACTATATAGAAAATAGCTATCAAGGTTACAAAATGTTATGCGTTTTTATATAATTACATAGGAGTTGGAGTTTTGTTTGATATGACACCAATTGTCTGTTCCCCCAAATGGTTAATGGTACAATGCTGACGATATTAAGGCTCTGTGATATTAAATTTATGTGATGTTAAGTCAAACACAAAGTATTGTAGCAGTGATGCCTTTATTGGATAACTTCAAAAATTATATTTGCAAGCTTTCTGAGTAAAAAGACCTCTTCATCACACCAGTTTACAAAGGAATGAAAGACCAGAGCATTTAAAGTGGTTGTCCCATTAAGAAAACTTATCCCCTATTCATTGGGTGCCTGACGTTCACAAGACTGGGGCCCATGCTCGTTCCTTTGGAAGGTCCCACATGTGCTCCGCCCTCCATTCAATTCTATGGGTCTGCTGAAAATAGAAGAATGCTTGTACTCCAGCAGTCCCATGGCGTTGAATGGAGCAGAGGATACGCATGTGTGTCTCACTCTGCATTCAAATGTGGAGCACAGACACCCTCTTTTGATTGGCAGGTGAATAGGGGGTATATTGTGTTAATTGGAAAACCCCTTTAAAAGATGTAAAAGATTGTTCATGAGGTGCTACAATTTAAAGTAACATAATTAAAAAAAGCAATGATAGGCAGTAGGGGTGGGCGATATACGATATAAACTTGTGCCACGATATGGATTTTGTGCATATCGCCTATGTCGCCGGACCGTGATATGACCACGGAGCGGTAGTGAATGATCGCGCTCTCGGCACGCACCATGTTCTCCTGAGCCGGCACAGTGGAGAAGGAGGGAGTCCCTCCCTCCCCACTGTGTGCGGCTGCCGCTGGCCACCAGTAAGAACAGAGTAGGAGGAGGAGGAGGTGAGGGACTGTGGCCACTGCGCCACCAATGAATGCCTGAATACCAACGTAGCGTTCATGTGCCGGCCATATCCCGGCCCCTGTGACTGCACGCTGCGATCCGCCGCAATTAACCCCTCAGTTGAGGGGTTAATCGCGCGGATCACAGCATCCTGTCAAAGGTCGGGTGCCGGGAATGTTCTTCAGTCTCTGCATTGGTGGCAGTGGGCAGTTCCGATCGGCGTCCCAGCAGTGTAATGCTGGGGCTCCGATCGGTTACCATGGCAGCCAGGACTGAAGTCCTGGCTGCCATGGTATGTTAGTGAGCAGCATTATACTCACGTTCGCTGTGGCCGCCGGTCGCTCCTTCTTCTGTCTGTGCGGAGCATTGCTAATGCTTATAGCATTAGCAATGCGCCGCACAGACCTATGAGAAGAAGGAGCGCCCGGCGGCCACGGCGCATGTGAGTATAATGCTGCTCACTAACATACCATGGCAGCCAGGACTTCAGTAGCGTCCTGGCTGCCATGGTAACCGATCGGAGCCCCAGCATTACACTGCTGGGACTCCGATCGGAACTGACCACTGCCACCAATGATCGGGGGGAGGAGGTGGGTTTGAGTTACCAGAGGGGGCTGATAAGAGGGAGAGGCTGGGGGGCAGATCCGAGGCTGGTGGGCGGATCAGAGGCTGGGGGGCACATGAGAGGCTGGGGAGCACATGAGAGGCTGGCTGCCATGGTCAGCTCCCTGCTGTTGTGTGCACAAAGCACAGGGCAGCAGGGAGAGTGTAAAGTCCTATTCACCCTAATAGAGCTCTATTAGGGTGAATATGACAAGGGTTCTAGCCCTTAAAGAGGACCTTTCACTAGTGTACAAACTAAAAACTAACTATATCAGTGGGCAGAGCGGCGCCCAGTGGTCCCCCTGCACTTACTAGTATGTCTGGGCGCCGCTCCGTTCGCCCGGTATAGGCTCCGGTATCTGCAGTTCCGTCTGTTGTACTGGACTGATTTTTTGTATGAGGCGTGTCCCTTGCTGCAGCGCTGGCCAATCGCTGCAGCAAGGGACACGCCTCATACAAAAAATCAGTCCAGTACAACAGACGGAGCTGCAGATACCGGAGCCTATACCGGGCGAACGGAGCGGCGCCCAGACATACTAGTAAGTGCAGGGGGACCCCTGGGCGCCGCTCTGCCCACAGATATAGTTAGTTTTTAGTTTGTACACTAGTGAAAGGTCCTCTTTAAGGAGGCTAATAGTTATTAAATAAAAAGTAAAAAAAAAAAAAAAAAAAAGTTTAAACACCCCCCCCCCCCCCAATATAGAAAACAATATATCGTGATATATATCGCATATCACACATGCTTAAAATTATATCGCAATATAGATTTTAGGCCATATCGCCTAAAAAAAAAAAACTGCATTCCAGCACTGCAGCTTCCCGGCAGTCCCTGCTGGACCAAAAGTGACGAGACCACTGCAGCCAGTCAGTGACTTCAGTAGTCAGACCAATGAGTCTTCATTCCCAGTGAGGGATGTTTGCCAGGCTGGAATATGCACCCGCCACACTACCATTTTATGTAAAAAAAAGCTGGTGTGTGGCGTGCAGTACATTACGTATGTAATACCTGTGCATTTAACAAATCTGTTTCTGTTAATACTGTGTTACATGTGAAATCTATATCCAACCAGATTCTAGCATTGTGTGTATACTGTTTTTGTATTTAGGTGGGTAGAAGTGATGAATCAGGTATTTTCACTCATCTTTTATTGGGTGACTGACTTTGACCACATTATATTCAGAATTCTGCATATTGTTCTATAGACAGGTGCAAACTGAATAGAGAGAGTGTGTTTCATATTAATTAAACATTAACATGCGAGTGCAAATATTGTCAGACATGAATAGTAGAGATGAGCGAATTTCATATTTTGAAATTCATTCACTTTTCGTTTACTGGTAAAAGGTGAATTGCCTTATGGATTCTGTTACCACGGACCATAACGCAATTCTATGATGGAATGCATAACGGAATGCTTTTAGAGGCATTCTGTTATTTATTCCGTCATAATAGAAGTCTATGGGCTGCATAACGGATCCATCCCTTTTTCATTATGCAGGAGAGGACTCCCCTGCATAACGGAAACGGAACAGATCCATTTTGCAGCCCATAGACTTCTATTATGATGGAATGAATAACAGAATGCCTCTAAAGGCATTCCGTTATGCATTCCGTCATAGAATTGCGTTATGGTCCGTGGTAACGGAATCCATAACGCAATTCACCTTTTACCAGTAAACGAAGCGTGAACAAATTTCATAACCGGAAATTCGCTCATCTCTAATGAATAGTATTTCTTTTGGCAGACAGAAATTTTGTTAAGTATTTGATACACTGGCGATTTTGCAAGTTTTCCCACCTACAAAGAATGGAGAGGTCTGTAATTTTTATCATAGGTATAGTTCAACTGTGAGAGACATAATTTAAAAAACAATCCAGAAAATCACATTGTATAATTTTTTTATTCATTTTCATTTTATTGCATTACATTAGTATCTGATACAATAGAAAAACAGAACTTAATATTTGGTACAGAAACCTTTGTTTGCAATTAGAGGTCAGATGTTTCCTGTAGTTCTTGACCAAGTTTGCACACATTGCAACAGGGATTTTGGCCCACTCCTCCACACAGATCTTCTTCAGATCTTTCAGGTTTCGGGGCTGTCGCTGGGCTACACTGAGTTTCAGCTTCCTCCAAAGATTTTCGATTGGGTTCAGTTCTGGAGACTGCCAAGACCACACCAGAACCTTGAAATTCTTCTAACGAAGCCACTCCCTTAGTTGTCCTGGCTGTGTGCTTCGGGTCGTTGTCATGCTGGAAGACCCAGCCACAACCCTTCTTTAATGTTCTTACTAAGGGAAGGAGGTTGTTGGCCAAAATCTCACGATACATGGTCCCATCCATCCTCCCTTCAATATGGTGCAGTCATCCTGTCTACTTTGCAGAAAAGGACCCCCACAGTATGATGTTTAAACCCCCATGCTTCACGGTTGGTCTCATCTAACCACATGACCTTCTCCCATGCCTCCTCTAGATCATCCAGATGGTCATTGGTGAACTTGAAACGGGTTTGGACATGTGCTGACTTGAGCAGGGGGACCTTCTGTGCGATGCATGATTTTAATCCATGTAGTGTGTTACTAACGTTAATCTTTGAGACTGTGGTCCCAGCACTCTTCAGGTCATTGACCAGGTCCTCCCGTGTAGTTCTGGGCTGATTCCTGACCTTTCTCAGAATCGTCCTTACCCCACGAGACCAGACCGAGGACAGTCATCTTGTGTTTCTTCCATTTTGTAATATTTACGCCAACAGTTGTTGCCTTCTCACCAAGCTGCTTGCCTATTATCCTGTAGCCCATCCCAGCCTTGTGCAGGTCTACAATTTTGTCCCTGGTGTCCTTAGACAGCTCTTTGGACTTGACCATGGTGAAGACATTGGAGTGTGATTGAGCGTGTGGACGGGTGTCTCTTATACAGGTAACGAGTTCAAACAGGTGCAATTAATACAGGTAATGAGTGCAGAGTAGGAGGGCTTCTTAAGGAAAAACTAATAGGTCTGTAAGAGCCAGCATTCTCGCTGGTTAGTAGGTGATCAAATACTTATTTCATGCAATAAAATGCAATTTAATTATTTAAAAATCATACAATGTGATTTTCTGGAATTTTTTTATTTTTTTAATTATTTTTTTTGATTCTGTCTCTCACAGTTCAAGTGTACCTACGATAAAAATTACAGACCTCTCCATTCTTTGTAGGTGGGGAAACTTTCAAAATCACCAGTGTATTAAATACTTATTTTCCCCACTGTATATTTACAAGAAGGAAACATTGCCTAAGCTACGTGCTTTTACATAAACCAGAAAGATCATTTCCCCCAAAAATCTAAATATCCTAAAGTTCTAGAGTGGTCCTCTGATATCAAGTTATATTGATTTGTGGGAAAGTTGACTACTTATTTTATGACCATTAGAGAGCCCACTGCGATCATCACCCACATTTGTAAGGTTAATAAATGAGATCTGTCCATTTAGGCAAGCAAAAGCAAGCATGAGGGCAGCCAGTTTTTACCACCCCATGGTGAAATGAACGCTCAGGTATTCAGGCACTGCCAGAGGATGCAGAGCTTTACGGAGGTTCCCAGCCTGTTTCCTGTACACCACACTTTAAATCCAGGTTTACACTTAAAGAGGACCTTTCACCGATTCTTACCCTATGAACTAACTATACAGACATGTGGAGCGGCGCCCGGGGATCTCACTGCACTTACTATTATCCCCGGGCGCCGCTCCGTTCTCCCGTTATGCCCTCCGGTATCTCCGCTCACTAAGTTATAGTAGGCGGAGATACCAGTCCCTAAGTTATGGTAGGCGGAGTCTGCCCTAGCGCTGGCCAATCGCAGCGCAGAGCTCACAGCCTGGGAGGTTATTTTCTCCCAGGCTGTGAGCTCTGCAATGCGATTGGCCAGCGCTAGGGCAGACTCCGCCTACCATAACTTAGGGAACGGATATACCGGAGGGCATAACGGGAGAACGGAGCGGCGCCCGGGGATAATAGTAAGTGCAGAGAGATCCCCGGGCGCCGCTCCACATGTCTGTATACTTAGTTCATAGGGTAAGAATCGGTGAAAGGTCCTCTTTAAGTTTAACTTCTGTCAGCATCTAGCGACCTACTTACCTGTCAATGGCTTTATTGGCAATCATCTCTGACCCCTTTGAAGCATCTTCT
This sequence comes from Bufo bufo, assembly GCF_905171765.1. Lineage (NCBI taxonomy): Eukaryota > Metazoa > Chordata > Amphibia > Anura > Bufonidae > Bufo > Bufo bufo. Next base: position 235,670,027 of record NC_053392.1, on the reverse strand, counting down.
ATCTGCTGTCAATAAAGCCTAGATAGGAGGGTTTGCTGCTGGGATCACAGTGTACTTGCCCGCTGAAGAAAGCCCGGTGGAAATTAATTTGCATCTGCCACTGCTGTTCAAATTGTTTTTATAAAGTCCCTACACCTGAAGATAATCATGAAGATTATCGCTAACAAATGTTCGTATGATGACACGGCAGTTTAATACTGCCGCCGATTACCCGGTGAATGAGCAAACGCTCATTGATAGGGTAATTGGAATCTTTAAGTAGGTTTAAAAATCCTCATTTGTTGGCGGCAGATCGTGCCGTGTAATCACGCTCTGCTGTCGGTAAACATTGATTCTGTATGGGATGAGTGATGGCATTAGCGATCACTTATCCCCATACTGAGGAGGAGATCACTGGATGTAATAGCAGCAGTCTCCTCCGCTTAGCGAGCAGGCGATTGTTGGGAAGGATCGCTTCTTTTTCGAAAATTGCCTACTTCATCTGCAGCTGTAATAGGACCCTAAGGAATGCTGTGTTACCGATGGCACACAGATATGTTCAGAAAGGTGTCCCTAGCCACTGTATAGTGGTGATAGTGGTTTATGGGGGCCAAAACCACAAATGCTGTAGGTTCCCTTATTTATGTGTTTGTACTGTGACTGTGAGTGACAGCCTGCAGTGCGGCCGCGATACCCCAAGTCTCGCGCACGTGCATTGCGCCACTGAAACCCGGCTAACAGCGGCAGCAGGAGATAGGATAGAGCATTACCACAGAGCGCACCGCGCATGCGCGAGACTTGGGGAATCACGGCCGCACTGCAGGCTGTAACTCTCAGGCAAGAGGAGACGGTTAGGGGGCATGGTTACCTTGACTTGAAGCAAGGAGGCCGCTGCCCCCCTGACTTCAAGCTGGCTGGCACTATAGCGCTGATGGAGAATTAAACTGCGTTTTTTGAACTTGCGCAGCATTGGACAGCAGGATGAAATATATGATTATTACCAGGCTGCGGGCTACTATGAGGTACTGCTGGCGGGTGTATATTAGGGTTGGGCGATATACCGGTGTTCACGATATACCACGATATAAAAAAATGGCGATATCGCTGTTTCCTAATTTGTGATGTCATCGAAGCGGTCATGTGCGCTGACCGCTTCAAAAACTGCGGCTGCCCGCCCCTGCATAATTACACACCAATTTCCTCCTGCAGCGGCCGACCAGGCTCCTCCTCGCTTGCTCCCATGGTGCAGTCTTCGCCCACCGACGTCTAACGTCAGAATCAGATGACGTCCAGGCTGAGCAGCGCAGTAGCAGCGAGCGAGTGGCGGGAAAGTCAGTCAGAAGTTGAACTTTATCACAGCTGCCGGACAGGCAGCTATTAAAGGTGTAATGTCTCTGCCCCAATTATATGTCTTCTGTCCGACCTTGGCCTACTCAGTCGTCAGTCCTTCATGCCTGCCTGCCTGCAATGCAACTAGCTGTATGCTCCGCACTGCACATTGAAATAACAGTAAGCAGGCAGGGAATGAGCCATCACGAGTCCCTCCCTCCCCCATGACCAACAAGAAGGAATTACTGTATGGTGGTGGCAGGCAGGTCACAAGACATAGGGGGGAAGGGCAGCACCTTGTGGCTGCTGCCCCCACTGTAATGTCTCTTTTTGTGACTACTGCCCCCATACTGTAATGTCTCCTTGTGGCTGCGCTGCTGCCCCCATACCGTAATGTTTCCTTGTGGCTGCTGCCCCGGCGAACACTGCCATACAGTGTGACAATTAATATCTCCAAGTTGTGGCTGCCTGGCCGTTCCCCCAAGCCAATGTCTCCTTGTGGCCCCCATTATCCCCATAAAGTATAATGTCTCCTTGTGGCTGCCCTCATATGTCTCCTTGTGGCACCCATACAGTATAATGTCTCCTGCTGGCTGCCCCATACAGTATAACGTCTCCTTGTGGCTGCCCCCATACAGTATAATGTCTCCTGCTGGCTGCCCCATACAGTATAACGTCTCTTTGTGGCTGCCCCCATACAGTATAACGTCTCCTTGTGGCGGCCCCCCATACAGTATAACATCTCCTTGTGGCTGCCCCCATACAGTATAACGTCTCCTGCTGGCTGCTTCATACAGTATAACGTCTCCTTGTGGCTGCCCCCATACAGTATAACGTCTCCTTGTGGCTGCCCCCATACAGTATAACGTCTCCTTGTGGCTGCCTCCATACAGTATAACGTCTCCTTGTGGCTGCCCCCATACAGTATAACGTCTATTGCTAGCTGCCCCCATACAGTATAACGTCTCCTTGTGGCTGCCTCCATACAGTATACTGTCTCCTTGTGGCTGCCCCCATACAGTATAACGTCTCCTTGTAGCTGCCCCCATACAGTATAACGTCTCCTTGTGGCTGCCTCCATACAGTATAACGTCTCCTTGTGGCTGCCCCCATACAGTATAACGTCTATTGCTAGCTGCCCCCATACAGTATAACGTCTCCTTGTGGCTGCCTCCATACAGTATACTGTCTCCTTGTGGCTGCCCCCATACAGTATAACGTTCCCTTGTGGCTGTCCCCATACAGTATAACGTCCACTTGTGGCTGCCCCCATACAGTATAACGTCTACTTGTGTGTTTTTTCTTTTAAGCGGTTATTTATCGCAATGTTTATCGTTATCGCGATAAATTTAATATCGTTGTCGTTTGAATATTTTTGATATCGCCCAACCCTAGTGTAGATGCATTTTTGAGGTGACAGGTTCCCTCCCAGACTCCAAAGACATGCTGATAGGGAATTTAGGTTGTTGAGCTCCAAGCAGAATATGTCCAGGCTATATAAGTGAGTAGAATAAATAAATGAAATTGTGGTAAGCAGGTCTTAAAGGGAATGTGCAGTAAAAAAAGTAGTAAATGAGGCGCACAGGAACACACAAAGACCAAGCAGAGGTGCACTCAGTAAAGTGGACTCACCCAGTCCACTAAAAATAACGTGCAACTTGTGATAAATGAACTGGGCACTCTCAGGATACAGGGATCACACAGATATTTATTAATATATAAGGCAAAAAACGACAATAAAAGAGAGAATATGGCCCTCCTGTAGGAAAGCTATGTATAAAACAACACTTGCTCACTATAACCGGCACTCTGACTCTAGATGGATATTATAAACTACACATGGCATATTCTAACATTAAAACGACAATAAAAAGGTACATCATAGATTATTCACACAATAAAAGAATCGCACAATTAAAACGCATATATATCGCAAATGCTGAATTTTTACTGGGAAAACTACAATTGCGAGTTGTTCCCCAACTCACTGGCGAAGTTCTGAAGCTCCAAGGTAACAGTTAGAGGCACCGTGACGTGATAGTCCCACAACAAAACAGGTATAGCGGCGTCCCGCTCTATATTCAACCAGTAGCGTCCCACTGGGCTAATAGCATTTGAGTCTTGTTAGATCTCTTGTCAGCAAATATTTGATGAAAAAGATAGTCTTACCGGAAAGGTTCTCCTCACCACTTCGCTGCACACCGTCGCTCTGCTGGGTCGTGTTTTAAATTACCTCCAGGCTTTTTTGAGCGGTCAGGTTGTTAAAATCCCACGTAGGTAAAAGTTTGGCATGTGCAGCCCGGTCTCTGCTGTAGGCTGTCCCGGATTCTTTATACTTGAACCTTATCGTGGTGTTTAGCAGTATGGTGCGGGGTTCCGGCACTATCTATTGGTCCTCACTCCTTAAAAATTCGGGGTCCTGTTAGAGCTAGACGCGTTTCGGGGCTTAAGATTGCCCCTTCCTCAGTAGCCCCGAAACGCGTCTAGCTCTAACAGGACCCCGAATTTTTAAGGAGTGAGGACCAATAGATAGTGCCGGAACCCCGCACCATACTGCTAAACACCACGATAAGGTTCAAGTATAAAGAATCCGGGACAGCCTACAGCAGAGACCGGGCTGCACATGCCAAACTTTTACCTACGTGGGATTTTAACAACCTGACCGCTCAAAAAAGCCTGGAGGTAATTTAAAACACGACCCAGCAGAGCGACGGTGTGCAGCGAAGTGGTGAGGAGAACCTTTCCGGTAAGACTATCTTTTTCATCAAATATTTGCTGACAAGAGATCTAACAAGACTCAAATGCTATTAGCCCAGTGGGACGCTACTGGTTGAATATAGAGCGGGACGCCGCTATACCTGTTTTGTTGTGGGACTATCACGTCACGGTGCCTCTAACTGTTACCTTGGAGCTTCAGAACTTCGCCAGTGAGTTGGGGAACAACTCGCAATTGTAGTTTTCCCAGTAAAAATTCAGCATTTGCGATATATATGCGTTTTAATTGTGCGATTCTTTTATTGTGTGAATAATCTATGATGTACCTTTTTATTGTCGTTTTAATGTTAGAATATGCCATGTGTAGTTTATAATATCCATCTAGAGTCAGAGTGCCGGTTATAGTGAGCAAGTGTTGTTTTATACATAGCTTTCCTACAGGAGGGCCATATTCTCTCTTTTATTGTCGTTTTTTGCCTTATATATTAATAAATATCTGTGTGATCCCTGTATCCTGAGAGTGCCCAGTTCATTTATCACATCTTAAAGGGAATGTGTCATGAGAAAATGACAGTTTTTATGTTTAAGTAGATCGTCAAATATTCTTTAAAAATATGTTAATTTCCCATGTCAATATCTATATTTAAATAAAAACCTTACAATCCTGCAGATTTAACATTGGCCACTAGGCCTAATAATAGACTCCACTTCTTGGTCTGTACAGATCACTTATCTGCAGTTATCTCATTATCATTACAGGAAAGTTTAGAATGGCATATATCACCTCTGTGTATAGATAACACAGGATCCACCATTCACAGGTGATTGTCAAAGCTTATCTAGTCCTTTCTTGCAAAAGGACTTCTGCGCAGGTCACAGAGCATGCCTAGAAAACTTTCACAAAAGTCAATGAGGTCAGCTCCAGACCATTGTGTCTACCATAAAGCAATTATTTAAATGCTGTTAAGAACAGCTCAGGTAAGATGGCTGTCCCCATAATCATGTTCAGAAAATAAAATAAAAAAAATCTGCAATCAGAAAATAAAAACCGATTAGTAAAAAGATGTGTTGCTATCTGGTTTTAACTGACAGATAAAATTTTGGTGGCACATTCCTTTTAACTATTGTTGAGCGAACTTGTGTTTTAAGTTCGGCGTCTAAAGTTCTGGTTCGGGATATCGAAGTATCCCGTTATGGATTCTAAATTCCGTTTATGGTCTGTGGTAGCGGAATCCATAACTGGGTACTTGGATAACCCGAACTTTAGACGCCAAACTTAAAACACAAGTTCGCTCAACACTACTTTTAACGTCTTCCTGACTGCCCCACGTAAATTTACGTTGGTGGTTGGGAATTTAAAAATGGTACACGCTCGCGCCATACCTGCCGGGTGCATGGTGTTCTAAACAGCAGCCACCTGGGACTAATGTATGCGATCGATAAGAATGTCGATCGCATACATTTAACTCCTCAGATGCCGTGGTCAAATGAGACCATGGCATCTAGGAGGTTAAAGAACGGGAGTGTGCACTCCCTGCACTCAGGAGTGCTAGAGGGCTGCTGCACATTAGTTCCTATGGAGAACAATGCTTCAGAATCGTTGCAAGAATAAATTGGCATGTGGCACAAGCACTCTTGTGGTTCATATTCCCAAACTCAGGTCATGGAGTTCCCGCATCCTGGCCTGTTTTAACTGTGAGCATCAACTTATATTGAAACCCACAGTAAAGTAAGAATCTACATTGCATTTAGAATTTTTCAGCCATTTGAAAGTTGGTATTCTAGGAGTCAACATTATACCAAGAACCAGTGGCGTACATAGAGATGTAAGGGACCCATAGCAAGGATCAAACCAGGCCCCCCACACAGGACAGAAGGGTTTCTGCCTAAACCCCTTTCAATGACCCTTGAGCTATTTTTTCCACTGCCTCATTTGCTAAAAGTTGTTCTTTTAGAGGGTAGAGTCCTGACCAAGTTTTTCACCTCCAGTAGAAAAGGAATTGATCACAACTGGGCCCCTTCTAGCCCTGGGCCCTCTTTAGTCCTGGGCCCCATAACGGTCGCATGGTCTGCCACTCTGGTAGTTACGCCCCTGCCAAGAACCAAAGGTATAGTCCTAGTATTCTACCATGTTAAGCGTCTTAAAGAAGACCTGTCACCTCTCCGGACGTGTGTTTATAGTACGGTAACTACTTTCATTCCCCATGTGATAACAATTCTAGGACATCTATTCTTATGACTCTATGATGTGCCTTTCCTTTATTATTTCTACAAGACTATGAATGAACTGCTAGCAGCTTGAAGTAAAGGTACAGATGGGTGTTACTAGTTGGGGTTGTGTCCTTACATAGTCTGTCCAATTAGTGCTGCTGTTGTCAGAGTCAGACACAGCTTTACTGCAGACTGCTGGCAATTGATTTGTTTTTCTAGCAGGAATGATACAGGAATGGCACAACATAGAGCCATAAGAATAGATGCTCCAGAATTGTTATTACACAGGGGATGTGTAATAACAATTACACATCCCCTATATGGTATGGGAGAAGGACACAGTAGGTGAGGGTAAAGTTGATCATGGCGGCAGGGTCACTGGTTGTAGGCTTGTCTGAAGAGGTGGGTTTTCAGGTTTCTTTTGAAGGATTCCACTGGAGGCGAGTCTGATATGTTGGGGTAGCGAGTTCCAGAGTGTGGGGGATGCATGGGAGAAATCTTGGAGGTGATTGTGGGAAGAGGTAAGGAGAGAAGGAGGTCTTGTGAGGATCGTAGATTGCGTGTGGGGATGTATACGGAAAGTAGCTCAAAGGGAGGGGACAGGTTGTGGTCAGCCTTGTATGTATTTGTTAGTATTTTGAACTGAATTTGCTGGGCAATGGGGAGCCAGTGTAGGGATTGTCAGAGGGGAGAGGCAGAGGAGTAACAGGGTGAGAGGTGGATTAGTCGGGCAGCAGAGTTGAGGATAGATTGGAGGGGTGCTAGATGGAAGGCCACAGAGGAGGATATTGGAGGAGATGATGAGGGCATGTACAATCGTTTTTGCAGACTGAAAGTTGAGGAAAGCGCGGATGCGGGAGATGTTTTTGAGATGGAGGCGGCAGGTGGTGGAAAGGGCTTGGCTGTGCGGTTGGAAGGAGAGGGCAGAATCCAAGGTCCAAGGCAGTGGACTTGGTTTACCGGGCAGAGTGTGCAGCCATTGATCGTGATAGATAGGTCTGTTGGGGGGGTTGAGCAAGATCGGGGAAAGATGATGAATTCTGTTTTATCCATGTTAAGTTTTAGAAAGCGTGAGGAGATGGAGGATATGGAAGATAGGCATTGTGGGATTCTGGATAGTAAGGTGGTGATGTCTGGACCAGAGAGGTAGATTTGTGTGTCATCAGCATAAAAGTGATACTGAAAGCCATGGGACTCTATCAGCTGTCCCAGACTGAAAGTGTATATAGAGAAGAGTAGGGGTCCTAGGACAGAGCCTTGCGGGACACCAACAGAGAGGGAATAAGACGAGGAGGAGTTGTGAGAGTGGGAGACACTAAATGTCCGCCCTGTGAGGTATGGTGTGATCCAGGAGAGGGCCAGGTCAGTGATGCCAAGAGATGAGAGAGTTTGTAACAGAATGGACTGGTCAACAGTGTCAAAGGCAGAGGACAGGAGCAGGAGGACAGAGTAATGTTTTTTGGTTTTGACCGTTAGTAGGTCATTGGTGACTTTGGTGAGGGCAGTCTCAGTTGAGTGGTGGGGTCGGAAGCCAGATTGTAGCCGGTCAATGAGGGAGCAGGAGGAGAGATGAGAGGACAGTTCAGAATGGACATGTTGCTCAAGTAGCTTTGAGGCATATGGAAGAAGTGATATGGGGCGATAACTGGACAAAGAAGATGGGTCAAGTGAAGGCTTTTTGAGGATAGGTGCAATGGTAGCAGGTTTAAAACCAGAGAAGACACCAGAGTTTAGTGATAGGTTGAAGAGACGAGTTAGGGCTGGGATAAACACTGTGGTGAGGTTAGGGATGAGGTGGGATGGAATTGGGTCAAGTGCACACTACAGGTGGTGATATGCGATCTGGAGAGTAGAGTGGAGAGTTTTTCTTCTGTAGTGGTGGAGAAGCGGGTTTTTGGAGAAGAGGACTGAGCAGTTGTGTAGAGGGTCTGTGGGGACTGTGCACTGAAGCTTTCTCTGATGTTGACTATCTTTTGTTTGTAGTATGTGGCAAAGTCCTCAGCTGAGAGTAGAGGGTGGGGGCGCTGGGGGACGGAGAAGGGAGTTAAAAGTGTTAAAAAGTATGTTAGATGGCGACCTTCAGCTTAAGGAACTGGAGCTGGCGGTGAGATCCATTCTTAATGATAAGGCGCCAGGGGGAGATGGGTTGCCAGGGGAGTTTTATAAGAAACATCAGGAGGTTCTTCTCCTGCACCTTCCTTCTATCTGTGTTTAAAGACTCTTATGAGTCTGGAGTGTTGCCGAGCTCCATGAGAGAGGCAGTAGTTGTGGTTCTTCCAAAGCCCGGTAAAGATCCTACCAAGGTAGATTCGTACAGGCCCATTTCGCTTCTAACAGTGGATGTAAAAATATTGGCCAAGGTACTGGCCAATAGATTGTTATGAGTCATCTCTCACATAATCCATGATGACAAGTGTGGCTTTATGCCAGGAAAGGCTACTTCCTTTAATTTGCGCCGGCTGTTCCTCAATCTACAACTGCAAACATTGTCAATGGGGGAGTGTCCGGCGGTGGTTTCGCTAGACGCTGCCAAAGCTTTTGACAGCGTCGAGTGGGATTACCTGTGGGCGGTCATGTCAAAATTGGGGTTCGGTCCGGTGTATATTAAATGGGTACAATTGCTGTATGGTCAGCCAAGGGCCCGTCTCAGGGTTAATGGACGGCTCTCGCCGGTGATTGCATTGGAGAGGGGCACTAGGCAGGGCTGTCCTCTGTCGCCCCTCCTCTTCGCCATTGTGATCGAGCCATTGGCTTGTATAATACGTTCCACTCCCTTGATTAAAGGCCTGAGGAGAGGAGTGGTGGAGGAAAGAATTTCGCTATACGCGGATGACATGCTTCTGTATGTTGGAGATCTAGTTTCATCAATAGATCCAATTATTTCCTTAATATCGGACTTTGGCAGACAGTCAGGTCTATATATTAATTGGAATAAATCTATCATCCTTCTGCTATCCCCTCTACCTCGGTCCCTATGTTTGGATCACATCAACCTTAAAGTGGTCTCGTCTTTTAAATACCTAGGTGTTGAAGTCTCTACCAGCCCCCAGGCATATATTGTGGATAACCTGATACCGTTATTGGCCAAATTTAAAATGAAAACAGCTGTTTGGAATAAGCTTCCTCTCTCAGTGATAGGTCGGGGAAATCTTATCAAAATGATTTTAATGCCACAATTGCTGTATATCCTTCATAATTCACCAGTTTGGGTGGCCCAGCACCACTTTTACAAGATACAGCAGATTTTTCGCTCTCTGGTGCTGAAGGCCAAATATAGTAGGATCCGTTACGAAACCTTGCAGAGAGGGAAAGACATGGGAGGGCTGGCTCTGCCAAACCCCTTTCTATACTTTCTGGCAGCTCAATTACAGCATTTTAAAGGTTGGGGTGGGATAGGAAGGGCCGGGGGAAGCGGGGAATTGGTTACGTGGGCCACTGGTTGTAACCCCCAAATAGCGGTTTTGGGGAAAAAAACGCGGTTGAGCCATTGAGGTCTCTTCCAATTTTTAAATTAATGCGTACAGTGTGGGCTAAATCTAGGGAGGTTTTAAATGTGGCGGGTTTGCTCAACCTGTCACCGATATGGAACAATCCCAAACTGGAGGAGCTCTCTCGGCTGTCAGGTTTCCAAGGCTGGGAGCGCAAAGGGCTGTGGAAAGTGGGTCAATTATACTCTCATAAAAGAAAGGAGAGAAAGGAGACAGGAGGCCGCGCCTCGTGTGTGTGGCTGTATTATAGTCTTATTGCACTTTATACAAGAAGCGCTTACCATTTGTTGTTGTGTAGAGCCACAACAACTGTATGATGCTTTTGCTGGTATTCTCCCGTCCAGCATGCGGGGTCCTGTGCTGCTGCCAAGGTTCCTTTTCTCTGCCCCAGGTGTGGCAAGAGAGATAAAGTATTGGAGATAAAAAATAGTGATTTTTCTGAACCTTTTTTATCGGCACTGAATACAGGAGGCAAAGTTCTTGTGTAATATTGTAAAAAAGAAAGTGGATTTTTATTTTTTTGTCAACGCGTTTCAAGGGCGCACAGCCCTCTTCATCAGGACAATAAAAGTATATAATATATCAATTATACTCTCAGGGAGTCCTAAAACAATTTGAACAACTATGTACAGAATTCGGGTTTGAATCCAGGCAATTCTACAAATACCTACAACTTAGGCATGCCATAAGCTCACAAATAAAAGTAGGGCCGATAGTTTTCACCTCCCATCAGGTGCTATCCATGCTAATGGAGGCGGGATCCTCCAGAGGGGCGATCTCTAGGGCATATTGGGCGTTGCAGGAGGAGAATTTGAAAAAATATCCATTACTAGTTAGGAGCAAATGGGAAAATGATGTGGGCCCTATCTCGGACGCTCAATGGGAGGAGATATTGGCGTTGACCCCAGCTCTGTGACTAAGTGAGGCGGCCAGATTATCCCAGATTTTTCTTCTGCATAGAGTATACAGGTCGCCACTTTTTCTGCAGATAATAGGGTGTCGCCCAGACTCCTCATGTTCGAAATGTAGGACAGATGACGCTTGGTTGTTTCACATGATTTGGAAATGCAACACTCTACATAGATATTGGTCGAAGATAATAACCCTGATCAATAAAATATATAGTGCTACATATACACTTGACGCGAAAATGTGCATACTTGGGTTGTTTGACTCTGATTCATTGCAGTCTCCTATTAAGATATGCTTTAACAGAATCTTATATCAGGCTCGAAAAACCATTGCTGCTAAATGGATCCAGCCGTCTCCTCCGAGTTTCGCTGAATTTGTGGCCAGGATGAACATGGTTATACGGCTGGAGAGGGCAACGTACTTGAGGCGAAACTGCTTATCGAAATTTGATTCCATATGGGGACCTTGGATAGATAGATCTGGGGTGTGTAGTCAGTGGCTGTCCTTGCATTATGGTAGCTGGATTATTGCAGGTCGGCTTTAGTACAGTTGTGGCGCGTGTGCCCTCACAACTAACATATGTGATTATTAGCCAATGGAGAATGTATTGGGGGTATGCCACAGTCTCCTTCTACTTCGCTACTGGGGTTATATTTACCATTTTTGCTTGTCAACCAATGGAGTTTGTATTGAGGGTCTGCCGCTGTCTTCCTTATCTCCGCTATTGAAGCTATACTTACCATTTTTGTTTATCAGCCAATGGAATTGGTATTGCGGGTCTGCCGTTGTCTCCTATATCTCCGCTGCTGAGATCACTATTGTAATCTTTGTATTGCACATATTCTAATGTATCTGGATGATATGTCATATTTGCTGCTCATCTCAATAATTGTTATGGGGGGATTTTGTTATTGTATCTAATGAAAAAAAAAATTGTTTTATTTTTCAATAAAAATTATCTTATTTTTTTAAAAAAAGTGTTAAAAAGTTGTTTAGGGCTGTGGGACAGGTAAGAGATGAGAAGTAGGCCTCTCTCCTTATTCCAATCACCACCACCTCACCATGCTCCAATCTGTGGACCTTGAGGACACTGCTCTCTCTTGGTTTTCTTTCCATCTCTCTGGTCGCTCCTATAGTGTATCATTTGCTGGTTCTACTTCTCCTCATCCTCTTGCTGTTGGGAGTTCCTCTGGGTTCAGTCCTCTTTACACAGTCCCTATCAGACAGACTATAAGTAGATTTGGTTTTCAGTACCATCTCTATGTTGACGACACACAAATATACACTTCAGCCAGTGACCTCACCCCTGCTTTACTACTGAGCACCAGTGACTGTCTGTCTGCTGTCTCTAACATAATGTCCTCTCTCTATATCTGAAACTGAATCTCTCAAAAACTGAATTGCTTGTGTTTTCACCATATACTAACCTACCTATACCTGATATCTCCCTCTCCCTGAAGGTGTCCATAGCCTTTAAGTCCAAATTGCACCAAATAATGAAAATAACATAAAAGTTGGGGTTGAATATACAGATAGGGACCAGACAGTTCATTAATGAACATTTATTTTCCAAAGAGAGACTTGAATTAAAAAGAGGCACTGTCCCTCCAAAAGAGGAACGCTTGCGAGACATGTATACCCTCAGTGTGCCCCTTGGGTTTAGAGATTACTTGTATACTGCAGTTTCTTTAGTTTTAGTCCCCACTGCAAGACAGTAAATTCCCCGTGACTTTTATGTCTGCCTGCATCCACAGACAAAGTATAATCTGGTGTAGAAGGGCAGTCCATAATTAGCTTCAGAGAATTTATTTTCTATGCCCTTCTTTCTACTACAGATTATTAGTACAATGCAGCTCTTTAGTATATCAAGTGTACCTCTAAACCATAGGTATGATCTGAGAACTCTTGATGTGTTTAGCAAATATGAAGTTCTCTGTTTCCTCCAGGTTGTCTGTGTTGTTTTAGTACTGGCAGTGGAATCAATGCCAATATTGTTTAGTACTAATTTACTGTAAGAAATAATGATCCTTATTGTGTTTGAAGGTGTGTTTGCGTTCCTTGTGGCTATGTTTTTTCTTTCCTCCTTTTTTTTCAGTTTACACTGGCAGCGAGCTTGGCCGGAGGGGAGGAGGAGGAGGGGAGGTTGTGGAGCTGTGTAAGTTGAAATACCTCTCTCTGTGCCTTATTACTTCTCTACGCCTCAGGCTGCAAGTTCCACCATCACCTGTCTTTGGGAAAGTCTAAAAGATGTGGTACATAGCCTGTCTTCTGGCAGGGAGAGGTGAGAAGGGCAGATACAGACAAAGGGGTTTAGCAGTGAAAGCATGCTCATGTCACAGTGCTCAGAGATAGAGATCAGTGCATTTAGTGAGCATCTCTGTACCCAGGGAATATCATGTCAGACATGTACTTCACTAAAGCTACAGTGCCTATTGCCACGGCTGACTCACACCATTGCATTTATCATCTGATGGTCTGGTGGCCATCAGATGCGTCAGTGAACTAATTCATACCTGGCTTAGTATGAACCATACAACCCCTGTACTCTGCTATGCAGGCTCTGACGGACAGTGCACACAGTAGAGAGAATACCTACCTACATACTGCATGCCACAATTTTGTACAGAATCCACCAGAAATCGGAGGCATACGGAGCTGCAACAGAGGCCTCGTGAGCCTGTATTGTAAGCCCATACAAAATGCACTGGTAATAAGTGCATGAGCCATTAGGGCTGGTCATATGGCTGGATCAGGGATTTGGGCTTAGTAGTCCCCTATTTTTGGTGCCTAGTAGAATTAAAAGGGGAAACTTTCCAAAATAAAATGTGTCTCCTGCAGAGATCATTAAATTTTTTGAAGAAATAATAGGAAATAACATGACCACATGTAATTGGCGCAAACGAATGATTTATTTTGCAGTGCTGAGCACTAGAGATGGCCTTGCGGTTCGCCCGGCGGTCGTTTCGCGGCGAACTTTGCTCATTCGCCGAACATGCCGGCGCCATATTCTTTAACATTGTGAAGAACTTTGACCCATGACACATCCATCAGGTGGTACAGGACAGCCAATTGAGACATTTCAGCACATGGACATACCCCTACCTTATAAATAAACCTGATCTGGCCGCCATTTTACATTCAGTGTTTTGCCAGTGTAGGGAGAGGTTGCTGTGTGGAGCAGGGACAGACTGTTAGGGACACCAAACGCTAGCTAATAGGGCCACAAAAGTCCTTTTAAGGACTGGTATAGGTGTGCTATCGATAGGTGTGACTTACTGAGGGGTGTGATATACTTATACTTTCTAACATAGAAAGTATATTATAGTGCATTTGTATTGTGCAGCAGTTGTGTGCGGTTCTGCTGCGATACCGCAGCTACACAGAGTGCCAAACGCTATAGGAACTAATAATTTCTACTGGTGTGATTTACTAGTTGCCCCCAAAACAACTGATTGAAGCAGGGCTGTTATATACCAATTATATACTTTCTATATAGTGCATTTAGGTAGTGCAGCATTTGTCTGCAGTTTTGCTGCATTACCTCAGCTACAGATAGGGACAAACGACATTGGAACAACGTACTCCCGTGGCCTAAAATAAAAAAATTCTAGGCTCCAACAGGACGCATAAAAATGTCCCCTGATTAAGACACATATTTTTTGTTGGAGTTTTTGTTATTGACCCCCCCCCCCCCTCTAATATGTCACTGTCCATGTTGTGGGACTATTTGTACACTTCAGCTCATATTTGCAGCCACCAAATACTTAGTAGAAGGTTTTTCAGGTTCGCCTGCCATTAAAGTGAATGGGGCCTACCGCGAACTTGCGGTTCGCGAACATTTGATCGCGTTCGTGAACCGTCCCGACCGATGTTCCTCCATCACTACTGCATTACCACCCAACTTTTTTGACAAATAAATAGTAACGCTTAAAGAGGACCTTTCACTGATTCTTACCCTATGAACTAAGTATACAGACATGTGGAGCGGCGCCCGGGGATCTCTCTGCAGTTACCATTATCCCCGGGCGCCGCTCCATTCTCCTGCTATGCCCTCCGGTATCTCCGTTCCCTAAGTTATGGTAGGCGGAGTCTGCCCTAGCGCTGGCCAATCGCATTGCAGAGCTCACAGCCTGGGAGAAAATAACCTCCCAGGCTGTGAGCTCTGCGCTGCGATTGGCCAGCGCTAGGGCAGACTCCGCCTACCATAACTTAGGGACTGGTATCTCCGCCTACTATAACTTAGTGAGCGGAGATACCGGAGGGCATAGCGGCAGAACGGAGCGGCGCCCGGGGATAATAGTAAGTGCAGTGAGATCCCCGGGCGCCGCTCTACATATCTGTATAGTTAGTTCATAGGGTAAGAATCGGTGAAAGGTCCTCTTTAAGGCTCATTGTGGGAAAGATCCAAGGCGGATCATGGCCACAGCCAGTGATTGGCTGAGCAGCATTCAAAACCATTTTCTCCTGTGGAGAGGAAGTAGGGTGCAGCGAGGACCTGGCATCATCAGAGCTTTTTTTCTTGCCCTGGACTATCCCCTTAAATATTAGCACAAAAATAATCCGATTATAGATATATTAAGGTCCAAATTGCACCAAATAATGAAAAGATATATACTTTGAGGTTTAATATACAGGTAGGAACCAGGTAGTTTCTGAGGCAGTTTATTAATGCACGTTTATTTCCCAGGTCAAAAGAGGGACATTTAAGGATCAAAGAGGGACAGACAGAGAGACTTGGGTTACAAATAGGGATATTTGGGACATATGTTACTCCCTTGCAACACCGAATGCTACCAGCGCAGCTTTTTCATGGAGCTTATACTGTATATTCATGTATTTTCTACTGCAAACAGCCTGTAGTTCGTCAACATGAGATAAGTATCTGGCCATCTCCAGAACCTATTGCCAACACAGCATATGTCGACTTCTTTCTTCATTGTGGCTCAAAATAATGTTTCATGCAGTTATTGGGAGGAAAAAAAAAAAAAAACCTTCTCTATTTGAGTATTTCCCCCCCAATCCCCAACCAAGGGCTCGGAGTGACATATGAATTTTGTGCCCTGCATGTTGGCACCCTCATCTTCACTGTTACAGTGCAACAAACGGTTGAGCAGGGGCGTAACTACCATGCTAGGGCAAGAGGGGTCCCAGTCTTGGAGTACTTTCACACTAGCGTTTTTCTTTTCCGGCATAGAGTTCCGTCCTAGGGCCTTTATACCGGAAAAGAACTGATCAGTTTTATCCCCATGCATTCTGAATGGAGAGCTTTTCGTTCAGGATGCATCAGGATGTCTTCAGTTCAGTCATTTTGACTGATCAGGATGAAGATAAAACCGGAAGACTTGCCTGAATGCCGGATCTGGCATTTTTTTCCATAGGAATGTATTCGTGCTGGATCCGGCACTCAAAATACCGGAATGCCGGATCCGTCCTTCGCAGACCGAAAAAAATCTGAAAAGAAAAAAAAATGCCGGATCCGTTTTGCCGGATGACACCGGAAAGACGGATCTGGCATTTCAATGCATTTTTATGACTGATCAGGCATTTTAAAGGGTTTCTATCATCAGAAATTCTGTTATGTAGCTGACTGACATTAGCGATGTGCTAATGTCAGCAGTACATAACAGTGTTCTTTATACTTTTTTCCCTGCCACCGTTCTCCTAAAAAACACACTTTTTAAAATATGCTAATGAGCCTCTAGGTGCTATGAGGGCGTTGATTCGGCACCTAGAGGCTCGGTCTACTAACCATTTATCCCGCCCAGGTCCTCCATTTAGCCCGCCCCACTCCTCTTGAGTGAAGTCCAAGTTGGGGGGGGGGAGGGGGCGGCAGCTGGTTTGATCCTTGCTATGGGTCCCTTACTTCTCTATGAATGTTCTGGTGCTACTAGTGCTCAACAGCAGTAGCAATCATCACATTACAACTTGGTACATGGGTCAAAGCCCCATCCCTGGTGGTAAGCGCTTAGGCTAAAAGTCATATTTCTAGGCCATAGATGTAATAAGAGTCCTCATTTTCATCATTCTTTGCAACTCATCTTGAAAGTGACTTGTGGTCTACAAAAGGTTGGCTATGGCTCCATTCACACGTCTGCAATTTCATTCTGCATTTTGCGGAACAGAATTGCGGACCCATTCATTCCTATGGGGCAGCATGATGTGCTGCCCGGACACGGAATTGCGGATCTGCACTTCCGGTCTGCACTTCCGTTCCGCAAAAAAATAGAACATGTCCTATTCTTGTCCGCAATTGCGGACAAGAACAGGCATATTCTATTAGTGCCGGCAATGTGCGATCCGCAAAATGCGGAACACACATTTCCGCTTTACGTGTTTTGCCGGATCCGCGTATCTGCAAAACACGTAGCGGACGTGTGACTGGAGCCTTACATTGTGTAATGGTGGATTCACATGTGGCACATGTGCCCACCATGGATTTGTCTGCATGTAACACATGTGATTTGGTTTTTTGAAGACACACTCTGGCCAGATCTATGGTAGAACAATAATTGTATGAATCCACTTCTATAGCTACAGCAACGCTGACTGCAGTAACTTTTTAGAACATGATTATTGTTGGTTAAGCCGCACCTATTGGAGTTATTGGCAGAGCATACCAAACAATACAATTTCACAGATTATACAAGATACATTCTGTATTCACCGTTTCCATGGCTGTATATGCGCTGTTTCTCCAGTCTAACCGCACTTTCCCTATTACATTAGCATTTTTCAGAAACGTACACAGCTGCCCCATGCTAAAATAGATAACAGGTAACTACATAGTAGTATTCCAAAAGTTAGTGGAAGAAAAATGTAGCTCACATGTACAAACCAGTACACAAATGTCACTAATACCACATGCAGGATATAATAGTCACACCTATACTGTTAATGAGTAGAAAAAATTAATGTATTCCTATAACACAACTGACAATTTCACGCCATGTTCTATATTGCCTAGTATTATGTTTGTGTTTGGAGCCTATATACACTGCTCAAAAAAATAAAGGGAACACAAAAATAACACATCCTAGATCAGAATTAATTAAATATTCTTCTGAAATACTTTGTTCTTTACATAGTTGAATGTGCTGACAACAAAATCACACTCAAAATTAAAGTGGAAAAACACACTACAGGCTGATCCAACTTTGATGTAATGTCCTTAAAACAAGTCAAAATGAGGCTCAGTAGTGTGTGTGGCCTCCACGTGCCTGTATGACCTCCCTACAACGCCTGTGCATGCTCCTGATGAGGTGGCGGACGGTCTCCTGAGGGATCTCCTCCCAACTCCTGGACAGTCTGTGGTGCAACGTGACGTTGGTGGATAGAGCGAGACATGATGTCCCAGATGTGCTCAATTGGATTCAGGTCTGGGGAACGGGCGGGCCAGTCCATAGCATCAATGCCTTCGTCTTGCAGGAACTGCTGACACACTCCAGCCACATGAGGTCTAGCATTGTCTTGCATTAGGAGGAACCCAGGGCCAACCGTACCAGCATATGGTCTCACAAGGGGTCTGAGGATCTCATCTCGGTACCTAATGGCAGTCAGGCTACCTCTGGCGAGCACATGGAGGGCTGTACGGCCCTCCAAAGAAATGCCACCCCACACCATTACTGACCCAATGCCAAACCGGTCATGCTGGAGGATGTTGCAGGCAGCAGAACGTTCTCCACGGCGTCTCCAGATTGTGTCACGTCTGTCACATGTGCTCAGTGTGAACCTGCTTTCATCTGTGAAGAGCACAGGGCGCCAGTGGCGAATTTGCCAATCTTGGTGTTCTCTGGCAAATGCCAAACGTCCTGCACGGTGTTGGGCTGTAAGCACAACCCCCACCTGTGGACGTCGGGCCCTCATATCACCCTCATGGAGTCTGTTTCTGACCGTTTGAGCAGACACATGCACATTTGTGGCCTGCTGGAGGTCATTTTGCAGGGCTCTGGCAGTGCTCCTCCTGTTCCTCCTTGCTCAAAGGCGGAGGTAGCAGTCCTGCTGCTGGGTTGTTGCCCTCCTACGGCCTCCTCCACGTCTCCTGATGTACTGGCCTGTCTCCTGGTAGCGCCTCCATGCTCTGGATACTACGCTGACAGACACAGCAAACCTTCTTGCCACAGCTCGCATTGATGTGCCATCCTGGATAAGCTGCACTACCTGAGCCACTTGTGTGGGTTGTAGACTCCGTCTCATGCTACCACTAGAGTGAAAGCACCGCCAGCATTCAAAAGTGACCAAAACATCAGCCAGGAAGCATAGGAACTGAGAAGTGGTCTGTGGTCACCACCTGCAGAACCACTCCTTTATTGGGGTGTCTTGCTATTTGCCTATAATTTCCACCTGTTGTCTATCCCATTTGCACAACAGCATGTGAAATTGATTGTCACTCAGTGTTGCTTCCTAAGTGGACAGTTTGACTTCACAGAAGTGTGATTGACTTGGCGTTACATTGTGTTGTTTAAGTGTTCCCTTTATTTTTTTGAGCAGTGTATATCATATCCTATTGACCAGGAGTAAAGCTGCATTAATGACTTAGGCTACTTTCACACTTGCGTTCAGAGCGGGTCCGTCTGGTATCTGCACAGACGGATCCGCTCCTATAATGCAAACGCTTAGATCCGTTCAGAACGGATCCGTTTGCATTACCATGATAATGCAAACGGATCCGTTTTGACTTTACATTGAAAGTCAATGGGGGACAGATCCGTTTGAAAATTGAGCCATATTGTGTCAACCTCAAACGGATCCGTCCCCATTGACTTACATTGTAAGTCTGGACGGATCCGTTTGCCTCCGCACGGCCAGGCGGACACCCGAACGCTGCAAGCAGCGTTCAGGTGTCCGCCAGCGGAGCGGAGGACAAACGGTGCCAGACTGATGCATTCTGAGCGGATCCGCCTCCACTCAGAATGCATTAGGACTGGACGGATCAGTTCGGGGCCGCTTGTGAGAGCCTTCAAACGGAGCTCACAAGCGGAGCCCCGAACGCTAGTGTGAAAGTAGCCTTAAAGGGTTTGGGGGAGGGGGGGGGTAATATCTCTCTTTGGGGAGAGAGCGTCTTAATCGGCGCATCCCTTTCTTCCCTGAGTTAAAGGGGTTATGCTTTGATTTATGTAAAACATGAAAATCATTTGTCAGAGATCTCCTCGTTCATTTCTCCAATTGCTCTGCTAGATTTATTTCAGGCTTGCAGCTCAGGGGGGGTGTCCTTTATCAGGGGACATGTTCTTTCTGCTGAAGCTTTTTCTCTAACTGTTACAGCTTCTAACAGAAGATATGGTGGGTGGCAGATAAAGATTTAAACGTGGGACCACCTCAGTGAGAAATAAAATGGAGAACAAACAGCAGGTGGCGCTATACAGATACATTTTATTGAATAGCTCCATGGTGATACAAAATTTTTAATTACCTGCAATCACAAAAGTATTCAGACGCAGGTGCTGGTTTGAAAGATGTCGATTATTTTTCGTGAGACAACCCCTTTAAGCTGGCCAAAAAACATGCAAGATTTATTTGCAGATTGTTGACCGATCCGGATAAATTTGGTGAGATCTGCTGACAATCTGCTGTCTTTAGTGGCCATACTCATTTATTTATTGTACTCACTTAAGGCCCCTTTACACTGGCTGAGCAGTGAGCAGTGAAATGCTCGTTCATCGAGTAATATAATTGTTTGTGCAGTCACCAAAATTAACGTTTGCAGATCGTGCTGTCTAAACAGCAGTCTGCTGCCGGCAAACAGTGATTCTGTATGGGGGATAAGCAATGGCATTAGCTATCGCTCCTCTCAATATTGTGGAGGAGATCTCTGCATGTGATCACTGCTTAAAGGGAACCTGTCATCAACTTTATGCTGACCTCACTGAGGGCAATATAAAGTAGTGACAGAAATGCTGATTTCAGCGGTGTGTCACTGATGAGCTAAAAGTAAGTGGTTGCTGAGAACCAGCATCACAATCATTGCAGACTGGGCCTGGAAAAGAGTCCCGGCCACCTGAGAAGAGTCCTGGTTATTCATGAATTCCTGCTCTCCCGCCCACCTGCTGATGACTGACAGTCTTCTACCTAGTTTTCTCTCTTTCTGTCTAGGAGAGAACTGCCAATCATCAGCAGATAGGTGGGAGTGCAGGAGATTAGGAATAACCAGGACCCTTCTCAGGTAGATTTGACTCTTTTCAAGGCCTGGGCTGCAATGGTTGTGATGCTGGTTCTCAGCAACCACTTACTTTTAGCTCATCAGTGACACACAGCAGAAATCAGTGCGTCTGTCACTACGTTATACTGCCCTCAGTGAGGTCAGCATAAAGTTGATGACAGGTTCCCTTTAATCTATCAGTGTAAAGGAACCTTTATATAGCCCTACTATATTCCGCAGTGTTTTACAGACATTATCATCACACTGTCCCCAATGGGGCTCACAATCTAAGTTTTCTATCAGTATGTCTTTGAAGTGTGGGAGAAAACCGTAGTACCTGGAGGAAACAAGGCGAGAACATACAAACTCCATGCAGATGTTCAGAATCGAATCTTGGACCCCGATGCTGCAAGGCACCAGTGCTAACCATAAGGTTTCTCACAGATGCTACAAAAATCATCTGAATGTGCCCATGATCTGCAGAAGACTATGTATGATCAGAAGACTATGTTGTGCCTACTTGAATTTGTTCGTTCACAGCTCTTTTGCTGGACAGAATAACGCAGTCTACCACGCTATACTGTCTGACAAATATACCGGAAAGGAATGGTAAAAGGGTCAAACAGAGTCCAAAGATGAATCCTTTGAACTCTGTTTGACCCATTTAAAGTCACTGTACCTGTATTAGTATACGTTTCAGTACCTTTTGGGTTATTTGGATGTATTCCCCATGGAAAGTCCGGCAGAGGGCTAAAATGCGATGTGAATGCAGCCTAACAAGCAAACCCAGCTGTCAGGCCGTTGGTGCAGCTGTATATCTGAATGGAAGAAGATAAAGCATGTAGCAATCCTAAAGTAATTCATGTCAATTTTCCAGAATTTGACTTCTTCATATCTTTTAGATAATCTGGACTATTAGACATCTAAATGTATAAACCCACACACACATGTGTATGTGTGTGTATATATATATAACACACACACACACACACACACATTGGGCTTGCACGTATAGATTTTCAAAATTTATATGTAGCAGGTTGTCAGTCAGCAGGGGCGGATTGGCCATAAACCTTACAGGTAAGTTTCCCTGTGGGCCGATGCCCAGGGGGCCACCTGAGCCCCCCCTCACGGCCGGTCAGTGGAAGTTTTTGGGGATGTATTTTGTGATGGACTGTGGTATTGGGCTCTGTTGGGGTGGTATAATGTACCACAATATGGTATTGCTGGCCCCTCCTACTTCTGTTGGTTCTGCCTTCCATGAAATTGGACCCAACTACAAAACGAGACCACGTTTAGTATTTTTTCCAGAGCCACTTTAAGTTCCCAATCCCCTGTATTACATCAGGTAATTGTCTTTCCAATTATTGATAACAAGCTTTCGCAGGAACGCTCGTTAGCGATGATTCTGAAGTCTAATACTGCCGCGATTACCCAATGCTCGTTCATCGGGCCATTGGGATCTTTCAGCATCTTTAAAAATCTTTGTGGGTGGCAAATCGTGCTGTCTAATCACGATCTGCTGCCGGTGGCATAACAATTGCTCCTCCCCATACTGTGGAGGAGACGCTGTACGTAATAGCAGCGGTCTTTTCCACTAACGAGCCAGCGATTGCTGGGAAGGAACGCTTCCCTCCCGACAATTGCCTGCAGAATTAGGCTGTGTAATACTTAATGTAATGCTTAAGCAATTACCAGCCACTTTCTGCTGCAGAAATGGCAGTGCTGGACTATCGGACAAATTTCCTGATAATCTGTCAAGGGGTTATTTCTGTTGCCTATAGGACTGTATGGATTTCTGGACCACTGGATCTGGGATTTAGAGATTATTACTGTAGTAGAAGTACACTATAAGAATCTAACTAATGACTCATTTTCTTCATCCCACAGACTATAATAATGTATCATCTACTTTTTAAGTGATATACTGTACACACTTTACAGTGGGGCTGAGAAAACATTGGGATAATGACAATGTTTTGTGTTCTATGTAGGAATGAAAGGTTAACTTATAAGGAAAAAGGAGAACAAAACATTGCAAGAGTGCTTTGAAACATGGTAATTTACGGGGTGTGGAGGAAAAAACGTCCACCCAGTCATGAAATACGGCTTTAAATACACTTTTACCCTAAGGGCTTCTTCTCTAAACACGTAATCAAGGAGTGCACTAGAAGTTTCTTCAGGCATTTAGGTGGAATACATTTTGTCTAGCATTTACATGACGTAGGTAAAAGGATCGTGGCTCCTGATCATACAGTATTTTACTGTTGAAGCCATTGGGTGTCTTCAGTGACCAGAGTTGGAACTGCTTTTGCTTTACTTCTGATTACAATTTGCTGCCCTAGCCAAAATGTATATCTTTAATTATTGGACAGCCTAGTTGAATACGTAATTGACTGCTTCCATATATTATCTGGTTATGGGAGATTAACATATATTCCAAGTTTTAGCATTCAAATTCCTTAAAGGAGTTTCCTGGGAGTTCAGTATAGATGGTCTTTCCTCAAGATATGCCATCAGTATATCAGATTGGTGAGGTTCTTCCAACTCTGTCCTCCACTGACGAGCTGTTTGAAGAGACAGCGGCTGTCCATTGAGTGCCTAATTCTCTTCCTAGGCCAGCTCGGTCCCATTCTGCAATACCAAGAACAGCAACTGTGTAGTGTATGGTGGTGTGCCTGGCACACCTTGAGGCTTGCCCGCCACAGCCTATTCCAACAGCTGATCGGCGGAGGTGCCAGAAGTCTTATCAACACCGGTCAGATATTGATGACCTATCTTCAGGATAGGCCATCAATGTTGGAACTCCTAGAAAACCCCTTTAAAGATTTAAAGGTGCATTAATGGCCTGGGCTACACTGTGACTTTTTGTAGCACGACTTGATTTTAACTATTGAATGACAGCTGCAGTCCACGAGATTGCATTCAACTGAATGGATTCATTTGGACTGCAGCTGTAGTTCAATAGTTAAAATCAATCAGTTGCGCTACAAAAAGTCACAGTGTAGCCCAGGCCTAAATGGGTTATTTGGTGTATGACAAAAGATAAATAAAAAGAGCTGAACAAAAAAGCAATAATCAAATCTTCAATCTTCTCCAATCAGGGGCAGATGCTCTGGCGGTGTCTGCCAGCATATGACTGCTACAACTAGTAGTCACTGGCCTCAGCAATCACCTGCCTTACTGGTATCATGATGCCTGTAACCCTGGCATGTGACCACTGAGGCCGGTGATTGTCTCCAGCAGTCATATGATGCTGGTAGGACATGTCATTCTTCACAGATAGTACAGACCGGCGGGGACCACTTTTTAAAAATGTTTCATTTTTTCCCCAGAAACTCTTAACAGCTCAAACTGTCTTTGGGTTGACTTATCATCTTTATCAACTGCTGGTCAGTAATGAGATATTACGGTTATAAATAATGATAGTAAAAAAAAAAATATGAAGGGAATTCTGGCTTTAAAAAGTTACAACTTTTTGGGTCACTTGCACATAAATTGTGTAACCTTTTGAGCACTGTGCCTTCCATTGCCACCTACAGATTTGGATTGAAAATTTGGTTAGAATTTAAGAGTTAATCACTTCACATTTATGAAGTGCAACTTAAAAAAAAAAAAAAAAGTCTCAACTCAACACCAGACATCTCCAAGATGTGTTTTTACTGAAATAGGCGCAACCACGTCGCACTTCAGCCAAATTTATTATTACTGTGCGCCATTTTCATATATTTGGCACAGGCGCTCAATGCAATTTCAATTTAAAAACAAACTTTATATACACTTAGGCCTCATGCAGACTACCGTTGTGTATATTCCGGTCCGCAAATTGCGGACCCGCAAAACACGGATGGCGTCCGTGTGCGTTCCGCAAATTGTGGAACGACGCGGACAGCCATTAGTATAATTGCCTATTCTTATCCGCAAAACAGACAAGAATAGGACAGGTTATATTTTTTTGCGGAGCAACGGAAGTGGACAGCACACGGAGTGCTGTCCGCATCTTTTGCGGCCCCATTGAAGTGAATGTGTCCGCATCCAAGCCGCAAATACCGCGGCTCGGATGCGGACCAAAACAACAGTTGTGTGCCTTAGGCTACTTTCACAACTGCATTGTTAATTCCGGTTTTAAGATCCTGCAGAAGATCTCAAGACTGGGATTAAATCGTTCAGTTTTGTCTCCATTCATTGCTTTGTGTCTGGTTTGTGAAACTGAACAAATGGGATCCGTCATGAAAATCAATGTAAGGGCTCATTCAAACGGCCATATGCTGTCCGCAAAAATACTGAATGATATCCGTTTTTTTGAATGGATAGCATTCAGTATTTTTGCGGACCCATAGACTTCAATGGGGCCATGTCCTGATTTTCACGGACAAGTATAGGACATGTTTCATTTGTTTTGCAGAACCGTGGAATAGAAAAGGGCCCCATAGAAGTGAATGGGTCAGCAAATACGGTAATCCGCAAAAAAAAAACTGATCCGCATTTTTGGCGGATAGCATACGGCCGTCTGAATGAGCCCTAAGTCAATGTTGCCCGATTCGTTAACGAAACGGATGCATCCAGATCTATCAAATGGCACGGATCCGTTTAATTTTGGTTTTGAGATCTTTTGCCGGATTTAAAAACCAAAATGAGAACAACACAGATGTGAAAGTAGCCTAAAAATTATAAATTCCTCGCTATAACATTATGTTCACTCCTTTGTGGATTTATTGCACCAAAATAACAGTAATTGCAAGTGAATTGTGTTTTTCTAGTTCAGCATAACCAGGCAGATTTTCCTTTCAGTGATCTGTGAAACCTATGTGACAATTCCTGGAATCTTTCTATATTATTGTTAATTATTTTGAAGCATTACCTATCACTTTAACATGAAATGAATAGATATTGTATAGATATTGAAGGTGGACCTCTGTTGGCTAATTCTGGGACCTACCACTAGATGTACTGATCTCGATAAGAGCTGCAGGTATCTGCAACGTGCCAGTCCGCAGGAGTAGAACGCGTGAAGTTCACGGTGGACTGAAGCGTACAAACAGTTCATCGGTTACTCACGGTTTAGCAGACGCCTCCCTGGGCCAGCAGTGCAGTGAAGGGGAGAACAGCACTGGATTCTCAGGGGCACACTCTATTACAGGGGACACTGGCCAGGTGGTGATGGTGCTTGGGTTTCTGAGTGCTTGTGCGGCTGGACCCTTGACTTAGGTATTGCCATGATAGTATGGAGTTAGAAGAATGAGGCAGGTCTAAATCCAACTGTAAACTTTACTATAACCAGGTTCTTGATAACAGTTTACATCCAGTAATAAAGCAGTCTCTGATACACATGCAAGTTGGATGTGATGAATCCCAGTAACAGGCTGTGCTGGTAGTAATGTGTCAGGCTAGGGTAGTTAGTTATGTACTCACTGATATTGAGCTCCTTGCCTTGCTGCAGTCTCAATTGAGGTAGTTCAAGTCTTGCCAGAATTTTAACGTTTACAGCAGCTGCTGTGTCTGACAAATGGCGTGGAAAAAAGGCACAGTCAATTATAAATCTTGTCATTTTCTTGTAATTTATTATATAGCTTAAGCTCGGTTTTCTCTAAGTGCTCCTGGGTATCATCTACTTCAGAATGCTTCACGTGTCTTTCTAAGGTTAAGGTTTCAAATTTTGCTGCATTTGGTATTTTCCTTGTCATTTGTAATGAGTAGGTTCATATTTGTGAAATTCACAGTGTGCAGGTTGGATTGACCTTATTCTTGAAATCATTGAGAAGGGTGTCTTTGGAACTGAAATCCTCTGCAGCCCTTAGGGTAAAAGGAGGAATTCAGGAGATTACTAGTAAAGGAAATCGCTCATGTATCAATAAAAGTCTAGTTGCCAGTTAAGGCCTCTTTCACACTTGCGTTGTCCGGATCCGGCGTGTACTAGACTTGCCGGAATTACACGCCGGATCCGGAAAAACGCAAGTGTACTGAAAGCATTTGAAGACGGATCCGTCTTTAAAATGCTTTCAGTGTTAATATGGCAGCCAGGACGCTATTAAAGTCCTGGTTGCCATAGTAGGAGCGGGGAGCGGTATACTTACAGTCCGCACGGCTCCCGGGGCGCTCCAGAATGACGTCAGAGCGCATGGATGACGTGCCATGCGATCACGTGATCCATGCGCTTGGGGCGCCCTGACGTCACTCCGGAGCGCCCGGGGAGCCGCACGGACGGTAAGTATGCTGCTCCCCCGCTCCCCGCTACACTTTACCATGGCTGCCAGGACTTTAGCGTCCCGGCAGCCATGGTAACCATTCAGAAAAAGCTAAAGGTCGGATCCGGCAATGCGCCGAAACGACGTTTAGCTTAAGGCCGGATCCGGATCAATGCCTTTCAATGGGCATTAATTCCGAATCCGGCCTTGCGACAAGTCTTCAGGATTTTTGGCCGGAGCAAAAAGCGCAGCATGCGGCGGTATTTTCTCCGGGCAAAAAACGTTCCGTTCCGGAACTGAAGACATCCTGATGCATCCTGAACGGATTTCACTCCATTCAGAATGCATTAGGATAAAACTGATCAGGATTCTTCCGGCATAGAGCCCCGACGACGGAACTCTATGCCGGAAGAAAAGAACGCAGGTGTGAAAGAGCCCTAAGAGACATGGTGAAACATTCATCCAGGTGAGCTGATATAATATGGATTGGTGCAGCCCCCCACCCCTTTTGTGATATGCGGCCTGTGCCACATCACAGCTCAGATGCCTAGGGTGGCCTGCTTTCCCTGAGTTAATGATCACAGTCAGCAGAGATGTTATCTGACAACTCCTCTGATCTCTTTCCTGCGCTAAGGTTGTTGCCCTATGGCTGTCTCCTATAAGAGTGGGTTCACACACAGATTTTTGCTGGTGTTTTTCTGCACTTTTGTGGTTTAGTGGCGTCTCACCTGTGTTTTGGTGTGTTTTATTTTTATTTATTTTTTGCACTAAAAATGGCAACTTCAGATCATCCGAAGGTCTATGGAAAATGAAACAGGATACTAGCGTTTTTGTTAATTAGATTTATTTTTCTTCTCTTTAAAAACACAGCATACTATAGCTCTTGGTTTTTAAGGCATTTTGACATTTCCTCTATAGGGAAAAATATGCCATTAAATACACTATATTGGTGAGACACAGTGGCCCAGACTTACAGATGTGTCTGCGCCTAGAACGTGTCTAAAAAGTGGTGCAATAGTAGAGCAATTTGGCACAACTGGGGTTTCTACACTTTTTCCGGCTTGCTTGAAAAAGAGGTTTAAAAGGTAAGGAGCAGGGCTTAAAAGTGTTTTCCGATACGTTAATACTGAGGACCTATTCTCAGGATAGGTCATCAGTATCTGATCAGTAGGAGTCCAACACACGAAACCCGATCAGCTGTTTGAGAAGGCACCAGCACTCTTGTAAGCACCACGGCCTTCTCAGTGCACACCAAATACAGCACCGTATATTGTATATCGACTGTGCTTGGTATCGCTCTCAGTACCATTCACTTCAATGCGGCTGAGCTGCGGCCTAGGAGAAGTGAGTGCCACTGCTAAGTCTCAGAAAACTCCTTTAAGATACGCTGTTTTGCACCCTAACTGCACCACATTGTTGTGGAAACTTTTGTCACAAAGTAAGTTGGTAGGTATAGAGCTAGACAGAAGTGGCTATCTCTGCACGTGAGCCACTATGATAAATCTGGTGCAAGTCTAGAAAACGATCTATCTAGGCCCCTGCAAAAAAAAAAAAAAAGCCCAACAAAAACATGGCAAAAACGCAGGTTGGGGGGGGGGGGGGGGGGGGGGGAGATGTACTTTATTTGTTTTTGTGGTAAAAAAAAAAGACAGACAAATTCAGGTGTGTAGGGACCCTAAACTGTGGCAGGCCCTGTACACCTTCTACATTTTGGAAAAACAAAGAAGAGCAGTTCTTGAAGAACTGAAGTAGCTAAAGTTTTCCTTTTGTAAAAGTTTAACTTTCTTTTTTTCAAAACTTATTTTAGAAGTACAGAGCAAGAGAAAGGCATGTTTTAAAATAATGCTTTTACGGTATGTCCTAATCGGGCCTACCAACTCTCCCCTGATGACAGATGTTTGGGGGTGGGGGGGGGGGGGGAGATAACCAGGTATCTGAGCAAAAATAGACATTACATATAATTATTTTTCCCTTCTTAGTGTCAAACCATCCAGGTGTACAACCATGTGCTAGCCTAGCTTAGCTAATAAAGTAAACAAAAAAAATGTTAGGGTGTAGACAGTCTGCTGTGATGAGATATGGCAGTTAAATATTCCAACCATGTTGCATCTGTGTAAAGCTTTTATTATTTAGTGTGTGCCCCCTGAAGAATATCTGTGGCACTGTGTTCCAGGACAAATGTATTATCTTTTTTTCAAAATGAACATTGTTTGTTTTCATGCTCATCATTCAGTCCAAGGACCTATCTGCAATATTTGATTAAAGGGCTTCTATCCGCAGAAAGATGGGCATTAAACTGGCTGACATTAGCGATGTGCTAATGTCAGAGGAACATAACTATCTTGGTCCCATCTCACTACGTGCCCCGGTTATTGAGAAAAAAATACAAATGAGACTCTAGGAGCAGAGGGGCGTTGCTCCTGCTCCTAGAGACTCCGTTCTCCCACCTCTGGCCATGCCCTGCTAGGCTTGATGGACAGGGCCAGGCAGTGTTCACGTCATCCTGCCTGGCCCTGAGTTCGGGTGAAATCTTCAGCAATTTAGTATGTGGTGCAGGCGTAGTGAAGAAAGGATGCAGGCTTCTTACTGCGCCTGCGCTGTATACGTCAAAGTACACCCGGAAGAAGAGTCATGCTGGCATCACTGAAGAGGAGACGGTGTACTGTGACGTATGTGGCGCAAGCGCCGTAAGGAAGTCCTCAGCCGGCGAGCATCCTTTTTTCACTATGCCTGTGCCTCATACTAAATGGCTAAAGATTTCACGCGAACTCGGTGCAGTCTGCGAACGCGGACCCATCCAGGTGAGTGGGTTCTGTGTTCCGCATCCAACGGTCCGCACTGCAAACGGCCGTGGAGAGATCCGGAAGGACGTAGGCGGCAGGGACCAGGTAACTATTCCCTGTATGAGGGGCCCGGACATTGTGCGGGCATTGTAGGTGGGTTTTACAGGTTTGGAAAACCCCTTTAATTTAAAATGTAAATGTGAAAATTGGACAACATTACAGCAATCAAACCACAGTGTGTGTATAATAATCATACTTCTGTCAATGCCCTTGTTTATGGTTGTAAATATTGTGTGCTTTTGGGATCATTCGTAGGTGACTTTGAGAATTGTTAGTTATCTGCTACATACAAGATAGGGGATAGCTAATGCTGGGATCCCCACCAATCACAAGAACGGCCCCGTAACCCAAAAAGAATGGGGTAGCTGGTTGAGCGTGTGTCGGCTCTCAGGGGGGTGCCAGAACAGAAGCAATGAGCGCTTCCATCAATACAGATGGAAGCGCTGATTGCTTTTCCCTTTTATAAGATACAATGCATCTTATAAAGGGAATACTAGTGAGCGCTTCCATAATGGAAGCACTCACTAATCTGCAGGAGGAGGGGGAGAGAAGCGTCAGGATGTACAGAGCACACTCTGACCTGACGCTGCAGGAGGTCAGGTGACTGCAGTGCAGGCCCTGAGCATAGAAGACAGCCAGGACAGGGAGAGTGGAGCTAGGAGAGGTAAGTTACTTTATTATTTTACAGTCTGATATGGAGTTTTAATGGGGGTCTAGAGAGGTCTATTGGGGGTATGGAACGGTCTATGGGGGGGTCAAGAGGTCTGACTGGGGGGTCTAGAGGTCCAATGGGGGTCTGATTGGGGGTCAAGAGGTCTGACTGGGGGGTCTAGAGGTCTAATGGGGGTCTGATTGGGGATCTAGAGGTCCAATGGGGGTCTGACTGGGGGGTCTAGAGGTTTAATGGGGGTCTGATTAAGGGTCTGGAGGTCTAATGGGGGGGTCTGGAGGTCTAATGGGGGGTCCGATTGGGGGTCTGGAGGTCTAATGGGGGTCTGGAGGTCTAATAGGGGTCTTATATGGGGGTCTTATCTGAGGTCTGATATTGGGTCGGGGTCTTACATGGAGGACTAATGGGGGTCTGATCTGAGGTTTAAAACTGGGGTCTTATATGGGTCTGACATAGAGGTCTAAAGGGGGTTTAGTCTGAGATTGGGGGATCTCATTTAGGGTTTCATATGGGGGTCTGATCTGAAAGGAAGATGCTTTTTTTATTTATTACTAGCGCACAATATAAAGGGGTGTTTTATGTGTGTGGTACCAGTATTTTCAGGGGGACTGTTTCTGCAGGAAAGTATTGGGGAGCACAGTGGACACAGTATTGGGGGGGGGGGGGGGGCAGGATGGGGTGTTGAGAAGGTGGGAGGATGATGGAAAAGTAGGAAAGTAATATGTCTGTTTGTTAAACTCTGCAGAGACGAGGCGCGGCTGAAAGAAGTCACCATGGTGGTCTGGTCTAACAGGAGGAAAGAGAATATCTACATCAGAGAAGAGACGTCACTGGATGTAAGAGGTATGTGGCGCTTTATGACCCTGTATGTTCTGTAGTGCTGTATGTAATGTTTTGCAAGTATGTCTTTAACCTCTTCCGGGCACAGGGCGTACAGGTGTCCTGTGTATTTTCGATCACCGCCGAGCGGTGATCGTAACCCGGTGCCTGCTCAAATCATTGAGCAGGCACCTGGGGCAAATGCGCCGGGGGGTCCTGTGACCCCCCCGTGTAGGCGATCACAGCAAACCGCAGGTCAATTCAGACCTGCGGTTTGCTGCGTTTCCGGGTTATTCGGGTCTCTGAGGACCCGATAACCCGGAACAGGATGGTGATCGGTGGTGTGTTTTTTACCCCCCCAATCACTAACCTTAGATCCTGAGTGGTGATGGTGACATCACCTCTCAGGATCGCCTCTGATTGGTAGGTGGGCGGGCCGGCGGGAGATTCAAATCATAGCAGCGCTCCTCTCCTCCTCCTTTTGTGTCCGGAGCCCGAGGAGAGAGGAGCTGCTGTGCACGTGTGAATTTGAGCCGGCATCACCCCATCTGTGCCCCAGCACCCATCCTTGCCCCCAGGACCCGATCTGTGCCCCAGCACTCCCCATCTGATCAGCAGGTAATTAGGGAAAGTCTAGGGAAAGGTTGGGTTAGGCAGGGATAATAAAGGGAAAGTTAGTGTGAAAAAAAGTTTTATTGCATCACCCTAAGTAGGGTGTCTGGGGTCCACAGCACAGCTGTGTGACCCTAGACCCCCCAGGGGTGTTGCCGCTTGCCCCCCTCCCCCCCACAACTTTTTTGGGGCGCAGACATTTTATTTTTATTTTTTTGTGCGTACGCTGACTGTGGCCGGTGCTCTTAGCGTCCGGCCACTGTTAGCGCATCGCACACCCCACCGCTGATCAACTTCGGACGGTTGATCAGCGGTTTAGAATTATTTTTTTCACATTTTTCCCCCTTTTTTTTGCCTTTTTTTTTTTCTGTTAGTTTTAGGGATAAGTACGTGAACACCCGTGCCCCCACACACACGCACACTAAATAAAGATTTACATGCACGCACACACACTCCCCTATGGCCCGCCGGATGTTCTCGGCCGAGGAGGCATACGCCCAGCTTGTCTCTGAGTCCAAGATTCCTAGTGAGGACGAGGATGACCCCACTTTCCTGTTGTCATCCGCGTCCTCCTCCTCATCTAGCGATGATGATGAGCCCCCAAGGCGGCGGAGACGCGCCAGGCGGAGCAAGGGGACCGCCATGCTAGGGACCCTGTGGCCCACCCTAGTACGAGCAGCTCTGGGGCTCGTACTAGTTTTCCGGCCCACCAGTTAAATCCACCGGAGCCGCCTGCCGGTGAACTTGTCTGGTGTACCCAAGAGCATTTTGAGCCTGTGATTCCTGAGTTTGTAGGCCAATCAGGAATCCAGATTTCCACAGTGGGCTTCACTGAATATGACTTTTTTTGTCTTTTTAGGGAGTTTTTACTCCAGGGGTGCATCAGGGGGGTTGAAACAGGACACGGTGTAAATAAACCGGTCCATAAAAATCAGCCCTCCAAAAACCACACGGCACTCCTTTCCCTCTACTCCCCGCCGCGTGGCCGTACAGTAGTGAACGATCACATATGGGGTGTTTCTGTAAACGGCAGAGTCAGGGCAATAAAGATACAGTCTTGTTTGGCTGTTAATCCTTACTTTGGAAAATTTGGCAAAAAAAAATGAAATTCTCAAATTTTATCCCCATTTTCCAATAACTCTTGTGCAACACCTAAAGGGTTAACAAAGTTTGTAAAAATCAGTTTTGAATACCTTGAGGGGTGTAGTTTCTTAGATGGGGTCACTTTTATGGACTTTCTACTCTAGGGGTGCATCAGGGGGGCTTCAAATGAGACATGGTGTAAATAAACCAGTCCAGCAAAATCTGCCCTCCAAAAATCATATGGCGCACCTTTCCCTCTACGCCCTACTGTTTGCCCGTACAGTAGTTTACGGCCACATATGGGGTGTTTCTGCAAACTACAGAAACGGAGCAATAAATATTGAGTTTTGTTTGGCTGTTAACCCTTGCTTTGTTACTGGAAAAAATAGATTAAAATGGAAAATTTGGCCAAAAATCTAAATTCTGAAATTTTATCTCCATTTGCCATTAACTCTTGTGGAACACCTAAAGGGTTAACGACGTTTGTAAAATCAGTTTTGAATAGCTTGAGGGATGTAGTTTCTAGAATGGGGTAATTTTTGGGTGGTTTCTATTATATAAGCCTCACAAAGTGACTTCAGACCTGAACTGGTCCTAAAAATTGGGTTTTTGAAAATTTCTGAAAAATTTCACGATTTGCTTCCAAACTTCTAAGCCTTGTAACATTCCCAAAATATTAAATATCATTCCCAAAATGATCCAAACATGAAGTAGACATATGGGGAATGTAAAGTAATAACTATTTTTGGAGGTATTACCATGTATTATAGAAATAGAGAAATTGAAACTTGGAAATTAGCAATTCTTTACAAATTTTTGGTAAATTTGGTATATTTTTATAAATAAAAATTAATTTTATTGACTTTATTCTACCACTGTCATGAAGTACAATATGTAACGAAAAAACTATCTCAGAATGGCCTGGATAAGTCAAAGCATTTTAAAGTTATCACCACTTAAAGTGACACTGGTCAGATTTGCAAAAAATGGCTGTCCTTAAAGGGAACCTGTCAACGGGATTTTGTGTATAGAGCTGAGGACATGGGTTTCTAGATGGCCGCTAGCACATCCGCAATATCCAGTCCCCATAGCTTTGTGTGCTTTTATTGTGTAAAAAACCCCATTTGATACATATGCAAATTAACCTGAGATGAGTCCTGTCCCTGAGATGAGTCAGAGACGGGACTCATCTCAGGTTAATTTGCATATGTATCAAATAGTTTTTTTTTTTACACAATAAAAGCACACAGAGCTATGGGGACTGGATATTGCGGATGTGCTAGCGGCCATCTACAAACCCATGTCCTCAGCTCTATACCCAAAATCCCGGTGACAGGTTCACTTTAAAGGGTTTCTATCACTTCATATGACATAATTAGCTGGCAGACACTAGCGATCTGCTAGTGTCTGCTCTGGCCAACCATCCTACTATAATCACTTGTGGGGCAGCGGTTTAGCTAAAAAACTAACTTTTATAAATATGCTAATGAGCCTCTAGGTGCTATGTGGGCGTCATTAGCACCTAGAGGCTCCGTCTACCTTCATACACAGCGGCCGCCCAGCACGTCCCTCCAGCCCGCCCATGTCCTCCTCCGTGTGACGCAGCGGCCGAATTCTCGCGCATGCGCCGTGCGCGGCTGTATTCGGCGCATTAGAGATGTCTGAGCTCGGAGCGGTCAGACATTCAATGCGCATGCGCGGCTGTATTCGGCGCATGCGCATTGAATGTCTGACCGCTCCGAGCTCAGACATCTCTAATGCGCCGAATACAGCCGCGCACGGCGCATGCGCGAGAATTCGGCCGCTGCGTCACACGGAGGAGGACATGGGCGGGCTGGAGGGACGTGCTGGGCGGCCGCTGTGTATGAAGGTAGACGGAGCCTCTAGGTGCTAATGACGCCCACATAGCACCTAGAGGCTCATTAGCATATTTATAAAAGTTAGTTTTTTAGCTAAACCGCTGCCCCACAAGTGATTATAGTAGGATGGTTGGCCAGAGCAGACACTAGCAGATCGCTAGTGTCTGCCAGCTAATTATGTCATATGAAGTGATAGAAACCCTTTAAGGTGATATAAGGCTGTGTCCTGAAGGGGTTAAAGGGGTTGTCCGCTTTTTTTTTTTTTTTTTTTTTATGGAGGGGGTGAAGGGGGCACAATGGGCATTTCGACTATGGAGGGGGCACAGAGCTAGAGGGCATTATTACTGTGAAAGGGACACAGTGGGGATTATTACTGTGAAGGGGGCACAATGGGGATTATTACTATGAAAAGGACACAATGGGCATTATTACTGTGAAGGGGACACAATGGGCATTATTACTGTGAAGGGGGCACAATGGGCATTATTACTGTGAAGGGGCATTAGCAGCAATGTGATCACTACGGCCGAGGTGTCATGTTCTTGCCTGTGCTACCAGCTTATTTAGGACTTTCTGTAATATTTTATAATCAAGCTGTGTTTTAAGTATTCTATGGAGGTCTTTTTCATCGGCAAAAGGTAGAATAATGAGATTTTAGAAAAAACGTTCCTTCTCTTCTGTCGATGGTGCCTGTTTTTGTTTTGTTTCCTAATGAAGCCCCTCAGGCATCGTTCTTTTAAGTCACTGCCGGATAAACCAGTTTTTAGGAATGTTTACCTTAAAACAGATTTCTTTGCAGTTACAAAACCGCCAGAGGGTATACATTGTGGTGGGACATCCACTCTATCAGCAGTAAAAATACAGACAAAAAGACTTGAATCTGTATATTTTTACTTGTGAATTGATATACTGTAGAGCTTTCAGGTATGCAGTGTCATGTGCAGTTCACTTGGTGGTATGAAGGCTAGAAATCCCCGCAGAACATTTACATAGGTCTTTGTGGAAGTTTTCAGGCATATGAAGATGTTTAATATCTCAGAACTTACCTGAAATCTCCAGAACTGATGTGCAAACCTACCTCTGATTATACAATTCCTGTTACTCCCGTATATTTCAGCGGAGAATGATTTTGTATTGTATGTATTTTCCCTTTTGAGCTAAGTATTAGATGAATCTACTGACCTACGGGGCTGTTAATTGGATTAGTCTAGTTATTTTTGGAGATTGGTCAATTATTTTGAGTTAATTATGGGGTTTGGTCAAAACAAATAACTAAACACTATTAGCCAGCCGTGTTCATTTTCAACACCAGAGACCGCCATATATAAATGGGGGGAGATGTATCTCAAGTGGCGCAAAGGAAAAGTGAAATATCTGATCATGCCTCTGCTTTAATTTTTCAAATGGCCTTGGAAAAATGAGAGGTATGATCTCCAGCTTGTTTTGCACCCGTTATTATACATTTCCACCATTGTGCCATAGCACTTTACACGGGTCATGAATCCCGCACATAACCGCTAATGAGCATTCATAAAAATGCTCATTAGCGATTACCTGGCGGTGTAAATGTACCACCGATTACCTGATGAACAAGTGAAACAATCATTCATCGGGTAATAAATCTTTTGTGCAGTCACAAAAATGATTGTTTGCTGGCAGCAGATTGTGCTGTGTACATCTGCTTCCAGCAAACAACTAGTCAGTATGGGGACGAGTGATGATATTAGTGATCACTTCTCCCCATACTGTGGAGGAGATTGCTGCATGTAAATACTACTGAATACTACAGTCCAATATAGTATATCTTCCATGTACTTTATCATTTAGCTATAGTAGCCTGCCTACATACAGTGCGCTGCCTGTGCCGTTCATAGTGCGCCCTGCGCTGATGAATGGCGGGAAAAGTCTAAGGCCCCTTTCACACGAGCGAGTTTTCCGCGCGGATGCGTTGCGGGAGGTGAACGCATTGCATCCGCACGGAATCCTGACCCATTCATTTCTATGGGGCTGTTCACATGAGCGGTGATTTTCACGCATCACTTGTGCGTCGCGTGAAAATCGCAGCATGCTCCTCTTTGTGCGTTTTTCACGTAACGCAAGCCCCATAGAAATGAATGGGGTTGCGTGAAAATCGCAAGCATCCGCAAGGAAGTGCGGATGCGGTGCGATTTTCACGCATGGTTGCTAGGAGACGATCAGGATGGAGACCCGATCATTATTATTTTCCCTTATAATTCTGAATACAGAATGCATAGTAAAACAGCGCTGGAGGGGTTAAAAATAATAATAATCATTTAACTCACCTTAATCCACTTGATCGCGATGTCTGCATCTCCTTCTGTCCCCTTTACTGAATAGGACCTGTGGTGAGCATTAATTATAGGATCAAGGACCTTTGAGGACGTCACTCCGGTCATCACATGGTACGTCACATGATCTTTTACCATGGTGAATCACCATGGTAAAAGATCATGTGACATACCATGTGATGACCGGAATGACGTCACCACAGGTCCTGTTGCTGCACAGGGCTCAGATGAAGCCAGAAGGAGATGCCGGGCCGCGAACAAGTGGACTAAGGTGAGTTAAAATTTTTATTTTATTTTTTTTAACCCCTCCAGCGATGTTTTACTATGCATTCTGTATTCAGAATGCTATTATTTTCCCTTATAACCATGTTATAAGGGAAAATAATACAATCTACAGAACACTGATCCCAAGCCCGAACTTCTGTGAAAAAGTTCGGGTTTGGGTACCAAACACGCGCGATTTTTCTCACGCAAGTGCAAAACGCATGACAATTCCCGCAACGCACCCGCACATTTTCCCGCAACGCTCGTGTGAAAAGAGGCCTAGGCATATTGGTATACCATAGACTTTTTCCAGGGTGCGGGTGCCCACAGAGAGGGCTCCGAGTGCCGCCTCTGGCACCCGTGCCATAGGTTCACCACCACTGCTATATAGTCTCCATGCAATGGGCTTTATTGTGTGCATGAACCGTTTACATTCGATACACATTCACAGATTGGTGAGGGATGTAACAGACATAAACCAGTGTGTCAACTGAATGCACTTTTTGATGAATCACCTAAAAACTTATGCAGTTGGTATACAGTTGCCATCCATTTGCTGAATTCATTTAATTAGTGAAGATCTTTTTACTTTGGTTTTAAATATAAAGAGAGAAAAAATAGTTATCTAAAATCCTTCTTTCTAACGAGTAACATCTTTATTTACTGAACATAGAACATATATTACCAGTGAACTTGTCTCATGCCGAAAGTTTTAGCGCTATGAATGACTTTTTTCCTTTGCTTTGTTACATCCTAAATTGAAAGGCAGTTCACATCATTTATGTGTATAAGCACCTGAATAAATATTTAAAGTTTTTTTTAAAGTGGTCATCAGTATCAGATTGGTGGAGGACCGACTCCCGACACCTGCTTTTCACCTATTTGAAGGGGCCACAGCGGTCAGAAGAACGGTGTGGACTCTTCATGGTATACCAAGCACAGTGCCTTGCATTGTACAATATCTGCACACAAAAATTATAAATACACAGCACATAATTAATCCAAATATATATATTTTATTTCATATCAAATAGCATTTAAAATCTAGTGGAGGCAGCATACATATACAAAAGAAAAGAGCCACAATCGACGTGTCATATACCAAGAAAGAATCCCAGCAATGAATTTAGCGCAAATGTGTAGTACCCCTCCCCACCACTAAAAGGGTTTAAATAGGTATCCAAAGTTGTGTAGTGCAAACCCGTCCATACAGAAATACATTGGGGGGGAATAGTCAGAATTCTACAATAAATCACATCAAAAAGTGCCTAGTGCAATATATCATATGCAAAGTTCATCAGGGAGTACATAATAAAAGT
Organism: Bufo bufo; assembly: GCF_905171765.1. Taxonomy (NCBI): domain Eukaryota; kingdom Metazoa; phylum Chordata; class Amphibia; order Anura; family Bufonidae; genus Bufo; species Bufo bufo. The sequence continues at coordinate 235,631,295 of NC_053392.1, read as the reverse complement.
AATACCGTCCAGTGTGGCTCAAACCCCAACGCGCGTTTCACATGTCACTTCCTCAGGGGATGATTATACTGTGTGCTCACTAGCTATATATACCCTACTAATCACTGTAGTATTAAAAAATCTGGGGGGATAACCTACTAAAATGCAAGAACATGTGCTCCTTGGATGTTCATGGCATGCCTTCCACACTGGAACGCATGACATCACATCCTTTCCATTGCTGGGGACCTCCCACATCCTATCCTACCTCTTTTCTTAGTGTAATACAAACAAATCAGACATATCAAAACCATATAAAAAAATAAAAATACGGAGGATGAGGTGAAAGGAGGTGAAGGAATACTCTGTATGTATTGGTTTTTAAGTCTCTTTAAGGTTTTGATATGTCAGATTTGTATTTCTGTATGGACGGGCTTGCACTAGGCAATTTTGGATACCTATTCAATCCCTTTTAGTGGTGGGGAGGGGTACTACACATTAACGCTAAATTCATTGCTGGGATTCTTTCTTGGTATATGACACGTCCATTGTGGTTCTTTTCTTTTCTATATGTATGTACTGTATGCCGCTGCCACTAGATTTTAAATGCTATTTGATATGAAATTAATGAAATATACATTTGGGTTACTTATGTGCTGTGTATTTATAATTTCTGTTTGGTGTGGAGATGCTAATTTGTTCTACACAGCAATTATTTAGTTGGAGCTATTGGGCCAGATTTATCATTAGCTCAAGTCAGAATAATGGAGTGAAAAAGTCGCAAATTTTTGCGCAATCGCTTAAACTGCGCAAAAATTTGCGACTTTTTTCTGCTCTGCACTATGCTCGCCAGTTTTCTGAAAGTGGGCGTGTTTTCTTATGTAAATTAATCTCTAGACAGATTTACTATTGCGACTATTTAAAAAGTCGCAAAAAAATGCGCAATTTCACTCCAGTGAGGACCATGCTTATTTTATGAGACTTTTTAATAGAACATGTGACTTTTTCGTAAAGACGTGTGACTTTTTCGTAAAGACGTGTGACTTTTGTAAAGCTGCTTACTGACGGATAAACTACTACCGTCAAACCACATTTATTACAGTCTTAAAGGGAACCTGTCACCTGGATTTTGTGTATAGAGCTGAGGACATGGGTTGCTAGATCACCGCTAGCACATCTGCAATATCCAGTCCCCATAGCTCTCTGTATCTTTATTGTGTAAAAAAAATTATTTGATACATATGCAAATTACCCTGAGATGAGTCCTGTATGTGAGATGAGTCAGGGACAGGACTCATCTCAGGTTAATTTGCATATGTATCAAATCGTTTTTTTTTTACACAATAAAAGCACACAGAGCTATGGGGACTGGGTATTGCGGATGTGCTAGCGGCGATCTAGCAACCCATGTCCTCAGCTCTATACACAAAATCCCGGTGACAGGTTCCCTTTAAAGTATAACTGTCACATTTAGACCCTAATTTCAATTTTCATATATGTAGTTACTAATAACTTGATATTCCAGAATCCGTTACTATTAGACTGACTTACCCCATATTTAATAAGTTTCAGCCCTTAGCAACCAGTCTGCATAAAACTGCAATTTCACTATTCAGTTAAGATGGCCGCCACTGCCCTCACCCTGAGGCTAATCCCGCCTGCCCTCACTAGCCAGTAACAATAGCCCCCCCAAAGTGTCAGTAACCAGAGCCCTCCACCCTAAAGTTGCTTTCATTTATACACTGAGCAGATGGCAGATCTCCCTTCCCTGGTCTGCGCTGCTCCAACCCTGCATTCTCCAGCTCTGCTGAGTTAGGGAGCGTCTGCCAAGCGCAGGGACAGGGAGAAGTGCACACAGCCCAGGCACTGTTATCAGCTGCTGGCATTTACTTACAGTCCCTGGCTGTCAGTAATGTGACCTTACACGCTGCGTGCTCCGTCTAGATAGACGGACCATGCCTAGCAACCCTATTTTAAGCGCAGGTAAAAGTAGGCAGTACAGGGAACAAAAATGTGGAATTAAAGGGATTCTGTCACCAAGTTTTGGGATATAGAGATGCGGACATGCACGGCTAGATCGCCGCTAGCATGTCCGCAATATACCTGTCCTATAGGGCTGTGTGCTTTTATTTTCTTTAAAAAAGGATTTTAGAGATATGTAAATTAGTCTTGTATGTGTCCAAGGGGCTGTACGAACCTTCCTGGAGCCCAGGCACTGCGCATGCGCGAGATTACGGCAATCTATCGTTGATGAAAGGAGGAGATTCGGAGGACGCAGGCGGTGCTGGGCTCCTTCACAGGCGGGCGTGGCTGGGCACTAGGAAGGTTCGTACAGCCCCTTGGACACATACAAGACTAATTTACATATCTCTAAAATCCTTTTTTAAAGAAAATAAAAGCACCCAGCATCACCACAATCCAATAGTCCAAAAAATATATATATACGACAGCTATACTTTAAAGGGCCGATCATAAATCTGACTTGGCTAAAACTGACTTTAGCCATATGTGAAAGTGGAGTGAGCTGTCAGAGTAATGATAAATCTGGCCCATTGTGTTTTGGTGTAGGAATATCTGCTTGCCATTGCAGCTCAATCCCAATCACTTGATTGACAGCGAGCTGCAGAAAGGCCATGTGACCGATGGACATGACATCACAGGCCAAGTGAGTTCCTGCAGGAATCACCAGAGTGCTGGAGCCCCTTAAAGCAGCTGATCAGTGGGGGTGCCGGTAATCAAACCTCCACTGATCAGATACTGATGACTTATCCTGAAGATAGTGCATCAATTTATGTTTTGGAAAAACCTTTTACATTTATTAAGTATATTAATTATTTTAATTATTTTTGTGAAATTTTCCAGTTTTTTTTCCTCTTTTAGAGTTTTAAATATTAATGCTGTGCTTTTACAAGAACTGTAGATATTGGGGAAGATTTGCTAATCCTCTGTAATACACTTATTGACAAAAAATAACGCACCAAGAAGTTGTTGGAATTGAACATAATGATTTCTATATGTAGGTGAGAGCAAAACCATACGTTTATCGGGGAAAACTATACAATTGAAGGAAGGCTCTAGTACCCAGTTGTGCCGTTAGCCTGGATATAAGATAACATATGGTTGGGCATGAAGGCTTACAGGTTCCATATGGTATCCTGCGGCACGTTTGCCTGTAGATCCTGCACACACGTCCCATAAATGCTCGATTGACGATAAATCTGGCAACTGCGTCTGCCAAGAATGCATTACAATCCATGGAAACCCTTGCTGTGTGTGCAGAAGCACTATCCTGCTGGAAAATGCCAGGGGTTACTGACTGTTTTATGCAGTGGCTGCCCAGAAAATCACACCAGCATTTGGGGCAGTGTGTCAATTCCCAGAAAAAAGGCAGGATTGAAGCGCTCACTACCAGTCCTCCAAACTCAAATTGTTGTGGGATTCCAGGCAAAACCTGGATTTGTCACTAAAGATGATACAATTCCAGTCCATATCAATCCAGGTTTCTCATTCTCGACACCATTGCAAAAGAAGGTGGTGTTGGCTGGCAATCAATGGTAGGACATGTAATGCTAGCCGTGACGCCAAATTTCTTTCTGCTAAGGACTTTGGAATTGGTGCGGGCAGAGACAGGGGTGTGCAGTGAAGGATCCACCCATGTCTGGATGGCAAACAACAAAACTGTGGGAGCTGCTCAGATGATCCTCTCTACTGTTGTCTGGTTGCTTCTTCCGGAGCCTATTCGCCGCATGTGCATGCCCTTACGTAACTACTTCTGCAAACACCTCCTAACAGCAATGGTAGAACAGCCTAGGTGGTGGGCCGTTCATTGAAATGACCATCCTTCTTCTCTCAGTCCAGTGATGTGCCTCCTCTCGAAGGCCTCTTTCACACTACCGTATGGCTATTTCAGTGTTTTACGGTCTGTTTTTCACGGATCCGTATTTCGTTTTTTTTTTGTTTCCGTTGTTTTTTCGTTCCGTTTTTCCGTATGGCATATACAGTAATTACGTAGAAAAAATTGGGCTGGGCATAACATTTTCAATAGATGGTTCCGCAAAAACGGAACGTATACAGAAGACATACGGATGCATTTCCGTATGTGTTCCGTTTGTTTTGCGGACCCATTGACTTAAATGGAGCCACGGAACGTGATTTGCGGGCAACAATAGGACATGTTCTATCATTCAACGGAACGGAAACATGGAAACGGAATGCATACGGAGTACATTCCGTTTTTTTTTTGCGGAACCATTGAAATGAATGGTTCCGTATACGGGACCGAATATGGAACTCAAAGAACGGCCCGCAAAACGAAAAAAAAAACAAAAAAACGGTAGTGTGAAAGAGGCCTAAGGCCTGGGCGAAATGTCTTGACAGTGCGGCATGTCTAGCAGTCAATAATCTCTCACCAAGAGGTCTACTACCCAAAAGTAGCCTCTGAGAGCAGCAAGGGAAGCACTTTTACACTTGTGGCTAAACCCAGAGTCTAATCAGACCACACCTGTAATATCTGCATGCCAAGTTTTGCAGCAATCTGGCATTTCTATCTGGATACGTTTTTTTGGTCAGAGTGTATTTAAGATAAGAATAACATTTGGTCTGCAATCAATACATAAAGTTCCGTGAACTTCTCATGGGGTAATTTAGTGAAGAGTTTTTGTATCTTAGTGCCGGCCTATAAATTATGAAACAAAAAATGTAATATTGAACCTCAAAAGATTTGCAATATAGATGGTGTAAGTCTACCAGAAGTCCAATTTATATTTATTTTTTAACCAGATATATACTGTCAACTGTATGGCTGAATGTGGTGTGAAAAGAGCCTTGGCTTTCATTTTTTGTAACATCCTGCTGTGGGTGTTGGCCAGACAGCTCACCACATTGTATTTGGCCTGACCGTGTGACTAAATAATTTGAATCACACTTTAAACAATCCAATACGTATTCAGCATGGTCTTTTAATGTGTGATCAGCACAGAACATGTATGACTCATGAACATATACAATACCTGATGATTTCATCTTGGTTGCCTAAGAGATAGGATTGTGCCTCGCAGTACCCTTGACTCACCGCTCCTATTACATTGTGAATAGCTTTCAAACAGGCCAGAAGACCCCTCTTCCAGAATAAAACACCAGTTTTATAAACGGTGCATGCTAGGTGGGGGGCCACAGTTTTCGTTGGGACCCAGACCCTTCAAGTTACACCAAATGCACTCTGTTCATGTCTGTAGTACTTTGTAACTTTTCTCACCAAAATTCAACAAAAATGTGGCTGCAACTCAATTTTTTGCAAAATTCATGTCAAATTCGATTACTTCAGAATCAAATTGTTCATCTCTATCATATTTGTTTAATGTCAGATAAAAGCTCCACAGAAAAAGCAGCACTGTCCTGCAGAAATTCTCCTCACATTGGACATTGAGGCCTAAGTTAGGAATCCTTGGGTGAAAAAGTAGGAATAGTGTGGGCTCATGCACACGAACGTGTGCTGCGGACTGCAAATAGCCGTCCCAATGCATGGGTACCGGCCAAGTGCATGCCGTTTGCACATGTGGACCCATTCACTTTAATGGGTCCATGATCCGCAAAATATGTTACGCACTGCAAAAAAAATAGGACATGTTCTATTTTTTTGCAGTGCGGAGGTATGGACCAAAATGTCACGGAAGTGCTTCCGTGGGCTTCCGATCCATGCCTCCGCTCTGCACTGCTCCATATCTTGCGGATTGTGGACCCCTTAAAGTCAATGGGTCTGCATCTGTGATACGGAGTGCACATGTCCGGTTCCCGTATATGCTGTTTGCAGTCTGCAATACGGGTGCGGCGCACACGCTCATGTGCATGAGCCCTTATTCTCTATAGCTTAATAGTCCAGTGGTACAATGAGAGTGCAGGTAACAATGAGGCTGCCGGACTGTTACCTGCACTTTCCATGTACCAGTTTTTTTTGGGGATGTGTTGGTAATGTTTTGTTATGTTGTTTGGCTTCACATAATCATTGTAATGTCTTCATGCAGTCCTCGAAGAATGACATTGATTATGTAAAAGTAATTGTTAGTAATTCCAAGAAATTTGTTGGCAATTCTTTTTTTTTTTTTTATTCATAATAATTCATGAGGCACTATTCACACATACTTTACAGTTTTTAAAGGAGACCACTACAAATAGCTGTATCCATCACACAATGGACACTGACTGATTTGTGGCTTTGCAGCCCTATTCACAGCAAGCTGCAATGCATTTACTGACTCCTTGCTGTCATATACTGCATTAACTTTTTCAGCAGTTTGTGTTGCAGGTCTTTGGTCGATTCGAACTATACGGACAGGTCTTGGCTCCCCACACCACTTTGACCCTATTGCTAGTTCACGATCTCTTTCTTTGTACCATTTCTGGTAGGTACTAACCTTTGCATGATTCAAACACCTTTCAAGACCTGTTGTTTTGGAGATGCCCTGACCCAGTCTTCCAGCCATAACAATTTGGCCCCTGTGAGAGCCCCAATTAAGCTTGCCCGTGTTTTCTGCTACCAACATATCAACTTTAAGAACTAACTATTCACTTACTGGCTATTGCATGATACAGCGGTTCTCCACCTTTTCACACCAAGTACCCCCTAGTGACCAGAAGTTCGAACTGAGTACCCCGCGCACCACACACACACACACACACACACACACACACACAAGGAAGCGAACATTTATAAATGTTAAAGAAATAAGGCGCAGTCTTAGGCTCTATTCTAAGCCTGTCAGCAGTTCCTTCAGATTTCACAGAAGGAATAGCACAACATGCAGCGCTGATTTTTCCAGTCAAATAGACAGACACCACATTAGGACCCATGATTAATTACTATTACTATTTAAATTCTGCACTACCAAACATACAGGAGAACACAGCACTACATACTTCTTACATCTATTGACATCTCTTTCCTTATCTTCACCATTCGGACCAGACTACTGTGCTGACTTCTTTCAGCCATGTCTCATCTCTGCAGAGTTTGCCACACAAATATCTTAAGCCGAATGCACACGGCCGTGTTTCATGGCCGTGAGCGGTCCGTGGTGACACGGCCTGGATTCCTGCTTAATGCAGGAGCGCACGGTGTCATTGGTTGCTATGACGCCGTGCGCTTCATGCCGCCGCTGCACTACAGTAATACACTCGTATGATCTATACCAGTGTATTACTATAGTGCAGTGGCGGCATGAAGCGCACGGCGTCATAGCAACCAATGACGCCGTACGCTCTTGCACTCAGCAGGAATCCAGGCCGTGTTACCACGGACCGCTCACGGCCGTGTGCATTCGGCTTTAGGTTCTTACTTTTCTGTCCTCTTCCCCACCTTCTGAACACCCCATTCTACCTTCCTCAATACTGTGCCCCCCCAATACTATACTGCAGACACAGATAGTCTCCCTAAAAATACTAGTAGTGCGCAGATAGTGTCTCCTTTATTAATTATTGACACAGTAATGACCTTAATGCCCCCAGTAGTAAACATCCCCCTTTATAGTCTCTCCAGTAGTACCAATGCCCTCTAAAGTGCCCCCAGTAGTAATGACAATCACCATAGTGCCCCCCAGTAGTAATAAAGCTGCCAAGGTATGATCCAGACAAAGTAATGCCTGCTTATTGTGCCCCCAGTAGTAATAAAGCCCCCATAATGTGTGTTAGTAGAAAAATATCCTCCTTACAGTGCAACCAGCAATTCTAATGTGCCCTTATGTGTGCCATTAGAAAAAAGCCCATTTATAGTGCCCCAGTAGTACCAGTGTCCCCATAATGTCCCCCAAGTTATAATAATGAAAGCATGCTGCCAAAGAAAAACACAAAGACCTCAACGCCACTGTCTGTCCTCTTCCAGCTTGCATCCTGAACTGCTTTCTGTCTGACTCGGGATGATGATGTCATCATTCCACCTGTAGTGGCTTCTGATAGGCTTCAGGCGTAGTGCCTGTAGTCTATTAGAATGAATGGCAGGGTAGGCAGACATAGGCTCCCATGCGCTGCTACAGCACTCGACTGTATCGCCTCCCTGAGGACGATGATACAGTTGAATATCGAGAGGCCCTAGTAAACATTGCTGGCTACTACGGCAGTCCCGTGTACCCCCTCAACCTGTGGTGTGTACCATTAAGTGTACGCATACTGAAGGTTGAGAATCACTGGCCTAGTATACAATCATGGACAAAAAATAATACACCAAACTGTTGGAATCCAAGAACTCGTTATTTGTGAGTGTAATGATGATATGTGTGATTTACAATATTAGAGCAAAAACATAAATTTATTGGGGAAAACTGTACAATTGATATGAGGGTCTAGTACCCTGTTGGGCCGCCTCCACCCTGGATACAAGTAAAGATACAGTTGTTCTGTCTGGAGCCGTGTGTCTGCATGCCCTTGGGTAACCACTGCTCACAAGACCTCCTAACAGCTAGGTCAGAACACCGTAGATGGCAGGCAGTTTGTTGAAATGACCATCCTGCTTTTCTCAGTCCGATGATGCACCCCCTTCTCAAAGTCTGTCAACTGGAAGCATGTCTAGCAGTCAACAATCTCTTACTAAGAGGTCTACTACCCAAAAGTAGCCTCTGAGAGCCTTTAATAGGGCAGCAGGGGAAGCACTTTTACACCTTCCTGTGGCAGGACCCAGAGTCTAATTAGACCACACCTGTAATCATTTCCATAGCAGTCAGATTTCTCACCCCTTGACAGGTACCATTGTCATGACATCATCAATGTTATTCACTTCAGCAGTTGGTGGTTTTATTATGGCTAAACAGTGATATATACAATATGAGTTGAAGGTAGTTTATTGTGCTCAATCTGCTGTACAAATTTCTCATTTTAAGTATTTACTTAAAAAAAATAATAATCTTGATAATGTGGCTGCACACACTCTTTTGTAGACATAAAACATCCCCCAGTTTTTAATTGAAAAAATGTATGCAAATACTGCATCAAAAAGCAAAGATTTGAGTAAGGCTACATATGCGTTCGGTGCGGATCCGTCTGGTATCTGCACAGACGGATCCGCACCTATAAATGCAAAAGATGGATCCGTTCAGTGCGGATCCGTCGGCATACACTTAGTTAAAAAAAATTCTAAGTGTATGCAGACGGATCCGTCCTGATTTTACATTGAAAGTCAATGGGGGACGGATCTATTTACAATTGCACCAATATTGTGTCAATGTAAACGGATCCGTCCCCATTGACTTCCATTGTAACCCAGGACGGATCCGTTTGGTCTCCGCCTCCAGAGCGGAATGGAGGCAAACTGATGCATTCTGAATGGATTCGCATCCATTCAGAATGCATTGGGGCTAAACTGATCCGTTTGGGGCCGCTTGTGAGATCCTTGAAACGTATCTCACAGGCGGACCCCTAAATGGCAGTGTGAAAGTAGCCGAAGTCTTGCCACATGAGATACCTCTTGGTTGAACTCGCGTTCTGCCAAACGCTGTCTCTTTTGACTTCCCATACACATACCTCTGCGTTCTGCCATCAGGAGGCCCCATACAGTTAAGGCTACTTTCACAATAGCTTTTTTTTGCGGATCCTTCATGCATCTGCAAAAACGCTTCCGTTACAATAATACAACTGCATGCATTCGTCATGAACGGATCCGGTTGTTTCTTCTATAGCCATGACTGATCCATGATGAACACCATTGAAAGTCAATGGGGGACGGATCCGTTTTCTATTGTGTCAGAGAAAACTGATCAGTCCCCATTGACTTACATTGTGTGTCAGGACGGATCCGTCTTCACGGACAGAAAAACGCTGCTTGCAACATTATTCTGTCCGCAATGGGGGACGCAACCAAACAGAACGGAATGCATTTTGGTGCATTCAGTTTTGTCCCCATTCATTGTCAATGGGGACAAAACAAGCATTTTCATCTGCTATTGAGATCCTAGGACGGATCTCAATAGCGGAATTGAAAACGCAGATGTGAAAGTAGCTAGATGCTCATCTGCTTCGGGGCGATATATATCTGAGGTATATGGGTGTATTAGACAGGTAGATTTGGTAATGATGACGACTGATGATGGAATAGATGACGAGTCGTTATCGTTCGTCACTGGTCATTATGACACAGGACAATGATCGCAGAACTAATAGTTATTAGGATTGCTGTAAAGTTGAGAATCGTTCATAAATGCATTCATTACATACAAAGATTTTAGCACTTGGATGTTCCACTCGACGGATCATAATTTTTTGACAAGTTGAACAAGAATCGAACGTATTCACAATCGCTAGTAACTATTACACCCTACGAAAATCTGAGTATAGTGAACGATATTGCAATGTTTAGGACAATTATTGATTCGTCAAACGCCCCCTTTACGCTCTTGCGCTCAAGGACTACTCTCCCTTTGTCCCAATGTTTGTCATTTCTTTTTATTACTTTTTAATTTTACCTGTGTGTCGCTCCCTAATTGTAAAGCGCTGCGGAATATGCTGGTGCTAATCAAAGATTATTATTATCTGGCGTCGATGCTGCCTGTAGTTGGTGTTGCCCGACTGAAAAAGGAAAGTCAATATTTGCTTGCACAAGATTCACTTGTGAGGTTGATCACAAGTCGAGTTGTTGAAGAAGTGGATAACCCCTCCCTGCCCTTTCGCTAACACTCTTTGCCCACAAGCCCTTAGGTCTGTCTTATCTCTGTATTTTGTCTTATCTACCTTCTCTCTGCTGTCTATACACATTTTTCTCCTTTTATTTCTCTTTCTTACATATGTCTTGCTAGATCCCTTTAGTTGTAATCCTTGCTTTAGCCTGGAGCTATTGTGCTTTCATTGAGCCATTAAAAGTGTAGTATACTCAAATAATCTAGTGGTAGTCTCTGGGATAATATTTAATTTTGTTAATGCCAACTATTTGCCCTTGGAGCGTTTTCTTTTATGTCTCTGATCAATCATTCTAACTTTTTAGTAACCATTAATATGCAATATTAATTATTTTAATTATGGGTTTTGTTTTACTCTGGTAAATTACATGTGGTCAGAGGATGGAAATCCTAAATATTTCAGTGCCAGGACTTGATATTGCAATTTAAGGGTCGGCTCTACACACCCATATATTAGGGATTTACATTACAGTATTTCTGGTAACTGAAAGTTATCTGTTTAAAGACTCATTCACACGTCCGTGTCTGTGCTGAAATCCGTGAGCAGGTGGTCAGTGATGCATCTGCGAAGCTGACCGTGAAGGATCCCTGTTGCGTACATGTGTCCTCTTTTTGCTGTCCATGTGCCATCCGTGTTTCACTGACACTGAACAGCTAAAAAAATCATTTTCAAAGCATCTCTTCTTAATGATCCGTGAAACACGGCTGCAACGCGGATGGCATCCGTGGTTTTCACGGACCGAGAGACTATAATGGATGTGATGGATCCGCGGACAAAATAGAGCATGCATCCGTGCTAAAAACACGGACCCAAGGACCGTACTAAAACACTGATGTCTGAATACTCACATTCCGTGGAGAACACCACGTGTGAATGAGGCTTAACTCAAACTTTTCTGACTGGAGCAATTCACGTAGCTAAGAGAAGGCAACATTGATAAGTTAATATTCCTTCCAGTACTGTCAGTAGCATCTCAACGCCATTTTATGGAGTCTACGAGGAGATCCAAAGAAATGTTGCAATGTGTTCTCTGGGAGGAATTTTTATTTGCCATTGCCGCCCTGCCCTTCTACTAGGTTGCTCCTGTTTCAGTGATTTGGGTAACAGATTTGGCATTTGCTGTTTATGCCGTTCCTTAATATATGCTTTCACCTAGCTCCAAGGTGGAGTTTCATTGTAAATTCTAATTACGCTGTGAAATATCTAGTATATTGTTTCACTGTTAAATAAGACAAAGTGCTCTGACCACAATCTAGAAAAGGTTGCTAGCTCCAGGTTTTCACCCTGTTATCTGTAGCATGCACTTCAATAACATCCCCATTAGCCCCAGAGGCGCTTTGCCAAGATACAAGGTAAACTATTAGTGCTGAAAGAGCCTGCAAGTGCAGATGTTTAGAGAAGGTCAGAGGGCAGCCCTATTGTGACTTGCACAGGGAGATGGCACACTCCTATCTGGGCGAGGCATCGGACCTGTGATTGTATGCTCAGTATTTCCCGACAATAAAGGCTGCACTGCTTTGTATGACTGTCTACAGGTAACCGTTTTGTGGAATGTTTCTGCTTTTATTAACAAGTGCATCTGGTGGGATTATTGATTAATATAATATCCATTATGTATTTGTCTTTGGTAGATGAAGCAGAACCACCTCATATTAAAGGGGTTGTCCGGGCTTTTACTATTGATGACCTATCCCCAGGATAAGTCATCTATATCAGATCGGCGGGGGTCCAACACCCAGCACCCCAACTGATCAGCTGTGTGAGGAGATGGCGTGCGCAGTGCACACATGCCTTTTCTCTTCCTGTCTGCTGCTGTCTAGGGTCTTTGCCATAGACTGCAACAACGGACAGGAAGAGAGAAGGGAGATGGCACGTACGCACTGCACGAGCAGTCTCCTCAAACAGCTGGTCCAACGCCCAGCACCCCTGCCGATCTGATATTGATGACCTATCCTGAGGATAGGTCATCAATAGTAAAAGCCCAAACAACCCCTTTAAGTATTTTACTCAGATATGGTTTCTGACTGATTGGCATAATTAGGTGAATATATACCTAAATGGTTTTTCCAAGATTTTTATACTGATTCGGCACCCTGGACCTCCGCCGCTCTGCTGTTTGAGAAGGCAACGGCGCTCCTGTGAGTGCCGCTGCCTTCTCTCTGCTTTTCCTAGGCTGAGTGAAGAGTGGTGGGAGGCACAAAGGATCCACATGTTCACAGGTAAGCCATATCTTTGATGAGCTAGATCCTCTAAGCTGGTTTCTGTTTTCTGTCATTTCTTTTAAATGTTAGTGACCTCCTGTCATAGGTAGATACATTAGAGTTGACCCATCCTAGTTGGAAAAGAATACCATGATGCATGTAAGGTGTGATTTGTAACACCCCAGAGTGGCATTACCACTTCTGCATTCCGCTACTATCTTCTATGGTTAACCACGTGTCATTTGTGTATTTATTTCCAGGTCCTGCATATTGTGCATCTCATATTTTGCAACTGTTTGTGTTCAAGCGTAATATGCCTGATTCACCAGCAGGTGGCAGGATAAATGGCAGAGCTTCAGTTACAAAGAATGGAGCCCTCTATTTCATTCTAACACCCCCCTCTGTGGTATGGTGGGCGTGTCCCACTTGCTGCAGGGAGGGAGGAGTTAAGTTTAGAGTTAGTCTAGTTTACCCCCTGCCAAGGGAGGGTGTGCAGCAGGTGCACGTCCCTGTTGGACGAGCCCTGTCTAGGCCAGCTGGAGCTCCTTCAGCTTAGCTGGACATGGAGGCAGAAGCCTGAAGTCTCAGATACCAGGAGTAGTGTTCCTTGGACAAAGCTAGAGACAGAACCAGATTACACAGTGAAGTACAGCATAAAGAAGAAGCTGAGTTATATAGCCAGCCAGAGAGCAACTGACGTAGCAGAGAGGAGTTTGCCTTCCAGAGTTCATGCTAACCCCTGCTGGAACCAAGATAAAGTCTGTAAACTGCTTGGAGAAACGTTTATTGAAAGTAAAGCTGTTATCAACTTCATCACAAGGCTTGGACTCAATTTATTTCATTATCCCCTTCATCAACAAACCTCCCTTTTTCATTGATGCGGAGCCAACGCCTTGGGTCCAGTGTATCCATGTAGGAGCACTGTGACACGTGCACCAACATTGAGGGACATTAAGGCTACCCTACACCACTCTGGCATTCCTACGCAACAAGTGCTTTTTCCATCTTAAAGGTCCCTGGGGGGAGGCGCCCGCCACAGATTGTAACCTATCATTACTTTCCTGCTCTAAAATTACTGCTCCGCTGTTGTGGCCAGTGAAAATATATAGCCAGAAGCAGACCTACTGACATCAGTTGATTGTTAGAACTTATTTTTTAAAAGTCATGGTTTTGGTTATTCCTTTGCGTCTTGTGACCATTTATCATGACGTAAGGGGGAACCTGTCACCGCCACGGCCAGTGAGTGGCTGCAGGAATGTCAAACCAGATGTTGACATCAAGGGAGCCCAGCAGAGCATCGCAGGCATGTAGGAGTAGGAATGTGGCAAGTATGCATTCACATTACCGTTTAGCTTTCCGTTCTCTTGCGTGCAGGACTTTTTTTCCCCGTCTAAAAAACGGATCTCAGATGGAAATGGCTCAAACTGATGACAACTGCTGCAACAGGATCCATTAATTAATTTTTTTTTTTACAGGATACAGTTTTTTTCCCCTCTCTTCTTCTGACGAATCAGAAGAACGGAAAACTAAACAGTGATGTGAATGCCCCCTAAGTTATCTTTCCTTTATAGGTCCCATTCTTGTGCAACCCTTTTAAAGACTAGGATTACATCAGAAAAAAATCAGTTCCCAGAGAATTACAAATTGCAATTATAATTGACCATCACAGGTTTAGAAGGATGGAAGAATTTAAAGGGAATCTATCATTAGATTTTCATGGCATAAGTCAACACCATGGTGTTATAGCACTTTGAAACACCTTCCTACCCATGCCCCTGATAAAATCTGCCACTTTATTATCCAAGATTAAAAAAAATAAAATAAAAAATAGTGCCCTGCTGTTTGTACGCCCCAGTGGCGTGCAAAGGGGAAACGGTCCACCCCGGGTGCCCGCTCTTAGGGGGGTGCTAGAGCCCAGACGCAACGAGCGCTTCCTTCAATACAGATGGAGGCGTTCATTGCTGGAGCGCCGGGAGCTGCAGTCCTGTCACTCAGCTTCCTACACTCTCTCTCCCACACTGAATAATGAAGCAGGGAGACTTCTCCCTGCTCCACCATTCAGCCTGCAGCCCGGAAATCTGCCTGTGCTCCTTCCACACAGTGCTGCAGAGCGATCTGTGTCTGCAGGGGAGAGCTGGATGTGAGCTTCAGGAACGGGAGAAGGTGAGTAGTTACTGTTTTTTGTTTTTTCAACGCAGAGGGCATTACTACTGTGAAGGGGGAACAATGGGCATTACTATTATGAAGGGGGAACAGATCATTAATACTGTGAAGGGGGCACAATGTTCATTGTTGCTATTAAGGGGCACAGAGGGCATTACTACTGTGAAGCGGGCACAGAGGGCTTTACTACTGTGAAGGAGGCACAATGGGCATTTCTACCATGGAAGGGCACAGAGGCATTACTACTACAAAAGGGGCACAATGGGCATTACTACCATGAAGGGGGCACAATGGGCATTACTACTACGAAGGGGGCACAATGGGGATTTTTACTATGAATGGGGCAAACAGGGCATTACTACTGTGAAGGGGCATAACTGTTATGGGGCGCAGTAAAGGCATAACTACTCTGAAGGGGCACAGAGACGGTATAACTATTGTGAAAGGGGCACAACGAGGGCATAACTACTGTGAATGGGGCACAGAGAGCATAACTACTGTGAAGGGGCCACAATGAAGGAATAAAGTACTTTAAGGGGGCACAATGTGGGCATAACTTCTGTGAAAGTTGTACAATGAGGGCATTAGTACTGTGAGTGGGCACAGTGGGCATAACTATTGTGAGGCGGCACATATCTGGACAAAACTACTGTGAAGGTTGTACAATGCAGGCAATACTACTGTGAGGGGGTCCAATTTTTTTAAAGTATTAGGAGTGCCAGAGAAAGGACCCTCCCCAGGTGCCAAATTCTTCGGTACGCCGACTCTGCCTTGATTGACATACAGCTTAGCTGAGCTAGCCTTGCTTTTTATGCCAAGTGGCAGGTCAATGAAGGCACAGAAGGTTTGCTAGCACCTTGACTTGTCACCAGCACCACCCAGGTGACCAGTGAGTGTGTTGTTTTGTATCCTCTTTTTTTTATCCCGCATAAGGAGACCGTTGTTTGTGAAAGGTGTCAAAAACACTAACACCATGGTGTTGGGTTATTCTCCAAAAATCGAATTGAAGGTTCCTTTAATATTTCTAGATTTAGGTCCTTTATTTAAAGAACTTCAAACTCATACCTTCCTCGATCCCCCAGTTTTGTCAGTTACTTAAAGGGAACCTGTCACCTGGTTTTTGGGTATAGAGCTGAGGACATGGGTTGCTAGATGGCCGCTAGCACATTTAGAAACGCTCAGTGAGGGTAGCATAGTAGAGGTGACAGGTTCCCTTTAAGTAATTTTCCTATAATGCATTCTTTTATGAATCCTCTCTCAGGCAGAGAAAATATATTTTCTTGTTACCTATAAGTCATACACGTGGATAAGATGAGAACTGCATGGTACAGTCGCACAATTTTTTTTCCAGAATTTGAGTAAAAATTTTGTAATTATTGTAAGGAGGATTTCTTTACATCAACATTAAGATGAAAGCTGGAATCCCTGTAGGTGAACAATTATCACAACACCATGTACATTATTTTCACTATGAAGCTAGCCATACAAATTAGATAGCTGCTATTCCTTCCAGAGCCCCTATAAACATGTATGCTCTGCTCAGCGCAGCGTTTTTGTTTTCTCAATAGGGGTAAGGATTAAGCCACAGGCAGACACCACTGATGACAGCTTATCTTCCTTGAGAACAAAAAGATTGGGCATGTTGACATCCAACTTTCCTCTGATGGCGTTTGTCTGGAGAGAGTCAGGACATCCCCATACACATTCAAATGGATGACTGTTCCTCCTGAAATTGGTGCCTTCAGCTGACATTCATCTAAAGTGGTCTTCCAGGAATATAAAAGGGGTTGTGCAGGCCATATATATTGGTGACCTGTTGTCAGGAGAGGTCATCAATATCTGATCAGGCACCCCCCGCTGATCAGCTGTTTTAAGCAGAGGAGGCACTCTGTGCGAGTGCTGCTCCCTGTTCATCACACTACGCCTCGTCTTCTCTACAGTGGGGGCGTAGTGTAATAACAAGTGAATGGAGCCAGTGCTCATCATTACACTGCACTGCCGACACTTCAGAGACAAAAGGAAGTGGAAGCAGCACTCGCATGGAGCGCCGCCTCTTCTTCAAACAGCTGATCAGCGGGAGTGCCAGGTGTCGAACCACCACCAATCCTCAGAATAGGTCATCAATATATATGGTCTGCACAACCCCTTTAACTGTTAATAGAAGCCCCCCAACCTGCACCGCCCCCTAAAAAGTTCTGCCCACTAGCTCACTTTCCTTCATACTCCTGTCCCCAGCTGGTTTACTATCAGCCGAGGGATGGACACGGCCACATGTGCCCCTGCAGCCAATGACTGGCTTCAGAGATGACAGGTCACGTCACTTTATCTGTACAATTGGAAAACTCTGTATGGGATCATGTTGATGAATGAACAAGAGGGGCACACAACAGTAGTCAGGAGACAGTCTGTGATCAGAAAATCAGAATCACAAGGGACAGCCAGAGTTCAGAGACGAGGATAACAAGCAGACAATAAAGGACGGCAGGAATACACAATAGGGCAGACATAGATGGGGACACACAGTCACAAAAGAGATGGGCCTGACAGCTTTGGCTGATGACAGCGTTGCTACATTAGTCACCTGTGCCCTCAGGTTTTCTTTACTCACGTCCTGGACTTTCCTTCAAGAACACTGGAGGCATAGCTCCATATTAGGGCTAAGTTGGCGACTGGGCCTACTTCTATGAGCAGATAAAGAACAAGACCTTTCGGAATAGCCCCTTACTTTTGAGTAAGCAATAAATCATTTAATACATTCTCTTTTCACTATGACTGTCGGTTATGGATATTCGATATGACTTATCATAAAAAGTACAATTTTCTTTAGTGTATAAATAAATATTTTATATTATTACTGCCTGTTTTCATAATTTGTCACTCAGTTGTCATTTGTGATTCTAACTATTTTATGGGGTAGGATATCTCAACTGTGAAATCTAGGTGAACACTACTCTGGGAGCTATAATATTGACTATACTGGAGGCGATCCAACTTCCCAGAAAGCAGGGAGTGATTTGAATTATTAGGACGATTCATGGTATTCTATCTACTCATGTGGCACTTTTCTATCTTGAATACTATAGTTCACTAGAATCTGCTGCACCTCTTGAGTGTTTAGGTGCA
The DNA here is from genome assembly GCF_905171765.1 of Bufo bufo. NCBI lineage: Eukaryota > Metazoa > Chordata > Amphibia > Anura > Bufonidae > Bufo > Bufo bufo. Next base: position 235,613,176 of record NC_053392.1, on the reverse strand, counting down.
ATCTACACCAATGTAAACCCTCTGCATGTTGTGATAACTGAACTTCATCTCATGAAAATATGTCATACATTTCGCTTTGTGATCTTGCTCCAGGCATTATGTGGTTGCTGCAGGAGTCTCAAGTTCTGTGATGTGGGGAATATTGTCTCTGTAACAGTAGTATTTTGTTCTAATCACCTCAGTTTTAGTCTTAATTTCTGAAAATGGCAGCCTCAGTAAAGTTGGCCATAAGAGTAATTCTATCATAGGGCTGGCCGTACTGTTCTGCAAAATGCGGAACTCGCATGGCCGGTATCCATGTTTTGAGGACCGCAAAAACGTAGACCGTCTTCTGAATGAGCCCTTATGGTGTAAGAGTGGAGCTTGGGTGCAACAAGAGCAATGGTGACACTCTTATTGCACCAAAGGCCTAATTCTCCTTTTAAGAAAAGTATCATAATTCGGGAATGGAGCCGCAGATCAATAAAAGAAAAACGGCATTTTAATCAGGTGAACCACAGCTATGTGTCTATATTTTAGACAGTTGGATAGGGATCTCGCTGGTGACAGATTCCCTTAGGCACCTGTGCATGTGCCAGTCTTTCCCCACAATAGATTTGTTTCAGTCCCTCTTAAAACGTGATGGTCTGAGATAAATGTGGAGACTACCCTATTGGACCATGTGTCTAACATTCTTTTGGTATGACTAACTATTGTGAAGATCCTATATATCTGCTGAATATTTTAAAATTGTTGCAGTGCATGCAAAAACTGTGTGAAACCTTTAACAAATTAGTTGCATGGAATTTGGCCCATTTTTCTTACTAAACTCTCCCCTTATGTTTCATAATACCATAGTTCTATCGGTGACAAGTGGTCAGTGGAGATGCCTGGTCTAAACGATCCCTTTTCTTTCACTTGGACCCCTGATGACTAGCCGACCAGTGTGGTCTGCTGGGAGCTTCTGCAATCAGCAGTGGGGGGGAACTCTGCATCGCCGCGTTGCATGGTGTCCATTAAAATCACTGGGACTTTTTTACAGTCATCCAGAGCAAGCTAGCACTGTGGCCTAAAGGGGGCGAAGGGCCATGCAACTTTCATCACATGCAAAATACAGGATAAAGAATATAAGTCATATGACTGCATCTATTCTCCAACATTTTTTGACACGGCGCAGCACCACCCAAAAGTGGGTTACAAAATTTTTGTTCAACTTTCCCCCCCCCCCCCCAAAAGAATGTGTGTGTATATATAATATATAATATATATATATATATACATATGCACAAATGTGTCATTTACCTCTGTATGAAGTATTGCATTTAAAAAAGGTTTATAAAAATCTTGCTGACTTTGTAGCAAATGCTGTGTGAGTGCAGCTAGGCTCGGTAGTGACACTGTTTTATGTACAATATTGCCACCAGTGCCATGTGTAGATGGCCCCCACATCCCTTTTGTCTGTCTCTTTTGTGCAGAGTTTTTTTTAAGGAATTTTAACTACCTAGTGAGGTGGGAGAGGCTGGGACCAAGGTGGAACTTTTGACAGATTGGACAGGTATGAGGACAGGGCTCCGCCTCTCCGCTCCTGAATCCAGGTGTATATATAAACAGAGTTTGAAATAAATGATGTGACAGACAGTGGGGGAGAAACTTCATTCTTTGTGGTGTCTTCTTGCAAGACCTGTACCTGCTTTGGGCCATTCAGGGGGGTGTACAAAGATCCTGGAGCCTGAAGAAAGGACAGCATCTCTGATTAACCTTACAGCAAAGATGTTGTACCTGGAAAGTAGTGCCCAGGCTCAGTATAGCGAGGTAATGTATTATCATTGCAATATTCATTATATGCTTTAATATATATATATATATATATATATATAGTGTCGATATGGATTTATACAGCTTCTAAACTCAGGTGGCTGAGATTTATACTTATATAAATATATATATATATATTATACACACTTTTTTTTTTTTCTTTTCTCAATGTGTGTGTGTTCTGTGGATTTCAGTTTGGAATGGAGCAATTTTTCCATGATTATAATTTAAATTTTTATGTAGTATTCCTAAGCAAATGATACGTTTTGGCCATAAATAAGAATTTATACATTTGTTTGCATACTTCATGAAAAACTAACTCCGTTAAGTCCGGGATGATCTTGAACGCCTGATGTGACATTCCAGAGTCTAACAGTAAAAGTGCAGCTGCTGCGCCTCATTTGAATGGCCAGAATGACCTGGAGTTGTGCAACTCGGCGACGCAGAGCAATGCATTTGGAATGATTAGCGAGTGATTGTTACAGGATAAAAATAAATAAATGAGCCTTTCCAAGGTTTAAGTACATATGGTTTGATTGCAAGTTTTCAAAAGACTTTTTATTTTGAGCAGTATTTTATAGCCCTGGACCTTTTCCAAAGATTTCTGTGTGAATTGTTAGCGGTGATGGTGTTTGTTCTAGACGCAGGTGGAAACAGAGGTGTTGTTCATGGTGATCTAAGGGCTGCCCTGTGAAGGATTGCATTGGTGTCTAATGAGGTGTCAAATGTAGAAAGATTATTTACCTAAGGTTTAATGGCAAGGTGAAAAACCAACAATTAACAGCTCTCCTTTTCCAAATTTTGAGCGAGACTGGTCAGCCCTTTGTGACAGACTTTCATAATGTCGGGCACATTTCCAGTGTTTCAATGGGTTTATGATGTACAGACCATCTCCATTTAGGGTAAAACAGCTCATAAGTTGTCAGCATTCGCTAAAGCAACTATGCTGCATTTGTGAAGAACCTTGACCCCATTATTCATTAGTAGTAGCAGTACTGATTCAGATACACCGATAAGGATGCATCCGCTTCAATTGTCAAGGCTTCTTTACTTGCAATGCATTGCTCCAGAAGTAAGAATTATTTTATAACATGGACAGAAGGAACTACTCTTTGAGAACCAATATGGTGATGGCCTTGTTCACACTCGTCTTATCACTCTAGAATGTCCTAAATGAGAGAGCATGGTCTCCTGTCCACTAAAGAGAAATAACTTTCTGTCACCATTGTTTAACATTAATGTCAAAGACAGTGGATCAAATTCCAAAATTTCAACATTTCATATTTGTCCTCAGTTTTATAGTACTTGGGTCCACAATGGGGACTGTTTTTGCTACATATTTAATTAAAATGCTTCTAAAAGTGTTTGTGTGTGTGTGTGTGTGTGTATATATATATATATATATATATATATATATATATATATATATAGTAAGTTATGGATTTTTCCCTAACTGTGCCGTTAGTCTGGTACTCCACATTGTAAGAAAATGCCAGTGGTAATTCGGTCTCTTAGGCTTCATACAGATTGCTTCAGGTTCTGACTATAAGAAGTAAAGGTGTTGTAACCTAAGTCTTAAACACTTTATGGTGGCAGTGGATCCATTTTAGAAGATGAGAGGAAGCAGGGGCTAAGATTGGGGGATTAAGGCAGTAATACTGTCCAGGGGGCTGGGAGGAAAGGAATTTCAGCCTGTCAAGCTTTCCTCCACCCCCATCTTTTTTCCATTCTCATACCACTAGAAAAATGGAAGAAATTGTACTTCTAACATACCCTTATGTGTTCCGAGCTGCCACCATGTGGGTATTATTTGATTATTCAAAGGAAGCAGCCATTTGAAATAGAAGCCATGAAAATGTCTTTTTTGTGCATGTTTCTATAATGAAGTGGGTTGGACACCCTATAGACAAGGTTTCTTAGAAACAAATGCACACTTCTGCTTTCAGCAATATTTCCTCCTACAAATCTCCATAAAATGTAAATGGTTTAGCAAATAGTTTTGCTTGGCTATTTTTGGATGATCTTCAGTTTTTCCATGTCTGTTCTTGTACATATCTGCTTCTTAATTCCTCTGGTTGCCTTTGGAAACAGACAGCGGTTTAGCTCCACTCCACAGACTGCCCTGATGATCGGATCTCGTATTCCCATGATGGCGCCAAATATCTGGCATTTAATTGGAGCCCTAATACAGCATGTGGCTACCGCCTATAGGGAGCTTGTTACATTTTAATCTGCAGGCAGCAGGACAGAGAGAAGGAGCTCAGCAGATTGATATATAGTTTTATGGGAAAAGATTCAGCACAACTTGTATTTTATTTACACCCTTGCTCTTTTTTTGCCTAGGAGTCATGTGGGCGGTCCTACTCAGTGATTGACATCCTCCTTTATATAACTGTGCATGCAGAGATGAATGTCAGTCACTAATTAGGACCGCCCACTGGACTCCTAAGCATAGAAAAAAGGGACATAAATAAAATGCAAGTTATACTGAATGTTTTCCAATAATACCACAGGATATATTACTTCTGCTCTGCTCCTCCTGCTTTATACTATGGTACCCACAGATAGGATGGCATATGCCAGGTTCCAGGTCCTATCATCTGAGATCCCACCATACACTGCACAACATTCTGAGCTTTAGATATGAACAGAGAAGAAAAAAATCATGTACCTTACAAAAAGTACACAGTTATTTCAGGTTCTAATGGGTTTTCCAGAGCAGTAAAAATTGGTGGGCTTAGAGAGTTAGAGGGGCTTAAAAACCTAAAACAATGAATGCTTGCTCTCACTGTTCCACTGCCATTCCATCACTGCTTCAGTTCCTGCTCTTCACTTCCTATCCTGGTTCAACATGCCAGGAAAGGCCCACTCCCCTAGTTAATGGCGGGACTCTCCTCAACGGTGATTGAGGGGCCATTTCTGGTGTGTTGGTGTTTGACAGGAAGTGGAGAGTGACAGGGACTAGAGAAGCATCAGAACGGCAGTGGCAAAGGTCATTGAGATTGGTGTTGTTAAGTTCCTCTGAACTCACTGCCACCATCTTGTATTGCTCTGGAAAACCTCTTTTAGGGTACTTTCACACTAGCGTTTTTCTTTTCCGGCATAGAGTTCCGTCCTAGGGGCTCTATACCGGAAAATAACTGATCAGGCATATCCCCATACATTCTAAATGTAGAGTAATCCATTCAGTTTGCATCAGGATGTCTTCAGTTTAGTCGTTTTGACTGATCAGGCAAAAGATAAAACCATAGCATGCTACGGTTTTATCTCCGGCGAAAAAAACTGAAGACTTGCCTGAATGCCGGATCCATTTTTCCCTATAGGAATGTATTAGTGCCAGATCTGGCATTCAAAATACCGTAATGCCGGATCCGTCCTTCCGGCATTCACAGACCGGTAAAAATGTAAAAAAAAAAATACAAGACTGATCCGTCTGTCCGCATGACAAGCGGAGAGACGGATCCGTTCTTGCAATGCATTTGTGAGACGGATCCGCATCCGAATCCGTCTCACAAATGCTTTCAGTCACATCAAAATCAGCGGATCCGGTGGGCAGTTCCAATGACGGAACTGTTCGCCGGATCACACTGCCGCAAGTGTGAAAGTAGCCTTAAACGTGTGGAATAATCAAAATTAGTAGATTTCTTTCAATTATTTTTGATGTTTTGTGATGAATTATAATGTAGCAAATACAGGCTTTAGCCCCATACAGTGCCAAATGTAGGGAGGGACTCGACAGCTGTTCTGCCAGTACTTCTGCCACAATGCTGCAGTTGTCACTTGTCTAACCCCTACAATTAAGAGTCGTTCTCAGAAGGTTTTATGAGAACAGTTATCAGTTTCTTTCATACATAGGCCTAAATATCCCAATGTGTCTGTGCCTAAAATCTGTCTAAAAAGTGGAGCAATTTGACACAACTAGGGTTGCTACACTTTTGTCGACTTGTGCAGGGCTTTATGTGAAATGGGCATGGCCCAATATGTGGTGTTTTGCATCAAAATTGCTCCACAATTGTGGTGTAATATTTTGTCTACAAGTAAGCCAATCAATAGTTAGTATAGAGATAGTCAGTGTCCATTCCTGCACCACATTTATGGTCCAGCCTGAGCCACTGCGATAAATCTGGTGCAGGTCTAGACAGCCAGTCTAAGCTTAGGTCATCTACAAGCTTAGTAAATCTGGGTCTTTGTGTGTATATAGTGTAACGTTCTAGTCCTTCTTACTCCCTCTATAGACCTTAAGTTATGTATACTCATCATTATACTTTTTAAACTCTTTAACACTTCCGATTTAAAACTTTGGTAGTAAGACCCTCAAATAGTAGGTTTACTGCTGTATCTCATATTGTCTCCAGTGACATCCGTGTTGTTTGAAGGTATCACAAGATGCTTTTTGAACATCACTTTTGGCCTTTATTGATATTAGGACCATTCCTGGATCAGACTATTATCTCATCCTGTCATTTGTTAATTACTACCACTTCATGATGGTGTTGATCATCTGGCCAAGCTGGCTTTAAAGTTTGCTAGAGCAGATCATGGTGGGGGTTCCGCATGTGGGTGGGTGTCTATGGGTGAATTGAGCTGCTGCTTCAAGAGTGCTTCCTTTTTATTATCAGGATAGTTATGGGAAACTCTTGTGAAACCTGGCTGCAGGTGGGAGGATGCCTAGAGTCCTTTCATCTCCATTCCCTTCTATCTCATGCAGTCTATTTGCTCATGATGCTTCGTTGAAATATAATAACTCCCCTAGACGTTAGCACATTTGTATTCTTAGGCCTTTACTTATACTCCATACAGGCCCACTGTTTAAAAAACACAATTCCCTCTATTTAAAGACAAAGAACAGTGTCCTGTCTGAAAAAATGGGCTATGTTTAATTTATTCACAATGACAGTCGTTAATATGAACCACTATTTCCATGTTACATTTACTATCCTTGCTCACCAATGCCTACAGATACAAGACTGAGTATGAAGACGGCTTGAAGAGCACGCCAGTAGAGTAATGATGTGATGAGTAGTACTCTCTGTGTATCTGAGTAGCAAGGCTTGACCCTTCTTTAAAGGAGAATTCTTGTATCAGGGTTCTTGAAACTTAAACTTTCAGTTGTGCCCTGCAGGGACTTTTCTTTGACATGGAATGTGCAAGAGACAGTCTAGGCTTTGCCCCATAAATACCTGCCCAGGGGGCGGTCAGGGGGCAGTAATGTACCCACAATAGAGATTAAGCTGTTGCAGATGTATGTGTTAGAGCTATCCAGGAGACATTTTAGTCTCCAGTGTATCCGGTATAAATTAAAATAGAGGTAAATTATATCTAATACAGTATGCAAGACATCGGTCTCCAATACACTCTGATCAGTTTAGTCCACATTACTCATATTCTCCATTCACTGAGGAGGACTGTCAGAGAATACCGGTGCTATAGGTACACTGGGATAAAGTGGCATAGCATGCGTTATCTGTAATGGAAAGTGTATAGAATAGCATGCTACTTTAATGGTGCACGGCAACGGCCAATTTAACACCTGCAAGTTCTCTAAAATGTCTGAAAATGCTTACATTGACCTCATTGCAGTCTACATTGATTCTTAGAAGACAAGGTTCCTCGATATCCTATTACTCGTCCTTATTTGTCAGCGTATATCTAGTTACAATCCTGTATTTCTACTACCGGTGACACATTTGTAATGAAATATTAGCTATACCACATAGCTGACATGCCAGTCAGTGGGTGTCAAGCATGCAGTCCGTTAAGGTAGTATACATTTAATGAATAGACCTTATCCAAGGCCAAGGCTCACTTGTATGTATGAGTAAGGGGCAGGTCTCCCTAAGCATGGTGGAGGGGTGGTAAGGAGTCCATGATGTGTGGACTCTGTCTGCTGCATGGATTCCATGCAATTCATTTCTACATTTGAATCCAAATAAACATGGAAGACTTGTATAACCTACATGACTTGTGAGCATTATGGGTTAACTCACAGTATAAGGCCTCTTGCAAATGACCGTATGGCTTTTTCAGTATTCTGCGGAACAGAACAGCTGGCCCCTGATATAACAGTACTATCCTTGTCCGTTATGCGTACAATAATAGGACATGTTCTATCTTTAAACGGAAATACGGAAACGGAAGGCATACGGAGTACCTTCCGGTTTTTTTTCCGGATCCATTGAAATGAATGGTTCCGTATACGGAACACAAAAAACAGAACGTAAATGAAAAAAAAAAAGTTTGTGTGCAAGAGGCCTTAAGGTTGAGTTCACATCAGCGTTCAGCCTTTCCGTTCTCCTGCTCCGTTACAGGAGCAGGAGAACGGAAAGGACGGATTCGGCACATAACTGAGCCGAACGGAACCTACGGACCCCCAGAAACCTAACGGACCCCATTATAGTCTATGGGGTCCGTAGGCTCAGTTATGTCTCCTATAACTGAGCAGGAGAACAGAAAGGCTGAACGCTGATGTGAACTCAGCCTAAGAATTCAATGAAGCATCTGTTATTCTGTGATTTTACTTGTCCTTATTTGTCACCGTATATCCAGTTCTATTTCGTACTGTTGAATGAAATATCAGCTATACAAGATAGCTTAAACGCAAGCATGCAGTCTGTTAAGGTGGTATACATGAATGATTAGTAGGTCACCCCACAAGGCCATGCCACCAGCAGGTGAAGGGTTAGTCAGACCCAGACATTTGTTTATTCTGTCATGAGATCTTTGCTCTTGAATTTGTTGAGGTTTTCACCTGGTTTCCCACTTCCTGCCCCCAGTACTTCTGTCTGTCTTGTTGACATGTCTTTTGTTAGAGGAGCAATGTGAGAGCGTCTGATGCTGGCCTCCTCTCTGCGCATCACACTTGTCTGGCATATAGGCATTTCACCTAGCCTGCTACTAACCCTCTGAAACTTAATCCTTATGAATTCCTTTCCAGAGTCTGAGAATTTGCTCATGGTGCAGTTCTGGAAGTCCTGTGTGCCTGTTTTACAGATACTGTGGATCTGCCTTGTGTCCACTGTTGTAACTGTATGTATTCACAGCCCCATCACACATGGCTAGGAAATGCCACCGACCTCTAGGGTGCAGCGCTCCCAGGTCACCAGGCAGGGACCTGCAATCATCCCCAGTCAAAAACTAGTACCAGCTCTGCATCCCCTTCATTCTCAGGATTGGTGGCAGTCCCAGAGGTCAGACCTCCACCGATCATGAAGTGATGGCTTACCCTAGCGGTATACTATCGTTTTTGGAGATGAGATTTAAGATAATAAAAAAAAACTCCACCTAAGAATTGCAAAAGTGTCCATTCCAGCCTTAGACCCTATGATCTGCAAAGTCTTTGTATGACATAATAAAGATTAGTTTGAGTTAAGCACCACAATGGAGACATTTTGTGAAACAGCTTGACTCATCTCTTTCAGGAGGTTATTCACACTTCCCATTAAGCAACATAGTGACTTAGTCACCTTCTGAGACAAACTGCTTAGACAAGAGCAACGAGTGCCATGGAGTGCATTGAGTTTTATATATTCGGTGTTTCGAAGACAAACACTCCCTACTCAAATGAGTTCTCCAAGGCTATGGTCAAACAATGTCAGCTCCCCCAACATGTCTCTTTTAGTAGTATGAATACATTGAATACCAGTTGGGGTTGTGTCCTTATGCAGTCTCCCAGAGACCAATCCTTGCTGACAGTGTCGGACAAGGAGAATGGTAACACCCAGCTGTCAGTTTAGTCATAAATATCTAGAAGGAATAACAGAGTAACTGAACACATTTCCAAGAAAAGATACTCCAGAATTGTTGTTCCAATTATTTACTAAAATATCCATGTCTGGAGAGCTGACGTGTCCTCTGTAAAAGCATGAGGGCGGTATGTGTACCCCGTAAGGACAAAAAGCTGGGAACCTAGGCCCTGGTGCATTTTGCCTACTTTATAGACTGTATTCTGAGATTACAAACATGGACTAGTAGATGAAAGACAGTATGGTTCCTAAACATGTCTTTTGTCTGAATTACCTTAACTGCTGAGGGTCAAGACCCACTACACGCATACACACAAAATGCATTAGCGCTTGCGTGTGTAAGGTGTTTTTTAGATCAGGTTAGACACGCTTCAGTTTTACATTTAATCTTCTTTTTGGAGATCAGTCATGTACTTGGGAGTGTCCCAATATGCCCTTTTGAAACGCTGATCTTCAAACCTGCCTTTCAGTTGTTTCTTTAGAAAGTCCTATATTAATTATGGCTTACTTGTTTGTATTTAACATTTAAGCAGTCGGACAGGTTCTTTATACAGCATATTATCCTCAAATGGCAAATTTCCAACCCCGGCCCATTTTGTATTAGCTATGCTTGCATTTCTGTTAATATAGTATATAGATGTACATTTCATTGCCTAGATTTCTTTTTACACAGTGTAGACTGCTAAAGCCACATGGCCATGCAGATATGTACCCAGACCAGGCCCCTCTCACATTTATCACCATACAATTTGGGAATATGTTTCTTTTTTACTTCCTTTTTAGCAACCTGCTTCTTCTTTATGGTAAAATTTTTTATCGTAGTGGCCTGTCAAACATAAGCCAAAATGGCGCACTTTTCACATTCACTAGGCCAATGGAAACTGATTAGTACACCAGTAGCTTTGAAATATACAGACAGAGTATATATAGAGACTAAAATATAATTAGGACACAGTAATATTGTTTTACTATTATTTCAGGTATACAGACATAAGAGAATAGTATAGGAGAATTTTGGAACTGGCTTTTGGTACTATACAATTTTTTTATTCAATTTTTTATTTTCTCTATGCTATCTTGGGTGTTCAACATGTTATTTTTACTATTTGTACGCTATAAATTCTTCATTTCTTGTTCACGTTGCTTCATGAAACTCTTCTGCTCTCTTTTAGCCGCAGTATACAAACTTGGGCCTGCTGAATAGTATGGAACAGCAGATACAGAATGGTTCTTCTTCTACCAGCCCTTATGCCAACGAGCATGCACAGAACAGTGTGACAACACCATCTCCATATGCTCAGCCAAGCTCCACCTTTGATGCCTTGTCTCCTTCTCCAGCCATTCCTTCAAATACTGATTACCCAGGATCTCACAGCTTTGATGTCTCATTTCAGCAGTCCAGCACGGCCAAGTCTGCTACGTGGACGGTAAGCAGGATATGCTAGACTGTCTGCAAATAGAAAATATGGCAATATGTTATGTGAGGTTTATGCCTAACACCCAAAAGGTCTTGACTTTGGACAAGGAAGTTAAATTTTATTGGTAATGATGATGACACAGAGAAGAGACTTGGACATAACATTGCACAGATGTATCCACTGGTTTGGCAATGGTTAAAGGTTTTGGCCCATCTTGCACTTTGGTTGCATATCGTTAGGATATGCCACTAGTGTCCAATAGGTGCAGGTCCCACCTCTGAGACCCGCACCAATCTCTAGAACAGGGCCCAAAAAGTGAATGAGGGCGCCCCACGGAAGCATGGACACCCTTCATTTACTTCTATGGGAGTGCCGAAAATAGAAGAAGCGCCAGCTCAGCTGTTACTGGAACTCCCATAGAGGTGAATGGAGAGGTGGCTGTGCTTGCTCGGTGTACTTTCCATTCACTTTCAGGGCCCCCTTTGGGAGATAGGTGCAGTTCCCACCTGTGAGACCCACAACTATCAGACATTGGTGCCATATTCTAGAGATATGCCACCAAAGTTCGAGAGGGGCCAACCCCTTAAAAACACCAAAACATTATTACAACATGCTAGCAAAATCCTTAGCAGGCTGCAATTCACATGATGAGCACTGGGCGGCTGCAGATAGACACATAAAGAATAAACATCTTGTGACACAATATCGTGATGTTTTTTTTTTTTTTATCTGTTCATCTCATGGTACACATATCAGGTAAGGCTACTTTCAGATCTGCGCTTTCCTTTCTGGTATTGACATCCGTCATAGGTTCTCAAAAGGAGGAGGAAAATGCTTCGGTTTTGTCCCCATGGGGACAAAACTGAACAGAGTGCACCAGGATACATTCCGTACCGTTTCGTTGCATTCCCATGCCAGACAGAAAAAAACTGCATGCAGCGTTTTTGTGTGCATCATGGGATACTGATCGAGATCCAACATGATCCGTCATTTTAGGGATAATTCTACCGGATCCATTCAGAACGGATGCAGCTGGTCGAATTATCAAAACTGAAGCGTTTTTGCTGATCCCTTGACGGATCAGGCAAAAACGTAGATGTGAAAGTAGCCTAAGAAAGGACAGATCTGCACTGTTTTGATAAGATCATCTACTATTGACCCTTTCAAGTTACTACTCCATATTAAGTAGAAATCTCTTCACTTTTGCTGGGATTTAAATGTTTTTTTCAATATAGAATCCCTTTGTGAGGCTAGAAGCAATGGCCTTAATAGTAGAGCACCCCTTCAATGACTCCTTGGTTTCACCTTATGTATGGGGTGTTGCTGTGTTATTACTGCAAACTTAAGAAGGAAAGATAATTGGGCTACTCACGTGACAAGAAGCGAACATTAAGTTTCTTTGACAAGTTCACTGTGTCATTACTCCTGTGAAATGAAGAACGTGTAATTAGTACTGCATTATTTATTCTGTTCTTTGTATGGTGAGACACTGTCAGTATAAAGATTCCCATGTGCAACCCTCACCTTGTCTCCTCCCATCTTCCTCAGAAAGACAAGACATTGGTGAGCGTGCTACACCTAAGCTTTCTGGCCAGTCCACAAATGATGCTGCCTTTTGCAGGAAGGCGAAGCAGCTTCTGCCTAATATTTGTTTGCAAATATGTCCTACAATCAGATATGACTTGTAGAACCTGTTTCATGTAAGTGCCTGGTGAAAATCATTTTATGAAGAACCTTGTTGTGTCGTCCTCAGAATTCTCAATACAATCAAGCAACACTATAAAGTCCTTAAAGGTGGTATCCCTTGATTAATGTAAAAAATGAAAGTCACACATAGTGTTGTACATAACAACCTCTTTCTAACAAAGCAAGAAACAGCCCTGTACCTCACATGGATCCAAAGATCTCCCCATTCATAGCTCCAATTTCTCCACTAGATTTATTTCAAGATGGCAGCTCAGAGATGTGTCCTTTCTGAGAGGACATGTCCTGTCTGCTGCAGCTAGTGGCAGCTGAAGGATGGAACTGAGCATGTGCGTCCATTTCAATGAGCGGGACAGAGAAGTTAGAAACAGAGGAGACAGCAGGTGGTGCTGTGCAGATGTATTTCATTAAATAACTCAGTAGCTATAATACATTTTTAATTACATGCAATTACAAAAGTATTCAGATTGAAGTGCTGGTTCGTGGGACAACGCCTTTAAAGCTACTGTCCAGTCTCATGACTGGATTGTCAATGTGGACTTCTAAAGGGGTCTTGAAAATAAAGATTAACAAATTAATACTGACCTCTCCTCTGTTCCCCTGAGGAGCGGGTGGGCCAACACTACAGAGTGATGTTACTAGCTGTGCCCAGCCACTGCATTCACATAGAATATGCTGATGGGTATATTAATCATCTATGAATCATCATAAACTTTAGATAAGTCAGCCGAACAAACGGCTATCCCTCCCTCTGAGTGGGGGAAGGGGAGTGAACCACTGTCTGAGGTGTCTCTCTGAGAGTACAAGCCAACAGCCTAATCCATCTTCCTGCCAACACATACCATTGCATCTTCCTGAACCCTGCTTGTGCCTCTATTGCATTAAGTCATGTCCTATCTAATGATGACACGGCCAGGCCTGAAGCCTATGAAACAGTAGAATAGTATAGGAGATTGCGATTACATCACCGTGACCTCCTGTGCCGGGTCTCACGTGATGACGCAGTGCAGGAGGGCACGGTGATGTGTTCCTGACCGCTTGCGCCGGGACGCGAGAGCAAAGGCTACAAGAGGCGATGAAGAGAGGTGAGTATTTAAAAAATATATATTTTTATGTAAGTATTAGGGGCACTATGGAGGTGGGGGAAAGAATGGGGGCCATTACATATTGTACAGAGGGGCCATTACATATTGTACAGAGGGGCCATTACATATTGTACAGAGGGGCCATTACATATTGTACAGAGGGGCCATTACATATTGTACAGAGGGGCCATTACATATTGTACAGAGGGGCCAATATATATTGTACAGAGGGGCCAATATATATTATACAGAGGGGCCAATATATATTATACAGAGGGGCAATTATATATTATAAAAAGGGGCCATTATATAATATAATTTTACAGGGGGACCATTATATTATATACAGAGGGGCCATTATATAGAATAATTACACAGGGGAGCCATTATATATTATACAGAGGGCCCATTATATATTTTCATTAAACAGAGGGCCTATTAATAATGGCCCCTCTGTATAATATATAATGCCCCCCCTGTATAATTATTATAATGGCCCCTCTGTATAATATATAATGGTCCCCCTGTATAATTATATTATATAATGGCCCCTCTGTATAATTAATATATATAATGACCCCTCTGTAAAATTAGGATATATAATGCAGTGCTCCAGACTAAAAAAAATACCTAGTAGCCATTGGCTCCTGAACTGAAAAATTTAGGAGCCAAATTAAATTTTTAGTCGCCAAATCGAAACCGAATCAAAATTTTGGTATCGTGACAACGCTACACCGATCAGATTGGCGTAGGGTTGTTTCGATACCAAAATTTTAATTCGCTTTCGTCACCATAAAAAAGTATTGCGATACTTAATACCTCGCAAAAAAATTTATAAAAAAACACAAAAAAAAGCCGCGTGCATTTCGCATTTTATGAAACGTTCGGCCCATAATAGAACAGTCCTATCCTATTTTTTGGGGTGACAAGGTGACTAAAAAATGGCGAATGCTGACCGCATAGGAGATATTTTTTAATAATTTAATAGTTTGGACTTTTCGGACGCAGCGCTATGTAATATGTTTATTTATTTATTGTTTATATATTTTATATGTAAAATTGGGAAAGGGGGGATTTAAACTTACTATTTTAGGGTACTTTCACACTAGCGTTTTTTTTATTTCCGGCGTAGAGTACCGTCCTAAGGTCTCTATACTAGAAAAGAACTGATCAGGCATATCCCCATGCATTCTGAATGGAGAGCAATCCGTTCAGGATGCATCAGGATGTCTTCAGTTCAGTCATTTTGACTGATCAGGCAAAAGATAAAACCGCAGCATGCTACGGTTTTATCTCCGGCGAAAAAAACGGAAGACTTGCCTGAATGCCCCATAGCAATGTATTAGTGCCAGATCCGGCATTCAAAATACCTGAATGCAGGATCCGGCAAATAAAAAAATTTGTAAAAAGATACAAGACGGATCCGGTAAAAATGTGTAAAAAGATACAAGACGGATCCGTCTGTCCGCATGACAAACGGAGAGATGGATTCGTTCTTGCAATGCATTTGTGAGATGGATCCGCATCCGGATGCGTCTCACAAATGCTTTCAGTCACATCCAGATCGGCGGATCCAGCAGGCAGTTCCGACGACGGAACTGCCCGCCGGATCACACTGCCGCAAGTGTGAAAGTAGCCTTAGTGTTCTTTATTTTATTTTTTACTTACTATTAGCCCCCTTAGGGGCTGGAACCCTTGTCCTATTCACCCTTAGGCCCCTTTCACATGGGCGAGATTTCCACGCGGGTGCAATGCGTGAGGTGAACGCTTTGCACCTGCACTAAATCCGGACCCATTTACTTCTATGGGGCTGTGCACATGAGCGGTGATTTTCACGCATCACTTGTGCGTTGCGTGAAAATCGCAGCATGCTCTATGTTGTGCGTTTTTCACGCAACGCAGGCCCCATAGAAGTTAATAGGGCTGCGTGAAAATCGCAAGCATCCGCAAGCAAGTGCGGATGCGGTGCGATTTTCACTCATGGTTGCTATGATGAAAGTCTATTCACTGCGTCACCAATATTTATTATACTGGGTCGGGGGGGGGGGGGGGGGCGCACTGCGCCACCAATGAAGATAACTGACCTGTTAATACAAATACAGGAGGCGGGTGCCGGAATCAAATAGCCGGCACCCGACCTCTATGACAGGGAGCTGCGATCAGCGGCAGTTAACTCCTCAGGTACCGCACCTAAGGGGTTAACTGCAGCGGATCGCAGCTCCCTGACATAGAGGTCGAGTGCCGGCTATTTGATTCCGGCACCCGCCTCCTGTATTTGTATTAACAGATCAGTTATCTTCATTGGTGGTGCAGTGGCCACAGCCCCTCCCCTCCTCCTCCTCCTCCTCCTATTGTCGGCAGCAGCAGCAGCACAGGGGGGAGGGAGAGACTCCTTCTCCACTGCGCTGCATCAGCTCCTGTGCCCCGCCGCTGTATTCAACGGCAGAGCTGCGGCGGCGGGTCTAGTCGCAAATGGCGACAAGGCTAAAAAGTCTTGTCGCCATTTGTAAATTCTAAGTCGCATTGGCGACCATTTTGGTCGCCATCTGGAGCCCTGTAATGGCCCCCTTCTGCATTATTATTACATATATATAATGGCCCCTCTGTATAATTATTATATATAATGACCCCCCAATATTAATATAATATATAATGGCCCCCTCCGTATTAGGATATATAATGGCCCATTATATATCCTAATATTACATGGGGCCATTATACAGAGGGGGGCATTATATATAATTACTAATAATAATAAAACTCTGCAGAGATGAGACGCAGCTGAAAGAAGGTGTCATGGCGGTCTTATCTCCGAATGAAATCGTTGAGGAAAGTCTACATCACAGGAGATGTCACTGGATGGATGAGGTATGTGGTGCTGTATTATACTGTATATTTTGTAGTGATGTATGTAATGTCCAAACACATATCGGTTTCACGGTAGGGTTGAGGGGTGGATTGAGAATTTGGCCCACCCTGCCGCATCCTGGCCCCAGACTTCAGGTCACACTGTATGTGTTATGAATTCTGGGGGCTCACACCCATCTACTGCATTATCTGTACTCAGAGAGTTATCACTGTGTGATCTGTGGTGTTACATAGGACTGCAGGTGACATCTATTACATTATCTGTACTCAGAGAGTTATCACTGTGTTATCTGTGGGGTTACATAGGACTGCTACATTATCTGTAAAAAGGGGCGTGTCCACAGGTTGGGGGGGGGGGGCGCAATACATGGCTTGCCCCAGGTGCTGGCAACCCACGCTACACCACTGCTTGCAGTCATACGTAACACTACAGAAAGCACAGTAATAACTCTCTGAGTACAGATAATGTAGTAGATGGGTGTGAGGACACAGAATTCAGAACACGCACAGTGTGACCTGAAGTCTGGGGCCAGGCTGCTACAGTGTGGGCCAAATTCTGTATCCACCCTCCCATCACTACAGAACGTACAGGGTAATACAGCGCCCCATACCTCTTACATCCAGTGACGTCTCTTGTAGATGTTCTCTTTCCTCATCTTCTCCTTTCAGACCTTTAGACCAGACACCATTTTTCGGCCATTTCTCGTCTCTGCAGTTTGACAACAAAAAATATCTTAGTTTACTACTTTTCAGTCATCCTCCCATCTTCTGGACCAATCATCCTACCACCCCCAATACTGTGCCGCTGTGCTCCCCAATACTATACTGCAGAAACAGATTAACCCGCTGATAATAGTAGTACCATGCAGATAGTGCCCTTCAATAATTATTGGCACACAGTGCCCTAAAATAACTGTGCCCAGCAAATAGTGCCCCTGACACTAATAGTGTAAACATAACGTAACCCAAAAATAATTGTGGTAAGCTGATACTGTGCCAAGGTGCCCCCACAGTAATAGTGCTCCCAAAAGTCCCACCAATAGTAATAATTCTCTGCCCCCAACATGTCCCCACTGTGCCACAGAAGTAATAATGCTCCCATAGTGCCCATACTACTAATCATGTTCCCCATAGACGCCCAGTAGTAATAATTCTCCTTTATAATGTGTGCCAGTGCAAAAAATACCCCCTTTTAATGCCCCCAGTTAAGATAATGTCCCCATAGTGCCCCCATAATGTGCCAGTATAAAATACCCCTATATAGTTCCCCCAGTAAATGCCCCCATAGTGCTCTTCTCCCCCCCTTCCTCCTAGTGCCCCCCATAATGTACCAGTATAAAATGCCCCAGTAGATGCCCTCAGTGTCCCCCATAATTTGCAAGTATAAAATAACCCTTCTTAGAGCCCCCGTAGATGACCCCATAGTACTCCTCTCCCCCCTTCCCCATAGTACCCACCATAATGTGTCCCAGTATAAAATGCCCCTATACAGAGCCCCCCCATATAAAATACTTCTTTGTGGCCTCAGTAGAAGCCCCCATAGTGTTCCTCTCCCCCTTCCCTCATAGTGCACCCCCATATAAGATGCCCCCATAGTACCCCCCAATAATGTGCCAGTAAAAAGTGCCCCCCAATAATGTGGCAGTAAGATGTGCCCCCCAATAATGTGGCAGTAAGAAGTACCCCCCAATAATGTGCCAGTAAGTGCCCCCCAATAATGTGCCAGTAAGTGCCCCCCAATCATGTGCCAGTAAGAAGTGCCCCTATAGATGCCCCCCAATCATGTGCCAGTAAGAAGTGCCCCCAATAATGTGCCAGTAAGAAGTGCCCCCCAATAATGTGCCAGTAAGAAGTGCCCCCCAATAATGTGCCAGTAAGAAGTGCCCCTATAGATGCCCCCCAATCATGTGCCAGTAAGAAGTGCCCCCACAGCGCCCCATAACTTCATTGCGCCGCCTGCAAAGGCCTCTGATAGGCTGCAGGCCTAGTGCCTGCAGCCTATCAGAAGAACGGGGAAGGGAGACGCCTCTCCCCTGCCCCACAGCATCCACCACAATGGAAGCGCTCATCTCCCTGTGCCCTGCCGCCGCCCCCCACTTGTCACTAGGGCCGTGCCGTCTGAGGTGATCGCCTCACCTCGCCTAATTGGCAGTGCGGCCCCGCTGGCGCCCCCTGCAATTTTGCGCCTTCGGCAACTACCCCCGGCCGGGCCCCACCACGCTACCACCACTGAGCCTAGGAAAGCATTCACCTGCTCTCCACCACTCTGTTCCAGAGCCAAGGGTCCAGTCCCGCTCCTTACTCTCCCCGTCGTTTATACTGCCAGACAGGGTATGTGCGCTGCTGCAGCCAATTACTGACCGTAGCGATGACATGTCTCCAAACTACCCATCACTGCTTGATCACATCCTGCTTGGGGATACGTCTCTGCTGAGGCAAGTAATTGTCTGCAGCAGCGAACGGTCATATACCCCAATATTTTAATATATTTAATACCTAATAAAGATTTTTTTTCTTTTTTTGATTTTTAACGTTACAGTCAGGCTTGTTAGTTCTTTGAAGCTCAACAACCCCTTTAGGCCTCATGCACACGCCCGTTGTTGTGTTCCGTTCCGCAAAATGGGGTTCCGTGATCCGTTTTTGTTTCCGTGTGTCTTCCTTTATTTTTTGAGGATCACCAGACATAAAAGAATGTAAAAAAAAAGTCTAAGTCAGGTTTGCCATGCAAATGATAGGAAAAAAACGGACACGCGGATGACAATCTTGTGTGCCTCCGCGTTTTTTCACGGTCCCATTGACTTGAATGGGTCCGCGAACCGTTTTCCGTGAAAAAAAATAGGACAGGTTATATTTTTTGGACGGACTGGAACCACGGATCACGGACACGGATGACAAAGTCAATGGGTCCGCAGAAAATCACGAAAAACGGACACGGAATAAAACAACGGTCGTGTGCATGAGGCCTTAAAGTGATGTTCAGAGCCCATGTGAGCTATTTACAGTGTAATCATTACAAAAAAAATGAAATAAAATCTGACTCCTAGTAGAAAGACACTTTGTAAAAAGATTTTGCATACAATAAATGGACAATCTTTTTAAATCCATGCAGTGATAGTGGACATTTCAAATTTTCGGACACTTCTTACAGTTAAAATTTGCATTTCCCAGGAAAAATAGAAATTCTGGATTATGTGTTTTTTTTTTTGGAATGCTGTGCTGTTCCTGTTATTCCTCCTAGATATGATGAATAAATTGGATGTTACAGGTAAGGTTACTTTCACACCTGCGTTAGGTGCGGATCCGTCTGGTATCTGCACAGACGGATCCGCACCTATAATGCAAACGCTTGTATCCGTTCAGAACGGATCCGTCTGCATTGCCATGAACAATGCAAACGGATAATGTTCATGATGATGCAAACGGATCAGTTTTGACTTACATTGAAAGTGAGAGGCGGATCCGTTTTCAATTGCACCATATTGTGTCAGTGAAAACGGATCCCTCCCCATTGACTTACATTGTAAGTCAGGACGGATCCGTTTGGCTCCGCATCGTCAGGCGAACATCAAAACGCTGCAAGCTGTGTTTTGGTGTCCTTCTCCAGAGCGGAATGGAGGCTGAACGGAGGCAAACTGATGCATTCTGAGCGGATCCTTATCCATTCAGAATGCATTGGGGCTAAGGCTACTTTCACACCTGTGTTAGGTGCGGATCCGTCTGGTATCTGCACAGACGGATCCGCACCTATAATGCAAACGCTTGTATCCGTTCAGAACGGATCCGTTTGCATTATTCTGTCCAAAAAAAGTCTAAGTCAAAACGGATCCGTCCTGACTTACATTGAAAGTCAATGGGGGACGGATCCGTTTTCAATTGCACCATATTGTGTCAGTGAAAACGGATCCGTCCCCATTGATTTACATTGTAAGTCAGGACGGATCCGTTTGACTCCGCATTGCCAGGCGGACACCAAAACGCTGCAAGCAGCGTTTTGGTGTCCGCATCCAGAGCGGAATGGAAGCTGAACGGAGCCAAACTGATGCATTCTGAGCGGATCCTTATCCATTCAGAATGCATTGGGGCTGAACTGATCCGTTTTGAACCGTTTGTGAGATCCCTGAAACGGATCTCACAGGCAGACCCAGAAACGCCAGTGTGAAAGTAGCACTACCTTGTTAAAGAGTTGTGTCCCTACACAGTCTCATTCTGTCCAATGGGTGCTGGCAGTGCCAGACTGTGAGGAACACCCCCCCACGCCTGGTAACATCCATTTGTCAATTTAATTGTATATTTCTATTAGGGATAAATGAGGAACAGCACAACAGAGTTTTAAGAAACAATGTTCCAGAATTGTTATATTGTGGGGAATACATTTTTTTACTAAAACAGAGACACATTAGTTCTCTAACCGGTCATTAAAACAGACCTGAATTGGCACCCACACTAATCTTTTAGGGTGCAAAGCCCTCTCCTAGCGCTTGCCCTTTTGGTCGCGAGCTACTTCTGACATGGTTCCTTGAATACAAAGGAGAACCTTCAGTTTAAAGTCCTAATAGCTGCTTAAAAGGGTCAAATTTCTACAGACAACTATACAGACCTGACGGGCTACTCATCTGCCAGGCTTGCAGGGGAAAAGAGCTGATCATTACATTTAATTGCCATATTGTAAATGAAGCCCCACCCTGCTTTACTATAGAAGATGCCACTGGAAGCCCGGATTAAAACTGCTTTCAGCATATAAAAATGAAATCACCGTGTGAAGACGAACAATAGACACATTCCAAAGCCGATGGCAATGTTCTCAGAGACTAGCGTTTATGGGCCAAGCAGAGACTACAGATTTATCATATAAAATCTTTCCCAATTTTGCTGAAAGTGGCAGATTATTGGATTACCGGATATGACAGAAGTTGGGGTTTTGTCTGTCTCATACTTTTGCTTCATAATCATTGTTAGAAAAAGCTTTTGCCGTGTATTTGCTTTTAGTTTTGCGTTTTTACGAGGGGAAGGATGTTATGTTTTTTCATCGGCGTTCTTTCATGTCAGCCTTGGCGATCAGACAGGTGGTCAGGACGGCTTTTAACTTGCCATAAAACAGAAGCACCTGGTTTCTTGTCTAATTTAGAGATTTACCACCTACCTGGAAGATCCTATCACTAGCGTCGATGCTGCTGTCATTTCTTTCACCCTGTGTTCCTCGTGACGTGTCACTGATGAAGTTCTGAGAGGCGTTGAGGCCACCCATGCATTTTATCATATTCCAGATTCATTAAGTGCTCTAGGGAAAGTTGAAGTAAAGATGTGTCTTTGTAGAGACTGTTCTTCCCAAACAGGGACAATTTGGAGCTATGATGGCATAATATAGTGATATTTTGAATGGTTCAACATGAGGTACATCAATAAATAAAGTCATACTCGCCTCACTAATCCTCCGCCATTCCTGTTCTGACTTGGCCTGGGTCCCCAAAGTTCTCTGTTCCCTGCTGCAGCCAATGCAATCCAGACACAGAGACAACACTGGCTGGAGCTGGTCAATGCCACCGCAGCCAGGGAAGCAGCAGTAGGCAAAATAGAGGTCTCTGGGTCTAACCCCTTTAATTGTAAGAACCCACCAAGGTGAGAAATGACAACGTTGAAGGCCTATTTGAGTATTTTTTCTAAAAATGAGTGACGACATGAGCACAACTCATACATATTTTTGAGCTCCTTTAGGAAAGTATTTTATTCGACTGTTATTAAAACCACTCCTCAGTTTTAGCTGAAGGCGAAGAATACAAAATGATGTGTTTGAGAGATGATTGTTCTTGCTTGGGACAAGATGCAGCTTGCAGAAGAACATCTGCAGCCAGCCCGTTCTGTATGAGATGGGGCCAAGACTTGTTTGTATCCTGCTGCCTGTCATAACACGCAGAGGGCAGAAAGAATACCTATACTTCTAGAGAAAAGAAATCATACAGTGCATATTGATTTATGTCTGCAAAATGAATGTGCAGTCCATTAGTCAATAGATTTGGCAATATCCACCGAGCTGTTTTTCTTTTCAGATAAGGTCATGTAGGTACGAGAAGTGAGGATTCAGAAGGTCAGGGGCGCTGTACAGTACTGCGTATAATACCATTTTACTCCAACAAAGCTGTTTAAGGGGTCCACCTTGTGTAGGTCTGTGTGGTGCCATCTTAAATTACGGGCAAAATATCGGAACGCTGTGCTAGGGAAAACACATTTAGCGCAATTATGCTTGCAATACTGATGGTGTGTATATACTTCGCCAATGAATGATTGCCTTTGGATACGTTTGAACTTACAGTGGAGCTCTGATGTGGAGACCTATTTAATTGCATCAGGGCCATTGCTACAGCTTCCATGTGTAGTCTATTGATAGAATACAGGCTGTATGGCGCAGCCGGGAATTTGATATTCCTAAAAATGGAAAAATCCAAATAATTTTACATTATTGTTTCTAATACAATAATATTTTAGCATGTCTAGCATTATAACTTACTTCAATTTATGATAGCCAATCAAAGGCTTCAGCGGCGACTTGTCTTCAGCCAGTGATTGGCTGCGTTGGCAGTCCAAGCCATTTCCATCATGTCGAGCCCAAGACCAGGTAGTGGAAAGGACTGGGGGATGACAGGTGGACAGCAGCGGCGGCATAATTAGTTATTTTGCCCAACCCCATTTTAATTAAAGCTATGCCCCCTATAAAGAGGTTTTCCGGGGCTGCCTATATTTAGGATAGGCCATCAATATCAGCACGGGCGTGACTCTATTTGTTCATGGCTGCGTCTGCTATTACAGCTCACTGCTGTGAATTTAAGAAAAGGTACACTGGTATTTAAATGATTGGCTAAAATAGACATTTCAGGAGAGGTGACAACTCGATTTTAAATTTATGAAATATCCTTTCCTCTTTATGAAAGATATTTGTGCTGTGTATTTTCGGCATCTACTTTATCAGATAATAGAACAGCTGAGTTTTTGCAGTCTTTGTAGAGTACATGAGTGGGCTGTAAGAAAAACCCTCTAAATGATGTCAGGTGTTTGTGTTTTGTTAACTTTACTCTATGTTGATTTTAAAGAAGTCATGCAACACATCTGGGCTTGGTACCATGTATTGTTCAGGTGGTTTTCTTTGCCATAGGCAAGTACTTGTGTTTGGCGGGCCCACCTACTTAATGCTGCCCCGTATTATTACTAGAAGTGTCTAGACAGATATAAGGAACCATAACAAGGGAGGAGCATTAAAAAGCATTTAAAAGTAAAAAAAAAACAATTGTTATGAAAAATTCCACAAACATTTTGTGGCCTGTAAGGGAGTCTTCTATTATACACATTATATAAAAAGATGAGCATGAATTACTGAGTCAAGTCATATCAACCTTTCATATGTAATTATAAGTTGGGATATAGTAAGAATGCTAAGAGCTTCACAGAGAACACTTGATGCCAAGAGCGAGTGAATAGAAATATTGTCCATGACCCCCTTAAGGGATAAAGCGTTCAGTTTTCTTTGTCTTTCAGATGCAACCCTCTACTATGGAAACATGGCACATTGAGTAGCAGCACTGGGGTCTTCTCAATCATCATTTTTCCTATTTTTCTATACCTTTTTATTACAGCCATAAAAATTAAAAAGCCAAAATCATCTAGACTACTTCACTCTCCTATTCACTGTTCTAAATGTGAGCACTGGTGACTACAGTAGGGGCATGAATGAAATACTGTGACTGTGTAGATGGGTGAGGTGTCTGCCCACATACATAATGTTTAATATTGGCCACTGTGGTATTTTATGCCAGCTGCACAGTTACCTATTTATCCTATTTATACTATGTATTTTAAGGCTGCATGCTGGATAGAATCAAAGATAAAGTGTATTTAGGGATATAGAGAATTTTAGTTAATTGAAGGGAAAGGTTCCTGTCAGGAGCCCACTGTAACAAATCAGCACTTCTATGTAAATTGTTATTAGTAGCTACCTGGTCGTGGCCTTTCTGCCCTACAAACACCTGGTAGGGTGCAATTGGCCCTACAGATACCTGCTACGAGGCAGTCGACCCTACAGATACCTGGTAGGGACACTCGATTCTATAAATATGTGATAAGGGAACAGTCGGCCCTACAGATACCTGGTAGGAGGCAGTCAACCCTTCAGATACCTGATAGGGGGCAGCCAGGCCTACAGATACTTGGTAGGGGCACTTGACCTACAGATATTTGGTAGGAGCACTCTGTCCTACAGATATCTGGTAGAGGCAGTCGGCTCTACAGATACCTGGTAAGTGGCAGTTGGTTCTACAGATACCTGGTAAGTGGCAGTTGGATCTACAGATACCTGGTAAGTGGCAGTTGGTTCTACAGATACCGTTACGTGGTAGGGGGCAGTTGACCATACCCTAGGAAATTATATTGTAGGTTAAAGGGAGCACAAGTCTGAATACAATCATTTGATAGTCCTGATATGGAACCAGGGGTTGCTTACGAGCTATGTAATTTCCTTGTTCCAGAACCATACATATTATCTTAGTGTGTAAAGCAAGACCTGTCGATAATGTTTTAATATTTAAAACTGGCCATACATCTTAGATAGTTGTCAGCCGAATGTCATGGTGGCAATTTATATTCCAAGAGCAAAAGGATTGAAATTCTGCCTCGACATTTGCCATTGGAGGGAACCTGGGGAGGCCCCTACACACATTAGATGGTTGCCGGTCCAAGCAGTAGAAGTGGCCAGCATCAACTTAATGGCTAGCTTTAGTAGGTTAGTATATAGTGTATTGTTCACAAAGTAATAATTATGTGTTTGTCTTCACTTTTACTTAATTTGTTTGGGCAGTGCCATGTAGCGTATGGATGAATATGTAAAACTGCAAATGTTTAATTGTGGAACAGTAAAAAATGTGAAGGCCAGATAAGCATGTCTGTGTGCGCGTAGCGCAGATCAGACAGATTTTGAAGACAAAGTTTGAAGACATGACGATACTTGTGAAATATGCAGAAGGCAAGACCAGAGGCGCCGTAAAGCTTGATTACTGTATAGAGCGCAGTTTGGACTTGCCTTTCTCCTGTGCCTACAGCATTATGTAGAAATTAGGACGCTGAGACTCGTTCCAAAAAGCTGCCTGATCAGACCTGCCCATGTTGGGAAAAGTGTTTGAAGTAAGCAAGGGAATTACTCACTCTATAATGATGCATTTTACTGGCAAAGATATTACTTTTATAGACTTATAGAATTGATATTATACTATGATAACTTATATAACAGACGGCAAGCTTGTAGCACCCTCTGCAGTATGCATAAATGAATTATTGTTATGTCCATGGGATAAAAAACATTGCATAATGCTCGATGTTGGCGCAAGTCAGTGTACCATATATATGTAAAGTTTGTTTTGACTGGTCAGACACGATTACTCCCAGAAGGAAGTGTGTAGTCACACAAAAATCCTTCCGGAAACTAAGACGTATTAGGTTGTGGATTATGTTCCATTGTGCAACTGATCTTAGATCTTCTTCCTTCTTGTTTGTTTTTTCATATACGTATGTTCATAGAGCCATGCTTTGAAAGTTAGTAAGATGCATTTAAAAAGAAACTAATCTTTTATGTGGCGAACAAATACATTTGGACTAAGGTACCAGTATCATGGTAACTGTCCCATAGCAGACTTCACTATGTTGAAGAATGAATTTTATATTTTTTTTTTAAAAAAACCTTCAGAGCTATATTCTGAATTCTGCCTATTTCCTGTCACTAGAGAGGAGTGTATTATATTAGATCACATGAATGACAGGAGACACTCTCTTAAATGGAACCTGTCACATTGAACATGGTATTTGAGCTGAAGGCCACATGTTATAGAGCAGGAGGAGCTGGGAAGACTGATATATAGTTTATGGGAAAAGATTCAGTAAAACTTGTATTTCAATCATTAAAATCCCTGCTCGTTCTGGACTTTGAAGTCAAGGAGGCTCCTATCAGTGGCAGCTATCTCTGCATACACAGTCATAGAGGGAAGGATGTCAGTCACTGATAGGACCGGCTCCTTGACTTCAAAGCCCAAAATGAACAGTAATTTAAATGTATAAAATACATAACTGAATCTTTTCTGATAAAACTGTATATCAATCTGCTCAGCTCCTCCTGCTCTATAACTCGCTGCCTGCAGCTTACATTGCATTTTCATAGTGACAGGTTCCCTTTAACAATGCTACAGATACACTAAAGCAAAATTTTGGTAATGTACTTAACTTTTTAGTGTACGGCCACACGTTCAGGTTTCCTGATGCAGTTTTGGAAGCCAAAACCAGGGATAAATTGAGGGATAAGAGAAGTCCTATCTGTCCTTTATACTTACTCTCCTTTTATGGTCCACTCCTTACTCCTCATCCTTACTTTTAGATTGCATCTGTTTGTCTAGAATCATGATTTCTGTACACAGTTCCTACTTGCGTTAGTTCTTTTCCGGCAGGCTTTGTTGCATTTTGTGGTCTAAAATCTCATAGTATTCTGCACCATTCTATCCAGTAAAGTATTTTAGTGTCCACATAGGGCCGGTAAGCCTTCATCATTTTCAATGTTTAGGTACAATGGGACAACTTTAATATCTTCATTAGAAATACATAGATCTCTGACGGTCTATATTGAGCTATCTTTAATAAACCTTTTTGGGTTTTAGACTAGTTCCTCTTGTATTCACACATTGACCCTGGCCTATTCTGTACAGTTCTCCCTGTGGACATTAAATGGTATTCCTTGGTAGTGTGCTAGATCTAACCCAGACACTACTGACTCACTTTAAAGGTTAGACTCCAGACTGACAACTCTTCCCTTGAGTAATCCATTATAAATGGATCCACTACATTTATCTATGATTACTACATTTGTCTTTAATAAGAGGGAAAGGTTTATGAGGACTTTCTTCTTACAATACACCTGAAGCAGAAACAAGTGTCTTAATTGTGGCATCAGCCTTGGTCTCGGGTTCCCAGCCTATGATGTCTGTACAACTGTTTGATCTTTGAAAATTATACTATGCTCTTTTGAGCATTACTAAAGTGCCAGTCTACACGCTTTTAGCTGCCCCTTTAATTGAAGCTGGAAGTTATCATAAGAAAAGGATAGCATGTGCGCTAGCCCTCGATAAATAATAACTTTAAATGCGCATCATTATCAAGGGTATAATAACTATCAGAAATAACAGAGGTCCACCCCATGAAATGCACAAAGGTAATGGGATAAATGTATGAAAACCGTCTACGGCTGTGTTCAAGTCAGGTTTTTGTCCTACGTTTAACAGCCACACAGGACATACATGTTAAACGGATGCTGAGCAGTAGCATCCATTACCATGGGGTTCCATTGTAAAAAAATGTTTGTGTTTTTTTTTTTTTGGGGGGGGGGGGGGGGACTCTGCAGGATGCTTTTGAAAAAAATTTCTCCATGTGTATGTTAAATGTGGGACAAAATGGTGAGCAATATTAGCTCAGAAGCATATTTATATTGGAGCACACATTCGTACGAAGGTTCATTTCAGATAATTCTCGACCCAATTTAAAGGACTCTACCCCAGGGTAAAAATTACTGCTGGTTACTATATACTTGGTGATTCTGTGCATTTCTCAACTTATTCAGGAGTGCCTGTTTATATATGGCGCTTGTAGAGCAGTACTGTAGGGAAAATTAGGCTAAAACTTAAGACAGATAGCCTTGCGCTCACCTTATATGGTTGCGTGTTATCATGGGTGGACTAGCAATTTCCCGGTGGGCCAATGCCCGGGGGGCCGCCCAAGTCCTCCTCTTGGCCGCCAGCCAGGTACAAAAAGATCTGATGCTCTCAGTATTAATTAATGTAGGCAGTATTTTGTGCTGTGGTATTTGGTTCTTCTGGGGCGGTAACTTGTTCTGCACTTTGGTCTTGCTGGCCCTGTCTACTTCTGTTGCCCCACCTTCTGTTAACTGACCCGTCTACAACTTGGGGCCACTTTTAGTTGTTTTTCCAGAGCCTCTTTAAGTTCCCAGTCCACCCCTGCATATTATTAGATACAACCCCATTAACCACTCATAGGACACAACTACTCAGACGTCCCTGCTTGGCCCTGGATCCAATGGGATCCTTGCAGTCTTTTTCTCCAGAAGTCACATTTTAGGGCTTTTCCTGTAGGGTTGATGTCAGACTTTTATGTTGTCCCAAAGTGGAAAGAATCAATAAAATAGGATACAGTTCTTATGATGATAACCAACACATTTTAATGCTGACCTCGGGTCTTTTTAAGTACAAATTTGCATGTAAAAAATAATAAAGCGCAGATCATTTTCTGTGGATTCAACACCATTTTTATTCAGCAGTGTATTAGTGAGATTCGGCAAAATCTTATCCACTTCCCTTCTACTGTAATAATCTGCTGAATTTTCTGCCTGCAAAATCCAGGCGTAAATCTGCAGTGTATCACACTGTGTGAGCATGCCTTAAAGGGGTTGTGCACATTTGGAGGTGTTTTTGTCAACTCCCCGCCACACACAAACGCACTTACCGGGCAGACCTATGAAGAGAAGCATACTTACCTGCTTCCCAATGCTGGCTGTCGTCTCCTGCGCTCTCTGGCCCCGGCTGCTTGGGTCCTTGGATGTAAACTTCCGGTTAGAACCAGTTTGTCATAACACAAGAGGAGCAGGTCAGCGATTGGCTGCAGCGGTGTCAAAACACAATTTTACATCCAAGAACCCAAACAGAGCAGCTGTGGACAGAGAACACTTGAGTCGGCAGCCAGCATTGAGAAACTGGTAATTATGCTTCCCCTCGCAGGTCTGCCCAGGTAGGGTGGGGGGCAGTGGGTTACAACCCCCCTCCTCAAACGTGCACAACCCCTTTAAACATCCGTGGCTCTTTAGAGTTTCAAAGTGACCATTTTTGCATATTAGACATATCAACTTCCTTTCTTGTAATGTAAGAAGTAAGATGCCTCCAAATTTTGTAAAATAAGAGGTGATTTCACCAACACAGGTTCTCCAAGCCAGTTTGGTCCTTCTCCCGCAGACTGCAGCGGTGATGTCCAGGTATACGTCACATGGCCGCTGCAGCCAATCCCTGCCCTCAGCGTTGTACAGCATGAGACAGAGAATGAAGTGAGTATGTAATCACTTTTTATTTTACAGCATTTGGGGGCATTGCGCATATTTTTAATTA
The DNA here is from genome assembly GCF_905171765.1 of Bufo bufo. NCBI lineage: Eukaryota > Metazoa > Chordata > Amphibia > Anura > Bufonidae > Bufo > Bufo bufo. The sequence goes on along the minus strand of NC_053392.1, from coordinate 235,583,378 downwards.
TCTCAGACAAGCTCTATAAAGATCTGTTCACGTCATGCCTCATGTAAGAATGAGCTGACTACAATGCAGCAGTCCATAGACAGCATGGAGCAGCGCACAGAATAATCTTTGTACTTTTATGTGATATCCAAGTGTCTCCAAAGAGCTTATTCCTTTTCACTCGTACCCTTCCTCTGTTTATTTAGTTGCTTGGCAGTGATGTAACAAGCATAGCCGACTGTATTATGCATTCCTCTTGCTTAATGGACTGAATGGTTTGCCTTTTCAAACACTCCTTTTCTTCCTCCGTTCTGTCCATATATATGTAGCCTCAAGGCATACATGCCAGAGAAGCTGAAGTATGCAGTTCCCTCCCTCCAGCCTCTTTCTTTTTAATTTCTGTGTAAACTGAACTATGTTTGACTAGAGGTAGTTATCAGGTTTTTCTTATTATTCTTTCTTTTCATTTCTACTGGGGCAGCGTGGCTGGAACGTGGCCCAAAACCTCAGGGTGAGGCATAGCCCCCAGGGCAGTCAGCCAGGCAGGAGGTGCTGCAATTACAGGCACACGACAGCCCTATCCCTCCCTCCAACTCCCACTGAGATGATATTGAGCAACCAAGTGGTGATACTCCTTTTCTTAGGAACATCTGCCTATATAGTACTAATATATGTATTGGTACTACAGTTGTAGTATTTCTTAGTGGTGCACTTTTTACTATTCCTACCACACAGCAACTAGCAGGGTGATCTCTATGAGAGAGATGGGGAAAGGAACCTACTTACTCTTCATTCATTGAGAGCTGGGATTTTGTAAAAGTATGCCTTGCTCTCGGCACCATGCATTCATTGGAATCCCTTAAGACTAAATATGCGCACAGTAGACAACAATGTACTGATTTGCTCAAACTGTGCCCGAGGGTATAGCTCTTCACCTTAGCCTAATCATGGTGAAATTAAGGGAGTGTTTACCACATACAGCATAGAGATGTACTGCTCTCAGATTCTGCCTGGAGGGCCCATATAGTCAGTGGGACATTGCAGGGTGGGGCTAGTCTGCAACCTTCCAAGCGGTTTAGGAGGGGGACCTCACCTGTCTGATGTCAACACCTCTGGGTGCGGCCAGGTTGGAATGTGCCGCTCCCAGCGCTGGCTGCCCAAGTCATTAATCTGCTTTGACTGACAGGTGGCAGGAGGCAGCATCTGAACTGGAGGCCTGCACTGCAGGAATACTGTGTACACTGAATAAACACCTCTTCATCCACATTGTAGGACTATTCATCACTCCATTGACCATTTCAACGTAATGTTGAAGTAGTTATTTAAGCAAATATTTTTTGCATTGAATACTTCAGCAGAAAATGCGCCGCAGACGGGTTCAAAAGCCTAAAATAAGTGATAGAAGGTGTCCTGTCTCTTTCGTGTATACCCCTTCCATTCATCCATCAGGATACTAATTGATAAAGCAAAAGTTACCTCCCTCTCCTCTTACATGGAGGGCCTTTATACTTTGTATGAGGTTGTCTTTGTGCTCAGCTTCCAGCAGCATTGATTTTGAGAACTATTGACAGAATGAAGAAAAAATATATTCAGTCTGAAAATGTGTACATCAACAAATATTTGACATAGTAACAGTTTGTAAGGCTGAAAAAAAGACATCCGTCCATCCAGTTCATCCTGTTATCCTGTAAAGTTGATCCAGGAGAAGGCAAAAAAAATCTCATGAGGTAGAAGCCAATTTCCTCATTTATTGGGAAAAAAATACTTATTGACTTTTTATGGATTTGATCTTGATTCCGTAAAGAGTAAAGGAGGAACAGATTCAATATTGTCCCTAAGGGGTTTATTACTAGGGATGAGCAAATTTCCTAAAATTCAGGTCCAATTTAGTCAATCGATCAGAGTCGATGAACTCCTAATAAATTTGGTCCAAATTGAAAGTCCCCAATGCATGGTAGTCGTTGGTAACAAACACCCTGTTTAATAATGTACTGTAGGATTTTTTTTTTAATTCGAAAGAGGGATCCAAAAATTATCCCTTTTTGGTGGAAGATGCCTCCTTCTCTGTCATCTGTTCTGAAAGATAGCCACCACTATTTTCTTCATTTTATGCTTTATAAGTCCCAAAAAATTCTGATTTGTTGGAAACCAAAGTTTTGGGGAAATTTTAAATAAATCTCTTTAGTTGTTTTTTAGGAGTTCTCTGCTTTGGACAATCCTGGCTTGTTAGATGCACTCCTATCGCAATAAGACCTCTTGCACATGAACATTGTGTGCCCGTGGCCGTATTGCGGCCTGCATACAGCGGGTCCGCAATAGACGGGCACTAGCCCGTGTGCACTCTGCATCACGGATGCAGACCCGTTCACTTGCATGGGTCCGCAATCACGGAGATGCGGAACGGAAGCACGGATTGGAAACCCACGGAAGCACTACGGAGTGCTTCCGTGGTGTTTCTGTCCGTGCCTCCGCACCGCAAAAAAATTTTTTATTTTTTTTTGTGCTGCGGACAGATTATGGACCCATTCAAGTTGAATGGGTCTCGATCCATCCCAGCCGCCGCACTGATGTTGCCCGCAATTTGGGGTCCCCAGTGCACGGAACGGATGCACAACGATTGTGCACCACATTCCAAGCAAATCTGCAGCACCATCACAGGGGAAATGAAGCACTACACAAGGTCATTCATATCTCTAGATTATCTGTGTGATGCAGAACAGGACAGGTCTTCCAAAGTCAATGTCACTCTATGTAACTGCTCTCCATGCTGACCAAGAGATGAGGTTTCTCAGAATGCCTAGGGCAGTGATGGCGAACCTTTTACAGACTGAGTGCCCAAACTGTAACCCAAAACCCACTTATTTATCGCAAAGTGCCAACACGGCAATTTACCCTGAATACTACAGTCCAATATACAGTAGTAAATCTTCCATGTAGTTTATCATTTAGCTATAATAGCCTGCCTACGTTCAGTGCACTGCCTGTGCTGTTCATAGTGCACCCAGCGCTGATGAATGGCAGGAAAAGTCTAAGGCATATTGGTACACCATAGACTTTTCCTAGGGTGTGGGTGCCCACAGAAAGGGCTCTGAGTGGCGCCTCTGGCACCCGTGCCATAGGTTTGCCATCACTGGCCTAGGGTGTATGAAAAGTTTTTTTTTTTTTACTGGACAAGCCTTTAAATTGACGGTTAAGAAAGAGTAATGTAGACCATTTCAGATGTTTGTCTAGTACTAGTGGTATGACCAGTCCCATTTGCTGTGATTTAAGGATCCTATCACTTAAATCACTCCCAAAGATGATGTCCAAAAGATTGATACAACAGTTTAGCTTCTGGAAAGACTTGGCGTGGTAGCAGAGGCCCAAAATCCGGCCACTATTCTAAGAAAAGATGTTGCCAACATTCATCTTCCCAGATGTTATTATTCAATGAAACAGGTGATCTGATTGGTGTAGGACTAATTCATTGTCACCCTAGCCACCCTAAAAGCAGAATATTTGGCTGAGGTACCTACATGAGAAGATCTATTTCATACCTGGAAAGATATTACAAAATGCATTTTTTTAAGAAAGCAGACAGGTGTCTGGTGTTAGAAACAGGCAGGCATGTACATTGTCTTCGATGTACTCAGAAGGCAGGTGGCGGTAGGGTCATGTTCATTGGAATGTTCTTTTCAAACGTGTTATTATTAATGTACCCGAATCTGCCATTGTTCTCCTGATGTGCCTACCCGAAGCCTGCCTATTAAAACATGACATTGCAGGTGAACCTGAAAACAAGGAGCTGAATAGGAATGGCATGCCAGGTAACCTGATCCCGGATTGCAGCAATAAGAGTACTGGATATCACTTGCAAGACATATTTCTCCAGGCTACATTTTTCACTGTTTGTTCTTATTTACCAGTGCATACGGAATCATTGGACGGGTGCTGCCATGGGTATTTACAGGCTTTTAAACTGGATTAGGTTAGGTCAGCAGGTATGGTTGAAATACAAATACACTTTCAAGGTGATTAGGGTATTGCAACTGTATGGAAAGTCAGGCAAACATCACCTTTCTGTACCTGCTATTTAGATACAAGAGCAAATGTTGTTCCAGATATATATCTATAGACAGAGAAAATATGTCTTCTGTTTGCTCTGCAGGTAGTCCGCCATCATGGGTGCCTGCCCCTTTTATGCTGCTTTCTGTAGCCCCATGAATATTGTTGCTTGTTTTCTTTTTACTTCGTATTAAATATAGTAGAGATGCTGATCAGCCACGTGGCGGATATGTAGTGTGACAGATAACACTCATTTCCAGGAGCTGAATGACAGGTAGAGCTTTTCATGCACAGGTACTTAACACAAGAGCTTGCTTCTACGACTTTTCTACAAGAACAAGTATTGACATATGAACTGAATCCGCTCTATGTATATAATGTTACATAGTATAATAATAATTTATAATAAACCGGTATTCATTTCTGTGGCTTCGTGATTGTGATAAAATGTATATGCAAGCGGTTAATCTGCCTTTTCCTTAAAGGGGTGGTCCACTTTCTGGTTATTGCTGACCAATGTGCTCTTGAAATGATTACATGACACTTACTAATATAGCCTTTATTGAAATTCTGCACCATTTTCTATATTTCATAAGGTATCCCCCTTATTTACAAAATCTTTTCTGATGTCCTCATAGAGGTCCTGTCCTTAAGATGGCGCTGATGGAAGGTCATGTGACCAGGAAAATCATCTCCATGTGATGTCTCCTCCATTCAAACACTGCACCTGCACTAAACTCCCAACAGAACCAAGTGCAGATGGTAGGTGCAGTGTATGTGAATGGAGGAGACATCACATGGAGGTGATTTGTCTGGTCACATGACCCTCCATCAGCAGCCATGTTATGGACAGGACCTCTGTGTGGACAGCACAAAAGTCTTGGCAAACATTGGGGCATATCTTATGAAATATAGAAAATGGTGCCGAATGTCAACCAAGGTTATATTAGTAATTGTCATCAAATCATCTCAAAAACACATTGGTCAACAGTAACCAGAAAGCGGACAGCCCCTTTAATTTAAGGGTTTTCCAGGATTAGAAAAACATGGCTATTTTCTTCCAAAAGCAGCACCACCCCTGTCCATGGGTCGCACCTGGTATTACAGCTTGGCTCCATTGAAGAGCTTCAGCACCGCACACAAGCTGTGGACAGGGGTGCTGTTTTTGGAAGAAAGCAGCCAGGTTTTTCTAATCTTGGACAACCCCTTTAACCTTCCCTGCCGCATTCATAGATATAGCTGACAGATCTTCCTCCTCCCCAGCTGCAGTCTGTGTATTCTGTCTTCTCTCGTAGTTTCCAAGCCTTCTTGGTCAGTTTTAATCTGTAGAGAAACCCAGAAGTAAAACCGGCCAAACACATGAGATGACCCCCTGCCTTACACATTATGGGCAGGTTCGGGGAACATACATCTAATGGCCAGCTTTAGTGTTCAATGTCCCTGCAGAACAGCGACAGGAAAGATGAAGCATTTCACAGTTCCCATTTGAGTCAGTGGGTTAAGGAATAATGATAAGATAAGGAACCTAAAACGGAGACATCCCCCCCTCTATTAACTTAGAATTCCTTTATTGGGTATATGAAAAAGAGGTTTCTTAACTAGACAATGGGGGACATTCACTTTGTTCCTGTATACCAGAAACTGGCATAAAAATGTCACAAATGTAGGTGCAAGTGTTGTTTCTACACCCGTTTATGAAACAGGGGAGTAGTGTGGGCCCTTGCACATTCACCATCATTTATGCCAATTTACTGGCTTAAATGATGATTCAAATTTCCTTCAGCTACCATGTGGAGTAGCTGTCATTCCAGGCACACGGGTGGCAGAGGATGTGCTCAATTCATGACGCTGCACGCGCACATTGTCAGAAACTAAGCACATCCTCCAGTGTTAGGAGGAATACTAAAGACCACCGTAAAAGGCCAGTCGTTGATAAATGACCTTCAATGTCTTTAGGACCTCTAGGTCAGGGATGTCCGACATGCAGCCCTCCAGCTGTTGAAAAACTACAACTCCCACCATGCCCTGCTGTAGGCTGTCCGGGCATGCTGGGAGTTGTAGTTTTGGAGGGCCGCAGGTTGGGCATTCCTGCTCTAGGTTAGCCAGCACACTTCAGTAAACATGGTGAAATGGTTTCCACAGTCATGCCTTGTGTATTAGCATGTTTTTTTTAATTTAATTTAATTTGGTGTTTACTCCTAATGCAGTTCTTTTCTCGAGTTTCCAAGAAGAAAGTAAAAAGAATGTGTTTTGCAATGTGGATTTTAAAATGTCTTTCTCTCCTGGCAGTGGTTGGTATATCCGCAGGCTACTTAAAGCAATTATGTTTTAATCCTCTGCCTGAGGGCATGAGACAAATGCGCAGTGTCTACCAGCAAAGTCTGAGAGATATGGAATAAGGGCTAACGGACACCAGGAATACTATGGTTCTAGTGTTGTGCAAAACAAAAACTCCTATCCAACTTTGCTTCACTTCCAAAAGAGATATGTTTTATATAGAATCCGGCATTCCTTAGCTCTGATGGGTTCGTGCTGCTGCGGCACCCTTATTCCAGTACCTTTGCTTGGAAGGTGTAACAGCCTATACGGTAGTACACCGTCTTTTATGCTGTTACTTCTGTATCAAAAATGAACTAGTAAATATTCTTTAGTTAAGCCGCCAGTGTAATCCTGTTAGTGCTGCGCCCTACCAACACCTGGTTACATGACAATACGGTTTCCCATTGCTCATCTGTTTGTTTTGCCGGCTTATGTAGTTGAAAATGGTGTTAATCTTCTTGCTGATAATTTTATGATCTCATGGATATGGTGAATTACAATCTGAATGTCTGATGTACATAACAAGGCAGGTTTAGGGATTAAGTGCTGCCACACCTATAGTGGGCACAGTGGCAGAAGTACTTGGTACAGATAAGGGTGGGTCCACATCATGTTTTATGCCACCGTTTGACATATACGTTACAAAAAAAAAAAGGTATAAAAACACAGCATACCATGTCCTTGTATCCTGCACAGTCCAGTTGAAAAATGTATAAATTTTTCACAATGGTAAAAAAAAAGTATATATATATATTTTTTTTTTACAATGGAACTCTACGGTTAATGGATGCCACTGTATGGCATCAGTCTGAGGCATCTGGTTAACGTATACGTTTTTGTATACGTTAAAAGGATGGGAAAAACGTGATGTGAACCCACCCTAACTCACACCTTCTTGTACCCTTTGAAATGTGTTTTCTTGAAGAATGCTGAATGCTTGAATTTAGCAGTAATTCTCAATGTTGTTGTCTTTCAGTATTCTACAGATCTGAAGAAGCTCTACTGCCAAATTGCCAAGACTTGTCCAATTCAGATCAAAGTGATGACTCCACCGCCACAAGGAGCCGTTATAAGGGCAATGCCAGTCTACAAGAAGGCCGAACACGTCACAGAAGTTGTAAAACGTTGCCCGAACCATGAGCTCAGTCGAGAGTTTAATGAGGGTATGATAGCAAAAAAAAATTCCATACTGTAGTTTATAGCCAAAGGGATTATCCCACTGAAAGTATTTTATCACCTAGCCCCAGGTTAGGTTGCGAGGGGTTTGATCATATGGATTCCACAGTCCCCGATTGCCCTCTATGAACTGTGTGGAAGTGCAGATGTTGGTCCATAGCTACCTTCGCTTCTCTGGGAGTGATGTACACAGAAGTGTATGGAGCGGGGGGCTGATCACTACTGCTCCAGCCACATTCACTTCAATGTAACTGGGGTGCAATACCAGACACAACCGATAGCCCTTTTTTCTAGTCCTGGAAACACCTTTAGGGCACTACTTGAGCTAAGACATTCAGTAAAGTTATAGAATGACAACGCTTTTGTGCATTCTTTGATTTGTAGGTCAAATGGCACCTGCCAGTCACCTCATAAGAGTGGAGGGACACAGCCATGCACAGTATGTGGAAGATCCAATTACTGGGAGACAGAGTGTTCTGGTGCCATATGAGCCTCCACAGGTAAGAAGTGGTGGCATTTGGCATAGCTTTTGCATTTCAATAGAATGCACTCTAAACAGACAGGAGCTTCTCATAATTGATTTCATTTTTATGATATATTTTAGGTTGGCACAGAATTCACAACGATATTATATAATTTCATGTGCAACAGCAGCTGTGTTGGGGGAATGAATCGTCGGCCAATTCTGATTATTGTAACCCTGGAAACTAGAGAGTGAGTATCTGAACATCTGTCACCAAGCTTTCATGTTTTAGTTGTTGTGATATACGTCATGATGACATATCACTTCATCACATAAAGCGTCCTCCTTACAAGGTTTAATATTTTTGTCTTTGACTTTGCTCAGTGGTCAAGTACTTGGACGCAGGTGTTTCGAGGCTCGGATTTGTGCCTGTCCAGGCAGAGACAGAAAAGCAGATGAGGACAGTATCCGGAAACAGCAAGGTTCAGACAGCACTAAAAATGGAGAAGGTATGAAGCAATGTAAGTTCATTCATTGCAGCTGGTGGTTGTGAGCCTGTTTAAGACAGCTGTAATACAACCTCAATTTTAATGTCCGAATCATGCCCACAATTCCTAGACGTCCTAAGGTTCTTTTCAGCTGAATTTAATTCACACTAAGGTCTTAAGTTCTGTAATACAACCTCAATTTATTGTCCGATTTATGCCCACAATTCCTAGACCTCCTGAGGTTCTTCTAAACTGAACTTAGTGTTGTTCTGCTTCAAGGTCTTATGTTGTTCCTGGGAGGTCTAGGGTTGCACCTGTTAGACTTCAGCTTCAGTATGGCTGTCTGATGTCAGGGTAACTAGTACAGCCCAGGGTTCCATTTCAACAGGGGCACACTGGTTGTTCAAGAAGACTAGTTAGTGAAAGTCTTCAATGCCCATAATGTAGTCTACCAGTTAGTGTCATATACTGTAGATTCAGAAGACACAACTTGATGCATAAATGCCTTCAATGTTTATCTCTGTTGATGATTTTTTTCCAACAGCTTTCCGACAGACCACACATGGTATTCAGATGACGTCTGTGAAAAAACGGCGGTTACCAGATGATGAGGTGTTATACCTACCTGTGAGTCACACACATTATTCCAGTCTGCCTTTAGTAGTATGCTTACCTTTTTTGTAGATCTGTATTTATATGTATATTAAAATAGCAGTAACTGAAGTCCCATACTAAGTAAAGCAAGAAGGAACCCATCAATAGACGGCACGTAGTGGGTGGGGTGCAGTTAAAACCGCATCAAAACCAAATTGGAAAAAACTGCATGTGTTTTTGCGGGCGAAACTCACATATTAACCATGTTTTACCTGTAAAAACCATGGCACAAATGCATTTTTTACCGTACATCTACCTTAGATCTTGCATCCAAATTATACGGCGTAATTGAATGGACATCTGTCAGCAGATATATACCTATGACACTGGCTGACCTGTTACATGGGTACCTGGCAGCTGAAGGCATCTGTGTTGGTCCCATGTTCATATGTGCCTGCATTTCTGCGATGTTTTAATATAGGAGCAATGGTGGTGTTACAATTACACCTAGAGGCTCTGCTATCTCTGCAACTGTTGCATCCGCTCCACTTTGCATGACAGGGCCAGGCATGATGACGTTTTCAAAATGCAGAGAGAGCAGAGCCTCGAGGAGTAACAGCAATGTCCCCGTTGCTCCTAGAGGCTCATCTGCCTATATTCAAACATAATTTCTCTCATTAAAATGGGACCAACACAGATTTCTTCAGCTGCCAAGTTCTTATACAACAGGTCACCCAGTTTCATAGGTACAAATCTGCTGACAGATGTCCTCTGGATAGGTCATCATCATCATCACATTGGCAGAGGTCCTAGTCCTGGTACCCCCACCAATCAGCTGTTCCAGGGAGCTGCCATGGCGTACATAAGACAGCGGCTGGGCTTGGTATTGCAGCTCATCCCCATTCACTTCAATAGGGCTGAGCTGCATCTAGGCCATGTGACCAATGTACGGTGATTTCACATGGTTTATGGAGCGCTGGCCTCTTCTGATAGCTGATCGATGGTTGTCCTGGCAGTCCAGAGGATAGGTCATCAGTATTATTTCCAGGATGACCCCTTTAAGTATTGTTTAATTAGAAGGTCAGCTTCCCAATCTATGAGCCTGAATGAAGAGTAATAAATGTCTTCTATAGCGGAGATGTCTGGCCAGACATGGTTTCCTCTGACAAAACCAACTGTTTGCCGGAAGCTGGACCAGTGAATGAGAATTACATTTTGCATATAGAGTAAGTTATTAGCATAATAATTTTAGTTTTCATTGTAACCTTGTAATTGTAGGTAAAAGGCCGGGAGATATATGAAACGTTATTAAAGATTAAAGAGTCTCTGGAGCTCATGCAGTACATTCCACAACATACCATTGAGACCTACAGACAGCAGCAGCAGCATTTACTGCAGAAACAGTAAGTATATTCAGAAGATAAAAGGAAAATAAAAGAAAAAATTGTGTTTGTGTGCATTGTTTGGTGTGGGAACGATTTTTGCATGTTTTATTATTACTATAGATCACTACTTTGCATTTTTTTTTTATTATTTCCCCTGTACTAATTAGTAACGTAATTTCTAGCTGCAGTTATAATGCTTTATCCAGACGTGCTCACATAAATGCAAATGGCAGATTGTTTCCTTTTGTCTTAGTTTTACAAGTATCTAGGGAGGATTGTCCATCTCAGGGTATAGTCGTATAATGCCATATAATAAAATATCTGCGCTTCCTGGGATAGCATTACTTTTCATCAACTTGGCTTTAAAACTCTTAATACGTGACATTAAATTGCTTAGGGACAGAAGCCTACAAAGCAACATGCCTGGCTCCCGAAATACAGGGAGGAGTGACATCTTCTCCAGACATCAATGGCAAAAAAGAATGCAGAGCAGCCCCAACTACATGGAACACAATCTAAAGTATTCTCCAATAGAACAAGATGTCAGAGACGAAAATTACCTAAATGAACGGTACAGCTTCAATACCATCTATTAACCTGTGTTAGAGTTTAATTCACCATGATATGCAAATATAGGTGATCCATGGAAGTTCTGGCTCGGTCTGCGGTGTACTACAGGATGCAGGAATAGGACAGCCTATCATTGTATTATGTATATTCTGTGTATGTAGTAATTATAAAGTATCAAGATGTAGGTATTACAGCAGAAGTGAAATATTCTTGACATTTGATGCTCTACCGACTGATTGGTCAGTAGGAAAACTGATTATAGACAGATAAGACGTGGTACATTGGAAAAGTAGCAGAGAGGAGGAGGAAAAGTGCAAATGCCAAGGTTACTAAAGGGATTGGCCAGTGTATATTTCTACCTGCACACGTGCTGGGAAGGAAAAATGCATGCAGCTAGTAATAAGCATTATTAAACTTTTGGCACTGTTGTCCAGTAGTTTAATAAGACTAGTTCATATTTACATGCAGGTCCGCTCACCTGCTTCGGGGAGCTTTGCCCTAAATATAGCCTTTGATAGAGGCATCTAAACATCAGCAGCCTCCATTCACTTACACTGGGAGCTAACTGCGCATGCGCTAGTTCCATTGTCTGTCCCCAGAGTAAGGTTATGGAGGCTGCTGATGGACAGAACCCTCCATCACCGGCCATGTTCGCCCGGAAGCAGGTGAGGGGACCTGCATAGTTTCGTTGTATTACACTATCGGACATCAGTGCCGATAGTTTAATAATGCTTACTACTAGCAGGATGCATACAGGCTAGGAGTGGCCCACAGGGGAGTCCCCGGTGGGACCCTGAGCAAGGTGGGCCCCTAGTCTCCCTGCACAAGTGGCACATAACACAGTAGACTTACTGCACTACGTACATATATTCAATGTACAGCCCCTCAACCAGCCTATAGTCATATAAAAAACTTGATAGATTATTAAAGAAACTCCCCAGTTTATTATAGACCCGATCAGAGCTGATATGACTTCTAGGTATAGAGGAAAGCTACCAGTGTCCTCTTTTCCCCAGGACCTACCTTCTCAAAGTTGCTGCAGGGACCCCCATATTCACTCATCTGGTAGCATCTTGCTTGTGTGTGAGCAGGTAATGTTTGAATGTATCCTTACGGTGGGCCCCCAAAATACATTTTACTGGTGGGCCCTAGGCACCCCAGTCCGACACTGGATGCTTGTGTTGTCCCCAGCACATGTGCAGCCAGTCATATAAACTGGCCAGTCCCTTTAAGTGTTTCTGGCAATGTAGTTGCAGTTAAATAAGATCACTGGAGAGGCTGCTACATGTCCTGTGCCAGAAAGGCTTGAGTAGCTCTCTAAATTGGTAGTAAACTGTCCAAAAGTGCGGCCCCTTTGAGTTAAGTTTGGACAGAGTTTTAGGAGGAGCAACTGTGTGAAGATGATAAAGGTGAAAAAGGTTTTTATAATGATGCTTTCGGTTGTAATATATAGTGATATACACTGCTCAAAAAAATAAAGGGAACACTTAAACAACACAATGTAACTCCAAGTCAATCACACTTCTGTGAAATCAAACTGTCCACTTAGGAAGCAACACTGAGTGACAATCAATTTCACATGCTGTTGTGCAAATGGGATAGACAATAGGTGGAAAATATAGGCAATTAGCAAGACACCCCCAATAAAGGAGTGGTTCTGCAGGTGGTGACCACAGACCACTTCTCAGTTCCTATTCTTCTTGGCTGATGTTTTGGTCACTTTTGAATGCTGGTGGTGCTTTCACTCTAGTGGTAGCATGAGACGGAGTCTACAACCCACACAAGTGTGTGGCAAGAAGGTTTGCTGTGTCTGTCAGCGTAGTGTCCAGAGCATGAAGGCGCTACCAGGAGACAGGCCAGTACATCAGGAGACGTGGAGGAGGCCGTAGGAGGGCAACAACCCAGCAGCAGGACCGCTACCTCCGCCTTTGTGCAAGGAGTACCAGGAGGAGCACTGCCAGAGCCCTGCAAAATGACCTCCAGCAGGCCACAAATGTGCATGTGTCTGCTCAAACAGTCAGAAACAGACTCCATGAAGGTGATATGAGGGCCCGACGTCCACAGGTGGGGGGTTGTGCTTACAGCCCAACACCGTGCAGGACGTTTGGCATTTGCCAGAGAACACCAAGATTGGCAAATTCGCCACTGGCGCCCTGTGCTCTTCACAGATGAAAGCAGGTTCACACTGAGCACATGTGACAGACGTGACAGAGTCTGGAGACGCCGTGGAGAACGTTCTGCTGCCTGCAACATCCTCCAGCATGACCGATTTGGCATTGGGTCAGTAATGGTGTGGGGTGGCATTTCTTTGGAGGGCCGCACAGCCCTCCATGTGCTCGCCAGAGGTAGCCTGACTGCCATTAGGTACCGAGATGAGATCCTCAGACCCCTTGTGAGACCATATGCTGGTGCGGTTGGCCCTGGGTTCCTCCTAATGCAAGACAATGCTAGACCTCATGTGGCTGGAGTGTGTCAGCAGTTCCTGCAAGACGAAGGCATTGATGCTATGGACTGGCCCGCCCGTTCCCCAGACCTGAATCCAATTGAGCACATCTGGGACATCATGTCTCGCTCTATCCACCAACGTCACATTGCACCACAGACTGTCCAGGAGTTGGCAGATGCTTTAGTCCAGGTCTGGGAGGAGATCCCTCAGGAGACCATCCGCCACCTCATCAGGAGCATGCACAGGCGTTGTAGGGAGGTCATACAGGCACGTGGAGGCCACACACACTACTGAGCCTCATTTTGACTTGTTTTAAGGACATTACATCAAAGTTGGATCAGCCTGTACTGTGTTTTTCCACTTTAATTTTGAGTGTGACTCCAAATCCAGACCTCCATGGGTTGAAAAATTTGATTTCCATTTTTTTTATTTTTGTGTGATTTTGTTGTCAGCACATTCAACTATGTAAAGAACAAAGTATTTCAGAAGAATATTTAATTAATTCAGATCTAGGATGTGTTATTTTTGTGTTCCCTTTATTTTTTTGAGCAGTGTATTTTTATAATTATCACTCAGTTTTACCACACTGTAGACCTAAAGATTTCAACCTCCACAAGCACTTTTTCATTAGGTACGTTGGTGAGGAAAGGGGCATACGGATGGCAGCAGACACTGTATGTGCGACAGTGTATGGACATCCCTCCTGATTATTCAGTTCTGTTCTTTAAGCCTCACCCATTGTAGACAAGTTCATGTAACCTCCATAGACAAACACTGGTAGTAGTATGTATTTCCTGCTATAGAAATTATCAGATATATTGGGGGAGATCTATAAATATATGTGCGTCTACAATCTTACTGTATTTGTTAGAGAATTTAGGGTGCAATTTTGTTGTGCAAGATATATGAAGATTGGGACATGCTAGACGCGCCGGTCAACTTATCCACTAAGTTTTTGTCTAGTCCTACTTTTGCCTCCTTTTGTCACAGTCTTATACAGCTGTAGCTTGTGGTCCAAAACTATACCAGGCCCAATGTGGTCTAAAAAGTGGCTTTAAATGTGGCCTATTGTGTCACAAATAGCCATCCTGTAGTGCACGGTGTCTTACAGCCGAAAAAAATACACAAATACACAAAATACATTTATAAATCAACATAAATACCGGTCATGAATTTTACACTAAGGCCTCGTGCTCATAACCGTATTTTTGTTGCACATTTTTTTGCAGATCAGATTCATTTTAATGGGGATTGCCACAGTCATGCCACAGTCCCGCAAAAAAGATAGACCATGTCCTGTACCGTTTTACAGAAAAGGATAGGGCATTTCTATAGAAGGGAAGAAATGGCCGCATGCACACGGCCAGTATCTGCGTTTTGCCGACTGCAAAACACACATGGTCGTGTGCATGAGGCCTAAACAAAAATATCACAGGCCAAATATTCTGGTACAAAAAAAATCCTGTCCTAAAATATCGCCCCCCCCTGTGTCTTTATTCATTATCGCGCATGCACTTTTCTTGGGCAGTAGTAAAATAAACAGCATTGTAGTGTCTACCACTAACCATTGAATTTGCGCGAAGCATTGAATGTGCAGATTTAGGTCCTACCTTCCTTAAGATTAAAGCAGACTTGTTATTTCATTGGAGGAGGTGCATCAAGTGTACTCATCATTGTAAGACATATGGTCTGGAGAAATGTTGACAGTCCTTTCAAGATTGTCACTGTAGTGGATTTTCCTTTCTCTGCTCTTCTTTCAAGTCTCCCATTTTGCATGCCACATTTCTTTTAATGTGTGTTTTTTGTTTTTCCTCGCTAACCCTCTCGCACCTCTGTGATCACAGTGTGACTGCTAAAATTACAGCTCCCCCACCGCTCATTGTGCCGTAAAGGTGTTGACGCTTTGTTCCTTTATCTCAGGTTTTGCAGGTTGCTGTGGTTTTTTATGCACACCTGTTTTCTATATGCCGTATACATTGCTTCTCAGCAGTACGGCTGAGATATATAGGTGTCCTGATAGAAACAAATGCCTTATGCAAAGTACTGACCGTTTCTAAAAGCGAGAGTAAGTACGTAAAGAAGAACTCTGGCTTGTGTCTATGAACCTCCCATAGTAGAGGTCAGAACATAGCAGCGGTGGATGTAATACAACACATCTCTGTCAACAGGAAGATGACTAAACCAATTAGAAAACACAGATAGCACAAGAATAATGAAATTACAGTGTCCAAATCTTCCCTTGTCAGAAAGGCGATTTTGTGCTTGACTGACTTATAATTTAAACTTGAGTCATTAAGGTGGTTTTGTTACTGGAGCCATATCAAGATGGAATAGTAGGAGGAAGCATTATGTTTCATTCCACCTTAAGCATGCAGCTTGTCCCGCACTCATGCTATTGGCTTGAATTTCAGGAAATTACAGAGCTGGCACGTGTTGTAATCCCAACATTGTAAGCCTTTGTTTTTCAATCTTTGTGGTACACTTGCTCTCTCACGTCCATTTTCCCAGAAAGGCAATATTGTATGAATATTTGTTCGCTGTGTGCCAATTCTAACAGAAAGAAGGACAGACTAAGACATTTCTAACACCTGGCCAGCAGGTACACACTATTAAGAGGAGCCTATTCCACTTTGCTGTCCTTAATTCACTTCTTCGTCGAAGGGGTTTTTCATAGGCTCTGCACGATGGATATCACCAGTGGTAGCACAATTTTCTTCCAAATGTCTCCCACCCTTGAGCGTGTCACACTTTGGTCATACTGGTGTCACTGCACTTTCCAACTCCTTCATCTTTTCTTCTTTTCTTCTCTGGTTTCTTCTTTACAGTCTCCTATCTGCCTGTTTCCGGAATGAACTCATGGAACCTCTGGGAGAACCTCTCAAAGACAAAGATCCCTTCCCAAAACACTCAGCATTCCCCCAACTTGCAATGTTTCCATGAAATCTAGACGATTCCTCCCGCTGCCTTGCTGTAGGACAATACTGCTGTTAGACAGGAAAATGAATACCTGCCAGTTCATTCAGCCTGTCTTTACCTGATGGAATACATATGATGACTGCTATCTAATGAAAATGACACCATTCTACAGCTTAACCTTAATGAACGTACTTTGTAACTAAGGCTAGGTCTACACGGTGACTTGATTCTTGGCAACTTGCGGGTGGCAGGCTGACCATATTCATTTTCATTATTTTGGAATGTAGCATCCCAATACTTTGATCTTTAGCCACTGTGTAGCACTAGCCTAACAGTTTGATCACTTTCTCCAGATGGTTTGGGAATATTTTGTTAGCATACATGAATTCACTTTGGTCTACTATGAATGTCAATGGCACTCACAACCGTGCACACCCTCTCTTTAATGAGTATACTGTCTGGTCACAGAGCTACAGTAGACCAAAAGGAAATAAATGTTATGTTTTAAATGACCAGAAACAGGAATCCATTAGCCCTAGGCTATTTGAACCTTAACAGTAGACATAAATTTCATATAACAGAGTGAGGGCTTTACGATGTGAAATCATCAATCATATCCATATCTATGACTGTTCAGGTGAGGTTTCCCTGAAGGTTTGCCCATCAGTAAGCTATGTTTCGTTTGCTTTGTACATAAAGCACTCGAGAGTATTTACAGGCTGTCTTTCCTCTGTTTTTACTGTTGTGGTACAGGAACTGCAGATGTTACACAGGTCTAAAGGGAATGTTATGAAGTCCTATTCACACTGTGTGGTTAAAACCACAATTTTTAAGGCAGGCCCCAGTATTTGTGCAGCATTGTTTGTTTTATTGACTTTATGTTACAAATAGGATACATTTTTTTTCCTAGAACTATTTATTTTATTAGAGTACGTCCACATGGATCGGGTACACTGCAGATCTCCTGCCATGGTTTTGCATGCGGCAAGTCTGCAGTGTTTTACAGTAGCAGCAAAGTGGATGAGATTGCCCCACTGTCAATTTTCACTGCGGATAGCCACCATGGATTTCATCCTTTGCAATGCATAGGGTGAAATCTGCAAATAAATCCAGGGTGGAATATCCACTGCAGAACTGCAGCAAAATGCCACTGTAGAAAGGACCCCTGTGTGGCCGTACCCTAAAGTTTCAAAAACTGTGGGGCACATTTATTAAGACCACCGGTCTTAATAACCCCTTGCGCTGGCAGCGGATCTGCCTGAGTTATGATGAGGCGCCGGCCTCTCCATAACTTCAGTGGATCCTCCGCCACGTCTAAATGTAAGACGGCTTCCTTGCTGTCTTATATTTAGACCATTTTCTACACCTAAAACAGGCGTAGAAAATGGTAAATGCCGGCTGTCCTCTTCCCCGCCCACGCCACCACCCACTTTTTTTTTTAGACCTGAGTGGAGAGAAGTTGCCACAATCTGTGACAGAAATATGCCTAATGTAGGTGTTTTTTTCTGTTTGATAAATGACCCCCGTATGTTTTAGGCTAGATTCCCATCTACAACATATTTTCCACCTTCTGTGCCAGTCTAGGAACAGAAAGAAAAAAAAAACAGAAGTGCTTGATCTTTCATCTTATGAACACCAACGGCGCCTGATGGACCACACTGACTATTCTGTTATGGTGTCCCTCAATCTGCTAGACAAAATTGCACAGCATGCCACAGCATATTGTTCTGCATTTATGTTGGAATCTGCAACGGAAGCCCATAACAGAACCTCTGCTATAGATATGAACCTCACCTTAGCTGTGGTTTGCGAGTATGGCCTTATTTGTGGTCTAGGCGCTGGAGACCCCAGAGATTAGCCATTATGAACAGGGAAAGCTGCACATACTGTATGTGCACATGTCACAGCTAGATACATTAGGAGACCCGCTTTTAGGTGCAGCTCTCTGCCTGGGCAAGTACAGGGGGAAACGAATTTAAGTAAACCACTTGGACAGGAATTGTCCATAGTGGACAACCCATTTAAAGCTACCTCCCAGTAGAATCAGGCTGCTTAAGGTTTAATAAGTTGTAAAAAGCAAATAAAATGTACTTGATATAAACTTGATAGATTTAACTTATGTGCATGGATTGCACATATTGTACTGATGATCAATGATTAGCTGCATTCAATAGATAGTTTTCAAGCTGTTTGAGTAATGTAAAGGTTTTTATGATTGAGGATAAGTGATACAGTAAGGGCCCATTTACATGAGCTGATACACAGGGCAATGATTGGGAACAAATCTTTGCCTACTTATGTAGCTGCATTTATATGCATCAGTCATCCAATCTATGTGGGGAAGAATGATCTCTAATACGATTGTTTGTCCCCATACAGATTAATTGTTTGTCAACAGAACATCCCTGTTTACACACAGTGGTTTCCAGCGACAAACAGTGATTTTATGCAAGACATAAATGATGGATCACTCGATAAACAAGCTTTACAAGGGTACGTTATCAGGACCAAGCATTTATTTAAATGTCTTTTCCCAGTAATTTTTCTGATAATCTATTCATATCAATGGGCCCTAAGTGTCCTTATTATATTGACAAATTTAAATAATGAAGCATATTTCCCATGGAGTTCATTATGCATATCATCTGCTGGAGATTCAGACTTAAGCTGACCATACGCATTAGATGTACAGTATATCAGTCGAGCCCAGTCATTACAGTGGGACTGACCATCGTAGGTGGGGGGCTCCTAACTCTTCCCTGATGGCAGATGTCTGAGGACATAAGGATTGGGCGGTTGAATGCAGGCACTTTAATTTTTGGCAAGATAAGGTGCCACCAGAGTTGTTTGGCAGCTTACTCCCCTCTGGGAACACATACACATTTGGCCAAGCACACGTGTTTAGAGGGTTGGAAAAGATAGATGTTGGGTGAACGAGCTGTCATATGACAGGTATCTCACTTATGGCAGATTTACAGATCTTTCTATGGGCACTATGGAAATGGCTAACATTGTATGTCAGTCTTATGAGGAGTCAGTAATTTGCTATAATGCCTGAATACTGTAACAGGTTATTTATGGAACTGAGCTAAGATGCTATTCATTAGTATAGATACCTAATAAAAATGTTGAGATCTGAATCCCAGGACCTGGACATCTGTAACAGGAGCAGAAGTCATGGTGGACATACTCCGTTAATAAGTTGTTCCACCAAGGCTTGTCCTAGAGATGTTGTATGAGCACATTTCTATAAACGAGTGTGAGTTGTTGGGATGGCTTTATTTTTATTTTTTGTAGTTTATTATTAAGGGACTCAAGCACAGATCTGCCACGGCAGGTTACGTGCCTTCTATCCTGTCCTGTTCAGTGGTAGATGTTTCTGGATTGATATTTGTATTCCTTGTGTCTATTTGAGCAGGCCTCATATGTATACATTTATTTTTTTATCATATTGTACTCATTTTAAAAGATGTCAAACACTGGGGAAATAGTTTTTTCCGGGTTGCTGATGTTTGTGAATGCTGGGCATGTGAGATTATGTGCAAATGCTGCTGGACAGATACAAGTGTTTCATATTGCTTATGATTGAAGAACACACGGCTTGGGCTGTAGTGTACATGTAGTTTTAGGGTTAAAATAGTCATGCATTTGAGACATTGAGTGAACTGCACAAATGAATTGTATCAGTGTGAAATAAGAGTAGTACTATCTGGAAGGAATATGCAATAGATTACACGAACGTCTAGAAACATATGCAAATTTTAATGACCGTATAATGTATCTAGGCTCAATCCATCATCCTGCTAAAATACTATGAAGTTATATAAGAATACTTGGAATAAAGTCATACAATTAGCAATACAGTGAAATCTGGCTTTTTTTCTTTCTACTTTTTTTTTTTTTAAACAATGTATTTAATATGATGGGTAATATGCAGATATTAGAAGATAGGAATAGTAATGCTGACAGAATGAACCTATGTGGTCATCAGACATAGTCACTTAGTATTGTTTACTGCATTGTTTCTTACTTGCATATTGTTACCACCTTTGAAATAAGTATAGATATCTACAATGCTGTTATCACCACTGTACTGTTAATACCTAGGTTAATACTGGATTGTATGCATTGACCATGCTGTGCTTTCTTATCAATTGTCATTCAATCTAAAAAAATAAAAATGTGATCTTGCATAAAAATTGGCAAATCTTTTTTTGTTTGGACAAATTCCTCTGGGTTTCCCCTTGGCACCCTCTTGAATTGCTGTTTCGAGTGGCTGCATGTTCTAGATTGCCAATAAATATTTATACTAGTTTATCTTGGACATCGGATGTCTTTTCTTCCAGTTCCTGTTCTCTTTCTTGTACTTAATCCAAATTTGTCTTAAGGTCATTAAGACAAATGCCTCAGTGTAGCTGCAAAGCACTCAACCCCCATCACTAGAGCTGTTCAGTTACCGGGCAAAACAAGGATACTATACTATGACTCCATGCCCATAGCCCATGAGTTAGGCTGAGGTCAAATCACGTTTTTGTCCTCCGTTTAACGGATACAAAAAAGTGTGTGTGTATATATATATATTAGACAGATGGCGTACAGAGGCATCTGTCGCCTTAAGGTTCCTTTGTAAAAAAAATAAATGTATAGGCTAGCATATACGTTTTCTTTTTTTGCTGCGGTGTGCAGGATGGAAAAGCATATGTTAAACATAGGGCAAAGACGTGGTGTGAATCCACCTAGCTTATGGCCTCAGTTTCATCCTGACACGTAGGGTATCTTAGTTAGCACTGCTGAATTCCGTTTTTACACATTGTCATTTTCCCCCTTCCATTTGTGCGTGATGTAAAAGATAGTGCAGATAATTCTCTAACAGGAAGCTTTATTGCTGAATTATCTGCTTTGTTCCGGTCTGCCGTTAGATCACGTGACACCCCCTCCCCCCATTCTGAGTAGCCAGCTTCTGCTGTGGGTCCAGAAGTCAACCTCGATATGCATTTCTAAAACAGAACATTTCCAGAATGCTATTTAAGTGTTGCTTAATAATATGCAAAAAAATATAGATCCCATCTGACTCAAGCAAAACCCAGGTTGAGTATATGTTTCCTATCAACTTGTTATTTGAATGTAATGATGTCATTTCGTCCTTGCAAATTTATTCTGACGCAGACTAGCATAAGTTAGTTGTATTTTAAGTCCTAGCAAAGTGTCTATAGTCAGCTATAGTAGGGAAGGGAAGTAGGTTGATTATCCCTTTTTTACTTTGTAAGATCATTAGATGGACATGCTAACTAGCTAGCCTAGAACTAAGGGTTTGTCCAGTCTAGGAGCCCACAATCCTAGTTGTTTTAACTTGTGGCCAATGAAAAAATATATATATGTCGGCACTCTCTCTGTTCCCACAACTCTGCCATGTTCCGGACCAGAAGTGGCTCAGTCCAGTGACCAAGCCACTTCCAATACGGAACAAGGCAGTGGCACCGCAACTTCAAACAGGTGAGTTTTTTTTAAGTTTTTTTTATTGGGCACAGCTTATGACCTTTGGGGTTGTCACCCTGTAGACCGAACAACCCCTTAACTCACATGAACGTGCTCCAGACATTGAGACACTTCCAGTCATCTTGCTCAATAATAAAAGTTGAATCATATGATTTATGATTAAATCATAGTTTAAATACACCGTTCTGTAATCAGCCTTTTTATCATTGTCAGCAATAGCCTGCAATGCACAGTATATCTTTCCTCATTATCAAAACAGCAATGAACGAAGTCTGGAATCTGAGTTGTGTAACTGAATCTTTAGGTCCTGCAGCCAGTGCCTCAGGGTGTATGCTCACCACCTCCTCCGCTTGGCTTGATGCCGTATACCTGGAGGGTGAGAGTGATCCTATCTTTTCACATACCTGCCCGGAAGATGTGTTCAACGATACTAGAATGATGGAGTCAGGAAAAATAAAATCACTTCTTCCTCATAGGAACATAAAAATAGGTATTGTGGATTTTTCCAGGCTTCCACAAAAATCAGGCAGCATACATCTATGTTACAAATGTGAGTGGCCTTGTGTGTGAACAACATTTCATCTGAGATGATGGAAAGTTCCAACTGTGTTTTTTCCCAAATCTGTTAAATGTGTCATGGACTATTAGAGAGTTAAAGAAACCACGTCATTCCATTTTTGATCTGGGTGGCTTTTCAGGCCAGGACAACACATTGACTTTGGTTGCACACCATGAATATTTAAATTTTGCATTGTGACATTGCACCTGATGATTGCCTGTGAAAAAAACTGACCATGACACGACTGTCACCAAAAATCCAAACCTCTTGGATTTATGGTCTCAAGTTGCACACAACATGATATACCGCATTGTAAGTCACCTGCAACTGTGCATTGCTCGAGAACGTTCTACAATTTGTTTGCACTTTATAATAGTCATGCAGCAGCAAGTCGCAGAAA